>NC_138823.1:153348227-153984819 GCF_965183815.1 Platalea leucorodia | reverse complement strand
GTTTGAGAATAGCAACCCACCGATTTGCACAGAGTCAAGGAACCCAAATTCACTTTTCTGCTCCACTGCAGACTGCGTGCAAGCCTTTTGAAAACCCCTTCGTCCCTGTTTCTCAGATCCCTTTCAGTGAAATGGGAATCATATAATCTCACTATATGACAGGGTATTTTTTAAGACTAAATTCTTTAAACCAGCAAGTTGGTCATGTGTTATAGGAAAGGAGACCAAATAAAATGGCAAGATTACTCTGTAACCGGAGATATGCTCTGCTGTTGCGGTACTTCTGATGCGCACACTAACGGTGCCTGTCCCTGTCACTAAATGTGAAACAAATTCTTGGATGTTGGAGTGCATTTTGCCACTTGTGTAGCTTATTAACTTTGCTGTCGTCATTGCTCAACAAGCAGATACATCAGCTGAGAGAAGAAATGCCAACGTGAGAATAGTAGGTTCATAGGTTAAAAAAGTCATCTGTCCTCTATAAATAGAGTTGGTATAAATCACCGGAGTCTGCAAAACGGGCCTGGGAAAATTAGGCACTGACCTACAAACACTTCCCGCTGGATGTCTGTGGATCCATTTCACACAGTTAAAAGGGACAAGAACTAAAGCAGATAAAGAAGCAGGACCATATGGTGCCATAAAGAATAGAGTGTCCTAGCAACCGTGAAAATAAAACCGAGGAGTACAAGTAATAAAAATACATCAACAATTGTGCAATTGTTTTAAATAATGGAAAGGAAAATTGACCCATTTAAAGCTACTTTTTAATAAAAATAAAAATCGGGGAATCCTTTTTAAACTCTTAATGAGGAAATGATGAAATATTTTGACTATCCTGCAGTCCTTGCGGCAGCTCTGGCGTTGTAGCAGCTGGCCGGCCAGGCGGCCTCGTGATCTGCCACTGCATCTACCAGCGGGCGCTTGGACAGGGGGCGCAGCACAGCAATTCCTGTGGAAAACTGATGACTAACGCTGGGAAGAATCTAGTCGATTTGAATTATATTTCAAATTAAAGAGAATACAATTAATGAAGACATTTTTATCTCAAATAAGGATCTAGCTTGCTGTTTTTCCTTCCAGATTAATGCTGCCCTTCACTGCTGGAACTCTTCAGCTAACACTTTCCCAAAGTGTCCTCTGCTGATGGACCTCTGTCACTCATAAAACAGCCCTTGGGGCGTGCCTCAGGAAATTAAATACGTGCCTCAGAACAGGTATTTGCTTGGGCCCTGTTCACTGCATCGCCACGTTTATTGTAGCATAATTTTGTTGCTCTTGTGAGTGTGACACTTGAAAAACGCTGACTAATTTGGGGATGAGTGCCCCTTATTATAAAGCTTATTAACGGGAAAGGATTTAGACACCAGGTTTTTACATTCCAGGAACTTTGAACTGTCACATATTTTGACAATTAAGTTCTAATAACATAAAACTTATTACAACATATGACTATAAATTGCAGCCCTCCTAGATATGCTTGGCTCCAAACTGAGAAGACAGGCCTGCTCAAATTCATTTTTAAAACCAGAAAGGTATCTATCTTGTATAATACAGGACAGAATATCTGTCTATAAGCATATGCACGTTTTCTTCAAATTTTATTATAAAGCTTATAGTAAAAATTGCAGCAAGATCTTTCCAATAAATAGCAAAAGCAAAATTGAAAAAAAGACTTTTTTTTGTTTCTGCAATCTCTGAGTTAAAATAATTTCTAATACTGGGTGAATTACACAAATTGCAAAATTTGGTACAAGATTACGAAGCAAAATTCTTTCTTTGGAGCGCTTAGGCAGTTCAGGTCAGATGTTCGCCGTTGCCCCTTAAAGCTTTAAAGCCAATGAAATCCAGTCTTTGGACTTTATTTATGTATTCAAGTTATACAAAGTCTCTAACCTCAACCTTCATTGTCTTTGTCCATAATAAAGTTGCTAAAGATACATCTCACTGTTTAAATACGATGGTTTATCCGTAATGATAATACAGTATTTTCTCTGAGTCTGTTAACCAGTTTCATAATTCCCAGTTGTTCAGACTGAGATATGTTAAGAATTCACAGCTGGTATGGGGCTGCCTACATGGCTAAAATATGTATCTTGGTGGTGGCTAATATTTCTCATCAAACGTGTTGGCAAAGTGTTTAGGTTCAGGATAAATCACACTGCTGGCCACAGTGTAGTCAAGAAAAGGAGAAAAAATTATACATGAAAGTAATGCAAAATACATTTTCTATCATTCGTCTAGAGTGTTAGGGCTCACAGACTCTCTGAGTTTGATCTATACCCTTAATCATGCACAATCCCATTGAGAAGAGTTAAAAAAAAAGAAAAGGAAAAAAAAACCCAAACCAAAACCAGCTTTGCAGAACAAAACTCCGCAGAAGCAACCACTGGAAGAAACAGAAATACCACCACCAAGTTAACTGCCTCACTGCAAGAGCTCACTCCCCCAAATATCCTGCTTTTATACGTGCTTAAACTTAACGTACAGATCTGCAGATGCCATCAAAGCAGTAAACGTGTCGGGGGCCTCTGCAGAATAAAGCAGCGCTGAAAACCGAATGGTAGGGTCGGTCACAGGGAGAGTCCCAACAACTCCAACACCGAGCCTGACCACTGCTTCACCCTCGCTCTACCAGTCGCTGCTCTGTTTTAGCAAGCCCATATTTATTAAGAATACTCCTTTTTTTTCATAGAGGATATGCCATGTTGTAAAGAGCGTATTTCCACTGACACTGCGCCAAATCACTCGGGCCCAATGACAGAAACGCTTGCACCTATCTAAGGGGGTCATTTCAGAAGAGAGATTGCCACCCCGAACTGTGGAGGTAAATGCCTCCTTTCCAGTGAAAGTAAACAAGGACCAACAGCCTCACTTTCATTTGCACCATTGAAAATCTCACCCTACAACCCTACACCCTGTATGGTTCCAATATGCAGAACTTCTAGATCCTGCTAACGGTACGCAAATTATCTCAAAACGGCAAGCGCAGAAAGGCACAAGCCCGTCCCTCTCTCCTTGCCCTGGGACAAGGCACTGTACGCAACCAGAGGAAGGAACATCGCGGCGCGTTATTTCCTTCTGCGCAGACGCGCACATGAGTTGGGAACTTGTGCTCCCCCGACCATGCAGTGTCCTAACTTTCACACACATCTCCCCAAAAAGCCAAAATATGCTATCTGAAACTCACCCTAAATCATAAGCGTTCACTCTTACAAAACTGTTGTCCCGACCTCCGGTATGCATGGCCATGTCTGTTCCCCTCCGCCAACGCTACTATTTGTGTGGCCGTATAGGAAGCTACATCAGGAGCCTCTTCTGGTTGAAGCTAAATCAGCCAAAACCGTTTTCAGGCAGTGTCTAACCCAGCTGACCAGGTAGCTGTGCTGAGGGCATTACTAGCTCAGGAGAAGCAGTGGGAACATGCGACTGGGGAAAGACAGGACTGTTTCTCTGGGTCATGGTCTCACTCGAGGGGCCTAAGTGACAGAGACAGCAGCCTAAATTTGGGAATCACGTCTGGGAACAAATGGATTCTCATCAATCCTCTCTTTCTATTACTACTCCTACGCTGCCACTTCCTTGTCCAGGACAGTTCAATGTTTTCTCCAAGTAAGATGCTGAAATAAAAGCAGGACAGTTTTTTTAATCAAGTGAATTTGACTAGTGCCAGACAACTGTAGCTTCAGCAGTTTATTTGAAATCCTCCACTGTGCTGTTCTCTCTCTATTGGTTGTATCATTTGCTTCCACTTCAAGAACCTGGAACATCAGGCAGCATCGCTGAGCCCAGACTAAGACTCCAAAATACACAATATGGATATTGAAACAAGCCCTGGCTCTTTATTAAATCCTGTTATCTTTATCTATCCCGCTGGAAATCATAATTCTGAATTATCTCATTTCACAAGCAGAGCTGCTGGACCTCTGCTTGCATAATTTTGGGAATGTATTTTTAAGTAAAAGATGCAATGCTCTCTGCTGTGTCGAAGGAAAATTAGAATCGTAACGTTCTGTCAGAGAAGGAGTTACATGTTTTTGACAACAGAAAAAAGTTCAGCTGGAAAGGAGAGGCTATGTGACCAGGTGAAACTTAACCTCTTTTCATGCCACTTCTCAGAGAGAAAATCTGAACAGCTGCTGCACAATCAGCCACCCGCTCCAGCTTACTGCCGGTGAGACGTGCGGGAATCGCAAGCTACTGGATTCTACTTGCAAAGCTGTGATGTCATGCTGCTCTTGACTTCCACCAGTCTACTCGAGTGTTAGAGGAGGTGATGCCATCGAGAAGACTGAGAAGGATATTCTCTGGCTGCTCCCTACACAAAACCAACAGAAATATATTACATCGGGAAACAACCAATTATAATAAATTTGAGGTGGTTTACCCTTTGAGGAAGGGCCTACAAATGCAAAGCGCTCTCAGTTATTACTAACACCTTTGAGATTATACAGTATTATTTTTGATGGAAGCATTGGCATGAGAGTCCTAGAAAAATAATTTTCACACACTCGTAGAACAAGCATAGCCTGGAAGAATTAAATCTTAGCTTCCTTGCAGTTGTCTCCAAGTTTACTGAATTCCACCTGAAAGAAGAGAAAAATTACTCCTTCGGTTCTTGAAGTCTGGGTTAAGAGTGGGCAGGTTCAGTTCTGGGCATTTTTGAGATAAAGATACTTGTGTATTGTCCAGAGTATCTTCTTAATACTTTTACTTACAAAAATACTTTTACTTTTTACTATACACATCTGGGACTTCCCCTGGAAATATTTTTTGTGGACAAAGGTCAAGGTTTTTCAGATTTTGTCCAAGATTTCTAGGCCCAGCTGTGTCCAGACTGGCTACCGCACTGCCCACGTCACCCACCGAGCCATCAACTCTACACACGTGAATTTTTCACATTCCCTGAAAAGCTTCGCAGCACTGTGGATTCACAGCATTCACGGCTGTGTGGGCCAAGCACACCTGCTGCTTCTTGCCCATGAGAGCTGGGAAATCCTACTTTCTTCTCTCTGTCAAGGCGTTCCAGTTATTCTTTTCATTTTACACAGGAGGGAAATGGGCCCTCTTTAGTACCTCTATTTTATTCATCTTAGCATCATTCACATCTTTGAAGCTTCCCTCACCCACAGTCCATAGAGTGCTGCGTACCGGCCATCTCGGTTACCATACCCTGTATACACATGAAAAATTATGAAGACTAAGAAAAGTAGAGTAAAAAAGAGAATTAAAAATATTATTTGAAAAAAATATTTTTAGAATAAAATTGTCCCTCTGCAGTGCAATTTTGGAATATGTAAATGTAACTTAATAAAGAAACAATTCCTGCCTTCACAGTCAAGTTTCTGCTGCAGAACTTGGGAGCTGCATAAGGCACAGGTTGGCCAGCAGCCCTGGGACAGAATTCCTAACATCGGCGTACCCCCATCCTCACATACGCACAGGAGTCCACCCCCTCCAGCCTTCATCCAGTTTTTAGGGCAGATCTCTGAGGAATACCAGGTTCACGTTAGAAGTGAACCTTGCCTCATTTGTGTAATTAGCTATCAAGTCAAAGGAAACAAGATTGAGTCAGTCTGCTACGAAATAAAAATGCATTTTTTACAAATCAGGGATAGACTGCAAGCCCTCAGACTCGGGTGGTACAAAACCTGCCCTGACCGTAGAACAAGTGGATTCAAACACTTGGCCTGAATAAACACAAGCCCCAGCTCTCTAATAAGGCCTGAAGCGGAGAAGTGTTGCACAACTTGGATTGGCATTTTTCATGTGAGATCCGTGTATAAGATGTGGGACTAACAGTAGAACAGTTTTCAGCTCAAGCTTCTGCACCCAAAGCTGTGCCGTCTTCGCTAGCCACCGAACTCAGCAGAACTCCGATGCGATTCACAGGATTTTCTTTGCAAGACTGTCGGCCCCAAGCATTGTACGGGAAGCTGAGGCAACTGCCTAAGGGATCAGGATTTCACTACTGGTGTAGCATTTCGAGCTTATTTGTGATCCATCCAAGAACTTGTTGGATATAGTAAGAATAGGAATTAGGTTACAGGTTCACAGATTTGAGATCCTGAAATCACAGAAGTAAACACCGCAATGAGAGATGCACACGCGCCATTAACTAAGCATTATCAAATACACATTTACACTAAGCTTTTGCTTCAATCCCAGCATTTAATGAATGTAGCACAGAGAAGTGCACACAAGATATCCTGTTCTGCTCAAGCTCTTATTTCGGAATGCGTCTTAATTGCGCAGCCCTCTTCTTTCATCACATATCCAAGGAGAAGGTCGGAATTCTCCTAACAGAGCAGGCACTGTAGCCACCCGCCTTCACTCCCTGCATCACGGCCATCATGGATGCAAGTTAAACGGCGTTCATGGTATTGAGCCGGTCTCCAACAAAAGAGTACCCTGTTCACCCCATTCTATACTTTCCAGAGTTCATTTTCATAAAAAAGCCGTAAACCAGATGGCATCTTCATCACACCCACTGGTCTCTTCAGGTCAAAAGCGGCCAAGGGAAGATATTACGGGGTGTTTAATGCTGTTGTATCCATTCTGGGCTTTCATACTCCTGGGCTGTCAAGTCAGAAGCCTTCACTGGCAACACATGTTTGGTTTGGGGCTTCTTGTGTGGAGTTTTGGGGGTTGGTTGGGTTTTTCTTGTGCCTTTTTTTTTTTTTTTTTTGTATGTGTGTGTAATAAGAGAGATGAAACATTATTCCATCACAAACCAAATACTTTTAGCCAGCCACAGCAGGAGGCAGCCGCCTTTGTCACTAACCAATTTCCTTCTTACAACAAAGGGAAAAGCAGTGCTGAAGGAAGTACTGGGGTGCTGACGGACTGCAAGTAGAGACTAACTCTGTGTCTATGGGATGTCTATGTACCTCTCTCTCTGGCAACTAAGGAGCTCAGTTTTGTAACTCTTTAGGTCATTGTTAATTCCACCATTGATCTTACCGAGTATCCTGGAGCCCTATATTTACTGCACATATGCATTGGAACCCTGTTACGTACGTAATTGAACTGTATGGAGCAAAGTAACACCCATTTTCAGGGAAAACTTCCGTAACAGTCGGTTTCAGGAAGCTAATCTGTATTTCTGTATCCATATGTACTGGGCATCACCAATTAAAAGATTTTGCTATCCTACCTACTAATGCAAATCGATTTAATTCCAATCTGCCAGATTGTATAAGTAAACAGAACAGGGAGGTGCAGAGGGTAACACACAGAAACTGCAAGAGTGTAAGACAAGCACTGGATCCAGATCGGACTGACCAGGTCATAGACATACAGAATTGGAGAAGCAAGATCCGTAACTCAACTCTGTAAGTCAAGATTTTTTTGTGAGGTACTGGTATGACTGAAAGCATACGCTTAAATACAGGATAACAAATAGGTTCCTGTCTGCACAGAGAAGTAATCACAGATGTCCTAAAGCTGCCAGCATCAGTGGCACGTGGTGCTGCAAATGAAGACAAAAATAACTTCAAACATTTCCAGATCTGCACTGATAATTAATTTATGTTGTTCATCTGAATAACATAACTTTTGAAGTTGACATCTGGAGTCGAAGTAAACTAACTATCTATCTAGGTTAGACGAGAGATATGGGTTGGGGAACTTTATTGCAATATACAATTTGCACATTGTACAATATTTGATTTTAAACCTTCCTCCCTAACAAAAAGAAAAAAAGCCTGTGAGTTTAGGGGTTTTATTGTGAGATTGTTTCACAGGTAACAGGGAGTTCTCATTTACATGCCATTGCTGACAATTAACTTACTGACAAAAATCCAACACATTTTAACAAAATGGCTCGACAACACTTCAGAACCTTCTCCTGGGATTGTGTATTTTCAATTCCAGTTGAACATTTGACTCATTCCCAAGAGTTGCAGAGTCACACATTAGTTTAAGCCCTGTTTGTATTCCTATGCAATTGTCCAACTCTGTAAATATCCACAAAATATTTTTAGAATACATTCAAAAGGTTAAGAACGACTCAGAAATAATTAAGATTTTACTAAACCATAGGTTATGCTAAATATGCTAAGCTGATAAGGAAGAGCAAAGAAAAGAGAAATAAAACAATCATTTAATGGTCACGGATATCTTCTTACTTTAGACTTATGAAAGTATTTATATCCATCTTCACCAAGGTAGAAAAATTAATGAAAACATGATATTTGACTAAATATACTGCAACAACGTCAGATGCAAAGAAAGGCTTTGTTACCTAAAATGGGATATGAATTGCCTAGAAAGGTTGGACCAGATGATCCTTGAGGTCCCTTCCAACCTGGTATTCTATGATTCTATGAATGAACTTGGATACCTCAATTCTTAATCTTAAGAGCTCCTGACAGGACTACAGTTTTGTGTAGTTTCTGTGAACAGCTAATGTTTTTTCAGTCCTCACAGGGCTCCTTACACTCAACCTAACCAGAATCCAGAACGCAGGCCTGATACCATTAGGGATTTCAATTAGCTTCGAAGTTGCAAAACTTACCTCATGCTTTCAGATCAAACTTGACATATGAAGCCAACAAAGCTATTACTACCCTTTAAAATGACATCATCCACACCTGGGATGTTTATGGAGCATCTTCTGTAGCACAGAATCAGGATTACTCTCCCAGATGTGTGGGACCCACACTCAATTCCTCCTCTGCCCAAGAACATCCAGCCTTACCTCGCCTGGGAAGAGCCTTTAACTACCACGCTACCCAGAGTCTGCCGTCTGTATGCCACTGCTGACAATACAATCTCCACTTCCTTACCACAGCTGGTCCTCTCAGAACTTTTTCTTCATGATAAAAGTTGATCTGTCTCGAGAAAGGTCAGGAATTTATAACCTTGGTATTGGGTGTATCTTGACCAACTTTAGCTATGGAAGAGTCAGCCCTCTCTTCCCAGCTCTTCTCTGAACTGTTTGTATGTTCAGTGGAAGGAAAGGGACTTCATCAAGGGCAAATAATTCCATCCTCAGAGAGTTAGGGACTGCACTGTGCAAATGCTGCCTGCGATCCCGCTGAAATAAAGAATTAGACTGCAGAGGAATACCTAGATTTTAGATGACCATTGTTAGATAAGACAAATGTTACTTCAAGCAATCAACAAACTTGGCCAGGAGTCTGAAGAAAGAAGTCTGGGACGCTCCATGTCTGCTCCTATAAACATTTCCAAATTTTCATGTAACAGTCAGTACCACGTAGAGCTTGTGCACATTGAGACAGAGATCCAGTTACCGGATTAAGAGTTTAGACGTGCAACAATTTACTGTATGATCTAATGTCTGGCCCTTAAGGTAATACTATTTCCTACAGTAGGTTCCCCAACGCCATTGTAGTTCTCTTGGGTACCATCAACATGGGATGCTGTTTAAGGTTTCACCCCCTTTAGAGCCTCTGCAGTGACGAGGCACCAAGTAAATCTGCAGTTCAGGTTCCAGATGTGAAGCACACTTCTTCAGGCTGTTCTGCTTCTCCCATCATTGGACATATTCAGCTTCATGAGTGCTAAAGGAGAACCAGGCAGAGCACTCCAGACTCATTTTGTACCACTCCTACTGAATACTTGGCTAAGACAGTAGGCATTACTGGAACAAATGGGATGGAAAAAATAGTAAAACTCCTTCATTTTGCCTCAGGTACCTACTCCGTTTGAGGTTTTTTGTTGTTGGGGAGGGGTTGGTTGGTTGTTCTGGGTTTAGCGTTGTGTTTTTTTTTTTTTGTTTTTTTTTTTTTTTTTTTTTTGCTTAGGTAAGTAGCTTAAAAAATAAAAAAAAGACAAGTTCAGTATAGCATCTGTTGGTTGACGTGGAAAAGCTGCTGCCAGGTCCAGCAAGGCTTTCTGCTACAATTATCGACTGACATGAGCAAACAAAACCTGCCGATCTGGGCTAAATGTCACACACCAAGTATCACCTGGGTCACACCTCAGCTACGTTCACAGTATTTTTGAATACGTTTTATCTTGCATTATATTGCTAAAGATTCAAAGCAGATCAATTCATCAGGAATATAATCTTTAATCACATTTAAGATGTATTCAGTCATTGTGCTTATGAAGATATTTTATTCAATAGGTTTATTTCTTTATCAAGTATGTCTTTTAAAAGACCTGCTGTTTTTACACCACTTCTCTATATTACTGCAAAGTTCATGTTTTATTTTAATAGGATTATTTTTGTATCAGCAATTCCATTAAGTGTATTTCACTTCACTGGGCATCTATCCAAGATCCCAGATAACTAATCGCTAAAAAGTGACCTACATACTTAACCATTGTGCCCATTCATAAGGGACACTAATCGACTCAGATTTTCTGTTTGATCTATATATAATTTCTCTTATGCAATTGCATAAATTGTTATACATTAGTCAATTTTTTCTGTATACAAAAATTTTTAAAAAGACTAATTCAGTCAGATAAAATTGCTCCATACCCTAACCAAAAATTATGTTGACACTGTTAATCACATTTTCCTCTGTCCTAAATATAGTCTTTATGCAGCGCATAATAAACCCACGTAAGTGCCAGGTTTGTTTTCTTAGAATTTCAGAAGTAGTAGGCATTGGAATCAGATTTTTTTATATATATAATTTGCTGTCAACTGATTCTTTCAGACTCTTTAGACTGGCAGTACAGCTGAAATGTCACATTTTCAAAATTTTTGCAGGGGGCAGAGGGGTGGGTGAGGAAATGCTTTGGCCAGATTTAGTGTCTGTTACGAAACTTTAGAGCACAGCTTTGATAATTATGGGGGTGCCCTTCTTGCTGGGAGGAAGCTTTTCCTACCTTCAAATTTGAGCATATGCCTCTATTTTACCTTCGTACACTTGAAAAAGCTCTTCGACATCTCTGTAGCCATCCCCTTAGTGTGAAGCGTGTATGAAAAAGCATAACAAGTTCTATTGCCAAAGGTGGAAGCTGACTTTTGTAGAGAAAAATTCAAACTTGGACACTGTTACCTAGAGGCAGCTAGGTCAAACTCTGCTACAAGAGCTATCACTCCATGGGAAGACTTTGAAAAACAAATTAAAAGGTGTTGATAGAAAGTGATACTCACAGAAATGAGAACAACTTGTACAAGTTCTCTTATACCTGCTTTTGGGCAAATGTCCAGTAGCGAGCGGAGGTTCTGTTGTCAGTCATTTATTAAGGAGATCTGGGACAAGTGTGCCACTATGAGATGGCTTTGACCCGAGGCCTGCAGATACTGCAATGCACGTTTGCACGAGTTGTTTCTCCTCTCCCCTCACTCGTTTTCAAGTCAGAGAGTGAGACCTCTGCTGTCAGTAAAAGAAAAGAGCTCAGCTGCGTTACGAGGGAAAATCCATTTCTGATCCCCCGGGCACTAATGGCAGATGCAGGAGACCAATCAGAAGATGTAACCATTTCCAGGGCTAAAATATTGGCTAAAGAAACATAGCATTTATTTCCTTCATTCGGGGGAGGAGGAGCGGCGCGGCGCGTTGGAAACAGAAGGGCTTTGTCTATGAAACCAACTGATCCGCTCGAACAGCGAGAGCTCATGTTAATTGTTGTTTGAGCGTAACGTTTCTGACCTCAGGAACGCTCCAGTCTGGGGAAGAGACACACAACCAGATCCAACGCTGGCCAAGTCAGCTACACTGCAAACAGCTGGGAGAGCAAATCAGCTTTATAAGCTCTGCAGTCATACGCTGCGGTGACAGTGGATACCGACCCTCTTCAGACTGTCTCAGTTGCAACACAGACTTTAAGAACAGCTTTAA
Organism: Platalea leucorodia; assembly: GCF_965183815.1. NCBI lineage: Eukaryota > Metazoa > Chordata > Aves > Pelecaniformes > Threskiornithidae > Platalea > Platalea leucorodia. The sequence goes on along the minus strand of NC_138823.1, from coordinate 153,973,051 downwards.
ACTGTGACCAAGTTAACATCACGTTTATGACTGGAAATTGCATGGTATTAGTAATTGATTTAACTGTTCACTAAATTATATAAATATTTAAGTGAATCTCTTAATGACAACAATTCTGAAACCATTTATCTTCATTTTTCATAGAACAGGCCCATTAACTTACCATATGGAAATTCATTTGTTCTTCTAGATCTTGAGATCACATCTGATGCACTTGGCTAATTCTCTTGCATGAGGAACAAAAAGTCCTGTTTAGGAACTCAGTTCAGGCTTCACAGGAGCTAAGGAAAAACACTACACCACACAATCCTGTATCATCTATCATACAGCCAGCCACTTGCAGATGTGACTATGGGATGGAATGCTATATATTCATGGTTGTAATGCAGAGGTGAGCAATTTATTAGAAAAGTGAAATCTATCTAGCCTGAAAAATTGATTTTCTTCCTCACTGTGCCTTTATCTTTTTCTATTTTCTGTATTCACACTTTTTATCCCCCACCCCTTTCCATTACCAAAATGATCTTTTCATATGCCTGGATTAAAATTGCATTATTTCCTTTTCCCTTCACACCATTATGTTTCAAAGGTATCCTTTGATAAATATCCTTTAATAAAGTTTTTTACTATATTTCATTTTTGTGACCTAGAACTAGTAGCTACTGTGCTTCAATAGCAGTATTTGTAATATCATTTTTAAGTATTCAGATAACATTCTATGATTATTAGAATTTATATAAATCAAGATTTAGTAATTCTCATTTTGGCTTTCACTAAACGGGGCTATTGGTCAGGAAGATACTATAAATTGAAAATTTATCAATAAGATTTCTTTTTTCCTGTTAGAAAGCTATCAAATTATAAACCATTTTTTACTAGGTATATGTTAACACAGGGACAGCAGGAAAAATGAGTTTGTGTTCTCAATAGCCACAAAACACCCCATCTCCCCACCCTGGGATACAAGAAATTCTCTACTTCTGTGATATTCTTTCGCTGCTTAATCAGTTTGGAAATAAAGTGTGGACATTTATACTCCACAAGGTGTCACTCTAAAACAGCTGGAAAAAATCATGTCTTCTTGTTTTGAACTTAACCCAAAAGGTCAGAAATGACTAGCATTTCAACTTTAACAGAGCGAACTACCAGACTCTCTACTCAAAGCTACTACAATGTAACAGTAAAGGCAGTGGGTATTTTTTCTTGTAAATAGTGTATGTCAAAACCAGCCTATTTTTAACTTACGTGCCTAGCTGAAGTCTGCAAAATTGTCAGTAACTGTTTAAATCTGGGAGAGCATCCAGCAACTATTTTATCACGGTACATTCCATTACCCTTTAGTCAACTACTGTTGGCTTAGTGAAGAGGCATAGAACAACTTCAGACCCAGCAGCTTGGGTCTGCAAGACATTTAAGGTTTTTAATAAAATACATTTTGTCTATAAACACATTTTCCTTTTAAATAAATGCGGTGTATTCCATAGAAATTTGAACATTCTCCCCAAAATACAAATAGTTGTCAGCAATAAAACTAATGAAGCCTCATTTTCTGTGGTTCACCTGCAATCGGTAAATTAATTCTCTGGATTCTAACAGGAGAGAATTCCAAGTAAGTCTTCTTATATCTAACAAAGCTTACATTGTAGCTTTTCCTTTAGTCCGTCCATGCCTTCTTTGGTAACCACCTATTTTCATGAACTTTTGAGAGATCTTTCACCATCTATCAATTTTAATTGAAATTGACCATCAGGTTCAAAACATACTAGAAGAAATCAGACACAGACATGAGTGCCTAACTGTCATTTCACTGGAAACGAGATTAATATTTCAAGAAAATGAAAATCATCTCTGAGAAAGGACACAGAATGTATAGAACAGATCTGTTACCATGAGGGAGATAGCTATAGATGACAATTTACACAAGATACAACAATAGAAACTGGAAGCAATTTTGAAATGTTCATGCTTTTCATCCTGTGCTCAATACAGCAGAGCTCTGATCCCTGCATAGACCAACAGGATTCTTACACAAAAAATACAGAAGCGGGGGGGGAGAAAAAAAAAAAAGAAAAATAAGAAGTCCAACATGCAAATTGACAATACCTGCCTGCTTGTGTTACTCTCTAACGCCACAGCTTTCAAACCCTTCGTTCACTCTATCTGATTTTTTTTCCCAGTTTCTCTCCGGCCAGATTTCATATTAGGCCCGTTTCTAGTAGACACGCTTCAGAAAAACTAATTAGGTCAGGCCTCAAATCAGAGAGACAGAATGTCTGCTTCAAAGATCTCAACAGATTTTGGTTGCCCACTTGTGTCAAGAAGGCTGAAGTTCCAGGCCCGTGTCTGGATCTTTGAAGTAACTGACAACGTCACTGGTAAAGAGGCAGGTGTGTAAGGATTTAAGCATTTTCTTGTTTATATGGCAGCTGACAAAGTTCTGAAAGCTTTTAGTTCATACAACCAGGATCTTTGAGAATCTAGTTCTTCAAAACTAATTTCATCGCGTAAAACACCTCAGTATGCATTAAACTTAAAAATATGTTTGCAGTTCTCTCACTTCTGTAAGAATTAATGAAAGCTAGAAACATGATAAATACCTTGGTGAAATAAAAAAAAAAAAAAAAAAATCTTTTAAAGAACTGCTTTAGAAGAAGCAGGCCCTATGGACTAGACTGGTCTTGTTAAACAACTCTGCTGCAGTTTTTACCTGGTATGAGCACAACCACAATTGAAAAAAATAAAAAAACTCTGAAAATGAGACCATTAAGAGCCTCATTCAAGGCCATTTAGAAATTATATTTTTGAAAACACAAAACAAAAACAATTACTTGGCTAGGTAACCAGATTTCTAAATTGTGACATTTTTATAGTTATAATTCCATTCACAAGATGTATTAACGACACCCGATTTCACTGATACGGCTATTAAAGGAGAGGAAAAACCTCAGCAGTTACCGTAACAAAGACGCTTCCTTCACTGTTTTTTCCATTCAAGTCATACATAATACAATGAAGTTATTTTTTTCCTTAGTCTACACACAGCATTCAACTCTCACATTACCCTCTCTAAGACTTTGTGCATACACACAGCTTCTGCTTCCTAACTATGTCTAACAAGCAAGTTGCAAGAAGGAAGCTCTATCTCAGAAGTAGGAAAAAACAGAAACGTGAGAAAATGGCCTAGAAAGGATTCATTAGAGACAGAAGAAGAATAAAGTGATTTTTGCTACCTGCCATTGCCAGTCTGCATGAGATACTATCAAATTGCCCTAGAAATTAACTAACTCATTTTCTTCAGTTTTTAAGTTAAGCAAATACTAGAACTAACGCAACTTTTGCTGGAATAATGAAATCATTGTTATCCCTCATCCAGAAGAGCCTCATAGTGCTTTAACACAAAAAATTCCCAGTCAAATTAAACCCACTCCCCATAAGACAGTATTTTGTACAGGAATGCTGACAACCAAAACGCAGCTACTTCTATCAGCTGCTTAACAGCTCAGCATTCAATACATTCTTCTCATGTACACACCCACGCACAAAACACCAAGTGGACAAAACAGAAAAAAACTGTGGGCAAAATGAGTCAATCCAAACCAGAAGCTGAGCAGAACCCTTTGTTTTCTTTGAAGTGATACTTCATTCCGAAAAAGATCACGCTTGATTTAGCTATTACACTGATGTCTGCAGGATAACAGTATAGGTCAGCAATTATGCTTGATAAGAATGGAAGGAAAACTCTGAAGAACCAAGTGGGAGACAATAAAGCTTGCACTCCTTAGGACTGTATCAGTCCAGGCAGAAAAATCTACAATTATTTTTGCAAACAGAAAAATCCATGGGAACCAACAATCAACACCCCACCCCACCCCCCAAAAAAAAACAAACCAAAGCCACACCTACTCACACACCACACTTATTTTAATCCCTTTTTTCCCAGCTCACAACAGCTGAGGCTGTTTTAGACAAGTCAAGAGAGCTCTGCCTGAGTAGCCTAGAGATTTGTCTTTACAGCTCTGCTCCCCACTCCATTTAGATGGGGAAGAAAACAGCTATGACTCAAAGCTGTACCTTAAGAGGAAGCTGACTATTACATCCCTCATCGCCCACAGCTCTAGGAGGTTGAAGACATTTTTCAAGAGACCATTTCCCCTGAGCTACATGAAATTCTATTTGAAAAAAAGAACAAAAAAACAAACCCAAAACCAAACCATCCATGTAGTCTTGTGTACACCTTCCCGTAAAGTAAAGGCAGATCCTCTAGCTATCTGCCTCAAAGAAATTTGCAAACAATTGCATGGTTCCAGCAAGGGAGAAGAGTTTCGTACCACAGGGATGCGGTTTTCTTACAGAAAGAAAATCACCATTATTTCAGCCTTTTTTTCTGGTACTGAAAAAATAAAATTCCTGGCTCTGATAAATGAAAGCTTGGGCAGTGCTCAAATCCTCGTGTAATAAACAAACTCAGATTCCTTTGATGTTTCTGTACTAATACTGCATTCAAAAGGCCTTTCACCTGCGCCACACCAAGCACTCTGCTTCACAAATCTGAACTGGAATCAGATTCCTGTGGAAATTACATTGGTATCCAAAGCTCAGACCTATGTTTTTATTAGAGAAAGCAGGTGCTTCCCAACCTTGTCAAATGAGATGGTGACACAGCCGTTGAGTAAGATAATTAAGACTGAACACCTCTTCAGTTGCTATTTGTACATTCTTAGCAACCTCTGGGAGTAGAAACATCACCAAATTGTGGCAAAAGGCGTTCAAACTAACAACGCACACATGCTAAAAGACAGAAGGTGGGTTTTGATCTTGTGGTCAAGAAGTTCTTTGGAAAGAGTACTGAACCCAAAGCCTACTTCAACTGAGAACTGAAGTAGTAAAATGGGGACAGAGGGCGAGTCCTGGTACTCACATGAACCACAACAGCCACTGACCTTGTGTTTCCTTAGGTATACGATTGACAGCCACTTCGCAGACCTTTCACAAAAATCAACAGTTAGTTTGCATGCTTGCACTGTACAATTTTAGATTACAATACTTTTAGAAAAAGAGATGGATCCATCATTTACACAAAGAACGAGATGTGAAGAAACTCAAAGGGACAGCTTGTCCAGCCATTGTCACTGAAGGAAATACTTTGAGCTCAGCATCTGATCCACTTGGTAATTCTCTACAAACCGATTGTTTGGCCTTCGGATGAACCAAAAGTGGTCACAAAGTGAAGAGACAGACAAAATGCAGAAAGCAGTTTCCTCTCTCCCATCAAAATGTATCCTCAGGAAAAAGATCAGTAACTGATCTTGATAAAAACCCTAAGATTTACCCTAAGAAGTTCAACACAATCATTATAAACTGACCTTTTCTTGGCCTGGTATCCAGAATGTGGGTGCCATTATACAAGCACAGGCAGTTTCGCCCGGAACATTAGGCAACACAGCTCCTAAAACGTTAGTGTCACCTCCCAAGAACTTTGGCCATTACAAATTCAGACCCCAGTCAAATTTCAGTTTTCTTCCATAAAAAGTAATAAGTAACAATGAATAGTTCCAGCCATTTTCACTTTCTCTGCCCTTGGAGAGGAGCACTAGCAAGCACAGGACTTAGATGCAAAAATGCAAGCTTGACAGACAGCAAGTGGAAAGAAAAATTCTCTTCTCATTCATAGCACATGTGTATCTACTCTGGATTCCAGTGCTGACATACATTCAGAAACATGACACTGACGTAGAATAAAATGAGTCCCACAGCTAATCTAAAACTTGAGAGGGCTATATTGACACTTTAAAGAGAAAAAAATAAACTGAAGGAAGACTTAATATGATTTATTTTCCTTTATAATCTAAACTAATTTGTATATCCTAACATATATCCTATTTATTGGTTTAATCCTCTGATATACTGCTTGAACAGAGACCCAGGCTCCAGCAGTCCCATCTTACATAAGTATTTTGGTACCCACGTCACATAAAATATTTTGGTATTATTTCTCTGACGAACCCCAGCGGTACATTGACTTTTCCTTCAAATCTTCATTTAATCTCAGGGAAGTCTCTCACAAGGTTTTCAATGTACATCTCTCAAACCAATTCAGAACTGGATTTATTGTTTCAAGTATTAATTTTTGCAGTAGCAATTTGACAACACATCCTTGACATTTGTACAGACCTGTCTTTGCTCATTTTCAAATATTTCCTTCACCACAAGATGCGTCTTGGTTCTAATTTACTGACCATACATCCTAAGTGTTCTTATTCACCAACAAACTCACTCACTCTCACTTTAAAATACAGAAATGTGTGTTGCTAATTCTGTCAAAATTAAAACTGTCAAAACTGACCTACTGAGAATGAAAGAATAATATGTCATAAACTTTTCTTTTTTTCTACTCTTAGTCTAAATGAGCCAGGTTTTGTGCAGTTGACTTTTCTGAAGCAGGATACTTTTCCCTGGTGCAGATAAACAGGCCAAACGGAGATTTTCAGAATGACCAAACACACACCAAGAGCATTAGGGTTTAGCTCCCATTATCAACAAAGCACCCCAGCCAGTAATTATTTAAATAAAAAATAAACATTAATGAAGTGTTTTAAAAGTATTAGCAAAGAAATGACTGTAGACTACATAGATGTGGAACAAAGATTCCTCCTATCAAATTTCTAACTGCAGTTATACCAAATACTATTGGGAAGATAAAGATAAAAGGAATTTTTACTGGAGACACATCCACCATGCGGCCAAGTTTCTTTCCACTCAAGTTTCCAAATCCCTTGAGAGTCAGGAGCAATGCCTACCTGTAACAGAAAACAGATTCTAGTGACAAAGCCACAACAAACAATTTGCTGGACACTTTTGTTGCCGTCTAGAGGCTGCAATGTGGACCTGCATACTGTACTCATCCTGTCCAGCTTTAACAGAACCTTTGAATTCTGCTGACTTTAGCACTTAAGATGTATTTTCACAGTGAAACAGATATTTCAAAGTTTACTTTACTTTTGTTCCAGACCTGCAGCAGACCCTGTGGGCCCCAAAGGCAGGCCATTTCCTTTTTAAAATCAACTGATAATGGCTGCAGGAAGTGAGAGATAATCTCTCTTCTTACAAATGCTCTCACTTAGGTACCTAGTGGGATTTTCAAAAGATTTGAGAAATTTATCCTGTGTATTTCAAGTAATTTGGGAAAACCAGATTAAAAACAAAACAAAACAAACAAAAACCCACAAAAAACCCACCATACCTCCCCCCCCACTCCAACAGTGTCAGAGTGAAGACTGGGTTAAATATGAATTCAGTTTAAGTGAAGAAGTCTCAGTGACTTTAGGAATGGTATGATTACACACACACACACACCACTCCCCCCAGTAAAGCCAATTAAATAGGAACTAAGCCTTTCTTCCTACCACATCAGTAAGGCAACGGTGCTGCTAGCTCCAGCAAAGCTCCCAAATACTCTGCTCATAGACTGTACTGGCCAACAGACAGTTAGATCATTCCTGAATTAAAGAAATACCCAGAAACAATTTTGCATGAAGCACTATTTTCTTTCAAAGCACAATGGAAAGTTGGCATGTACTACATTTACCAGAACTGTAATCTGGTTTAAGCATGGATTTATTTTAAAAATCTTCAGCTCTCACCTATAGGCCACTCTGGAACCCTGCGAATCAGCAGATAGTTACTATTTATTGGAAAGCTTCCTTCTTTAAGTCACCTTTACTTCCTCTGAGTACTTTGCAGAAACTGTGAAAAGAACTACACCATCAGCCTTCGCTATAGGCATCTGTCTACAACTGTCCAGGATCTAGGACATGAAGTATTCAGGATGCGAAATTGAGTTTCGATATATAGACCTCTAATAAACCAAATATTCTACAGACTACAGGAAATTTAAGTAAATAGCAGCCATATGACAGACAGCTTTTTTCAGGTATTTACAATATACTTGGTATCATGTCACGAGTTTAGGTATGCTTTTTTCCTTTGTCCTTTTCTAGATACTCATGGGTTTTAAAGCATCTCAAATAACCAGATGTTTAAAGGAAATCAGACACTACACAGGTTAAACAACATGGTTCTATTAAAAACTATCTTTAACCATGGCACTCAGTGACAGCAATACAATACTTTTTTCCACAAAGCAACTAATATAAAAATATGCCATAAAATCATCTGTAGACTAGTATGCTAGTACATACATGTAATCATAACATTCTTTAATAAACTCTTTCCTGAGATAGCTTGGGTAGTTTGATTTTCTTGTATTACTGGATGCATTATCTTTACGATTCATCTAAAACAATTGTAAAATATTTTGTATGTGCAGGACACTCAGTAACATGTAAAAAGTAGTATGCAAATATATGGCAAAGAAACAACTCTTAGAAATTATGCGCTTTTTTACTTTGTTACATTTTTTTAACATTTGGCTCCTTGGGAGATGGAAGGGTGGAGCATGAAAAACCTGAAATTAGAGCTATGAATTGACAAAAAGCAGGAAAGCATTTCAGGAATGTTAGGAGTTGGAATATAATATAAATGACACAAAGAGAAAGCCATAATTCATGTTGGCTATGTATTGCTTTATAAAGCAACTGGACATATTTTAGTCAGTTCACAGTATAATAAATATTTTTACTAATCTGTTTTGGAAGAGCAAATGTCTTTTAGGGTTTCAAGCTCCTCTATAAGTTTCTTGTTCTGAACTTCTAGCACTGCAACACGACTCTCCAGACATTTTATGTATTCTTTCTTCCGACGTCGACATTCTTTAGCAGCTTCCCTGCAAAAAGCAGAAGTAAAAAGTGCAAACAAAAAAGCCATTTGCATGCCATTAGAAAGCTCTGCAGAGTATGGAGACTATGACAGAATTCCAAAATTTGGAATATCTCCCAAATCAGTCTGAAAACACTAAGCAAAACTGGGTTCCACAAGGGCCTCAAGTGTCTCTTTCTCAAGTTCATATGGCAATCTGTAGAATTGCTTCCTCTCATGCCTTGATTAAAGTTCATAATAAACGAGGTCCAAATGAAAGACAGTTATTCTGCTTTATGACAATAAAGATCTTTGAGGGCCTTGAGTTCCTCAATGAGAGTCTTGTTTTGGTTTTCAAGCACAGCCACACGATTTTCAAGACATTTGACATATTCTTTCTTCTTTCTGCGACATTCTCTGGCAGCTTCCCTGGAACCAATACAAGGCAAATGACTACAGGAACAGCCACAATATGGCAAAGACTGGATAAATGAAATTACTTGCAATCCCTGCAGTTCCACAATAACAACAACAACCAACAACAACAACAACTGTTGGATTGCACAAACAGAACAGCAGATAACAGCAATAAGCAATAACATGGTTAAAATACAATTCAAAACAACTAGAACTTGAAACAAATCCAGCACCAACAAATACAAAGATGGAATTAATACAGAGGGGAACTGAGAAAAACAGTGAGTAAATGATAGCATGTTGACTTGAGTTGTACTAAACATTAAGACTGAAAGCAGCATTTCTTCTTCCAGTCACATTCCATTTTGTGTTTATCAGGAATATTATCTTCTGCAATCAAAATCTTAAAACCAAACTCAAAGAATTTACTTTCAGAAAATACAAGCGTAACACTCCTCTCTTCAGATAACAAGCTAGATGCCAAGCTTACAACCTGCTGTTGTTTTTTTACCTTCATGTAACAATCTACAGTAAAATTTAAGTCCAAACAAATACAATTTATTAGCATTTTTAGAATTGTCCACCTGGGCACGTTTCAGCCACATGCATCTAGTTTTTTTTTGTTGCTGGCAAATGGCAGTCTGGAGCCATTCTCATAGCTCTGCTCAGAATTCTGTTATATTGAAGCTAAACACTTTGGGTAGTATTTTCAGAAGCATGTGACTGAACAAGCATTCCATTCCAGAAGAAATTTTAGAAGTACTGGAAGTCCACTCCTTTAACATCTTGGAACATGATAAATTGTCAGATTGTGAGGGTGTAACTTTCCAGCAAGTTATATGAGAGATAGTATAGATGCTATTTTTTAAAACTGAAGAGAGGAGAAACAAGAGGCACAACAATGCAGCAAGCCTCATGAATAATTTAAAATAAAAGGACAGGCATGAGAGCAAAGCAATACCATGAATTCAATCATAAGGCAAGTGGCTATTCAATGTATTGGAGATCTGCATAGCAGACTACTTCTTCCATTAATCTAACTGCCACTGATAGCAGTGGCTACGCATTTTAGAAAAAAAAAAAAAAAAAAAAAAAAAAAGAAAGAGTCCCCTAAGAATAGCAAGAAGAATGCACAGAGAAAGACTGGCATTTACAGCATACAGTCAAGTCCATGTCAACTAATTAAAAAATATACAGCCACCTCATAGAATATGCCTCACAAAATGACAGGGGCACTGCACAATAACTTATCCCAGTAGCCAAGTACTTAGGAAAGTCTATAATTATCATTCCATCCTAGAATAAGTCCTCTTCACAGCATCATTAATGGACAGCTGCTAATGAGATCCTCAGATATTTTCCTAACCAATTCTTTGCTGGGATGTTTCAAAGTGAACAAACCCATACTGGTCATTTTACTGTCAGTAGGGGCAGGGCGGGTAATTCAACAATAAGCATACCTCCAGATCATCACAAAAATTATCAGAAAGGGATGACACTAATACTGATTTCTGAATTACCATAATATTTTAGAACTAAAAATCCATGGTGATAAGGTCAACTCTAACTTTCCAGAGTTAACAGCCAATACTCAATGCTATAAGGATGTGGGATGACTGACAAAGAATTTCATGCCTTCCCTTCATCAATCACAGGCAGTGCTCATGACCTTAAGAAGAAAACTTCATTAGTATGTTTTGGGCTTTTTTTTTTTTTTTTTGCATCACCAGCTATTAATTGTTATATAGTCTTACCTATTTTTCATAAGTCTCAGCTCTCTCTTGCGTGTTGCCTCTTCTGCCAGTTGCTGAGGGCTATGCAAAGTCCCTGGTGAGGCTGCCATTACCACTCCCTGAGGTAAGGTAGTAGTGGGAGTTCGAATCTGGTAAGCTGGCATGTCTCCAGTGGCAGCTGTATAAAAGAATCATATTTTAAACTTTATGGCAAAAAAGAACTATGCAAAAGTCTCTCTGGAAATAACATTTCTGTTGATGAGTTATCCAGGATCCCTGCTACATAAAATATTTCACAGGCATGTAACGTCACAACTACATTTGTTATCTTACTAGCATTTATTTCCATGCTGCAAAATAAGTTATCTAAATTGCTCTAGCAGGTGGCCCCACTAGCCAGCCAGGCTGAAGCCTGTGAAAGCTTCCACATGGCTCTTTTCAGCCAACATAGGGAAAGCTGTTTGAGATACACTGTCAGAACATCCACACTTATTTCCTGTTTGCACAATCCCACAAAAAGATGGTCCTGCTACTGCAGCCACTGAGGTTTATATGCTACCCCTCTCCTCTAACAGAGGCTTCAGGAGACAACTTTCTCCTCTTTCCCTGTGATAGCAACACTATCAGCCTTACTGCCTCTCCTACCTTTACAGCAACAGCTTGGGAACCCTTGGAAAACCAGCGAGAGCTGCTGTTGCCAAAACAAAAAGCAACAGACAAGTGCTTATGGTGAACAGGAGTATGTTCCTTGAGCAAGAGGACCACAAATAGGATGCTGCAGCATTAGCAGGCAAGAGGAGGTAGTGGCGGTTGCACAGGAAGGGGTGTAGCCACACAGTAAATGGGAGTGCAAAAGTGCAGATTCAGCTCCTGCGCCTACCAGTTTTGAGCTCTCCCCAGGCTAAACGCAGATCTGAAATCCGACATGTTATTTGGAACCAATACCCTTCTGATAGTCTCACTCATTTCTGTACTTCTGAGGTACTTTGTTACTAGATGATGCACCCCACATTTAAACCACAATGAAAGTCCTAAGTACTTGTGTCTTCTCTGGCATAGAAACAGAATCAAACAAAAAACTTATCCCTCTTCAAATTATAAGCAAGTATTTACCTATTTCTTTCCATAAATATTTTCTATTATCACAGAACAGAACTTCAAATTTTGTCATTAAAGCAATTGAATACAAAAGATGAAATTTCAGGGGCTGTTATGTTATACTTAATTTATACTTTAATTCTTTAAAGCAATAGTCAAATACTGGAAAAACTTAATGTGGAAAAATAAAATGTAGACAAAAACACTTTGGGGAGGCTGATGAGTAGAGCAGTAAAGAGACATTGATCAACTACGGGGGGGGGGGGGGGGGGACGGGGGACAAACCCAAAACCTAAACTTAATAAAAAAATTACTATTATTCTTATTAAGCAGGTGCTTCACTAGTTAAATACAAAAAAAATAGCATTAAGCTGTGTTCAGACTACAGTTCCACAGCCATGTCCTGAAATCATTATCAGCTTAAACACTGTGCACCTCCCCCCTCTCTCAGTCCTGTGGGTAAAAGCCTTTGTGGAATTACAAGATGAACTGGACCAGTGAACTGACCTGGGTTATGGATAATCCCGTGGGGATGCGGGAGGGAGAGAGAAATCAACCCAGGACAGCCCTGTGAGCACTAACAAGCAGCCACCATGAGCACAGGGCTTGGTCGTCTTGTACATCTACACGAGAATTACTTAACCCTTTCTTTAAGTTCTCCACATCTCTTAGTAGTCCCAGTTATGTCAATGGGACAATACTTCAGCTCACTATTTATAAAAATGGAATTTTAGAAACTCTTCAGGCTCACCTTTATGCTGGCCACATTACATACATTTTATAGACTCTATGGTAAGAACTACCTTTTTCTATCTCTCATCACTAGGTAAAAAAGAGATGTTATCTTAGTTTGCATTAGCTACAATGAATTAGAAATCCAAGTGAACCGTTTTGTACATCAAGCCATAGGGAAAGGCCCATAACCCAGGTCACCTCAGCCTGGCAAGACTAACTACTGTGTTGTCTTTGATTTATGCTCAGATGTTAGCTAACAGGACTTACTGCTGCTCTTGTTAAGAGGGCTTGGCATGATAAAATACCCGCAACGTGGCTTAACAGAAGTGAGTCCCTATCTCAGCTGCAATCAGCAAACACCACTGTAAGTAACAACATGTTGCATGAATAGTCTGAGCCAGTTCCAGTAGTGCCCGTCTCTGCCTAACAGTTGGCTCACTTATAAACCTACCAGCGTGGTAACAGAGATAAATAACCATTTTGGTGGTACAGACCTTGTAAGCCGAGCCCAGACACCGCAGCTAAAAAAAAAAAAAAAAAAAAAAAGCATAGCACTGACAAAGTATCTTTTAGTTGTGCAGTAATACGTGCTTTACAATACATTACTGCAAATCAATTATTTCAAAGTCTGCAAAATTTTTTTGTATAATATCTCAAAAAGTTACAATAAAATACTGTTTCTCCTGAAAAAGGCATTGGGAAAGATGAAACAGGCTTTAAGCAGGGGGGATAAAATACCTTTGGAAAAAAAAAAAAAAAAAATCTTAATTTAAGTCTAGTAATGTATCAACATATTACAGAGAAGGGTACCTTCCATTTCAGCATCTGAGACAAAAATCCCACACCTTGACCCAGACTGACAAATCTCTGTGGCCGTTTTTAATGAAACTCCATGAAGGTTTCAAGTCATTCCTAACGTATCAGACCTAGGACTGAGACTGTTAACAAAGCAACAAACCCTAACACATTGCCCTAGGTCATCTTTTTTTTTTTTTTTCTTTTCTCCTTAAAAATGCAAGTCACTGAAAACCTGAAGCTTTGAGTTGAGACTTACAGAAAGGAAATTATTAACAGGAAGACAAACCAAAAAAAAAAAAAAAGCCCACACCAAAAAACAAACCACATTCGGAAGAGTACAACTAACCTTGTAAATTAAGCTCCGAGATCTATATTAAAAAAAATAAAAAAACAAAAACAGCAACAAAGAATCAACCACCTTGTATCAGCAGGTTCTTGGAAAAAGTAACTTGCTGAACACTAGAGAGCATCCCTGCACTTGAGTTCTTTCAGCGACTATCCAGGAGAAAAAAAAGCCTGATGCATGCTATGTATTAGTACGCCTGTTCTCCCCTTCTGAGTCATAATGATGGGACTAGATTATCAAAGGGTGTTTAACTTCACCACTGAACTAGCTAAACAAGGCATGAATCATTATCCCTTTGAGCATAAAAAAAGAAACCAAAACGTTGACTTGGAGAAGATACTTATCTTTGGATTAACGAAACAATATGTCCCAGCAATGAGCAGCAGCACGTAGGTACCGGCTGCGAACTGGTTAACATTACAGATCTGCCGGAGGCAATTGACGAAGCAGAAAGGAACTGACTAAATCGCAGCATGACTTGGAGCTGACGTCAATGTGTATCTTGTTTGGAGTTTAACTTTTCCAGTTCCCTACTGCAACGCGATTCCAGGAAATCTAATGACGTCAGCCTTTTGAACTCAATTAGCTGAGGAACAGACCATTTTAACAGTGGAGGAGAAAACACGCAGGCGTTACAATACTTAAAATTATTGCGCTCTCTAATTTGTTTGCGTTATTTTCTTTAATAATGAAAGCATAGGGTTTATTTACACTACTGAAACAATGCACACCTTTCTCTTACAACTATGTTTAAGCCTATTTTAGCTATCAAATCTGAAGTGTTTATTGCTAAACAAAAAAGCAGTGTCATTTTTACAAAATAAAAACCAATTATAAACATAGTAACATATATGGCTATCTCCACAATAAAGAAGAATTTAAAAGGAAAGTGGTGGATTTTCCAGCAAAATCCTGCATGAAATAGTAAAGATTAGTTATCTAAATCAATCTGTGCAACAACTCATGCACTAACAGTGGTTTTTTTTTCCCCCAAATGAAACTGTTAAAATTGCCCTGAAATCCTGCACTGACTAGATATAACCAGAAGCTATTTGTACCAGTTTTGAAAGATGAAAGTTACAGCAACAGGTTCAAAAGAAAATGTCACAAATACCAACTAAGCACTGCTCAGAGATCCAAAAATATCATGTAAAAGACTAAGAAAATTTTTACCTGTTTCATCTCCTGTTACAGCCATGATCAGCTTCTGCACACACGATTCTCTTGTTCCTCTACCAGAGCTCAGCGTGAACTGTTCCAAACTAGCAAGCATGTGCAGGATTACAGGCAAGAGCACTGACATCACAGTGACCTCACTTGCTTACCACTGTCATTAATATGCTCTGCCACTGGAACAGCTCACAAACTGCAGCCCAAAGAACTCCTTTTCCAGTAAACCTTTTTTTTTTTTTTCCTTCCTCTTCCATATTTCTATAAGCCTAGCTTTGTTCTTTTTCCCTGAATTATTCATAAGGCTACAGAGAGCACTCATCACAAAGCTGGCTGTAAACCAAGACCTGAAAATTCACAGCACTGACTGACAGAAATTAAAACATGGCTCTAGAATTCATGAATGAATCCGAATGATAAAGTCACGATTGGATAGAAAATAGGGAAATTTTAAAAAGCCGTACAATTGTTTTGATTGGAACAGTTCCACTAAAAGGCAGAGAACTCTGTCAGACATGCAAGACAGGAAAGCTTAATAAGCTATAACAAATAGGTAAATGAAAGGCTAAAGCTCCTTGCTTTGGGGGGGGAAACCCACAACCCACTCATGCAATTTCAGTTAAAAGCTTCAGAAAAGACTGAAGAAAGCTCAAACAAAGTAAGTCAACCTAAAGCTAGTGATTTCAGATGCTGTAACAGGCAGAACAGTAACTCTGGGTAAGGGCCACCTCTCCCTCGTTGCCTCCTTTTTCAAAAAAAGTCCAAGAGATCTGGTTGACTGAGTTTTAAAGAACAAAAAAAACCTCAGCTCTAACAGAGTTACTCCTTATTTACATCAATTTAAATGAAATTGGTTTCAGGCCAACAGTCCAGGCACTGGTTTGTATGTAGGGCATAGCAAACTTCTAATGCTTTTGTCTGTAATAAACAAATTCAGACTGGTAATTTGTCAACTGTGAAACTATGCCAAGGACAGCAATAATGGAAGCATGAATGCAAAAAAGGAGTGCCCTGTGGTTACAGGACCACTTTGGGATCATATGAACATGCGATCAGAACTGAAGGACGCAAGAAATTCAAGCCACAGATCTCAAATATCACTGTTCATATCACTGACCATATTATGAAAACACATAGATCCCAACAGAATGATTTTTGGTACCACTTTTCTACACTCTTTTTTCCCTAATAATTAAAAACTTTCTTCTGCTTCAGCTAGCAAAAAAACCTTTAACCTGGATTAGGAAACTGTCAGAACATCAGAACTGCCTCTTACTTTGACTATGAATGTGAACTTGTAGCAAATGAAATACCACTCAGTTGGACCAACACCTTTGGCGCTTTTATACTAATCCTTTTTCCCCATCACAGGTTATCAGAAAATATCAAGCACAGGGTTTATGTGATGCCATCCATTATTCTGTGAGATTCATCAACAAATACTTTAGAAAAAATATAAATACATATGCTCTCTGAAAGACTCTGAAACAGATCTGTTCTGCCCTAGGGCTGATATTTGTTATTTTTTTTCCCTTTTACTTCTATGATTATTACAAATAAAATTTATACGCTGTCTACCCAAAATCATTATAAAAATACATATAAGTGAAAAGATTACTAAGCAGAATGTTGCTTTCCTATTATAATCTGTACTATCACGATATTAGGTGGTCAACTACAAAGTGTATGTAAATGACAAATGTTCATAAACTATATTCCTACAGACTTTTTAGCATAGGCAAGATGACCTGTAGTAAGGACATATTAGAGACTTGTATATCCAACTAATTCCATTGTTTCACTCCATCCTGAATAACTCAGGTTTGTTGACGATATGCAATTATTATCACAGAGAGATCTGTATTACTGTAAACATCCTCAGGTGCTTTCATACTCTTTTTATATACTCCTTTTTTTATTAAAGATTTTTTTTAAGATTTTCCAGTATCAACAGCATGTATAATAAGTTGAAACCTTTTATCTTCTCATCATCTCTGAGTTCATGCTCACTTACTATTCCCTTTGTATTTTTCTCTGTACGTGTTACGTAGCATTTTTATTCTGTGTCAATATCTATGAGCATCACTAAAGCACTGGACTTTTTTTGGGCCAAAGGACAGAGAATTCCAAGAAGTCAACTTCTCCGAGCATGGACAGAGAACAAATCAATTTAGTTAAAAGTATTTAGAAGCTTCCAGAAACAGGATATAGCAGGTATTCAGCAACTGTCTCTGAATCCTTTTTGAAAGTTTTCATCACAGGCAAGACACTTAATGGGCTATGCCATCAAGTAGTTGAGCCCACCACTGCGACTTAACAGGGAGGTTAGAGGGCAGCCCTGTCAGAGGACAACCATGTAATGACGAGCCTGTAAAGGAAGGCCAGGCAAATGAAATTCCCAAGGACTGAAATGCTGCCAGATACAATCTCTAAGTTCTGTGCTTCTTCACAGACTGAGGAGGTTTTAGGAAACAACTGCGGAGCTACTCTCTCTGCCCACCCACCCCAGAGTTCTGAAGAATCAAAGCAATACATACAAAATACTACAGTCAATGTAGAGAGACAGAGAAGTCCTCTAATTTAAGGGATGTGTACGCACATGTACAGAAAACATTAGACTCATACTCAGAAAACACGGACTACCAGAGTGGGAAATTTGTTTGGGGGACAGCCAAATTTGGGTCTTAAGGCTTTGCTAAGAATGTATTCATAATAATATTTAGGGAAGTTATAACACTACTCTCTGCAGGATGAAAATGAACATTTTGGCTAAGGGTTTTTCATATCACAGTCTTAGAGCTTCCTTGAAATGCTTCTGAGAAGTCTTGGGAAGACAATGTATTTCAGCAAAGAATTAACCAGAGGCAATGGAAGAATTCAAATTTGGTATCATTATTTAGCACCGTCTCAAAAAGTTCAGGTATCTACAAGCTATCAGCCTTACTTACATCTTGGACTTCCTTTACAGCAAAGGGAGAGAAACAGCCACTTAAAGACAGAACTTATTTCAAACATCCATATTAGGGCAAAAAAAAAGGCACCTCAACCTGGTCTTCACCAGCTATCTCAGATATCTGTGTCTACATTTAGGTGATGACTCTCATCCACTCCATGAATACATATTTAAAGTCCTCCTAGCTCTTTTCATGGTTTATTTCAGATAGCTGTTTTGGCTTAAGAAAGCATTCATACAGCCCTCCCCCCCTACTTCTCTGTACCAATTAAGAAAGGGGGGGGGGGGGGGAGGGGGAGAAATAAATTCCCTATATCCTTCATGGCAGCCATTAATTTAGTCTCTCTATACAGAAATCTCTTCCCCAAAGGTTTTCCTCAGCATAACCCAAATCCCAACCCTATTTTCCCTGGTATTGGTAAGAATCCAAGATACCTTTGGTTCTCAATCTCCCTCAGCGTTTCCAAAAGGCTGGGAACAGTGGAAGGAAAAAAAATCCTGCGTGAACTACAGTAAGATTCAAAAATTCACTATTCACAGTTCAATTCACATGTGTGCATTTCATAGGACCTACAAAGTGTTCTTCTGTGAAAAAACTAGCTTCAGTAAAGGATCTCATTTCTAATAATTACAAGAGTCCTAAATTGCAAGGAAATTCTGCCCGAAACATACCCAAAGAACTCCAGAATGTGTTTTATTAAGATTGATTAACTGCTGAAAAAAAAAAAAATTAGTTTCATATATTAAATGAGATGCACCCTCAGCATCTCATTCCAATCTATAACAGCACCTTTACTGCAATTAAATATATCTCTCAAAGTCTGGACAAGAGAATTCAAAGCAGAAAGTGATTTTATACTGTTACTTCTTCCTCATAACTTTTTTAATCAAAAGAAGTAGTTGCTTTACTGAGCAGATAAACTGAGTCTCCTCCTAAGACTGTCTTTCATCTTGTTATGCACAAATACTTTATTTAACAGTGCAATCATGTCAACACAAAATAAAAAGCCTTTTCAGAAAAATCGCTTTATATGAAAAAACTAAAAGGCAGTAGACTAATAAAACATACCTTGAACAACGACTTGGCTTCCAGGAACAAAAAACTGTTGTGTGCCATCAGGTGATTGTCCTGCATATTGCACAATGGCAGCACCTGGCTGAGGAGCTCCTGAATTTGTCATTGTTAATGTCTGTAGTCCGTGGACACCATCAGAGGCTGGATTAGAAATCTGGATTGTACCACCTTGAGTTATAGTAACTAAACATAAAAAGAAAAAGAACGGTTAGGCAATAGAATAAGATATAACACACGTTAAAAAGCACATCTCCCTTTTTAAAATAAACATTCCCTGATAGGACTCCTGGTCCTCTCCTTGCTAAAGATCAATTGCACAGTAAAACTTAAATTATGTTAATACTGATTTCCACAAATATAAAGCCTGTTATGTAGTACATGCCATGTGTATAACAGACAAAAAGCAGCATTCCACACCTTTTACCTCTATGCTTCCAGAAATATTAACTCTCCTACAATAGTTTTAATACAAGAAAAAAAGAAAAAATAGTAGCTCCTAACCATAGGGAATCATTGCTGTTTTAAACACTAATGTAAAAAAGTTATTTAAAAAAAAAACAAAAAAAACCTACATTTATCAACTCCCACAAAACAAAACCCAGAACATCTAGACACAGGAAGAGCAAGTCTTCTGACACTCACAATCCTTTCCTTAGTGTGAGAGAAATTCTAGCCCAACAATGTTTTTCCCAGTTGTAAAAAGCTGTAAAGAGTCTAATACTTATGTCCAAAGAGAAATAGAACAAAGTTGTTTCCCCACCCATGTAATCAACAATATGAAAAATACATACTTTCCCCATTAAAAAAAAAAAATCAGTGTTGTTCACCATAATTAAATATTTAGACAAAAATCAAATTCCTTACAGAGATTATTAATTGTATATTCCTTTTGAAATTAGCATTGTCTTTGTTAAGAGCAGAAATATCATAGAACCACAGAATGTTTTGGGTTGGAAGGGACCTTAAAGATTATCTAGTTCCAACCCCCCACCATGGGCAGGGACACCTTCCACTAGATCACGTTGCTCAAAGCCTCATCCAGCCCAGCCTTGAACACTTCCAGGGATGGGGCATCCACAGCTTCTCTGGGCAACCTGTTCCAGTGCCTCACAGCGAAGAATTTCTTCCTCATATCTAATCTAAACCTAACCTCTTTCAGTTTAAAATTACTATCCCTTGTCCTATCACTACACTCCCTGATAAAGAGTCCCTCCCCTTCTTTCCTGTAGGCCTTCATTAGGTACTGGAAGGCCACTATGAGGTCTCCCTGAAGCCTTCTCTTCTCCAGGCTGAACAACCCCAACTCTCTCAGGCTTTCCTCATAGGAGAGGTGCTCCAGCCCCTGATCATCTTCGTGGCCTTCCTCTGGACCCACCTGAGCGGGTCCATGACTGTCTTACGCTGGAGGCCCCAGAGCTGAACACAGTATGCCAGGTGGAGTTTCATGAGAGCAGAGTAGAGGGGGAGAATCACCTCCCTCAACCTGCTGGTCATGCTGCTTTTGATGCAGCCCAGGATGCCATTGGCTTCCTGGGCTGCGAGCGCACATTGCTGGGTCATGTTGAGCTTCTCATCAACCAACACCCCCAAGTCCTTCTCCACAGGGCTACTCTCAATCCACTGACCGCCCAGCCTGTATCCATGCTTGTGATTGCCCCAACCCAGGTGCAGGACCTTGCACTTGGCCTTGTTGAACTTCATGAGATTTGCACAGGCCCACCTCTCCAGCCTGTCAAGGTCCTTCTGGATGGCATCCCTTCTCTCTAAAGTATTAACCACACCACTCAGCTTGGTGTCATCCGCAAACTTCTGAGGGTGCACTCAATCCCATTGTCCATATTCCCAACAAAGATGATAAATAATACTGGTCCCAATACGGACCTCTGAGGGACAGCACTCATCACTGGTCTCCACCTGGACATCGAGCTGTTGACCGCAACTCTTTGCATGTGACCAGCCAATTCCTTATCCACCGAGTTGTCCACCCATCAAATCCAGGTCTCTTGTGTTAATTAAAATACTCCTGGAACTTTTCGGTGAGAACCCAATTCCCGAGACAATCCCCTACAATCATTGTCATTGTATTTTAAGTGGTCTGAGACGGTACAAAAGTCACATATAAGTACAGATGAAGAATTGCCAACTCCTCTGATTTCACTGTCGGATTCACGATATTTGATGACATTCTTGACGGTTCAGATCTGGTTATCTGAGTACATGATTTGTTAGACACACATGTGAGTTTTGGAGATACCTGATTTCAAATGTTCTGTCTTGACAATAGTAGGTTATCTTGAAAGGGCAACACCACATAATAACAGTTCAAAGAGCACTGAAATACTAACAGTTGATTAGTAAACTGTTATTGGTAAATTAGACCATAGTAACTATCTACTCAGCTCAACCAATTTTTTGAGAGCATAGCAGAGTTATCTACCAAAACGGCCAAATCCCAGCAGCTCAATTAGCTTGTTTTTGGGGAAAACAGGGAATTCCTCTCATGCTGAATGAAGCACTGAGCCCTGTCTGCAACACTGGAACAGGGTTCAGCATAGACCTCCAGTCCCACCCTCGGAATTGGGAACACGTAATGTAGGAACTAGCTGAGTGCTGCAGGCAGGCTCCACAAGGTGTGGGTGAGGCGGGGCAGGGGGGAAAATGAGCAAGATATTGTTTCGGTCAGGCCTCCAAAGCAGAAAGCACCCCATTTTGGGGCAGAGTGGAAGAGAAGCAAGAAAAATAAATCATTGTCTCCTCTATTCTTCATGAGATCCAGGACAAGAGCAGGTTCTCAGCAGCACGTGAGCTTCCCAGCAGGATTTGTCGCCTCTACCTCCCAGAGAAGTCATGCACAGCTGAATTCTGCCTCTCACAGAGTCAGCACCAAAAATGGTATGTCTACACCATCACAGTACTATACCACATAAAAAAGTCCATTTGGGTTCCTGAGCAGTAGAACATCAGCACATAATCATCCAAAGTTCTTGGCTCCACAGTGAGCCTGGGTAAACAATTATGTCACAGCTGTCCTGCAATTATTCATTCAGATCACAATCCAGTTCTTTCTAAACAAGAGTGATTTAACTCCAGTAACTCTCCCCCCTACAGGACTGATTCCTGCCATATTGCCAGGACACCACACTGCCCCCACCCCATTCACTGTCCTGATCTCAGCCACTGCCCAGACTTTTGTTGTGCTGGGGCTCTACTAGAAATCGGGCCTTCTATGAAAAGTGTAGGACTTCCCTGGACAGTCCGTGGAGTTGTACCTCATGCAGGTGGATGTAAGTGGCGTCTTCTCTTCTAGCTTGGACTGAATATGACAAATACCATTCTCTGAGTATGATCAACAGATCTAATCCCGAAAAATCAGATATTTTCCCTCCCTTCCAGAAAAGCAACTAAAGCTGGTCTTTCCCAAAAGATTTAATTCTCCAGTTGTTAAAAACCTGTCCTAAGACAGCAAGCAACCCAAACAGACGGCATAAGAACTAGTAATCTTCATTTCCCCTGCATTGTTTCAGACATAACGTCATGATATGCACAAGTAGGCAGGGAGGGGGGGGCAGCTGAGTCGCACACTCCAACTAAACAAACAACTTTTGCATGGTTAGACCACCACCACAGGTGAGGCAAACCGGTTTTTTTTTCCAGTCATCAATAACCAACATGATGGAACTACAGCCAACAGAGAAGGTTTGTAGTCAGATCAGGCTACAAGGCTCATACTCCAGACACCACCGTACACAAAACTATCCATTCCCCTTACAGAAAGGTAATACACATGTTGATGGAGGCAACTGGTAAACACATTTTATCTAGCTGGTCATGCCTGTCAGTATGTCTGCTTCCATAAGCCAAAGCCAAGAAGCTCTGAGGAAAAAGGTATTTGGAAACCATGGCAACATACCCTTTTGGCTGGTAAAAAGAAAGCAAAGAACAGCCATCGCTGCTGCTAATACAAAAAAATGTATTTGTTTTTCAGAAAAATTTACTTATCAAGTTCTTCCAAAAATAGTCATCCCAGACATCCAGACACCAACATACACAGTCAATATCTTTTCAACTAAACTGACTTTCCTATGCAGGAATAGAGAGAACAGTAGAGAACATAAGGAATCAGCAAATGTAGTAATATCTGTTTTAAACCGGGGCACAGCGTAGATGGCTGTAGTGACACTGCAAGACCAGCTCTTCATTGCCATGAACACTGTACAAGCTTTATGCGTGAACTGCTGGGTGCCGGCACAAGAGATCCCACACAATCAGTGCCGGCCAAGAAGAGTATTCAGGTACAATAATGGTAAGCAGAAGTAAAGAGCTATTGACAGGAGATGTAAAGGTAAAATAGATACATGTAGTGACCTTCTGCATCTTATCAAGATGGAAATCAACGCAGGAGATGCTGCATTTCCACACAGTGTTCCTGGTTTTAGCTGACAGCAGTTCCTAGGGACCACAGGCAGCCAACAGGATGGCTGCTCAGAAATGCTGCAGATCAGTGCCTTATATGCCTAAGGACTAGAAGTAAACAGTAAAGCTCTCTAATTCCAGATTAAGACCCCCTCTACTACAAGGAGATGACCATTCTTGCTGCCACTTGGATTCAACCTGAAATCTAACTTTTCTGCAAGTGATAACTTTAAGGGTAATGACCAGTATCGTAAGAAAGATTTTGATGTAATTTTTCCTAATCAGAATTAGAGAGAACATACAGACTTCACTGCAGCAAAAGATGTGTGATATTTTAACCTACAAAGTTTAACTTTAAAAAAAAAAAAAAAAATCAAATTAAGGAACTAACAAATTGGGTAAGAAAAAACATTTCCAGGAAGACAAAGCTCTCAAAACAAAGTTTTTGAGCCAGAATCAGGAGAGCCTGTAAAGGCTGACATTGCATCCTGAAGCAATGCCTCATTATGGCTGAGAATCTATTTAACAATTAAAATTACTTTAAGTATACAGCACATGTTTTGGGCTATGAATATAACTTATTCAAAGAAAAAGCAGCATAAACCAGAAATCTTCTATGCCTGGCTCATGCAAAAGCCAAGTTTAAATTAAGATTTAATTAAATTTTTGTGGACTCTTAATTCAAGCACATCGTTGGTGATGCTCTCTGTTGTTTGATTTTTCAGAAGTAAATGTCTGATTGAACAAGAAAGCAAAAACTGCAAATTTCATTATTCTTATACACACCTTCCTGGCACTATAATTTATAGCTACGTTCAAATTAAAACATCCTCAATTAAGAAGTAAGAATCACCTCCTGCAAGACATTGTGAGTAAAAGTACAACTCTGGTTTCCTAGAGGAATATATGATTAAGAAACCTAAACTACTAATTTCTTAGAAACCTCAAACATTTGGAGGCTCACTAGAACATAGTACAGACACTACAGCACTTCTTTTTAAGCCTTGAAACTGCAAATTTTTTTTTTTTTAACTAAACCTAAGCCAAACCAAGAATATAATTCAAAAATTGAAAAAAAAAGAATTTAATTTGGTCAAGGATACGTGCCAGATTCTGTACTGGATAACTGTCCTTTAGCATGACCACAAGTCCACAGAAAAGAGCACTTCAGATGCTGGACATCATGAAGCAGACATTTCTTTATGTCTATACCTTACAGAAAGGGTAAGAAAAGCAGCTTAGCAGACCAAGCAAAATTACTTTCTATGCTGAAGGGGTAGATAATATTATAGGAAATTCTGCTTTCTCAGAGTTGATAATTACTTTGGTTGCATAAATTAAAAATAACTCAATAATTCTAAGGGTGACTAGAATACAACTAGAGAGCCATTCTATCCTCTCTTATATGCCACTGCAATGTTTTAATAGACTTCCTCTGTTCTCTTGTTTCAGGAAAAAAACCCACAACATTTCTTTCGCAATTTTCCTGTCATTATATCAAAGGAAAAATGCCTGCATTTCAGTGTGGCTACACATGAAAAGATATTTAAAAAAAAAAACCAAACCTGTAAGAGTGAAACTTTATGCAATACATAATTGAAAAAAGAGTTATTAGAAAGTTATCCCTTAATTTATACATGATTAAGCCCAAAGAAGCTATGGGGACCAAGTTACGCAACATCTTTAACATAAATGGGGGGCGGGGGAGGGGGCGGGGAGAACTGTGAATCTAACTTTTAACTTGTGTTTGGATGAAGTATCCAATGTTGGAGACCACCATTTAAGTTAATTCTGCAGCTAAAGTGTTCATATTTGACACTGGAGAGGAAGAGACATAGTTCTTTTAAGAAGGAAAATTCAAAGTTAAGAAATAATTTTATACTTCAACATTACACTTTAAAAAAAGTCTAACTCACTAATTGTCATTTCATGTAATGAAAAGCACTCATACATAGCAAATCGCAGTAATTTGAAACTGCAACGATTTCTAACACTGAACGTTCACATAAAAGTGTCAACATTTTTCATTTCACCTGAGCCTCACCTCCACATTTTTAATACATAGGAGTTCTAGAAGGACTAAATCTAGCAACCAACAAACATTACAAGAAACAGACTAAAAGCCTATAATGGCAATGTTAGGAAAAATTAAATATAAAAACTGAAATCATATAGAAATACAGAAGCTCTTATTCTTCACCAAAATCCAACATCTCTACTTCATTATAGAACTCTTAGAAACAAAGTTGTTCCTATACATGTTCTGCAACACCACATAGTATCTTTGCAAACATACTGTATTGCCCTGTGTTAGTATGATACAGGCTGGTTGGCATGGCCATTGCAGAAATTCCAGAAGGTGCTCCTTCATCTTCTGACTTTTCTTCTTCTTCAATCTTCGGTACTGCAGGAGCATCTGATGAGAGTTCATTCAAAATTTTTCTAAAAAAGAATGTAAATAACTTTATATATTTGAAATTCCATATCCATGAGAAAACTAAGTCACTGGCTTTTATCAGACAGTTCTGCTGTAACATATAAGCTGCCTTTAAAAACCAGAAAAACCAAAATAAAAGTTCCTTACCGGTATGAAGGCCGCCTTGAAAGTATTTCCCTACGTTTTTGAGAATCAATTATCCCTTCCGATTCTGCAGATTCATCTGCAATCGATGCTACCTGTAATAGCAAAGTTTCTAAAATTCGTAACTTCATAAAAAAAGAAGATAGCAACAGAGTAAAAGATTATTTTTTAAAATTCCTTCCATGCTTGCAAGTTGCACTTATTTATCACTAATCATGTGATCTTGGACTTCTTTTTCCAAAGCAAATCACAAATTATGAAGTTAGCTACACATAGCCACTTAAGATGACATCTTCCATTTGAAAAAGGAAAAAATGAAAATAATCCAGGTTACTTTTTTGTGAATGATACCTAGAAAAAGTACTGAAGACAGAAGATTTCTTTAAATATAAAAATATTACACAATTTAATTAACTTTTGAAGTGAAATTAAACATTTAAAATACAGAATACTATACTAATGCACCTAAAATAACAGTATACAACACAAAAGCCTCTTCACAACCACAAAGCTATTTAGAAAATAAGTTTATTTAAATATACACATTTATTACACTTACCAACACATATTCATGAACACAAATACATTGCTTAGCAATACTGTGTGAGTTTTAGAAACCCCTGACAAGTCCACAGCGTCTCATTTTCTCAGAACTTTATTAGTAGCATTTTCACAGGTTCTTTTTCTCTTAAAATTACCCAAGACAACATTAAGGCCTGGAGCTGAATCACACTCTTTACCAGCAACTATCTTATTACACAGAACTGAAAATGATTATTGAACAAGGAAAACGCACAATTTTCTCAACTCATTTAACTACTCAGAGCTACTGGTGCTTAAGATTTCCAAACTGAAACAGTGCAGTGAAGTTAGCGTGGAAAATGACCTTTCCACATAAAGACAGACCAGACTGCAGTTTCAGACTAAGCGCTGTGTTAAGCTAACACTGAATAAACATGAGTTAAGTGACTAGAAGGCTGGGTGCAGCGGAGGCTTCTCTGCAGCTCAAGGAAGACAAGGAAGAGCTCTAGAACTAATGCAGCTGCCAGGCTCGAGTGCTCAGTGCTAGAAACAAAACGTGCTTGACCTCAACAGAAAATGACTGGCTGGAAGGCTCTGGAAATTCATAGGCCTGGGTCACCCCAACTCAAACCTATAAAACTACACCTTGAAAGAACTACAGGTTATTGCAGAATGAAATTGTCTCTTCACTTGTTGATTTTATTACATTCCAATTCTGTGTAAAAATATTTAATGTAGCCTCATTTTGCTGGGCAATACGTAGGAAATGTCATTAAAACTCTACACCTGCCTAACGAAAAAAAAAAGACCACCTAAAAATAATTAGAGGTACTTCTCCATGTCTACAGATGTATAGCTCCACACCAGACTTCAGAGCTGACTGGCAAAGAGCTTCACAAAGTTTGTATTCATCTTTTTGCAGGATGGACCAATGGTGACCAGCAAAGACATCTTCTGAAAGGCATTTCTCTCCAGTGCCCTAGAGCATCTGCTTGTGTATCGACCTTCAAGCCTCTAGTGTAAACCTTCAAAACTAAGACAGTATTACATAGCCGAGGGCATGGGCATCCTATCTCAAAACAGAACTCTCATTCTGCGGGGGGGCAGGGAAGGAAATCGATTTGTCCCAGGACAAACAGCAGGAAAACAAGATCTTAGTGCCTTTAAAAACTTCCGTTCCACTAAGGGTTACCAGGAGCCACCCCTAGTTTGTGAAGATGGCCAAAGAGGTCAGGAACAGTCGTACTTTGGGAAGAAGGTAAGGAAATCACAAGACAATTTAAGCATTTTAATATGGAAGATGACATTTTCTGCAAGAAATTTCAAAAGTTCTAATTTTCATCAAGACAAAGAGATAAATTTAACATTTCAGTTTGTTCTAATAGCAAACAATCACGTTTACAATGCTAACCAATGGAAACCATTGTCATTTTTTCTTGGACATCGCTCAGACTTCAACTTTACCACACCACTCTGTGTTTGAACAAATTTAACTTCAAGCTCATGTTAGTCTGCCAATACCTGATACATTACAGGGGGGGAGCAAAGTAGAAAAGTTAAATAACAGTCTGATCTTCAAACCCTCCTACAAGTAAAACAACATTAACAAAACAGCAAGGAACATGATATAGATAAGCTTTTTTTTCATCCCAAAAGCAACAGCATTACAAGAAAAAATTTTGAACACCTTCCAGTTTAAAGCTGCAGGTGTTTGAGGGAGAGGTCATGCAAGCTTTAACATCAACCTTCAACACACTTTTTTTTGTGTGTAATTAAACTGATATCATTTCCCAACTTCCCCACTGTCTGGCAGAGATAGGATGTCAAGTTAAAGCCAAATGATCTGGAGGAAATGCCAGGTGACAGGATAAAGTACTTAAGAGGATCACAGAAGGGGTGAACAATCTGTGTAATGGAGTCTTTTACAGCATCTTCAAGCCCTTCTTGTAGAGTCACCTTATTTGCCATTAGCATGCTCAAATGAAACCCAAGCAAAACCCTGGAACTAACTGGTCAGTATTAATCAGGACACAGCTTTCCTGTCTCTACTCCTTTGGGAAAAAGACGACAGCCAAAGTTCACTCAATACAACAAACAGTCGACTTCCACTCCCCTAAGAGGACGCAGCAGCAGCCGGCAAGAGATTCCAGAGAAATTCCTCCTTCTGAGCTTTCGAACAAGTCCTCTATTTTTGCATGTATATCCTGACTATACTGACTTGAAGAAAAGCAATGACAGAAACTGGAAATGACTGTAATATGCTTATCTGATAAAAGTTCACTCTGGTAAATTACAGTTAGAAACAATTCCATTAAAAAAAAAGGTATATATTTTGAATACTCTGATTTGACTTCAAGTTTGACCAAACCCAAGTCTCTTGCCATCTACTGCACCTTCAGTAGTGATCTAGAATTTCAAAACCTTACCAGGTCCCATCACCTACACCTACTGCTTACAAATAAAATATTCAGTATCTGGCCAAGGTTTTATTCTTTTTCTCTAACCTCTAAGACAAATCATACTTACATATGCCTTTTTATTTATTATACTTGAAAGCTACTAAGAAGTCTCAAACGTTAAAGGTGGCTTCTCAAGAAGACTGACAACGCATGTCTTTTCCTTAACATGTTGCAATGACTGCAGGTTAAACAGTTCACACATAAGTGTATAGCCTCTCTTACCAGAGATCAATTCTGTTTGCAAAAAGCAATTCAGTTGACATTTCACAATCAGATTTTAAGAAAACTAGAGCAAAGGCATTCCTAGCTACAAGAAAAACACCAATGGAAGGCCAAGTCATTTTCAAAACACTGCAAGTTCATTCTCTCTAGTCTTTCTCACTATTTAAAAGCTCTGAAAACTCTTCAGCATTTTGCACCGGTCCCCCTTTTCTAACATCAGCAACTTTAAACATGTGAAGATTTGCCAAATAAATGTTTGAGGCTGCCCTTATTTTTGGTCTTTACATATCCACACCCACAAAAAGCAATACCAGATGCTCTAACAGGGCCTGCTAATAACAACAAGGAATTATTTGACTATAATATGGTTACTTCCATTACATCCAGATGATCTCCAAAAATACAATATGAGATACTTGCAAATTTATGAGTTCGTAGTCTCATTAGAAACACAATGTTCATAGAATTTAACAAAACAGACAAACAGCAAGATACACTAAAGTAAGGCCACGTTATTACACAAATTTGCTGTTGCGTAAGTTCCAAGGTTCCAAGACATAATTTCTTAAAAGATAAACAGGAAGCATTAAGGAATCGCTACACAATGCTCATAGAGCTGCTACTGGTTGGCGGTTTGCCACCTTCCCCCCTGCCGTTTCCCGCACCATATGAGTAAATCTTGAAGCACTGGTAGGAATGAAGAGAAACTGAAGATGGGGGGGGGGGAGGGGGGGAAGAGCTATGAGGAACCAAATATTCATGAAAATGTAACAATAAAAGAGCTAACCTGAACAGCTTGCATGTGTGGTGATTGAATGACTGAGGGCTGTGTGGCTTGAATGACACCCTGGACATGAACAGTTTGACCAGAAGGCAACTGCACTAGAGTTACAGCTGGAGATCCTCTTCCAGCACTCGATGCAGCTACAGAAACCTGCA
The DNA here is from genome assembly GCF_965183815.1 of Platalea leucorodia. NCBI lineage: Eukaryota > Metazoa > Chordata > Aves > Pelecaniformes > Threskiornithidae > Platalea > Platalea leucorodia. Next base: position 153,942,836 of record NC_138823.1, on the reverse strand, counting down.
AAAATTACAATCATCATGTTTAAGTAACATGCCTTAAGACTTCAGCAAATGCTTTTAGAAGCGGAACTAAAACAAACTGGTTTTGATGCCATATCTAAAATAGCTTAGATGTGTGTAATTATCACACACAGAAATAAGCTAGTTTTACTAGTAAAAGTTTGGTTTGTATCTTTCCAAACAGCATGGAAAGCTTAAAACTGTCCCCTAACAAATCGCAAATCTTTCTTTTTTTTTTTTTTTTTTTAAATCCAGAGACTTCATGTTTTCTTTTCAATTAGAAACAACCCTAAGCTATCACACACTAAATCTGCTCTCGCTAGCATGAGGGTTAGGAAGACCCTCAAGAAATGTAACAAAAGATACCAATATTCACTGAAGTGGTACGTTGCTGCAACAACATACAGGGTAGAATGTTCTTACTCAGGAAAAAAAAAAAATTTAAAAAAAAAATCCAGACCTGCTTTGGTTTTGCTTTGTTTGTTAGGCAAGAAGTTATGCTTTTCAGATAGCTGTCTCAAGAGACATGAAAAATTTTCAGATAGCAAAAAAAACCCTGTTAAATAAAGCAATACATGGATTTGTAAATTGATTTAGTTTAATAAATTCTCTTTATGTATATATTTATATATAAAAAAAGCATTGGAGTGCTTCAATACAACAACAAAAAGAAAGAACAGCTGAATCTTCTTTAAGTCTAGCACAGCTGAAGAAAGTGTTCTGTTTAGGAATAATCTGATCCCTTTTTCTCATGACATTTTAGAGCACACACAGCTTTCCCCAGCCCTTGGCTCTCAACCATCGGTACTGAAGGTGAACGGGTTAAGAAACAGTTAAATACCTACAAGCTAAGAAATAGTTCAATATTTATGGTATTACTGTTAAATCTATTAACAGAAACAAATACTGAAGAAAAGGGAAAACACTATTATTGATCTCAAGTTGTGTGATGAAACCTCTCTAAACTCAGAAAAGGAAGCTAACGACAAACATAAATCATACGATAAAAAGGGATACCGTGTTTTTCAAAGTAAACACCATTGAAAAAACTTATTTCTATATCCTGCATGTACAAGAACAAACCCAGACTCATAGCTAAAATTCTGTTGTTATTTCCTTCCTAGATTTGTTCTCAGCCCCAAAAGGTAACTTGTATGAGCAGTAAAGGTAAAAAGAGATGACAGTGAGAAGAAAAACATGATGAATGCTGAATATAAAAAAAAAAAAAAGTTAAAGTTTTGTATTTTTCTGTATTCACACTGAAGGGTTTTTTTAATTCCAAATATTAAAGAAGCTCTCATTCCTGATCCATAAGCCATTGCTTGTCTGGAAAACATTCTTTTCTTGAAGCAAGAGAAAAATTTTAACCACTATTAAGATGCACTACTATTAAAAAGACCAAATGTTGGCTCAAATTATCTTGAAGAAACAATGTTTCTAGGAAACAGACAGGATCTTGTCAACATTCACTATGTAATTGTTCAATTGTTATAGGAAACTGAACTGCTTTTCAGGAAATAGAACAATTGAGAGAATTTCTAACCCCAAAATGGAAACACTCATTTCTTAAATGGTATTAAATGGCAACATGTAAATAGGACATACAAATCTTCTTCCCAATCTATGAAACAAACATTATCAGAAATTTATCAGAAAGACATATTCGAGATTGAGATCTATAAAGTCTCAAAGATCTGAAGAGTATGATATATTTTGTGTCAAAGCTGACATCATCCTAAACTTAAGCTTCAAGGAAAGAGCATGGAGCAGTCTAAATGTTTACAAAACACGCTAACTTTTCAAAACATTACAAAGGCAATTTCACCAAACCTTTCGATTCACTGCTATCTTTGTCAGAGCTGCAATATTCTGTGTATCAGAAGAACTTTCTGAGTACAACACACACGAAACAGTACAAGGTGAACAGTTTATGAGTTTCTTTTTAATCAGCAATGGGTCAGGCACATATAATCAGGAAGTAATCCAGTACTCCAGTAATCCAGAACCTTTTGACGCTATCACGCATAAGTGCTGACTAAAACAGACTTGGCAAAAAAAATGACTTTCTGACATCAGTGATGAGCGATGCAACCTTTAACATCATTACTTCAAGGGCTGTCTGGCACAATGACTGAAAACAATCCACAGAGGCACCTCAGGAACACAGAGGGTGAGGGGAAGCTTAACACATTAAGCACCTGGTTTAATAGTCTAAGGGTTACGTTCCTGGCAATGGCAAAGAGACTTCAGATGTTGTAACGTCCTTTGGGGTTCTATCCTCTTAGGTATGCAACAGTCAAGTCTAATAGCTTCCACAACTACCAATCATGCATTCTGTCATAGCAGTATGGTCCCATACTTCGTATGTTTGGAAATATAAGTGCTCCCTCTTCCAAGATGGGAGAGAAAAGTAGCCAGCAAAAAAGATCATTAACTACCTTCATACTGAGGCACGCATTGTTTCAGAGAAAGGGGTTACTCATCAGTTATCTGAAGTCACGATGCGTTGTCCATCTGAACAGTTATGCTGCGGATATATGCACTCTCATCACCCAAGGTCAGATAACTTTTCCCTACAGAGTACTACAGAGGTTGCATTCACATTCAACCCCTCATACCTTGAAGACTGCTGATATGAAGTACGCAATGCACAGCTCCATCTGATTTCTGTCCCTGCCGTAGAATCTAAACACTACGAGGACTCCAGAGGTAAAGTGAAAAGTACTTCTGGAAAAGGAAAACACAGAGCAAACCCGTCCTGGATTCACCTAATAAAAGAGCAAAGGACTCGCCACACTCAAGCACTGAGTAGCCTCTATGAGGAAAAGCTGAAGACAGGGAAGTTTTGGTCAATTCCAAAGCTAATGACAGAAAAGAAGCACATAGTTTTAAGGACAACAAGGTTAGGCTGATTTCAGCCATTTGGTGACAGCATACCCTTGAGGAAGCAGAAAATGGTGACAAGGCTGCAGGTTTATAATGCTGTAGCATCAATTTTGCTGAATGTCCTGGACTTGCATTTGGCAGGCTGGTTTTAGAGCCATGTTTACAACAGCCTGGCAAACTTCTACAGGGCTCAATCTGATGGGAGCAAGATTTAACACAAAGTTTGACGCCAGCAGCCCACAAGGAGAATACCCCTTAAGTGCTAAACCTGAGCAGTCTCAGCTTGCAATGGCTATGCACTCCGGGCTCTGGAAAACTCCCTCTGCTCTCTCTGACAGCAGTTCTCACATTGTAAATCCTGACCCATGTCTAGTTCAGGGCCAGCACCAAGAGGCCAACAGATGGTATCTCAGACCCAGACAGCTCTACTGATAGACAGAATAAGACAAAGTTTACAAAAAGCAATTCAAAGAACCCATCAAGGATGTAGGATTACAGAAAAAAAAAACCCACACAACTGAAAGTATTTTTGTCAAATATGAGAAAGGTTAAGTACATTGCTCTTACATTTTTAGAGCTATATTTAGGGTAGCTGAGCACAGGGCAACACAGAATGCAATATGGCCTCTAGAAATCCTGCAAAAGGAACATGTAATTTCTCTTTGAATACCAATGCAGATGTAACCGTTCTAAGATACAAGTTTGACTATCATCAACATTATCAGAATATTTCAATCCAAATTCAATTCATTTTAAGAACAGCCCTATATGTATTAACATAAGATCTACGCATGTAAGACAGAACCCATGGAGCCCATCTCAAAACAGGTTGAGAAATTTTCCACCTTGCACGTTTGTTCTTCCCTGAAGAAAAGGCATCAAGCTTCTGTTCCAGCAGCTTCTGAAGACAACCACCAAGGTTTTTACAAATTAATACTTTCTTACCTAATTCTTTTGGTGGCTGGATCACCAAAACAATACCATGTCAATTCATTAACTGGCTGAAAGTGAGGGATGCAAGAAATTCCACTATAAATGCGATCTTATTCTACATTAATTACTTTTATTTTAAAAAATTTTAAATATTTTAAACAATAACCCTTAAAGACAGAAATTGTCAATTTTGCTTCAATGGATGAAAGATGCATCTATGCATCTCGTTTTTGCTAGTTTCTAATTTACTAATTTTTACTTTTGCAGAAAAAGTAATTTTACTTTCATCCCCCCAAAATTGCAGGAGTATATAGCAATATCTATTACACAAATTAGGGTAAAAAAAAAAAAAAAGGACACTATCTTTTCTCTACTAATAATGTATAATAGGTCCTCCTTAGCATTGGAGGTTACCCCATCACACCATAGTGCTCCAGCCCAGACATTCTTAGTGTCTCCCCTCCCTCCCCAGGGAAGACATTAAGAGTGCTTCACCATAAAACAATGCCTGCCCTCCAGAGATTGTCATCTTATTGAATACCTTCTCTGCCTTTTTAAAACTAAATGCTGGGTATTTCTTTAAAAAGCCTGAATTCCAGAGGAGAGAAAAACAAACCCACAAAAAAACACCTCCTGTGCAGTTGTATCCCTCAGCATTTTGCTAGTCGTTCCCTGGCCAAAGTCATAATTAAACAAAAAATTGAGCAAATGAAAAAAATCATAAAATTCCATCCGAACATAAAAAAACTCCACCCTTTTTTACTGTGAGGGCAGTCAAATACTGGCACAGGTGCCCAGAGAGGTTGTGGAGACTCCATCCTTGGAGATATTCACAACCCAGCCGGACAGGGTCCTCGGCAGCCTGCTCTGGCGGACCCTGCTTGCGCAGGGGGGTCGGACTGGATGATCTCAAGAGGTCCCTGACAACCTCAACCATTCTGCAGTTCGTTGATAATACACAGAAAACTACAAATTGAGTATTAAAAGACAATATACCAAAATGCTTTACTTCAGACTGAACAAAACCAAGGTTGAACAAATATTTGGCTGAAAAAAACAGAGATGTCTGCAAAGGAGCCCTCGGTTTCAGTTACCAGGCCTTTTACCTCTCGGTAAGAACCAAGTCATTCTTTTCTCATATTTCTGCACATTTGCAAGAAAATTAGTAGGAGAGATGATTGGAAGTTGGCGCAAAGTATATTTCAGTCACTTTAAGTGGTTGTCTTCTCTTAACTGCACTCCTCCGGGGGGCAAAGAGGGAGAAGGAGCTACCTGTGCCCTTCTGTAACAGTCAAAATACACAGACGCCGGACCAGCAGCGCAGGCACGAATTCCTCAGGAACACCCCGAGTTTCCCATCCCATACCAGCAAAAGCAGACGGGAGGTGTCCCCCACGAGGTCCCTGCCTCGCGCGGGGGTTAACCTCTCAACGTCCGCCTCTAACCCTCACCGTGACAAAGCGTCTCACCTTCAGAGCCTGCCAGGTAGGAACATAAGGTAAGAAAGTCCTCCTCATCTTAAGCCAAAGAAATGTCACAACAAGGCCTTTCAGCAGTAAGCTCTCCGTCAGGGCCCGTTTTACCAAAAGAAACGCTGTGGCGGTTCAGCCTCCAGGCGCCGCGGACTCCCAGCTGCCCCAGGCAGGGAGGTGGCGGCGCGGCCTGCAGGCCCCGGGGAGCAGCAGCCAGGAGGCCGGCGGCACTGCCAGGCAGCGAGGTGACAGGCCTGCCTGCCGGTGGCCTTCGGCTTCGCTGTTCTTCACAGAGTGGCACAACCGCATCAACCCCACTTTTCCGGATGGCCCAGGAGAGGGACATCAACTTCAGCTATGAGCGCCGAGCCGCTTTGACAGGTCCAGGCCGGCACTCTAGGCCGTCTGACCAAAAAGAGGGACTCCCAGATGTAAACTCCGGACTATTATCCTGAGCCTTCAAACTGAAGTGCATGTGTTTTGTTTTAGTGCTAATTGACCGAGACCCATCAGTACTTCAGAGTTATTAGTTTTAATGTGAAAGACCTGAGGCCCATGCCCAGTATGGCTGAACCTTCACATAAGGTACTCAAGCATCATATGCAGGTAAACATAAAAAATGTTTTCCCTGGGGACCCGGCAGAAGCCCTCCTACAGCGTCAGTGACAAAAATTCTTGGTTTCATGCTCTGTTCTTAAAGAAAAAAAAAAACAAAACAAACAGTATTGCCAATGCTGCAGGTATCAAAACCACAACAAATGCCACAGGTAACATAACCAACAAACAAGCGTTCATAAATATTTTGCAGTCTATTTTGTGTCTGAAGACCTGACAAAAAACAGCTGCATTCAGTCTTGAAAATATACCTATAATGTAAATCAAGTATCTAACATTCCAAACACATGGCATCAGATAACTGAGCATCCCTCCCTTAGATTGGACAGGAATCTTACCAAGTAACTTCTAACTTCTGATGATTAAGAAATTCTGTAAGATTTTTTTTAAAATCAGTTCCTTTATTTCAGAACGGGTTTTTGAAGATCCTTCTAAGTGGTCTATACAGCTTCCTGAAGCTATAAATATTAGTACTGGCAAGAACACAGTTTCTTTCAAGCACTGAACATTTCAGTGCATATTTTTAATGCTTGAGAATTATTATTATGTCACCTTTTGTCCATTAACTACCAAAGAAGAATCCAGGTATGACTACCATACAGAACACGTAAGGTATATTTTTAGAACTCCAGACACTGTCATTGGATGCACAGGGATGAAACAAAACAAGCATACATTAAAAATGTACTTGCAAGAAGATGAAACACATTCTGTACAAAAAAATGAAACTAGGAAAGAATCGTGGTTATTTTTATTAATTTTTAATTTTTCTTATACAAGACATCTTCAAGATCAAACACAGCTAAAACGTGTGTATCTTGCACCCACCTCAACTCTTTAAGACCCTATTCCCATCTCCATAACAAACATAATCATCGTGGAAAAAAAAAAAAAAAAACAAACAAAAAGTGCCTACTGATCATTCTGAAAAGTCCGGTCTCCTAAAAGTGTTACCTTTTAACAGACCTGATGTTATCCTAGCCCTTTGTTAAGTACATTAGGCATAGTTTTCAGTATACCTTTGCTATATTTTTCCTATTTAATAACAAGACTTATAGAACATGGGAACTCCATACAAATTGGTAATTTAAAAATCATACCAGTTCTGAATATCACTTTATTGATTCTTCTCATCTTTCCACATTTCAACTTACCTCAGATACTGGGGAAAGCTGACTTCGGCCTGGCTGATTCTGAAGATGACCAGCATCTCTCTCTGGCACAGAATCCACTGCATTGTCATCCTGTTGTGATTCAACCATTTCCATGGTCATCTGCCTAAAAGTAAGTACACGTCTAAATAATGCAATACAGGGAGGTATATCAGGCACCTAGGGAGAAAACAGCAATTCCAGACTATTTTATATTTGGAGCAGACAACTAACAGAAAATAAATAGATTTTTTCTCTCAAAACTATTAGATTTACTGAAGTCCTTTCTTCCCATTCCTCCGTATTAAAATATTCATTCATACAGCCAAGAGCCCTAAAACAACTACTTTGGAAAGCTGCAAGGAGGGGCAGTTCTGGAAATGGCTCTCATGCACAAGAGTGCATGAGAGGACAAGCACAGAGTCTTGGGGTCCTGTGCAGCGCCGACAGCGGGGCTGGGAGCGCAGCGCTCCAGAGCAGCCCACCAGCACTGCCCGCAGCAGGTCTCTCGTGCCTCCTGTCTCCCACCGGACAAGGCTCAAGTTGACCAGCAGCCATGTGCTGCCACAGTCCTCTCGAACCTTCTGAGATACTGACCCCCGGGCAAGGATCTACAGCTTGAATTGTCTGTAAACTACTCGTGGCTCAAGACCCACGACAATTCTTCTCGTCTTGCAGGTTTAAAAGTAGGCTAAGTTTCACAGAAGAATAAGCAACTCCCTGACCCTCCATTTAAACTATGAGTTTAAACTCCATAGAGAAAGCTTCCAAATATATCTGCTATATAAAAATGCAATTACCTGACAGTTGCCTTTCCATATTTCTTGGCACATTTAGTCATAATAGAAGGTGTGTGTTTTGAAACAAGAGCTTGGTTCTCTTCAGCTCCCTTTCTCTCCTACCAAACCCTGCACTGAAGGTGCAACATTGAACAGGTGATGTCACAAACATTGCCATGGCAACAAGTCAGTTTACAAACAGAACAGAGGCAGGGCAGGGTCAGACAGAGGCAGGCAGGACACCCTGCAGGCACACTCCCACCTACACCTTACTTACACAAGGAATTGAGGCCACAAAAGGAAGACGTGATATAGTTGTAGGATTTAAGAGGCTGCAAATCTCACTTCCTCAGGTTCAGTTACTGTAACTAGGGGATGAGAAGCCCATCTGAACTCGAAGCTCAACTGTTTAACTGGCTGATAGTTACTGCAGTGTCTTCTCAGGTCTTACACTGAGAGAGGGAAGAGACGGGGAAGGAAATCTGCTATGTGCCTGACTCTGAGGCTCCTGAATTTAGTCCCACATGTTAAAAGTTAAATACATTAAATCAAATTAAATGTAAACCAAACTCCTTCTGCAGCACTATTTTACAGAATATTCCGCAGTCTTCAAGGAGAATAAAGAAATTTTTTTTAAAAAAGTCACCCTTTTTGCCTAGAATAAAGGCATGAAAACATATAAAGGAATCCAGTCAAATGATGCAGAGAAGCATATTTCTAGCTTGTATTCCTCTAATGGTATTCTACTGACCAGGCTTAGCAGTACTACGGCTAGCGGTAGCCAAGCTCTACACAGTTCAAGACTTTTACAGGTTAACATTAGTATTTCTGACAACAGAAGTTACATTCTCTATGCCAGTATCAATTCAGATCAGATTCATAAGGAGGCATTTTACACCTATATCTTTCTACATTCCTGTCTTGTTAGTTACCACTACTTACTGTTTTCTCCAAATACGATCTAATTAAAGATCTACTGAAATTCACCAAAGTTGAGCAACTCCGGGGAGAATGTTTTCACCAAGCTTTCCGCCATAACTTTCCACAACAACATGTTTATCTATAAAATCATTCCAGTTTTATATATGCATTCAATATAACAATAAAAAAGTAGGAAAAAAAATATTCCTCCTCAGTAAACTAGGACCATCCATAGAGTCTCAAACAGGAAAGCTTTATCTGGTTCATGTAAGAATGCCTTCATAAGCTTCAGAACAGCTCACACACTAAGGAAGATTAAATAAGGCATAGGTACTGGCAATATATTCATTGCAGTCTCTTCCTAAAGATGGGAATATATTCAGAATTAATTCACTTTATACAGGCCTTGAAGTATTTTCTTACCCAAAGCCATCTGTCACAGATAACCTACTGCTGGGAAAAAAAATCAAGTATCTTTATTGACATTGAATGCATTCCATAGAAATTTTACCTGGAAAGAGCTATTCTTCATGTAGTGAAAAACAGGGTTTAGTTTCTAAATTTTAGCTTAATTCCTCAATGACTGCAGAACATTATAAAAAGATTATTTATTTTTACTACTTTGATTATCAGGATTTTTCTCCCTAAGTCTTTTCATCTGCTATGCTCCAGTAACGGAGTTAGCAAATAGCTATGAAAAAAGCACCAGCACAGCAGAAAATCTAATAAAAATTTATTCCTAGTCTTTTACAAAATACGGTACAAAGGGCTGTATTTTTTAGATTATCTGTTAAATTAGAAAAAACAACAGCAAGTATTATACATGTCAGTGAAATGACAAATTAAGACTTATGAGATACATAAAGAACTCAAGAATTTAAATAGATTTTCCATCTATAATTGTGTATATTCTGACTCTTAACAGAAATGATTGCCTATTTTAAATCTTTAGCAATGTGGAGTAAAATCTGAAAATTTGTATACTGCTTTGAATTAGCTTTTTTTTTTTCCTGACTGCCATAAAATGCAACTGTTACCTGAGAACACACAGCAAAATACTCTTTCTAGATAAGCTAAAACCCACTTCTTTTTGACAACCTGCTAATTCTAGTATGTTTGTAAACAGAGACTTTATTAAAAACGCCCTCCAAATATAAAGACCTAACTACAGCCTATAAAACCAAAACAAAAGTAACAAAGGACATAGGTAATTTTAAAAGATACACTAGTTATCTTGGCATAAAACTTCAATGGAAAAGATGACTGAGGACAAAATGTAGCACATTAGTATCATAATTCAGACATGTTACAATATTATGAATCTTCAGTAGACATAACCATAGGGCATTACTAGGCTTGCAGGTGAAGGTCAGCTGCAGTCATTTGAGCCCACAGGGTTAGAAGTGGTTTAGCTCCACAGGGCCATGTCACCTTATGTGAGCCTGTGCACAGCTCAGGACCACGCGTGCTGAGAAACTCCTGAATTTCACAGTCCAGTCCAGGTTATCGCTGTCTTTAGTGCACGCTCATAAACTCTCAAATTTCTGTAACCCGAGTTGTACAGGTTTTGCATTTCCTGTATTATCTCATACATTGTTCTACCGTGAGTACACTGAAGCGTTTTCAATAAATACACAGAAAAATACAGAGCAAGATCGTAACTATGTTTTTTTTCTAAAACATCAGTAATATGGACTGTGGTAAGAAACAGTTATTAATCCAATCCATAAACTACCAACATAAACAGTTTCAACATGTATCACAATCAGTCTACACTACAAGGAAATTCTAACACATTTATTGCTTTTAAGTTTCAAAGTAAGAAAAAAGAAAAATCTTTTGCCAAGTACTTAAAATCCTTTATGAAAGTGTATCAGTAGTGGTACACATCACACTTTAAAGTTTACATTACATTCCTCCTATTTTCAAGGAAAACCAAGCAAAGTTTCAAAGTATACGGTCTTAGGTCCTGTTTAAAATTATATAATGTTCTTCTTCATTGTATGATTAATTATATACAAGCTTTAGTCTTATATTCAGTATTATACATTCATTTCTTACATTTTTCACCTTGGTTGCTTACCATCATTGAACAGTAATTTTAAATATTAGCCTCGATTTTTAAATTAATAAACAAGTTATACCTCTCCCCTCCTATAAAAAAGGGGCAAAAAATGGGTTTCCATAATGTAGGCAAAGGTACCTGCTTCTTCCTACAAAACTGCAAAGAAATCATCAGGATCTGGCAGGAGGTTTAACGTTAACCAGCTAGTAACATTTCAACATATATTAGCACACATTTACTATAGTCACTGAGACTAACATACAGTAGGTCAGTAGCAGGTAAACACTGATTAAGAAGATGTATATAGTGCACATCAAAAGCTTCTTCAGCTGATAATAGCAGATTCCCTGACGGGACAATACTGACAGACAGCATCGGCTAAAGGGAAACGCTCCCCAGGTGACCTAGAAAACTGGAAGTCATTTGCAGCTAGAGGTGTGAACCTTTTATAGTTTTGTCCACAGATAAATGGTTAAGGAGAGCATCCCTATCAAGATGTGTTCTTGTGTAACAAAGAGCACAAAAAATCCTTTCACTCCTCCCAAATACTGCTGTTTGTTTTGCAAGTACATCACTGAATATTGATATAAATATTTAATGGCTGTTGGTGAAATTGTACTGCACAAGCAAATTGGTACAGTATTTTGCACAACTGGAAATGTATGACTGTCTAATTAAATACCCAAACACATTTTAAAGACAACTTCTTTATTTCAACAATACTTTATACATCAGAGACTGTATACAAAGGTAGCTTATTACAAAGGAAATTGTAAGAGGCTAAGAAATAAGTTTCAGCCCTTGCTCCAAATCTCTTTGAAGGCTTTTATTCACGGGGAAGTTACTACAAGGATGTGAATGTACAAACACCTATTTTGCACTTATTGATGACCCCACAGTGAGTGTGGAAACTCTCAGAACGCACTAGTTTCAAAAGAGCACTGTGTTTTCAAGTATGAAGTCTACAATCTGTTTTACTACACTGCTTTGTAAAGCACACCAACTGGCAAGGTGGTCACAACATTCTGCCAGGTACAATGACCGACACTGCAAGAGACCAGATTTTGAGAATGTAATCTTTCTGTTAAGTTTTCAGTATCAGCAGAATACTAAGTTTCTTGTGTCTCCTAAACTCCAGTGTGCTTCCTTGTTTTTCTTCCCCATCCTTTTCTTCCTAGATTATCTTAACAAAATCCTCAAAAAAAAAATTTAAAAGCCCAACCTGCCACTACTGCAAGCATGAGGATGCTACCAGTCACTCTGCATCTGCCACCTCAATAGTCCGGACAAGACAGTGCTGCGCCTGCTGTGAAGAGGACACACGGTCCCCGTTTAGAAGAAGAGCCCAACCAGTCCCTGAAGAGGTAAGAGGATCGTTTAAGCATCAGTATCTATGGAATCATTTAACATGCAGCTCCACTCGGCACCAATCACCAATTTGTCTGCATCCACCACCACGGCAGTGGTGGATGCAGACAAAACCCTCAAACTTCAAGCAAGACCCAGGGCTCACGAAGCCCACCGTGATCCTCTCCCACCTCTTTTCCTGTCCCACCTCAGAAAACCCCATGGGCAAGGCTGCAATCAGGCCCACCGGACTAAGGGGACAACACCGCCAGGCACCACGGCCTACCCCGCCACGGCCAGCGCTCTCCCCTCCGCCAGGGCACCCCGCCGGCAGCCGGGGCAGCACCCCGGAGCCCCCCGGGACCTGCCCTCCCGGGGCTCTCTGACAGCGGCGGGCAGGCGCGCTGCCCCGTCCCCTCCCTCGCCGGACGGCCGACAGGGGAGCCGAGCCGGTCCGCTCTCCCTCCCGAGCCTCGCTCCGGAGGAAGGGCCCAAGCCGCAGCCTGCCGGGGCCCGGCGGGCACCTCGGCTCCCGGGCTGTCACGGGGCAGGGCGCTCCGCACGCCCCCCTTCCCGGCCTGCGGAGAGGGCTGGCGGCCGCCCGACGGAGCCGTGCCGGGCGAGCGAGGCAGGCGGGCCCTGCGCGGCCCTCCCTGAGCGCGGCGCGCTCCCGGCCGCCAGCGGGGACGCGCCTCCGCCCGCTCCTGCGCGCTCCCGGCGGCAGGGGCTGAGCCGAGCGGCACAGCGCCCCCTTTGCCCGGACCGGCCCCGGCCCCTGCCCCGGCCCGGGCCCGGGCCCCGGCCCCTGCCCTCCGCGCCGCCGGGGCCGGCCGCTGCCCTCTGCGCTCCCCCGCTCCCGGCCCGCGGGGGGTCGGGCTGCGCGCACACGTGTCCCCGCCCCCTCCCGCACTCACCCGCCGCCCTGTACGTGCTGCCCCCGTCACAGGGGGTGGGGGGGATTGGGCCGGGCGGAGCCGCACGTCGGCCTCACGTCAGCGCTGATGCAGCCGCGCCGCCGCGGGGGCGCTGAGGAAATGGCGTCTGCGGCGACTCCCAGCCCCAGCGGCCGCGGAAGGAGGAGGAGCCGGGGCTCGGGCGCCGCCGCCGATTGGCTAGGGGGCGCCCAACGGCCGGCGGGCTGGCCAACCGCCGCCGAGGGGCTGCCGGCGGCGCCTCTCATTGGCCCCGGGGCGGGACGGGCCGGCTGGTGTCGGGGAGGGGCGGGTCTGGCCTCTGCCGGGCCGCCGGGCGGCTTCGGCCTGGGCCGGGGCGCCCTCAGCGGCGGCCGGGGGGCGGCCCCGCTCCCCGGACGGGGTTTGCACTCGAGGTGTGCGGTAGCAGGGGCGCGGTGCCGGCCGCTCTCCGTGCCGGCCGGCCTCCGCCGGTAAGGGCGGTCGGCTGGTCCACGCCGGCCCTCGGCGGAGCGGCCTCCCCACAGAGCCCGGCCGAGGCCAGGCTGGCGCTTTCCCCGAGCCGTCCCCAGGGCAGGGGGCCCCGCACAGATCGCTGCCTGTCCCCTCGGCGGTGCCGGAGTGGCGGGGTGCAAGGAAACCTGCTGAGGGGCCGGCCGGGGGGACAGCCGGCAGCGAGCCCGCCCGCGGAGCCAGTGCCCGCAGGTTGTTTTTTAATTCCTCTATTTCCTGAAAGCACGTCCCTTGCACCAGTGATTCCTAATACTGCGTATTTTTCCTTTTGAAGTATGACATCGTATTTTGTATTTATTCGGCTAAACAAAGCAGAAACTGCCAAGAGATAACGAAGGGGAGCTACGTGCGTGTCTCCCCACTGGCTGCCACAGGATACGCTCAAATGTCATGAGTCATGTTTGGTTTGTACTGAATGTTTGAGCATTTCTTGTTCCGGGAAGTATAGGGCCCATACTCTCAGTTTTAATAATATTAAAATGCCATAAATGCATGGGCTCTAAACTCTGGTGTTACTAGTGGTGTTTTAATATCATATGTCTTACTGCTGTTCAGTATTTTACAGAGTAGCGTCAGAAGGGATTATACTACAGTATATTTTAAATTACATGTCTATACGTTACTACACTGACATTTTGAAGTCACGTAATGTATTTACCCATTTTTACGTAATCTTTTTTTCTGTGAGAAACTATTCAATAGTGTGCTAAATAAGAATGAAAAACCTAAGAAGTTAATTTCACATGACTCATTGTGATTGAAGAATTGGAGGATGTGCGTGTCAGGATTGGTAATATGTCTGTACAGGTCAAATATTCAGTCTTATTCACGGAGTGAAGAGAACCTAGGTATTGATTTCCTGTGTTTAAAATGTGTTTAAAAAAAGCCAAATAACTCTTATCTCTCTCTCATTTCATGAAAGATGAATTTGATTTATTTACAAAGGTTTTTGCCTTTAAGCATTTAAGTTTGTTAATTTGCCTCACAGAAGTTATTTAACACAGCTATCCAAATCACAATCTCGTGCAAAGAATACAAAATTTTTAATGTCCCAATTGCTTATGCAAGTTTTCAGTTTTCATCCTACATTTCCTTTGTTGAAATATTGAACAACACCCCCTTCCTGTTTTGAGTTCTGTTTCCCTCCTTTTGTTTGGTGCATATATTTTATGTGTCTTTTCAGGGTTTTGAATAGGAGTTTCTCTTCCCATGATTAGTAACCTTCTGGTTTGACAGGTAACCCATTAGGTACAAAATTGTTATGCCCATTCATCAAAAGGTGTGCTTTACTAGAAAACCTCTGGTGAATTAGAAAATATTGGATAGAATAATAAGTCAATCAAATGAGCAAGCAAGTGTAAAACTACTGAGAATAACTCTGCTGAAGCCTTTGGAAGAAATTCTGTCTTTGCTCAGGATACTTAAAAAGGCAAAAGTAGCTGTTGTGATACTAGTAGCACCTCAAAAGTATTTTTGAAGGTAGAAGTCTGATTACAAACAGGAAGAAATTTCGAATGAGTGCGTTGAATAACGGAAACCACTGGAATGAGTTATTTATAAACAAGCTGAGAATTTCCATGGAACTCTTACAGTGTGAATTTGGAAAAGCGGTTATTTTCAATTTGTTTTCAAGTAAGTCATAAGCAGCTTTGAAGTGTTTAACTAAGAATTTATTACTGTTCATACCTCTTTTCTCTGATAATTTAATGAAGTGTATCAGAGGAGTGAGTGAACTGCCAAAGGGATTTAGTCCTTGGTGACACAAAGACCACTAACCAGCTTCAGCTCTTGACGTGGCTTGCCAAAGTTGGTCAAGTTCTGCCAGGGTTTAGTCTGGCCACAGGGCTGGTGGGCTGGGAGAGGAGGGCAATGAAGAAGTGTTGCATTCTTACTGTGACAGGGTTGGGGCATGGTATTTGTTAGCTGAGGCCAAAACAACCTTTGCTACAGAAGTGCATCACTTTAACTAAAATAATTCTGAAATTGTTCTAATTCAATTGGTATCAATCCCTGATATGAACCAGTTCAATTTCAAATGCTAAGACCAAAAGCAATCCATAAGAAGACCGCCCAGGTCAGGATTCTTCATGATTGTCATAATTTACATGGGATGGTACTGAACATAAATGTGGAATCCAGGCACTTTGCTGCCATCAGAATGACTACCTGGGTCATCCCTTCTCTCTGACCTGAAACGTCCAACCTGATGCCGTGTCCTGCAGATTCAAGGAAGTATCAATGATTCAGTAGCAGTTACTTTTTCATTGGTTTTTGGCTTTGGTGGGCAAAGTTCTGTACAGAGAAGTTAAAAGTGTAACTGAAAGAGCAGTGTCAATTTAAGCAGCCCCAGGTAGCCTCTGGCATCTTATTCCCACCCCCCCAGTTACATTGATACCACTGCCTGGGCAACCCAGAACCCTGTCTGGGGAAGTAATTCCAATTAGAAACAATATATCAAGAAAGAAAGTTTCTTTCAACCTGGATCAGTGCTGAAGTCTGGTCCACTACACCATCACGCAGAGAGCAGTACTACCGCAGCCGAGAGGGGGTAAATACATGAGCAGGGAGTTGGAGCAACTTCAGCTGGCACTGACGCCAAAAGAAATGCGATGCTCTTTACAGAGAACATAAATACTTCACCAATGCATATTACATCAATATGAATGCCATCTATGTAATCTTCAGACAGCTGATTTTACATACTGGGTCTTCACAGCTCTCCTAAATAGTTTTTTGAAGGAATCGGGTTAAAAGAACTTGGTTCATTTCAGTTATAATTTATGAAATGCCTATGTAGTTTTCTTGTAAAAAAAGTTCATAGATCGTCATGGCATAAGTAAAGATGGAAAAAGGGGGGTGCTACTTATGTTATAGATTTCTTTTTAATTAGGATCCAGACATTTGAAGATAATGTAGGTTAGACTGACAGAAAAACAGACTGGCGTTCTATTTGAAATAATACTGATATTTAATAATTTTGCTTTGGTTATCCATTATGGAAATGATCCCATTATTGCCATCTTGACTGACATTTAAGTGTTTGTTCTGTGATATTTTTTTTTCATCCTAGAGCCATTTGGTGTGTTACATATATCTCTTTTCAGCCCATTCCACACCTACACATCCTAAACATTTAGGAATGATGAAATAGAACTTTTAGGTTAAAGGAAAACCTTTATTCAAATTATGTCTGAAATGCCCTAAATGTTATTTATATAAAGAAAATTATAACTTACAGGTAGTTTATTATGCCAGAAATAATTGCCACTGAATGCTTAGTTGAAAGATGTCCAGGAAATGTATTCTCATGTAACACTTAATGAAGCTCACCGTTAGGCTTTTCTAACAGCGTTCTGTTTTTCTTCACTTACGCAATCTGATATTTGATGTCTACATCTTTGTTTCCTTAAAGATTGCATGTTTATAATTATTGTCATAGGTCATAAATTAATTCCTTATTGGGTGTATGAACCTAGAAGAGACTGAATTACCATAAAATAATTGTACCAGAGATCTCTTCACGGACCACTGAAATTTTAGCTGGTCATTAAATAACCCTACCTCTACTCTTTCACTGCCTCTAAAGGAACAGAAGGACAAGTGCAGCACTTGTAGAGTGGTCACAGGAAAGTGCAGGCAGCACACAGCCATTGTTTTCACAACTTATTTTGTAAGTGTGATGAAAGTCAGAAGCAACCAATACCCTCAGGCTGCAACAGAATCCTGATCTGTCTGAAACAGCAGACAGGTTAGGCAAGAAGTACACTGTAATGGGTATAAAATATAAAATACTGTAATGAATATAAAATATAAGACTAATCATTTATTTTACCTATTCTCTTTTGATAAGCTGCTGGCAATGCAAGAAAAATGTGTATTTAAATTGGCTTACAAATACAAACAGAAATGGCACACCCTTAAAAAGTCAAATATTGGTCAATGTTGTAAAAGGTAAAAGCTTTATAAATAGGTTTGTTGGTTTTGTTGGTTTTTTTTCCCCAAATGTATATAGGTTTTAAAAAAATTTATGTTTCCTTTCCTAAACCTTGTTAAGATGGAATTAAGACTAAGTGACTGTATGAGTAGTATGAGAGCAAATTACTGGGTTTTTTATTCTTATTTTTCATTACTGCCCATTGCTGGAACCTCTGAAAATTAATACTGCCTAAATTAGTGCTGTGCTAAGGTACTGCCTTGACTTCTGTGGGCTGCAGAAGCCAGAAGCGCAGGAAGGAATAGCCTTGAGGAGTCCCAGGTACAGCATGGTGACAAGTGCGGCCTAACAGCTGTGAGGCTTTGCAGTACCTCAGCTAGCTCAGCATTGCCTTGTCTCATGTAAATAACATAAATTTTTAAAACTATCATTACTTTGATTTTCTTGTGTTTGTAATTATTTGATTTTGGGTAATAACTTGCAGTAATGCTACAATATTTTACACCCCAAAACACAGATGTACAGTCTGAAATACAACGTTTCAATGTGTTTGTTTGTGTTTTGTTTTTTTCTTTTACTTTTTTGGGGATTTGTAATCAGAAATCTCATTTTATAAATACTAAACAGGAATCACAAGTGATGCGCTACTATCTGCTACGTCCTGGAGTTTGAAAGGAGGGGTACTTACTGATGCACCAAAACATGCCAAAGTAAGCCAGAGTACACTAGCAGCTAAACTGCAGTCACATTATTAATCACTGCCTGAACAACACAAATGACGAAAATGATCTGTGAATGTGTAGTTAGGTATTTGATGTGGTGTTTGTAAGGAAAGCTTGATGAGAAGGAGAATTGACACGATTCACAGTGTCTGTTTTCTCATCTACCATTCCTAGGTCATGCCTCCAGCACTGTTGTCTCCCCACACACTGGAGCCAGAACGAAGTAAAAAATGGGAAAACTCATAGTTTGGGAAATAACTTGACGTTCTATGATTGCTGTGTACTCATTTGGCACTTTCTCATTTCATGAGAAAAATTATTATAGTGAAAAAATAATAGTCTGACTAGGTACCAGTGTAAGGTGGCTGAAATGTGTAAAGAATTGACTGGTGAGTTCAGTGATGGTATTTCTGCTGCAGCAGAAAAAAAGAATGGCAGTTGAGATCTATTACATGACATTTTCTCATTTCCTCTGCTGAATAATGAACTTTCCCTATATAATAATTTCCTTGTAACATGAACATAATATGTACTTCACAGTATTCTTAACCGTTTACAATTTATTACTGTTTGTAGAGAGCTTCTTTGGTGAAAAGCATAAGGTTTGTATAAAACATTATTTTGTACTTTATAACATGAATATTACTTGATGTCATTTTCCAAACAACTGCTTGGGTTCTATTTAAAATGTAAATACATAAAACTTTACTATTAGAAGTCTTCTGAGTAGGCTGTGTTAAAAGAAGTACACAGAAAACAGAGTTTGCCAGTATGAAAAGCTTCCTGAAAGGTTTAGAAAGGGTCAGGTAGCTTAATGTGAATATACCGTACCACAGGAATGTGCATACCACAAACTGTTCGCTGTTGTACGATCATGCTTTGCAAAAGATTTATCCTGCCAAGGATAAAGGATAAATCCTTACCTGCCAAGGTAAGCCAATGCAAAAATGTGGCAGGCACTAATACAGACATTGGGAAACTGCCTCACAGAAAGGTGAATGGCATCAACCATTCAGATAATGCAGTAAAAGACAAATGCATAGAAAGATCTCATATTCATTCAAAAATATGCTATGAAAATATGAAAAAATACTAAGAAGAATTTGCATTTGGTTAACAGTGTGGCTGTAGATTAGATTTTCTAGCACCTGTAGGTTGTTTTCGATGGGGGAGCAGACTTTGGTGGTGGTGGCGGTAGATGGTTGTAAATGACAGTGAAGGGCAAAAGTGGAGAATAAAAAACGAAAAGCAAAAGCAACTGAATAAATGGAGCTCACTAGCTGCAAAGTAGAGGTGTCTGGGAGCTATAAGAGAAGGAAGAGATACAAGTGAAAAATAATGAAATGGAATAGTATTCAGTATAACAGGAGATTATCAGGCTATTATTCACAGTCCAGTTTATGTGACAGAGCTTTTGTATTTCTTCCATGTCAAGAGTCCTACGTTCTTAATCTACCAGTAACACACATAAATGGCTAAAGCAACATATTTTTCATGAAGAGGGAATCTCTTTTATCAAATGCTGGCCCAACTAATTTATCTCCTTGATGATGCTATTTTGCCAGCTGGCTTCTTTACGAACTGTTTTTTCTCATTCTATTTATCTGCCACTTTTGCACATTACAGGAGGTTTCAATCTCCATTAAGTGTGAAAAGTGTGTTTTACTGAACTATTTGAGAAACAAATATAGATATTTATAAAATCATTTATCCAAAAACCCCGAGGAAACTGTCAGTGGAGTGATATCTAGTTTAATTTGGAAAAAGATGTTTTAGAAATGGGCACTAGACATTTCCTATTTATCATATTTTAGTGAAGACGGATATTACTTGCTGTTTTTCCTTTTTTTTTTTTCCCCTGGAAACAACAGCTCTGCAAATCCAACCTTGTCTCAAAGCTAAGCTGTATTGTCCAAGATTCATCGTCACTAAGGGCTGTGCAATCACTGAGTGCAAATGTTTTTCTTCGGTCTACCTGTATTTATACATACCCCCCCAGATGTCAAGGAGCAGTGTGCTGGGGGTTAAATTTTTAGTGTAGTGGTAGAACCACTCACGATTTACATGACTCTCTTCTCCAAAACATGGTGCCTAGCAAACAAAAAGAAGCAGACTTCTTCCTCTCACGGTATCTGTTGAGCAATATTTTTTCATTGTGTTACAAGCACCTCCCTGTGAGGATTATTTTAATACGATTTTTAATCTGATTGTACTGCGGTGCACATGATCTGTGCAGCTCACAAAAAGTCACACTGCTAGAAAAGGGGGTCGCATCCCGGTCTGAAGGCAGCGGCACCGTTGCTGAGCGGGAGGGGCGGGAGGCGAGGGCGGCGGCTCGCGCGGGAGGCGGCTCCTCGGCCGCGGCCGGCGCCGGGCCGGGTCCGAGCCGCTCCGCGGCCGCGCCGGTCGCCTCGGGGCTTTGACGCACGCGAGGCTAAAGCACGAAAACGGAAAGCCACAGCTTATTTACCACGGTAAACTTCAGGGGTAGTTTTATATTCAAATGAAAACCCTGAAAGCAAACTCCCGGTAATCAATTCAAACCCAGCCAGGTAATGACTCAGCCAGGACTCCTCCATTTCCAGCAAGTCAGAAAAAGGTCACATCAGAGCTTCATTAGAAGCCCCTTCATTCTTTGTCCAAGCTTGTTTAGATTAGCAATGTGATAAATAGCAACACTGAAACCTCTTAAATGCCAGATTACTTGTTCGTTAGTAAATTATGTCTAATTCGACCCACCCTGTACCAAGTGAGTACCTGCGATGTCTGCATTCGATACGCTCACCGAACAGGAAGGATATGCAATCTTGTAATGCAACAAATTAAAAGCTCTTACGGTTTTGATACCTCACATATAAAGCGATTTTATATCTGGAAAGTCCTCTAAGTAGAATCATTTAGATTCAGAGTTACTGCATTATAAAAGTTTTACAACTCATTGATCTTTAAATACAAGGTCTAAATACGCAATTGTACTTGTCAATAACGTTACAGAAAAATCTTTTTTAGCAACTTTTTTTTGGCAAAAAACATAGGAAAAGAAAATTATCTAGAGTTGCTCATACATACAGATAGTTTAACTGCTGAGCTACAATGTCATGAAAATAAGTATTTAATAATGAAGGGAAAAAATTACATTTGTGATTTTTTTTTCACGCAATCTCAGGTCCTGGGGAAGGACAGAACAAATCTGGGAGTTGAACTAAGCAGTTGGTGGCTAGCTCATAAATGTTGTTTGGGAGAGCTCAACTCCTGTTTATTTTCCCACTTCATGAACAGCAAGGCGTAGATTTTGTTAGTCTTAATGTATGTAGGTTGTGGAAGTTCAAACGCTGAAACTGCTATTTTTTATATATTCAGCAGTGCCATCTAGTGGACATGATTGCAGTGAGCGACCATTTCTTTTCAAGAGTCAAAGGGGTTTAGGCAGATAAAATAATCACACATTTAAAATTCTTCATAAACTTAAAAAAATGAAAGCTATAAGAATAATACTTTATTACTGTGGATTTTTATAATCACAAAAGGTACGCTCAATTTATAGTCATATTTTGTATGTCACCACATGAAAGACAAACCACCACAATGAAAGTCTAGATTAAAAATAGCTGTAATGAAATAAAAGTTCATTCCTGCTTTCATTTATCTTGTTTTTAGGAAAAAAAATATTTTAATATTATTATCGGCACCAATAATGCAGACTAAGTCATTTAGTGAAAATTTAATATAACATGAATACAACATGAATAATCAGCATAAACCTTGTGCACAAACTAAAGAATGTGGTTGCAAGGGAAGGAGAAACAGGTGACTTGCTCAGAATTTATTAAATATTCTCTTTTTCTACATGGAAAAGGCTAAAGGATCTGTTACTGTAAAAATGGGATTTGAAATCGGAGGCAAAACCCCCAGATAGTAGCATGGAAGAGATCTACAAATGAAATGGTGGTGGTGAGGAATGGTGACTGTTTACTGGAAGTTCAGATTGCAGTCTGTAAAACAGCCTTTAAATAAAGCAGGAGGTCATATAGTGGCATATTTCATACAGCATTTGTATTATCGCAGGCCTGCGGGATTCCTAATTTTGGACCAGAATAACACAGTGTTTGTTAGATGTAGCACAAACATAAACAAAATAGACAGCTCCTGCCAAAAGAGTTTATTATATAAGAGAAAAGAAGACAAGTTAATGCAAACAGAGGGAGAAACAGAGGTATCAGATAAGAGAAAACAAATGCATATAAACAAGAGGGGAATTTCAGGAAATATTGTAATACTGGTTAGAATGATGAGCAGACTCGATAGCAGATGTAATCATAGAAACGTTAAATTTGTATACGTGGTGTGGCAAGGTTTTAAGGTGGCATATGCATATATTACAAATTAACCTGCGTAGCTCACTACTGTAATCAAGAATTGATAAAGAATCGATAGGAATTTACTGAGAAGAAGTTGACTTCTCCATAGGACCATCCTATGAAAACTTCCAGTTTCCATCTGTGTCACCCATCTGCGACTCCACTGGCTACAGCTGCCAAAAGATAACACTGAGCCCAGGTTAAGCTGGATTTAAAGTAGGTCTAGACATTTGCTGTCAGAAAGAAATGTGGCAAGACATGGCTAAGGTTGCTGAACAGTCCATTAATTGATTAAGCTTTGTCAAATGGCAACTTTCTGAGCTGGTATTCTTGGGCATGCCTGCCCAGCAGGCTTAACTCACCTGGGTTTAAGCAAGTAGGAGCAGCCCCACTGTAGAAGTAACACTGAATTAAACTCACGGATGCATAAATCCTGGATGCACTCGTGTAAAGCATTGCTGCGTACACACAAGTTTTAGTCTTGTTCTGAGCCGATACATTAATATTATTTCTTAATGGACTGTAGGAGAACCTCTGTTCTGTCGGATATGCAGGCAGCACTACGGGAGTGACGGGGTGGCTTTAGCAGCAGAGCTGGCAGCGTGCTCATCTCAGGCTCCTGCAGTACCCCTCTGTGTATTTTCAGGCGGTAATTCTCTGGCCAGCCTTGACAAAGAAACTTGATGAAAAGGGTATTCAGATTTTACAAAGTTCTGGGACTTAGAAATTGTTATTTCCTGAATACATTTAAATCCAAAAACAATTTTTAAATACCTTACATAAAAAGCAATAATGAATGTTCATGTTCTTCCTCCTAATTGTGTTTCCCTGATCACGGTTCCTCAACTGCAGTCTTCCAGAACAGAGGCTGCAGAAGAGGAAAGGATTTGGTATCTAATGTAAAGTCTGTGGAAATTGTGAATATTTATCACCTCAGAAAATCAGTACGTGATTCTCCCATGCTGAACACCCAAAATTATTAGATTTGAAAATACCTTCCTTCCCATATCTGAGTTTCCAGTTCACAACAGTTAACTCAGGACAATACTTCCTCATATAACAGACATTTAGAAAATACGTGCTGCGTAAAGTTTGGGTAGTGTACAGATAAGGATGCTTTTCATTAACTGCCGTCTAACTTGTGATATCTAATATGATCTTGTACAATTAATACATTCGCACAGCATGATTAGATAGCATAATTCAATTGTGCCAGCATATATCTTAACTTCTAAGAGTTTAATTTTACAAGCTTGTTGCTAATACTACCACTTAAAAAAGAGCCTTCAGCCCTGCAAAAAGGCGAGAGTGCCACAGATACAATGTAACACTTGCAGAAAATAACAAGCAATCAAAAGCGAAAAGTCATAACCCCTCTCCCCCCAGCAAACAGAAGGGAGTTAAACCAGCAAAACAGAAAAAGAGAGGGGTTTAGATTGAAAACAGAGAAGGCTGAAATGGTGTTGAAAACGTCTAGAAAGAGTTAATAAAACTAATTAAAAAACAGAGAAAATTATTAAGGCTTAATGAAAAAGTTGTAAGCACTGGAAATGAAATGGGCAAGGGCTTGATTTGAAAACAGGAAAAGGAATTATTTTGTTGAGTTCTGAGTAATTCGAACAACGGAGAGCTTTCCAAAATAAACATCTGTTTTCCAGAAAACTATGTCTCTGTAGATACTTATACTGTATACTCCAAATGGATCCTTCTTTTAGCCTTAATAAAACATAAATATTGATGCAGAGACATTTCTGGAGAACCTCCTTAACATGCACAGGTTTTATGTAACACCTTTCACATTAACATGCTTTTAATTTTTCAGTGAAATGCTGTAGAAGCACGTGTATCCTTGGCACTCCATTTGCCCTGGTTCATCTTTCTGTCACCTAGGCACTTCTAGGAAACCTGCCCCCAATACTTTTTAAATTTGAAATTTAAATTTTAAAAGATGAAACGTAAGATTCTATTCCACTTTGACAGGAACAAAGTTGGATCAGCTATATTTAGCAGCAGGTACTGGAGGGTCCTAAAGTCTGGCCAGTATTAAGGGATATATTCACAGCAGCAATCCGTAGTCATATTTAAGGCTGATACTATACATATTTTAAAACAAGACGCTAAAGGTGCGGTTTATCTGAACCAGTTTCACTAGGTTTCCTCTGTAACAGAGCCTTGGATGCTATTTATCCCATCCTAATGTAGAAATCTAAAATGAGGTAAATGACTTGCCTGCTTCTCTCAGTGTAAAAGGGGGGGGGGGATTTAAAATGACTAGCTCAGCTCTAGAAATCTACTTTGTAGATGCAGAACTAGCCTATTTGAGAATCTCCCTACTGCATATCAAACAAAAAAAAAATAATGTCACCATAATATTGCTCACTACTTCAAGGCAAGTGTACTGAATAACCTCTGCAGTGAATGGATGGAAAGGAGATTTCCAGAAAACATTCTGAGTGTTTACCACATTATAAACATTTCTGTATTTTGATGCTCTTTGGCTATATTTACACTCACAAAAGTGATACAACACATCTGTAGAAAAGAACTGCTGGCGCTGAGGACTTCATATCCACACTACATGATTTTCAGAGGGTTTACTTCAGACCTTTGATCCCGTGCACGTTAACAGTTGACTGGCTGGACTACCTGCTGATGTACTTGCCTGATTATTACATAATTTTGGACAATTCTTTTTTTACAGCTGTCCACGTGAAGACCACTGGCAAACTGAGAGCCTAAAACATTCATATTTTTTAAAACTGAAGTTCAATTAGCTGTCATACTTTTTGAATATACATAGAAACAAGATATTTTGAAGTGCCATAATTATGTAAACCTGATACCTACATACAATTTTACAAAGATACAGAAATATGCACTATGACAATCTCTTATTCAATGTGGACTGCAGAGTGAGCACTCTTATCATATGCCTATACAACTTGATTTTCCATTTTCTAATAAAGTGCCTTTTTATTCAAGACATATTTCAGCTTCCTTCTGCAGAACTGAGGAACTAGACTTGACTTTTAATAAAAAAGCAGCCTAAGCAATATTTTTGCACAACCAAGGGAAAAAAGATATTTAAGAGTTTGAAGTCAGTGGTTTTATACGTGCACATGTAGAAATACATCTCTGGCTATCATCCAGGCCTGGAGAAGTTTGTTCTGGAAGTTACAAGGAGAACTGTAAAAGAATTTTCAGTCACTTTTCATAACACAACCTCACTGTACCAGCTGTGTATTTCCAGTGTTGCTATTTTCAGTTGGAAAGGAAAAGAGTGCTTGAATAGCACCTGAAGGAGGATACAGGTATGAAAACTCTCTTGCATAATAAGAGCAGCTGTGTGGCATTTCCATACTTAAACAAACAAACAAAAATGTGGGCTGAAATCAAACACAGGTTTCCCTCTGGCAGGAAACATACTCCAAATAACAGAAAAAAGAAATTAGAATTATAAATGTGTTATATTTGAGTGATGCAGCAATTATATTAGTAATTACTATACTGAATTTAGTATTTTTTTCTGAGTGAGTTAATTTTCTTATTTTCCTCCTACCCCTCACATACCTGAACTTCTTAAGAGAAAAGAAAAACAAATCAAAATAGCAAAATTGATAGTGAGCTATTTTTAAGATTTTCGGAACATGGATACCTTTTACAAAGGAAATAAAAAGCATGTACTTTAAAAGTATTTTGTATGATATAATGGTACACAGGCACATGACAGAAAAATAGTAAGGAGATTATATAATAGCGTAAGGAGATACTACTTATTTCTTTGTAATCTAGTGTCTCTTAAAGGATCTCTTAAGAGCAATCTTTACCCACAGAAGGGATACAGTTACTGAAAAGGAAATACTTCAAGTTGTTCAAAGATGTAGGAATGCATGGGTTCAGGAGCATTAGAAGATGAAAAAATTTCCAGAGGGAAGATGCAAGAAACTGCCACAAGAAAATTCAAGTGTGTTTCTGTAGCGTTGCGTGTTAAACTAATCCCCAGTTCATTTGGAGAGGGGGAGGAGGAACAGGCTTCGGCAATCAGATATCTTTCTCCTGCTCTCAGGAATTACAATAGGTATCCCTCTGCCAACAGCTTGCAGAGCCATGGTAAATCGATAAAAAAAGTTACACTTTTGCACCTAACCTTTTATGGTTATATATGTTTTCTGATGTACTTTAGAACCCTCCTCTCATCTGTCAGTCCCATAGCAGTTCTTCCATGAAAACTGGAGATGGCTTTAAAACATATGCTGTTTATGACTCTGGGACGAGCCTCAGGAAACAGGCCCACATCTTCCTGCAAAACGGAAGGAAGCAGACTTTAGTTACTGTAAGAACTGAGAAGAGAGGGAGCTGAGTGCTCTCCGAGCGGCAGGTTGCTGTTTAGCCCAGGGACTCAGGGCAAGCCCCAAAGGCACAGACACAGGCCACCTCTGACAGGGAGAACACGGGGGCTCCGAGCACGTGAAGACTTTACACTGCTTTGGCTCCACAGCGATTTCACTCGGTTACTTCGAGTTAAAAACTTTGTGTTGCAGTTTTCCGCCGAGGAGGCGGCAAGGCCAGCGGTGGGCGCCCTGCCCGGGCGGCTGGAGCAGGCGGGCGGCCAGGGCCGCGGCCCGGGCGGCCCGGCCCTGCACCGCCGCTACACGGGGCCTTTTCCACTCGAGCCGGTGCTGGAAGTGAACGCAAGTCCCCGCCGGGAGCCAGGGGCTGGCGGCCGCCCGCTCCCTCCGCGGCGGGACGGGGACGCCTCCACCTCCTGGGGAAACGGCGCTCTCCTCAAACCAACCCCCGGGGACCGAAACACCCCGCGCGCGGGGGGGGACCCCGCACAGGGCTCGGCCTCCCCGGCGCCTGCGGAGCCGCAGACGGCATCGGAGCGACGGCCGGTGCAGTGGCCACCCGCCCCTCCGCCCGCCGCGACTCCATTTCGGGCGGCACAGCGGCCCGGCCCCGCCGCCCCCAGCGGGAGGGCGCCGCGCATGCGCGGAAGGGAAACCGCCACCAACGGGGGAGCAACGCCTGCGCGGGGGCCCGCCGGGACATGCGCCCTGCGGCCCCGGCCGGCCCGCTGCGGGGAAGTGCGGCCGCCCGCGCTTGCCGTAGAGCGGGCCGTACCAAGCCCCTCTCCTCGGGCGGGGGGAGCGGGGCCGGGAAGTGACGGTGCGCCGGGACCCGTCGGCTCCCGCTCCTCCTGTCGCCGGCGGGGAGAGCCCGAAGGCGGCGGCGGCGGCGCGGGGCGCACAGCGCGGCGGGTGAGGGAGCGGCGCGGCGGCAGCGCGGGGGGCGCGGGGCCGCGCCGCGCCCCGACCCCGGCAGTGGCGGCGCCGGCGGAGGGGCGGGGCGCGAGGGGCGAGCGGCTGGGTAATGGCAGCGCTGTGAGGACGGAGCGGGGCAGGGACCGCGGCCGCAGGGCAGGGAGCGAGGGAGGCCGGCGGGCGGGCGTCGCTGACTCGGGCCCCTTGCCGCCAGGTAACCCCGCTCGCCCGGCCCGGCCCGGCCGGGAGCGCCGCCGGGCCGAGGGGAGGGGGCCCCGCGCTCCCGGGGGAGGCGGCGGTCCCCGTCCCCCCGCGCTGTGGGCGGCCGGGCCGGGCGCGTCTGGGGGCGCGGAGGCCCTGCCTCCCGGCCCCCCGCCCCGCGGGGCCCTGCCCGCCGGGGTCTGCCGCTGCCCCGGGCCCGCCCCGAGCGCCCGTCCCTGGGCGCCGTTGGGGCGGCAGCGCCCTCCCCCCGCGGGGGGCCGGCGGGGGGGCGCGGGCCGGGCCCTGCCCTTGCCCGGCGGGGAGGGTGTGGTGCGGGCGCTCCGGCGGGGCTGGTCAGCTCCGCGCTGCGCCCTGCCTCCTCGGCCGGTTTCGCTTTTGTTTTGGCGGGGAGGGGAGGCGGGGAGCGCCCGTCCCCTGCCCGCCGCCCGCCGCGGGGGGCCGTGGGCAGCGGGGTCCGCCCGCCGCTGCCGGCCGGGGGCACGGCGGCGGGGGGGGGGGGGCGGGCAGCGCTGTTCCCATGCTGGACGCGAGCACTCCTGCCCTTGGCTGGTCACACACCACCAGCTTTGACACCGTTTCTCGAGAGGGTTAAATAGTTTGGAAATTTGGGGAATGTTTTGACGCTGGCCAAAAACCTACATTTATTTGCGTGAACAAATATATTCAGTATGACAGCAGTAAGTTTCAAAGAACGAGGTGGTGGAAGCAACGTTCTTTCGTTATCCTCACGTGTAAATACGTTTCAACAATATCTGCTTACCTTAGGGCTTGTCAAACAGGTATGCTTTGGCCCTCCCCTCCCCCCCCGCATAGCATAAACCCAAGGGTAGATGTTCTGCTCTACTGTATTTTTTGCCATGGAGGTTACTTGCATGCGTACCAGACATTTAATACTCTAAGCTGGTGAGCTTTGTGTGCTGCAGACGCTGAAGCACAGCAAACCCCCCAAACCCCAGCATCTTACAGAAAAAGTTATACTGCATTTGTTAACGTGTCTATAAACCAGGTTTAAATTCATATTGACATGAAAGCTGTAAGAGAATGCCAAATAACAGCCAGCTCTGTCTTAAACTATTTAACCCCAGAATACCTTTATGACTATATGGATGCATAGTGCTTTAGATATTAGGTTTTGGTGATTCTAAACGCAGTGTTACTGATTCTGTGTGATGTGTTGTCAGGAGGACTTTTTCTTCACCCTTCCTTCCTTCCTCCCCTCAGTTTTGCTTATTTGTGAAGGAATGGTTCTTTTACCTTGGAGGTACCAAGTGTGTTTCAGAGAGAGCAACCTACAACATAACACTCAACGAAGTCTAACTTCATTACCACAAGAATTTCTTAGGTTTCTTAAAATTTTTGTGGGCCATTATTCTTTTTTCTTGGGGTCAGCTGAAAATACTCTTGTGTTTTACAGCTTTTTATAATATTAGAGCTTTTAGAAGACTACTGTTTTTTTCTTTCTCCCCCCCTCCCTGCTCCTGGAAGTGAGCTCTATTGTTGTTTACTTCTACTGAGGTTCATGTTTCTTTGAAACATACATCAGTTTGTGTTTTTCACCTTACTTTCTTTGATGAATGTCTATTTGTTTTGTCAGTTCTCACTGATTTTCTGTGTAGTAAGCTGCTACTGACATACATGGATTGAAGATTTTTTTTTTTTATTATTTCCAAAAGTGGTATTAGCCATGTTGCAAATATAACTTAAATGTTTCTGCTGGACTGAAAGTATTTATGCACCACTTACTGAGCTTTAGTTCTTCTTAAAAAAGTTTCCTGTTCATAAAACCTAGGATAATACCACTTCCTCAATATTACTTAGTTGCTACTGATTTTTTTTTATGAAATCAAAGCAAATGTGGGTTGGGTAATACATTGATTACATTTTGAACGGAAGCTGTTGTGTTGCAGGTAGAGAAGAACAACCCTCTGCGGTTCCTGAATTCACAGCAGTTAAGGAGCTTGGTTAGTCAGGGTGGCATTTTGTATGCATACAGTGTAAAAGTTGCATCTGATTTTTTTTTTCTCTTAAACTGAGAAGCTATATATCATGCAGTTTGAGAGAACTAATCTGCCACTTGAGAAAAATTAAGAGCTAGTAGCGGTTAAGGTAGTAAGCTGGTTGCTAAGTAGTTTTTTAGCATAACATTTGATTCTTTCCCTTATAGAGGTGTGCCTCTTGTGCTAAAAGTCTGTTTGTCACTATTTTTTTTTTTTTTTCCCTTCTGACCTTGAAAATTTCAGAAGACAAGTTTAAGAGTCACTTGTCCATCTATTTGAAATGGAAATAAAAGTATTCTTTCCACTTTTTTGTTGTAGTCTTACAATGTCGTGTTTCTGCGCAGGAACTAGCCTTGCTTTGTGCATGGAATGTCACACATCAGGTCCTTTCTAGATTAGGTGCATAGGACAGAGACAAATAGAAACAAAGAAGAGGCCTTCACAGTTGTGTCTCTCAGGACCTCTTTTTAAAAATTACGTTACTTTTTTCCTGGTTTTATTTCAGTAATTTAATGTTTTTCTTTCAGTGAATCTCTTCTAGAATCTTTGATATGAAATAACTAAAACAGCTTCTGTATTTTCAAGCCATGTCTTATTTGAAAGAATTCACTGTGTGACCTGCTGCGCAGTGCAATAAGCTGCACAAGCTCTGCATAATGCTCTGTGTTTAGATGTGTTTTCTTTTTGTCATCCTGATCAGAGCTTTCGGGTTTTGTGGCTTTTTAAATATAACACCAAAAATGTCTAACGAAAGCTTGAGGTGAACATAGGCTACAAACTGACAGTAGTAATTTCCAGTATTCTGGTAATACGTTCAGTGTATTTCTGCCCAGAATTCTCTCAGATACAGCTGAAACAGTCTTTGCATAAAAGTGAAGAAACAAAAATTTACAGGAAAGTTGTTTTCTTCATATGGCACTGTTAAACGGGCAGCTTGGTAAGGTGATGAACTTCATGAGGTATGATGTTTTTAGATAAATTGGTGTTATCTTATAGGCCATTCATGCAACATTAATGTTCCGTAAGGTTAAAAATAAGGGCTTGTGAGCTTGATTTTGGAGGCTGGCGAAGCAGTGGTGCGTGTTCTTTGTGTTGCTGTATCATGGTGGTGCAACAGTGTACAAAGTTTAAATTGAAAAAATCGAAGGAAATGTATTTTTTTTTTTTAATGATTGTGCAATGTTGTCTGACACGTTTAATTCTTCTACAGATTAACACTAAAGCCCCACAATGTCCTTGAAACCACGAGTAGTTGACTTTGATGAAACATGGAACAAACTTCTAACAACAATTAAAGCTGTTGTTATGTTGGATTATGTTGAAAGAGCAACGTGGAACGATCGCTTCTCGTATCCTTTAAGTGAAAATCTGACTTAATGTGCTTGTATGATGTGTTTAGCATGGAGGAGGCCTGCGTTATATAACAATTTCTGTGGTCTTGATCAGAAGCCCCTTGTAAGGTTGAATCAGTTATTAAGCCTGTGGGTCAGTGGATATGTTGAAAGGGATGGGAAATTTTGCCTATTTGGGAAGTATTTTATGTGAAAATCACCATGGTAATAAAAAGTAAACCGGTCTGAGTTTTTCTCATTTTTAGTAGCTCTAATACTTAGCTTATGCTATAGCTGTAGACAAAAGTACATCTATTGAATTTCCCCTATTCTGATAATGGGTTTTTCTTTTATGCTTAAGTGTGTGTGTAGCAGGGGAAACACCTAAGACAGAGAATGCACACCTTTAATTTTGGGGAGGGTGTGAGGAGGGGTTAGGTTGTTCTGTTTAAAGATGTCTCCCTCTATTTTGCACTTGTAAGCATACTGATGACTACCATATTAGACATTTCTATAGCAAGGGTTTATAAAAAACCCCTTCCTTTCCTTCCACTGTTACTGCCTCTCTATTCCTGACAGTTAGGCTATGTTTAAAAATAATTATTCTTTCTAGCTGTGATCATATGGTCTTGCTGTTCAAGTCACAGCTGTACATATATTGTTGTAGTGAAAGGTTTGCATTTTATGTGTAAAATGGACTTGTAATTTTTTACAAGATTTAAGTTTCAGTGAACTTCTTGTAAAAGAAATATAACTATTCTAACCAGTTATACTGTGCCCTGTGTCTATGCATTCATTAGCCATTACAGCGTGGTGAATAATTAGAGAATTTTAGGAGGCTTTGCAGCTGTTCTGCAGCAATTTGACTGAGTTTGGTTTAATTATAGGGGGGAAGAATGGTTTAGACTTATTTATCGATTTGTTAATTCTTCTGGATGAAAAAAGAACCTCCTGAGAAGATCCTTATACATAGATTTTTACAACATAAGCTTGTTCTGTGTGCAGGAGCTAGACTCTAAAGTCTGTTCTCTTTCTGAATGTGTTACCACTTCTCAGAATTGCTTTTCCATGTGCCTATGTTTTGAGTGTGTGCATGTGTATAAATACATAAAAGAAAAATTTAGTTGCTCATAGTCCTTGTGGAGCCTTGTTCTATGGTGCAATAATCTTTAAGGAGCTCTTTAATTTTAAAACTTTGTAATTAATTTCTGGGGACGTGACTCTTCACCTGGTCTTGGAGTCAAGTTCAAATTACTCCAAAATTTACAGACTTTTTGAATTAATTAGTTGTGCACTTATGTGCTTACAAATTGTGCCGTAGTCATTCTTTGTAAGCAGTTTTTAAGAACTGCATATTTCAGTCTTCAACAAGTGGTTAACTTCTGTTGCTTAAAACTCTAAACATTTAAACAAGGGCACCTAAAATAGATTTAAATCTAAAATAATAATCGAATGAGATATTGTCACACTTGTTTCATTTAGAACTTCTTATGTGGGGGCCTGGTACACAAGTCTGCTGCTGATCCTCTTTTGGGATTTACTCCAGTTGATTGGACATCAGAAAGGGAATGCTTATGAATAGCAGACTCGGGAAGCAGTCCTGGAAGAATCATTTGGCATGTAATTCTTAAGACCTTACTTACTATCATCTCTTAATTATGTTCCTTGGAAAGTGGCACTATTAGTGCCTAATTTGGCATAGGCAGGAGCCTTTTGGCTTATTCTCTATGGCTGAATGGCCTGAGGAGCTTGTGCGCCTTGTAACTTCCAGCTTAAATGTTGGTTGTTCAGTACTTCTGTTGCCTTTAACCAAACTATGTTTTAACACAAACTGCTCACTGAGTATTCAACAACTTGGTGAAAGTGGTAGTTCTATACAGCTGGTATGAAAGCTTTTTCCAGGTTTTAAATATATAAAGAAAACTAAAGTATTAATGATATATTTTAGGAAGATGTGGCATTTAAAAAATACATCTTGTTCTTTGTTACCTTTTTATTCTCTGTTAAATTCAATTTAATTGGAGTAATGTGTTTCTAAACATCTACAGGGAATTTAAAGGAAATGTCATATTAACTATTCTTCTTGCTGCTTAATAAGCACAACAAAAAGGTGACAGATGATTTGAACTATGTCTTAATGAAATTCATATGGGTTATTTCACTGATTAGAGTACCACTTGATCTTTGTTGTCTCTCTATAGTTGAAACAGTGATGTGGAAACAAAGGGTAAGATAGAGCAAAGAATCATGATTTCAGTCTGCAGCAGTGTATTCTAAGAAGTGTTTGCTTTCTCTTGTGCTGCTTGAGACAGCTGAGATCGAATGGTGTAGGCAGACTAATAGTATTTTAGGGGTGAGAGTCTTGTACTGTGCAAGTTCCACTTCTAGAACTAATTTTTGCCTCATTACATCCCCAAACTTGTTTGTCTTGAATATAATGTTTTCTTTGTAACTCTGATGGTAATTTTATTGTTTAACATAGTTTATCTTTAAATATAGCTTATCTCAAACTTGAAATGCTAGAACGGTAATGAGCTGGGAACCACAATTGTGTAAGAGAGAAAATCTTATGGAAAAGATCACTTGAAAGACCATATGTCACTTTATTTAAACTGTGAGTCATCTTGAGCCACCTTTGACCTTCAGATTTCCTTTCAGGTTCTCTGCAGAAAGAAATGTTTCTGGAGTTGTTTCATTGTCTGGTAAATGAGTGACGGTTATGTCTTTCTATTTGAGGTATTTTTTACAATAATTTGGTTATTATGAATGCTTCGTATAACTTTTAAGACTTTGCTTCTAACTGTTCAGTAGGCTAGGGAGTGCTCTTTAAGTTAAGAGGCTGATCAAGCTTGATTAGCGAGTGGTAGTTCATCTGTACTTTGATAACTATCTTTTAGCAGTAGAACTATTTTGAACGGCTAGAACATCAGGATCTTCCTGTTGTTGTCTTGGGTTTTCCACCAACTGAGTCAGTAGGATGAAGAGTACCCAGGGGGGAAGGTAGCCGTACTGCAAACAGAACTATTTTAAAAGTATGCAACATGGCCACCTGCTTTTTTCCATTTTCCTGCATGTTTGTTCTCCCTCCTCTAATCCTGCATTTTACCAGGATCCTATGATGAACCAGAAACTTCTAAACATGTATCTTTAACATAAGAACCAACCCAAAGAGCAGGAACAGTAAATAAAGTTCATATGATTATGATTCTTTCTAACTGTGAGTCCTCAAGTGCTCTATGAATTTTGATTCTGTTATACAGGCAGACCAACAATCACAGAAATTTTCCAAAAGCGCTACTTCGGTCTTCCAGAGAAGATCTATTCAAAACCTTCTGCTAACATATGTTCTTAACTACATACTTTTTTAACCCTGAGGACAATATTTGTGAGCTTTTATGGCCTTAGATACAGTAATTTCTTGTTGATGGTCTTTTTTTCTTTTTTCCCCTTAGTTTGGAATTGCTTCAGTTTCCCATTGATGGGTAATGCCCCTCAAATAGCAACTACTGGAGCACTTAAATTGCACGAGGCTTTT
Source organism: Platalea leucorodia (assembly GCF_965183815.1). Lineage (NCBI taxonomy): Eukaryota > Metazoa > Chordata > Aves > Pelecaniformes > Threskiornithidae > Platalea > Platalea leucorodia. Next base: position 153,907,883 of record NC_138823.1, on the reverse strand, counting down.
GATGTTCTTGTTGTCAACACAGAGTGAAGGCCCCTAAGCAGCAGTTTGGCTTCAGCTTCCTCTGACCATTCTCACCCTGCAAAACTGCATGCTGAACTGGAAGGACAGATGGCTTTCACCATTAAAGATAAATTATTGAACAGTAAAGGCTTCTTCCTGATCTTCTAATGGACAGCAGCACAGAAAAAATGTGCTTTAAGTTTATGGAGTAAAATACCAATGATGATTAATGATTCATCTCCCCTCAAAGATTTTTTGTTGTTGTTGAGATTCACAATGCTTTGAACACTACACTTAAATTTGGATTCTGGACAGAAAGATATAGTTAGATGAATAAACTAGTACAAATTGAGCAAGAATATGAAGTTTCTGTAGCAAAGCTATTCCGTAATCTGTTTTTGAGACTCATGGTATCTCTTTTTTGTAGGAATCCAGAGAAACTTAGTATCCATCAAATAGAATTTGCTGTTGATTTTTATCATTTGGTTGATACAGGAGAACATGTGAGGTGCCAGTGGAAGTGATTCTGTGATTAAGGTGTTAGTTTAATTTCAACACTCAGCAAACTGAGTGTTGTATGTCAAGGAAGAATAGTAGATTCAGCTTTCTTCATTTGCAAGAAAATGCGACTGTTCCAAACATGCGTTTCCTTATTCTAGGGAAGATGTGCATTTTCATGAAGGAGTACAGATACTGTTTTCGTTATTAAATAGGTTTATGACAACTAAGAAACTTGTTTACAACAGTCAGGTCATCTGAACTCCTAACTGAAGCCTAGGGCACAGAGGCTAGATAAATTCAGAGATACTTGTTTGCTGCTTTCATCAGATAAGCTGCCACTATTATTTTCTTGTGCTGTTGTGGTGAAGACTGCCTGTTTCCTCTAACTTTGAAGTAAGTAAGTTCTTGCAGCAGAGATCCGTAACAGTTTTGGTGATTCAGATAGTGTAGTTGTGGATCTAAAGAGAAAAGTCATGTCCCCTTTGCTTGTGAGTAGCTTACAAAGATTTCTAATTCTGGAATTTGCTTTCTCAGAAATCTCTAATTTGCATGGTAAAGAGGCTTCTGATCTGAATGATATGGAGGATGGGTTGGACTAAGGACCATCCTTGGAGTGACAGCATTTATTTGGGGGCGGGGGGAACGTGTGAAAAACAATTGTTCTTTACAATCTGTTTAAGAAAACCTGTCATTCCTCACTGCTAATTTAATAGTTTGTTTTGATATTTTATTGGTCATAACTTTGTAAGTTGGTGTAATGCAATGCTAGCTACTGTTACAAAGCAGTGAATATTGCCTGTTTTGTTTGCGGTTTCCTTTTGATGCTTCTTGCCATTTCGAGGAGAATTCTGATAAAGATGATCTATATGGATGAAATAACTACCGGAGATTAGACTCTGATTAGGCTCTCCGAGATTAGAGTTGCCAAATAAAGGCTTTTTCCATTTAGTTGTCCTACATCAGTATCTTCTCTGTTTTTAGTAGTACTTCTGTATAAAAAATGAAACATGCTTTCGGGAAAAACTGTGTGATGAAAGCTTGAAGCTGATCTGTAGACTAAGCAGGTGACTTGTCAACTGTTCTTATGTCTTGTACCTCCTTTTACACAGGCATGTGCTTTCTTTAAGAAAAGAGGGAAGCTGATCTTTTGTCTTTTCTTAATTAAAGCACTTACCTTAAAAGGTAATCTATACTAAATCATTATTTGTAGTGTGGCAGGCTTCATAAAATGCCTAGACTTAGTGGATAAGCATGATGTTTTTAAATAATTTTTGCAGAACTAGTTTATTTCCCACAGTTGTTCACCTGAAGCTTGACTTAATTCTTGCTTGACTTTACTGAAAGCAAAGTTCTTAATCATAAATTCTTTTCCTGACAAAGTATCAAGTTTAAAAAAGTCGCTTGATATAAACCTTACAAACCAAAGGTATAGCTCTGCAAGGTACTTCAGGGACAAAACCACCTTAAGGGTTTTAACTGTTTGCTGCTGCCCATTTAAGTGAGCAAGTATAACTGGTTTGAGTGGCTGTGATCTAAACAGGGTTACTGAAATGGTAATAATGGTTAAAAATAAAACAAAGTTTTTTGCATCCCCACCGCCATTGTGATGACTTGGTTTCCAGTGTCCCACAAAATTGTGTACTTGGGGGGGAATATGCAAGGGCGGTAAATGGTTTTGGACCTGGGGGAGGAAAACTTGAAGTTGGCTTCACTTAGTGTTTGCTTTGCTCCATACTTGGCTAATCACATTCTTAATCTAATCAGTGCTTCTTTCCATTATCTGAAGAGAGTCTCAATTTCACTTTGGCTGCAGATACAGAGGGAGAATTTTGGATGAATCTTCACTTTGAGATATATTATTCATAGAAGGCAAATAAGTGGTAGAAGCCATGTCAGTGTGGGGCTACCAGAAGTTCCAGGATCTTAGCTCTAACATTCCCTCACTTTCTACTACTTAAAATTTATTATTGACACTGAAAACTTAGCTTCTTCACAAATTGGGACTTATACCAGTATCAGAAAATGATCCATTTTATCTTTTGTGCTCAACTGTAAAGAGGTCTAAAATGTGTGTGTGAGGAAAAAAAGGTTCTGTAAATCTTAAATTTTGTTGATAAGTTTTCACACTTTAAGCAGACACAAACCTTGACTCTGAGCCCAGAGACATTTATGCTTTGTGTGTGGCCTATCCTGAACCTCTTGGAGAGAGACTTTATACCGAGACTAAAATTTTTTTGGAAAATCATGTACGCCATTTGCACAAGGTAACCTATACAGTTACTGATGTACGTGTAGGTATTGTTTGTCCTCTTTTGACTTTAGGGAGGCACTTTGTTTGTTTTGTATGTGTGAAGGTATGCAGATTTATGAGACTAAATCACAGATGACAGAGTTCCAGAGACAGAATATATATAATCTTATGTATCTGATATATACAACACATATGTCACACAACGCTATGTAGACAGATACATGGATATCTGTCTATATGCAACACAAAAGAAAGAACTTTCTTTTTTAAGCCAACAATTATGGTTTATATAAAATATTCATTGTTGGCTTGAAAAGTTAAGTTCTTTCTTTTCTGTTGAATGCTTATAATCAAACAAGTTACAGAAATGTCCTCGTTTTCCAAATGTGCTATAGTTTGTCATTAGCCTTCTGTTAGAGTGTAAAAGTGTCTACTCCAGTGTCTTGGAAACTGATTGTATATACGCTACTCAAGAAAACCTCTGACATATGTGAGAAATAAAATAACAAAAATTCTTGGGGAGGAGGAAGTAATAACAAATTATTTATTATGACGAATAACAATACTTGTATACCTATATAGCTGTGAATTAACTTCTGTCTCATCAGCTAAGACACCGAATTTCAACAGAATCATGATTCATCATGTTGAATATATAGGATGGATGGACAGTGTCTCCTTGTATTTCAGTAAAAAGAAATAGATGTAAATAAGATGTCCGCCTGTCTTTGGTGTCTGTATAGGGAATGAAGAATTGCAAATTCTGGATAGTACTGCTAAATGGCTTGATGCTATTTTCTGAGCTTAGGTACCTGTGTATTTGACAAGGTAGGCTGGGTATCTTAACGGGTAATTCCACTGGTTGCAGAGAGGATACCTCTGACACTATAGTAGACTAAATGAGTTCACTAAACTGGCAGACAACTCAGCCAAAGAAGTTGTTCTTCATTTATTTAGTGAGCTGAATGAGCTCACTTAGGATAATCAGGCAGGTGCCTGCACAGTAGAAGCTGTGGGAAGCAGCAGAAAGCATACATCTGTTTTTTTTAAATTGGCTGTCCGCCGTTTGTCTTGGAAATAATGTTGGAAAACCTTTGCAAAAATCATCCTGCAGAGGTAAGCACTCTCAATTCTGTTTTGTCTGCTAGTTTTCCTCTTTTACATTATTTTTGCATTGGCTTCTTTGCTGCTTGAGCCAGAGTTTAAAATTACACACTCTAGCTAGAATTATAATTGAATTCCTAGGATCTCATCCTCCTTCACAAATCATACAAATTTGTTTAAATTGTTGAACTTATTCCTTTGATGTATGAATATATTTTGAGAAGTTCAGTACATCAGCAACTTCTTAGGTGATGATTCACTTAAATTCCAAAAGATTGGGCCTAGATTTACAGAACTTAAGACATGTTTAAGTTTGCACAAATCTGTGCTTTGTTAAACTTGTTTTCTTCCAGGATTCTTGGTAAGTATAAGGGCTTGTCTAACCAGTAAGGCATACTGATATTAAGCAGTTATAGTTAAGCAATTCCTATAGTGTGCATGTGGCTGCATGAATTTAAAATTGATCTTTGTCAGTGAGGGAGCAGTTACATGAGGTATGCCACCAGTATGATGTGAGAATATGAACCATGCTTATTCAAGCAAGTACTTCTGTAAAGACGAATGCAAAATAATACGTTATAGAGATTGTTCTTTTTAAATGCAAAATAAAACAACTTCAGGTAGCTGGCTTACCAGAACTTCGTAGTATGAAGATTTGGTAGTTTTCTAGTCATTGCAACAATGTTATTTTCCGACTGGCTAAAGCTTAGGTGTGGTCTTGATTTTGAATCTGTGATTGTTATTCCAAAATTATGATCTTGTTACAACTTTCTATGTATGTATGCTATGTTCATACTAATTTCAGCAGCATGTGTGTGTGTGTCCTCCTTCACAGAGAGTTCTGGAAGCTGAAGAACAAGTACTGGTTATGTATCACAGATACTGGGAAGAGTATAGCAAAGGGGCAGACTATATGGACTGTTTATACAGGTAAGCTTTGCAAACGAGTTTTTAAACTTTTGAAACTATTATGATGATCTGCAGCTTAAGTCTAAGAATGTTGCTTAAAGAGAGCAATAGCTGAATATGCCCCAGGTCAGTTTTGGAGAGAATATAGTTAAGGTAGCAGAACATGAGAAAAAAGGAATAATGCTCCAACAAGTTTTTCTGTGCACTGCTCCTTACTGCTGCAGTTGTTATCTAAGAGGATTTCTACTATTCTTTCATTGCTAATATATTCTACCTCTGTTGTTTCTGACGTTGCAGTGCCAAATATGTTGGTGCTATTCAACCCTGCAGTGAAGTAGCTCATAATTCCAGGTGTTCTTCTACATGGATGGCATTGTACTGAAGTGTCCAGTTGAACCAACATGGTTTGTTTCAAAGCTTAGCCATGTACATTAGCAAAAACATAGCTTTCCCTTCTAGAATAACTTTTCAGACAAGGCTATGTCTTCTTTGGGTCTTGTCTTTTCAGGTGAATGTTTGAACTGAAAGGATTGGAGAGGGAGAGAAAATTTCTCTTCATTTCTTTTCTGAGAACTTCAGAAACTAATAGACTAGTAACTACAGGCAATCAATTTTACAGTTGTTTTCAGTAGATTATAGCCAAGCTAGAGCATTTTTTCCAGACAGTTATTATGCACACAAACCAACCTGTACATATATATAAGCTCAGTAGGGTGGTGTTCATATATCAGTGAAGCCAAGTTCTTAAACTCTGCAGTTATTTATTTCATGCCAGCTCTGCCCATTCTGACTCTTCTTCCTGCTTTGCATATGGTGTTTTGGTCCAGAAAACGTACTTGTCAGGTGTTCTGTTAGGACATAATTTTACCTCAAAGTTATGTCTTCTTTCTTTGTGTTGAAATTCTGAGTTTTTTGTCATATACTATCTTTTAGAAGTCTCTGAGGGGTACGACTTTGTGAAAGTATGATTTTTCTCTTCAATAATAAAAAAGTACATTGTAATGAGAACTAAAAGACCCTCTTACATGAAGTCAAGAAATAATTCAGTGCTTGATTAGTAGAGTCATAATGACTCATGCATTGGAAACACTTCATTAAGTGTTATGTCACTTTTTTTGTTTTTTGAGAGAGTGTTTTGGCTGAAAGTACTTCTGAGACTATAAGAAGTTATTCTGTTTTTTGTAAAGCAGTTGGAGTTCTTTTCTTACTTGCATGCCTGCTCTCAAAAAAGTACCATAAATTAGTCAACACTGTTGTATCTGGGAATCTAATTTGTATAATTCTTTCAGCAGTGAAAACTGATTAATCTTTGCATCTAGTAATCTTAATGTTTGAAACAGATTCCTTTAAAATTTAAATAGGCTTGTGTCTCTGCTTCTTAAACCTTCTACCCTGATAGGTAGTATTTGAAATACTACTAAAATGTGAGACATTTTACTTTTGAGCAAAGTTTATAAAATGTGAGACCAATCATGTGACTGGCAATGCAGTCAAATGTTTTCTTTCTTTGGTGTTGGTTTTGGTTTGGTTTTTTCCAACGAACCCCCTGGGTGCGTTTTGCTAGGAAAACAAATTTGGATTCACTTTGAAAACTAAAATCCCATACATGCTTGACTAAACCAAGATGATAAAACTGATGGAATAAGGAACACTTGACGTTAAATAAGCTTCTTCAGTTGTTTTTGTTAGTTCTGATGATAAACATAATAGATTAAAATAATGCTGGACATTGGGGCTTATCAGTGTCTTGGTGCTGTAACTGTTTTCATAGGTAATCGTATGTGTAAAAAATCTGGGTTGTGTACCTTTATTTCAAGTAACTGGAGGGTTTTCTTATCCAGTAAATTGAAATTAATTTAAATTACTTAAAAACAAACAAACAAACAAAAAAAACCACAACAACAAAAACCAACCAACCAACCAAACAAAAACAAACAGCTGAAGTTTTAAAATCTGCTCATAGTAAAATCCTGAAAACTAAACACACATAGTGCAGCTTTTGCTTTGTTCTGTCTTTTTTTTAAACACTTGTAATAATACTAGCATATTAATGTATAGTAATTTTTAGTTCTTTAGGCTAATCTTAGTTCTCTTTCTTTTTGTACTTTTATGTGAGACATCTTCCTTCCCTTTCAGGATTAAACTTTATCCAGTTTTGTCATGAGAGGAGTAATTTGTATTCTGATTCTAAGCATAGTATCACAGTAACCTGTAACACAATTCAAATTGGTATTAGTTCCAGTCCCCTTCTCAATTTTTCGGTGTTAAGAAGCTGCTGCTCTTAGTCTTCCTTGCTAATTGTGTAACTTAATAAATATGGGGAAGATTTAAACAAACAAGAAATCCCATCAACTTTTGATACCTAACATTAATGGTATTTTTCTATTGAAACTTCTTCCAATGAAGCAACTGCCTTCATTTTAGGTTATAGCATTTGGTAGAGAGGTTTACTTCCACATCAGATATTTATTATTGGTCTCATCATTTTGATACGGATGTTGGATTCACAAAATTTTAGTATCTGCAGTGCTTTGTCGTAATAAAATGGCTTTCATTTGTTAGCTAATCCTCAAATTGTGGTAGGTGACTTCAACCCTATTTTACAGATCTGTAAACCAGTGAATACTTCATCTGTGCTTAAGAGTGAATCAGAACAGATACTGGATTATGAAAATTCCCAGTGCTGAGCACTTGTATGTGTACACTACCAGACATGTTAAAGCATTCTGCTTGTATAAAGCACAGTGGTTCTGCTGCTTTTAGTATAGCTCTTATGAAGTCACCATTGCATGTTTTCATTGAAACATTTTTTAAAAGAAAAAAGTAGGTGTGAACAAACATCTGAAGGTCATTCATTTAAATCTTATGCTCAGAGTAGGGCTAGCTTCAAAGTTAAACCAGGTTGCTTAAGGTTTTGTTGAGTCAAATTCTGAGCTCCTTCAAGGACAGAGATTTTGCCGCCTTTATGAGCAGCCTGTTTTAGTGCTTGATTACTCTAATTCTGAAAAATTTTCCTGTACGTCTGTTTGGAATTTGTCATGCTGCAGCTTGTGTCCATCGCTTCTTGTCTTTTCTCTGTGCTCCTGTGAGAAGAGTTTATCTTCATCTTATGTCTGTTATGTCCTGCACCCGTGCTATTTCAGTGAGCTCTCTCTGTGCTGTTCCATTTGTCCAGATTTGTTGTATTTAGGTACTCAAAACTGGTCGTAATATTCCAGGTATGTCCTCACAAGTGCTGAGGGAACAGTTGACTTGCTGATACACTCTTGCTAAGGCAGCCAAGGAGGTAGTTGGTTTACTGTCAGCTCCTCAAGACAAACTGCTAACTTAGTGTCCACCCATGAGGAACGCTGTTCGTAACTGGTCCCTGGATAGATTTAGCACCACTGACCATATGAATGCACATGGAAATTATTGAAAACATTGATACAATTGCTAATTCCTATTGTACAGTAATGTACCCATTCATAACTTTGTCATGTGGTTGCATACACATTCTGTAGCTTGCAAAGCAATTTAATTGTGCAAGTGGTAGGTTGAAGAAAATCTTGAAAAACAACCTGAATGCTTCTTAAAACTAACTGTAATAATTATTCCTAGCTAATTAGTTACATGGTGGGTTTTTTTTTATTTCCTCCTATATCAGAAGAGTGAGCTCAACTCGCGTGCCGTTTTGGGGATCGGTGTAGCAGTCTGACTATGCGTGTAGAAGGAGGGCAGGAGGAGGGATGGGAAAAAAAACTGGTTACTCAAAAGTTCCTTCTTTATCTTTGGAGAGCTTTTGGAGGAAGAAAAGGTCTGAATAGAGGGCATCTACTCTTTTTGCTTAAAAAAGTATGGTACTTCCAGAAATATATATAATCACCTGTGTTGTTTTGTGGTGTCATATCATGGATGGACAAAGACTTAAAGGAGGTAAATTCTTTTGGGCTTATCATGGAGAACATAAGAAGATAACCAGGAGCTGACTTGAGACAAGTATGCTCTTAGGTTTATTACAGTCAAGGTAAATTTCACAATGTCTATTTTGCCAACACTAATATTTGTTTTTATCCAGGAGTGTGTAATTCAAACTACTAAAACCAAATAGAACATTAAAAGAAAAAAAATATACTTCTAATCCTTCTGACAAGGCTTTGCGAAGTCTGTCCCCCCAAGGACACTGTGGGCTATTGAGATGTGGAAACATTGCTTTGGGAATGTGGTCACTGTGTCTAGAATAGTCATCTGTGGTTAGAGTATTGTTCTTGGTTGATCTAAAAGTACCAAATACATGAAAGTTGCAAGGTAACCTGTCCCAATAATTAGCTAATAATTGTTAAATTAGTTTTTGCAGTTTATTTTTTTGCTAAATTCCATGTAAAAGAACTTATCCTTTTATTTTGTTGAATTACCAAGTCCTTTATACTGAAAAATTTGCCCACAAAAATATTCATGTACCAGACATTTTCCTGATATTGTTAATTTAGATGGAACACTGTCTTTCAGTATTGCACTGTAAAGTAGGTATTTGTTTTGAATGAACCTTGTAACACTCTCCTAAATTCCAAACTTTTTAACCTCTTTCTGGAGTGGAAGCTTGGTGGGTGTGTTTTGAGGTTTGGGTACCAAAAGGTATATTGCTTTGCTAATGCCATGAAAGGAAACAAACCTGAATTTTCTCATCTTGTTTGCCATTTTCCTCATTGGACAGTAAGCCATAAGTCTGCACAGGTGCAGCCTCAAGTAATTGGGCCTCAGCTGTGTGATCAGGTATTTAAAATTTTCACCTGAAGGTTATATCTCAATAGTAGCACCAGTCTGTGGGTAACTTCCGGTATTATCAATTCATGCCTAATCTTTGTCTCCACAGTAAGTTACAGCTGAACCTTATGGATTGTCTTCTAAAAGTAAGAAACACAGATGAAGTGTTTGAAGTAGTTAGTCAAGGTGAAAAATGGTTTATGACTTCAGGGGAGAAGTTGACTTGAGATTATACTGTTTGCACTTCCTTTGCAGTTATTTGCTTCCGCTTGGTTCTGGAAGTTGATGGTAAAAGTAGGGGAAGGGAAGAGGAAATGTGGGCAAATTTGGTGTTGGTTTTGAGGCAGAGTGTGGTGAAGTTCTTGCCACGAGTGCTTCTGCCTGCTCGCTTCTTGCCACTCACTGTTTGCTTGAATCAGGTAGGTCTTTGCAGGGGTGCCCGATCTAGGTTAACTTGTTTAGTTACTTGTGGCTATGTTAGTTTTAAGATGGATCAGTTGTCTGATCTGGATTTGTTGAGAAGGCACGTACTGATGGAAGAGAGAGGGTGTGAATGGGGAGAGCACAGGGCTTTCTCTTTTAGCAAGCTTAATGGGAAGAAGCAGGATGGCAGCTGCTGCCTTTGTTCACGTGGGGGGTGGGAAATATCATCCAGGAGTAAGCCTGCTTCAGGCTTGTGTTCCAACTCTTCCAGATGCCCGCACAAGTTTTATATGAAATGGTGGGCCTGTAGCCTTCTACACAGACTTGCATTTACAATTTGTGACGGTTATTGATGGTAGCAGAGCAGTTTACAGTACTCTGTAAGACTCTGGAGTCTGAAAGTAGGTTAGGCCACTGTATTCCAGTTTCTCACCGCTGCACTATCACAGCTCTTCCTTCTTTGGACTCTGTGGTGTCCCAAATTCTTTCAACTTCACAGGTTTCCTTAGTGTATTTCTCCTTTTCTTCTTTGTCTGTCATTTGCCTTCCTGCCCAACGTGTTCAGACATCCCTAGTCTGGTGCAGCCTCTGAAGCCTGAATCTCTTAAAGCACTTCAGTAACCTGGCTCTCTTCAGTGTCTGAAACTCGGCATCTAAAACTGCTCGTTTGATCAGAATTTAAAAAAAAAAAAAATCCCAGTTACCTCATGTAAGCACTAACATAAAAAAAATATTATAAGTGTAGTCATGAAAGATATTATAATTTTTTTCTCAGTTACCTGTGAAAGAGAAGGAGAACTGTTAAGTTTAAAAATGTTATTATATTTCTTTTAAGGGAATACTGAGAATTAAGGGACATTTTGTCAGGTCTTGCGCAGAAACTGTTTTCTGTTCTTTATAAAAACTATGCGTACAATAGTAAATACTGAAAAAAAAAAGGCATTTATAACATTTCTTCTGTTAATTAAAATAATTTCTGCAAATTCTTCTCTTATCTTTAAAATTTGTAATACAGCTGTTTGCTAGTTACCATGGCCTAAGTAAGGGATCATAACTGACAAAAATTGGCCCTGTAAAAATTGACACTATTTTTGTGTTTTGGTTTGAGAAATGCAAAATAATAAACAGTACAGGTAGAAGAAAATACATTTTACTTAAAAATATCTGATACTCAGGAACATTTTTCTATCATTAAAAATAAATAAGTTATCATTCTAATACTAGTCAACTGCTCAGAATTTAGCAGTTATTTTGCATATACACGTATGAGTAATACGGCAATGTATGTTGAAAGGTTGGATTCTTACACAAGTATATTGCACACCAAGAAGATGCTGACAGTCATATATCAGGCTACTGTTTGATATCTCACTTAATAACAATATACTGTTTTAATGTGATGTAAGATCTTTTAAATTGAAGTAACTTGTATTATAAGAATTTCCTACAGATAGCAATGGCATTGGTTAAAAGAGGTTATCTTTTGTGATGTGGAAGACATTCCACAATTCCAAATTTATTTTTTAAAAAAAAGCTTAACTTTTGCCTGTTTTAATTAGAATGTCTTTATTTCTATAGGTACCTCAACACACAGTTTATTAAGAAGAACAAATTGACTGAAGCTGATCTTCAGTATGGGTATGGAGGGGTGGACATGAATGAACCATTGATGGAAATAGGAGAGGTAGGTATCTCTGAAAGTGGGAGTGCATATAAACTATATTCAGAAGCGCTACAAGTTCAGCTTTCTCCTTTTAAATTTTGACTTTTCTGTGTCACAGAATCTGAATAGTTAAGTACTGTAGAAGATGTAAGCACTGAACCCTTTGTAAAATGAGATTACAGTTTTGATGTAGAAAAATAGTGACCTAGAGAAAAATAAGCAAATATGAAAACTATTGGAGAACTTCAGTTTAAAATGTGGTAATAGATACCACTTTGCAAAAAAAAAAAAAAAAAAAAAAAACTTTTATTAAGTGACACTACTATCTAGAAAATATTTTGAATAAGCAGTACTTTTGTCTTTTGAACCCCTGAAATACTACTTTTAGGCTTCTATTTCTTGATGTCACAAAGTGTAACAGCTTTTTTTGACATTAGTCTTCTGCAATACTGTACATCTTATTTTCTAATGCAAGCTGTTTTGTGCTATCATAGCAACTCAGAATTTGGAAAAAAGTAGACATTCTGTGCACAAAAGTATCACGGAGGGAGGGTTTATCTTTTTAAAAAAAGGTAATTTGGGGCAAACACAAGGGTATTAATGTAGTTACTAATGTAAATTGGAGAAGCTGAGACTCATTTTTAAATACCTATAAAATAAAAAAAAAAAAAACAAAACTGTCAGCAGTAGGACTATGTTCTGAGATACCACCCTGTGCACTTCAGCTATGCGGAAGTGAAATATACATCGTTTCTGTCTCTTCGTAGCTACTCTTACCATGAAATATAAGAAAGTGAAAGACAATTTTAGAGTAAAAAAAAAAAAAAATCTTTCAAATTTTTAAAACAAAGTGTGTCAGTATGTCTTTAAGAAGATTTTGAAAACACTGTTTCAGTCTGAATCAGAAGAAAACCACAGTCCTGAATACAGTTGAAGAGAAACTCTTGAATGCTTCTCTGTGTGTCTGTTTGCTTTGTGTCTGTATGTATACACACTGCTAGCTGGAGAATTCATTTTATTCTGTCATCATCTGTAGTGCTGTATTGTTTTTTCATTTCCTCTCTACATTTGCCTTTTTCTCTAAAAGGGAAGCAAACAGTTCCTTTCTTTTGGTTTGGAAAGCTAGAGAAAATGCTGCTTTTTTCCTTAATGTCAGCACTTGACCTGTCAGTGGTTACTGTTCTGCCTCTTGGATTTCATTGTTTTAAGTAGGAGATCTCTGCTGCCTTTAGATAAGAGTAAGGCGAGATTGTGATGCAAGAAGCAGCATCTTCTGTGCTTCAAACCCGGCTACCCAGCTGATGAAGACAGCACTGCCAGTTGAAATTGCCGATCCTCTGACAGGTTGGGGGTGGGCTGAAAAAAGCACCAGAAACATGATATACTTCAAGTCAAGGCAATTCAGGAAAGGAAGTTCTTCTCTAGCAAGCCTTGCAGACAGCACAGCACAAATCGGTGGCATCTCTAAAGGCTTACCAGAGATTGGAAGTGCATATTGCTGCACTGTTTGTGGTGCCTTCAAAATCACGTAAACGTTATTCCTTATTTCCTCAGACTGGGGTTTAGCCGAGTATGTTCCCACGATTGTCAGAGGTAGTCCTTAGCTCTGTGCAAATGACTGTTAGTTCAGCTGCTTTGGGAGCTGGGAATAATTCTGGGCTTTTTCCTGGGGCTGGATGATGCTGGTATATTAATGAATTCTCCCCCCATTCCAGCATTCTACTCCGTTTTGAGGTATCACCCAAAGGATGGTAGTGGCAACTTTTGTCCACAGCTTTCTGCCCTAGGATATGTTTACCAAAGAAAAACAAACAGCAGACCTGATAATTCAGCTTTTTTTGAGTATTGGGCTTCCCTTGTGTTTATGGAATCATAGATGGGGTGGAAGGACAATGATGCACACTTCTCTTCAAGCTTCCCAGCAGTTGTTCGTAGGACGATACATCCCTAGCTCATTATTTGGGCAGGTTATGGGGAGCATCAAGATTCTTAAACTGTAGCTGGCAGCCTTTGGTTTTTGACAAAGATGTTCTGAATGATGATATCTGGAATTCTACTAATGATTTTTTGATTATCTCAGTCCCCAAGACTCCTTCCATTTCTCTTTACCAAATAATGTCTTTGGAGTCGGTAGTAGTGGGAGGTAGATTTTGGATCTTGAGGCAGTAAAGTTAATCTCTGTTCATTACTGGTGTAGGATTAGGTTTATGCCAGTTACTTACTCCTTTGCCCTGGAAAGGAGTGGAGACTTGAGTCCTACACTCAAGTAGTTCAAGTGCATTAAATTGTAGCACTGTTTTTGGTGAATTCATTGCCCCAGAAATAAAATTAGTTCACATTTCTTGACCTGCAAGGCATTCACCAAATTTATCAAGTCTTTGTTTTGAAATCATTTTCTCTTTCATTATGGTTCCTGTTTAGGATTCTGTCTTTTATTCTTTGGATTGCACTAGGATCCTTGACAAAAGTCTTTATCTCAGTTGTTCATCACTTTAGAATGGAAGAAATTATCATTTATCCCTTTTGGATGACTGAGATGATCTGTCCTTTATCTACCCAAGAGCAGCCCCACTTATTTTATATATAGTTTGCTTCAGTCTCAGCATGAAGTTACAGAAATAATGCCCAGTATTTAGAACTTAGAGAGTACAGTTCTGCTTCTACATGTACTGAAGTTTCTGTCTCAGCATCACTCCTGTGTGCTAATGAAGCTTTGGGAGCTTTTCAGTAATCTTAGACAAGTACATGCTTGCTTAGTTCTTCTGGTGTGTGTAACAGTAGGTACATAGAAGAGACCGGAGGTGCATATGTGATATGTATGGGCATGGCTTCAAACAGTTTAGCATACTGATAAGCGTTCCAGACATTCAGTAATTGTTGTACTAGGAAAAATACAGGATGAGATCAGTTGATGAAAGTAGTCTGCCAGTACTTGCAAGAGATTTTTTTTTTTTTTTTTCTGTCCATATGTTATGAATGCATGGTGAAGGATACTGCTTTTCTGAGTTGAGCTCCTATCACCAATTTCAGACTTCTTAGTTTCCAACGACTCTATGAGAGCCCTGAGCTAGAAGGTAGTTAAGATGTGCCTTCTGGTTTTTTTCCCCCATCATGGGGCAACAGATTCTGGAAATGGAAGAAACTGCTATGTTCTGTATTGTCAGTCTAGGTGGAGAAGTAAGATCAGTCCTGCTCTTCAGGGAGAAAAAAGTCTCTTGAACTCATACATCAAGTTGCTGGATTGACCTGTCTGTAATTTACTTGACAAGAAAATTCCACCAGGCAACTTGGAGCTGTTTCAGCCTGGTAGATCGTATGTGAGAGGGACCATATTAGAGACCACATTGCAAATAGAGTTACCTGAGGTCATCCCCTTCAGCTCATAGTCACAAAACATGTCGGTCTTCCCCCCTCCACCGAGCTAGCTTCTTTCAGCATTCTCTGCTGGATGAGTTCCTGATGTCTTAGGGAAACTGTTTTCCTCTAACTCTTCTACAACTACTCTCCACAAGGCAAGACAGTGAAAATCACTTCTAAGACAACTTTGGTTTCAAAATGTTATCTGTCTTCTGATTTATAAGCAAACCTTTACCTCTTCTTTGAACCTGCTTATGATGCAGTTGGGTCAGCTTTACCTCCCAGACTTCTGTACCCTGTATTACAGCATGGGTGCTGGATAGCTTTGACAGACAGAGCAAGTTCATTTGTCTGTCCTGTAAAAGAAAGATTTTTTTTTTTCACAAAATGGATCAGATTGGATACCTAGTCGATAGCTAGATGCCTACTTTCAGTTAAGACATAACAGATCAATATTTTAATTTTCACAGCTAAGGACCTGTTAGTTGTGTCAGAGCTTTCTTAGCAGCAATATTCCCTCTGTCCTCACTGATTTTGGGCATTTCATTTTTTCCCCGTCTGCTACTCACTGGTAGGTGTTTTTAGAGGTCTTGTGTATGTGGGTATTCCCTCCATATGAAGGATCACATTATCCCCTTTGGGCTTTAAATCTGATTTTGACTTATGTGTAAAAACTCCTTTGAATGACTGCAGTTGTGTTTTTAAAAATGGTATGTTTTGGGAGCAATTACTTCATCCACAAGAGTTTGAGATATTTGAGTCCATTTGACTGATCCCTCCAATGATATATTAGGAATAGGGTGACCTATCCCTAATATGAAGGTGATTTGAATTCCATTTGAGTCAAATATTAGCTTGCCAGTGACTTTGCTTAAGCTGTATGCATCTTAGTTTGGAGATGCTCTCTGTGTTTTGGATATAAGGGTTCTGTATCTCCGGGTCTGACCACTGACAAATTGGCCAAAAGACATGCCCTTTTATCAGCTGAGGCTTATTTTGCTGTCAGTTTTAGAAATACTGGTGTCTGCACACATTCAAATGCTTCAGGTAGAAAGGTTTGTTACTTACCTATTACTGTGAAGGTGTTTTGTTTATATGTACACTATGTACACTCAAAACCTACCCTTGTAACCAACTTGCTTAGGGTCCTTATATGCATTTGAGAATCCTTGATAGAGAGGAACCAGGGAATAAATCAGTCCTATCAGATCTGTAGGAAGCATGCAGACTGCGAAGCATGCATTCAGACACTGCTAGTGTACAGATTTGTATGATCTTCATCCAAATGCAGTTAGATGTTCCAGAAGAAAAATGATAAAATATTATATTAATATATTGACAAATTGGGGGGGGGGGGCGCAAACAAAAGAACTTAAAAAGGAGAAAGAAGGGGAGTATCTAACAATTTAATTTTAAAAATCTTTGGGTTTGTTTATTATTTTTTATTGATGTAAACTTGTGTTGTGTCCTGACAGCTAGCTCTTGATATGTGGAGAAAATTAATGATTGAGCCACTGCAGGCCATCCTTATTCGGATGCTCCTCCGAGAAATAAAAAAGTGAGTGCTTGATTATTTTTTTCTTCTACACAATGTGAGGGTACTGCACTTTTTTACTTTGAAAAGTCTGGGGACTTTGACTAAATTCTTTTATGGTTTTTTTGAAGGTAGCTTCTTTCCTGATGATGATGATCTATCAGCTTTTCTCATTGTAGCTACATATTTGTGGTTTGCATGTGTAGAAAAAGTCTGAAAAGAAAACAGTTAATTCACTGTAACTCGAGGGTTTTAGCAGCCCTTCTTACCAATGGGATTGGGGAGTAGAATTAAGATAATTCTCCAGGTCCCATAGGATGCCTTTTGCCTTTTTCTCCACCTGATGCTGACTGCTTATGACTTCTGTGCTGTCAGTAAGCATAAGGAGCCGAATTTGCTGAAGGCAGAAAAGCTATATTGCTTTGCATGGGACCCAAAGCAGTTCTTGTTTATCTGCCAGGATGACTAAGCTTCTGGGTTTCTGTTGTTCAGATGATTGACTTCACTGAACATTCTTGGTGCTTTACTTGAACGAAATGGAAATAATTATTTTTTTTGCACTTTGAGGGACTCTATTATTTTATTTCTGAATATCTTTGTTACTTTTAAACAAAGATCCTTGTAGTTACAGGGCTTGGGGCTTTTTAAGTTTTGATTTCAAACCTTTATACTATTTAATTCCTAAAGGATCTTTTTATTTATGAATAAACAGGAATTTTGAAATATACTACAGATCTTGTGTGTAGTTGCAAGTTCCATCAGTTTCTACACTCTTACTACTGTTGAGGGTAGCTCTGGAGTTGCCTAATGACTGGGGTTTTTTTAAGTGCTTGCATGCCTGACTCAGGTGACGAGGCTAGTGTAGGTAAACTGAAAGAGTGAGGTAATTTGGCTGACTGAGGTGCCCTGAACATGCACTTGGTCAGACAAAAAGCTGTATTTGTAAGGCATTAAAAAACTGATTTTAATATTATAATTTTATTTTTTCTTCTTGAATTAAATTTTTGATGACTTAAGTAACTGACATGATGTCCCTCGCAGATGGTATTTCTGAAGCCAGGAAGTATTTATTTGCTTTCAGTTGTTGAACCATGCTTCCTTTTTAACCAATGTTAATAATGCTTTATCCATATGTTTACTATAACAATTTATTTTTACTAAATGAAGATTCCCTAATTCATGGTGAAGAAAATTCTGCTTTCTTACATCAAGCACAGTGACACCGAAGACTCGTTTTAGTCAATCTGTATATTTCACTGGTGGGTGGGAGTGGAAATCTGCGTTAAAACCTTTTTCGACAGATATCTGATGCCTCTTAAAAGTAATGGTATGTATTTACCTTGAGGCTGATGCAGACCTCACAAGAGTATTTAGATAAAGACTGTCACTGGCTCCGTGGGGCATTAGATATTGAGACTATAACAAGTTGACATTATTTGTTATTAAACCATTAGGAAAGTTTTAAATAAAACTGGAGTCATTGTCGCTAATGGTTGGGTCTGGATTTTTTTTTTTCCCCCTCCATTGTTAAGGATTCTTCTGTGTGATCTCAAAGAAGTTAATTCAACTCTGTTTCTCAAAATATACACCTAACAATTTGTATTAAGTTTGTTCTAGCCACTTTATGATCTGCGTATCATGTAATGAACTATAGAAGAGAGAACTTATTATAGCTGCTCTTCCTGGTATCATGAAATGTAGGGCTTGCTATGGGTATTCTGAGGATGGCCTTTGCATGTAACTATAGGCTTGGTGCTGTTCTTCGCTATGATTCTAGTGGTCAATACAGCTTGTAAGAGACAATTTTAGACTTCGCTGCAAACACCTGTTAAATGTCTTAGCATTGAGTTCAGCAATTCAGAGATTAAGCAATGTCTTTGAAGAAATGGATATCAATAACCTGCATCTATCAGAGGTGCAAGAATATACGTGGGAAGCTTATTACCTAAAAAATTTAATACCATTACTAATACATGTATATACTTAGAAACCTCTCGATTAGATGCCTTCTTAAGTGTAGTACTTAAGTGTGTGTATAGTTCAATTTATTAAAATGTTTTACAAAAAAATTAAAATTTCAATAGATGGGACAGTTGAACTTACAACCACAAGATTTTGCATCATATACAACGATATGCAGAATTGATAGCCAACGTTGTAGTCAACAGGTTGCATATAAAAGTATGTTTATTACTGTACTGGAAAAGGTAGGGGGAACAGAGCCACAGATTTTGCTTTTGCGTTTTATTTTATCAATGTATGTAACTGGAATTTTAAAAAGACTTCTGACTAAAATCTTGGACACATCTACTTGTTAGAAGCTATAAACTTGTGCAATACACTATACATTAAAATTAACAATAAACCTTTTTGGCACATGAAAATAAAGAAATACAAGTAGTGACTTGTGGTTCAGCTGAACAAGATGGCTAAACTGATCTAAGAAATTGCTGATGCCAAAAAGGAGCAGGCTGTGCTCTACTACCTTTCTTATGCTGAATTTGGTGCTCATCTAGTCCCTTAGTGAACCAACTCAACCGCTAACATGACAGAAAACCATCTTGGCTAATATTTCTGCAGATTGGCATGATGAGTCAGTTCAGCAAAGAACTAGATGAGTGCCAAAGCAATGCAAGAGATATAGAAAGGCCTCATGTCTGAGCAAAAGGGAGCAGGATTAGCCCCTTTGAACAGCAGAGAATTGTTAAATCACTTAAGCCTGTCTTGTCTGACTGCGCTCTTAATATAGAGTTCTGAATATAACACACTTTCTTCCCCCTCCCTCTAGCCCAAGCACTCCTCCTACAAGGCAAGCTGAATATCAACTTACGCATTTTTGTTTCAACACAACAGGAAGCCGACAAGATCTCGAATTGTGAGAAAATTCATCTATGAAATTCTTAAAAAGAAATAATTTGGAAATTATTCAGGTGCTATCTCAAATGACAGTGTGATTAGTACAGACTAACCAGGAGAGGCTTCTCTACTAAAGATAACTAACACTTTCTAACTAACTGAACCTATTCCTGTCTAAGCTGATACATTATTTATACCATTTGTTTGAAAGGAAAGCTATTGGAAGTTGTTAACTTTTTAAAGTGTTCGAAACAGGCTCTTCTAGTTCACAGTGAATTCTGTAGTTAATTGGTCTCGATAGGTCTGACACAGCAGAGCACTTCTTTTGAATGATGGAATCTTCTTTTAATGAATACAGTATTTATTATTGTACTTTAACTATGTTCTGTGGGGCTATAGTAGTACACTATACAATACATGTTAAACTTCCACTGTTAGCTTTAGTCTTAAGATAGGAACAAGATGAAGTTGATAGAAAACACCACAACTTCCTCGAGCTTGTGTTTTGTAGTTTTCTCCATTTCTTTTGAAAAAAGAAAATCATCATCATCCGAATTAGTGGAACTTGTGTTTCTAGTGCTTTATCTTTTTGTCCAGATTCCCCACCAAACATCATTGTTCCCTTCTGCCCTCCCAAGATGTCCTGTGACATCCCTGCTTCAAACTGCACAGCAGCTGCTCTGTAGCTGTATGCATCTGTATTGCTGGCTGACTACTGTCGAGAAGGAAAATACACACTTAATAGACTTCCACCTTGGTGGGGTCACCAATTTCTCTCATTTTAGTTTGACGGATGCTCTTACTACTACAACTTTAATGAAAATCATCCTTGAAACTTCTGTGAAATTTTGTTGAAATCAGCCATTTGCGTTACAAATTCTTGGGAGCAGGGTGCCATTGGTGTAAATAAAAACCTGAAGATGCTGCGAAAGTGGAAGAATGATAGTTTTGTGACATATGCTATTTATCTTGGAAATAGTGTAGCTTTTCAGATAGGTTCATGATGAAGTTCACAACACAGTTCTGTCAATAAATTTCATGACAGCTTTGCTGTAAATGTATAATACTCACTCACTGAGGAAACCTATGTTAAGCAACTAAAAATTCTGGGAGTGTGGGAGAAAAAATGGGGAGTGTGGACATCTGTTAAAAAAAAAAATATGCTTACATGATCCTGGTAGTTGTTTCAAACTTGTCATTTGATTGGCAACCGCATCCTCGCTACCTCCGTGTTCAGAAGTGGATTTAAACTCCTTCTCTTTGTGTGCTACCAGCTACCCTAAAGGCAGGCAAGGCCAGTTCTATGTTGTGTTCCTTTTCGTCTATCGCCTTCATGCTGCCTGGCCTCTGCTTCGAAAGCCTGTCTCTTCCCTTGCAGCTCTTCCGTGGAGCATCTGCCTCCTGTACTTTCACACCTTTTTCCTAACGATACATTGACCTTCAACTCCTCTGGGCCTGGCTTTTGCTGCCCCCTCTCCTTCAGCATCTGCGCGGGCTAAGGTCTGCGAAGCGGCCTGTGAACCGAGCAGAGGGGAGCTGGGTCTTCATCGGTTATTACAGTAGTACTTCTTGTGTTTGTGTCACCAGTATCTTTTCAGGTCCAGAACCCCGCGTGCTAGAGGCGGAATGGACTGTCTCTTGACAGAGTCCTGCTTTGTACTATGCTTAACTCTTAGTTATGGAGCTTCCTCTGCTCCATGACATCGTGCTGTGTTCACAGGCTGCACGCATCCTGCGCCTTACTGTGCTCCTGGGTCCCTCCAGGATGGAGCTGGGTCCAGGCCCTGGTCTGGTGTTCCACTTCTTCCCTTCTGTGATGTGCTGCTGCCTCTGCCATCCTATAACCAGACCCAGCAGAGGGACACTGGCAGGAAGGCAGGGTGTGATTACGTGTACCCAAACCCAGATTTATTCCATTGGTTCAGCTACCAGAACCAGAGGAAATCTTTCTCTCCCCCGGGGCGGGAGGGGGGGGGAATATTGAGACCATCACTGCTGGAGCAGTTGCCCGTCAGGTTAGCTCATTGGTAACGGGTGGCCAGGCTGGGTAAACCATACAGTGACTGCCCATAATCTGTTAGAGAGCTAGTTCTTTCCACCCATCATGAGGTTAAGTTTTCAGATCTTGAGACACAGTAGTATTTAAAAGCAATACACACAATTAACAGCGTTGGGAACATATGAATATGGTCTGGTATATGTGATATGGTGACTGCTGGTGTGGCTGTCCTGGTAAACCTCCCTAGCTCATGGGCGTCCTCTCGAGTTTTTATCAATTGCAGACCAAAATGACTGAAATTAGTAAAATTATTTCTCCCCTGTTCCACCCCAGCCTAGATGGGTATATGGTAATGTTTGGGTTTGGAGTATTTTTGCTGGCTTTACTTTTCTTTTTTCTTTTCTTTTGTTGTTTTGGTTTTTTTTTTTTTTTTTTTTTTTGTAAAAAATCATTCATGTAAATGACTCTCCTATACCAACATAAGTTTCTAACAGAGAGCTCATTTTGTTTTTTCAGTGCAGACCGGATAAAGTGAAAGTTCTTATTCTATATATGTGTATGTATGTGTACATATGTATTTAAAAAAGGAAAACCTTTGAAATTACAACTGCTAATGCTTAAGTGTAAATATACTTTCATAAATCATATTTTAGTCCTATTTAACACCTTAGGTGTTAAGGAATATTTTTTACTTCTTTGTAAAGTGTATGTGAAAAGTGGTCTTTTTTAGAACATTTCATGTTTTAAGAAAGTCTCTGCTGCTCTGAGCGTGGGTCTGTTATTTCCAATCTTTGCAAAGGAATGAACACTAATGTTTTTAGCGTGCAAACCGCTTGTTTTAATTACTTTTCAACTGAATGGGACTAAAGATTATATTTTCTTCACTTGAACTTGCTTATTTGAAGCTAAGACCTTGACTGGAAAACATAAGGTTTTCCTGTTGCAATGTATGATTAAAAATTGTGACAATGCGTCAAGTACGTTATTTGTTCCACTTGACATCTACATGTTGAATAGTGGATATTCAGGAAAGAAAATAGCCTGCCTCTTGGTGATGTTGGCAAAAGTGATTTTTTTTTTTTTTTTTTTTTTTTGGCAGGGGCAGGAGTGTGAAGGTAGTCTATTTAATAAAGGCTACAGATACAAGATGGAACTTACTGTAACTTTTAAAGCTTAAAGTATGTAACTTGGAATACTTACATCCTTAGCAAACACTTGGAAATTTCATGACCTGCAAATGCTTTTGAATAGTTTTTGAATTGCTATCTCAACAATTTAAACATATAGGAGAGAAAGAAGAGTGCATTTTTTATTTTAAGATTAATCTTCTTCAATTTTGCCAAATAAAGGAGAGGAATTTACTGGAAAATGTTTTCATCCACTTTTATTTCATTTGGCTATCATATGAGTTACACTAGATACCTACATCTCATGAATGTTTGCTTTGCCTATTTCAGTGATCGCTGTGGAGAAGACCCAAACCAGAAAGTAATCCATGGGGTTATTAACTCCTTTGTTCATGTTGAACAGTATAAGAAAAAATTCCCCCTAAAGGTAGATACACATTTCTGATTTATGTTTTTAACTGTGAATGCTAATCTAGTGTATGCATTATTTGTCCTTTAAAAAAAAATTCTCCCTTTCAGTTTTATCAGGAAATTTTTGAGTGTCCTTTTCTGAATGAAACAGGGGAGTATTATAAACAAGAAGCTTCAAATTTATTGCAAGAGTCAAATTGCTCACAATACATGGAGAAGGTAAGAGATTCTTCTGTACGCATGCAATAACTAAAATCTAATATTATCAATTTACTGAGGATACATGTTTTTCTTTACAGTTCCCATAGTTGTCCTTTGTTGTATGCTTTCCTGCAGTTTAAACTATGTATTTTGATGGCATGGTTAATCTGAATATAAACTACAAACCTTGCCTATGGATGGACTGTCAGCTTCAAAATAATAAATAATAAATTAATCACATGTAAAGTAAAAAAAAAAAAGATAAAAACCAAAACATGTATCAGGTTGATCACTATTGCTTCCTCACTTCCTTATTTTCCTTCTGTTTGTAGTAGCATAGTAGCATAAGATGAGAGTTTTAGCAGTGTAATCGTTAGAGAAGACTATATGTCAGAGTTGTTACAGAGCATTATTAAAAATTACATACTCTGAGGTGGATTTTATTTTGTTTTGCTTTGTGGAGTATGAAGTCAGGTTGTGGTTAAATTACTTGTAATTCTTATACCTTGCTTGAGAAAGCAAAGATTAATACAAGACTAGGAGTCAGTCCTCGGTGCCGTGCTGTCCACACTAACAAGACAGAAGAGCTAAAGAGAAGGTTGTGAGATTGCTTTTAACTGTAAGGAGCATAAGCTAATGGTTGCACACTGAGGTGAAATTCAGAGACAGGCTAAGATTTCAATTAAACCAAAAGAAATGCAGATTCATTTTGGCTATCATTAGGAGTCTGCAGCTGCACTGCTCTCCCTAGGCTCCCGTCATATTCACTGGATATGAATACTTTTATGTCAGTCTTCATATGGCTTAGAATCATAGAATGGTTTGGGTTAGAAGGGACGTTTAAAGGTCATCTAGTCCAACCCCCCCCCTGCAATAAGCAGGGACATCTTCAACTAGATCAGATTGCTCAGAGCCCCGTGCAACCTGACCTTGAATGTTTCCAGGGATGGGGCATCTACCACCTCTCTGGGCAACCTATTCCAGTGTTTCACCACCCTCACTGTAAAAAATTTTTTCCTTATGTCTACTCTAAATCTACCCTCTTTTAGTTTAAAACCATTACCCCTTGTCCTATTGCAACAGTCCCTGCTAAAAAGTTTGTCCCCGTCTTTCTTGTAAGCTCCCTTTAAGTACTGAAAGGCTGCAATAAGGTCTCCCCAGAGCCTTCTCTTCTCCAGGCTGAACAACCCCAACTCTCTCAGCCTTTCCTCACAGGAGAGGTGTTCCATCCCTCTGATCATTTCTGTGGCCCTCCTCTGGACCTGCTCCCACAGGTCCATGTCCTTCCTGTGCTGAGGACCCCAGAGCTGGACGCAGTACCCCAGGTGGGGTCTCACCAGAGTTGAGCAGAGGGGCAGAATCACCTCCGTCGCCCTGCTGGCCACGCTGCTTTTGATGCAGCCCAGGATACAGTTGGCTTTCTGGGCTGCAAGCACACATTGCCAGCTCATGTCCATGACTTATGATAATGCCTGTTTCCTTTATTGAAGTTATAAAGAGAGTTTTTATTAGTAGCTCAGATGTATACATTTTGAGCAGAGGTTTACATACAAGCAGATGGGTTTGGAACAGAAAAGTAGTTCTTAAAGTCATATAATTAGGTATTGTGGTAAAACTTTCTCAGAAGGAATAAGAAGTGTGGTAGGAGAAATTGGTGAAGACTGGTCACAAAGTTGAAGGGAAGAAGAAATTTTGAGAAGAGAACTATTGAGTGCTATTAGACGTCTAGTAGTGACTGAGCCTAGTCAGTACTCAGAGTAGAAGATTCTATTAATTCAGAAATAGCCTGATTTAAAAGAGCAAATTTAATTTTTCAGTATCCCAGACAAGTTCTTTTTTAACTTTGTTACTTGTGTCTTTCATTCTATGTACATACACTTCTATATTCATGTTTCTATATTGGTTGTTAGTATTTCATCAGCTCTCAGTTTAAAAACTTGTCTGTAGGTTTTAGGTAGATTAAAAGATGAAGAAATGCGGTGTCGGAAGTACTTGCATCCCAGCTCATATGGCAAAGTGATTCATGAATGCCAACAGAGAATGGTAGCTGATCACTTGCAGTTTCTACATGCAGAATGTCACAATATTATCAGACAAGAGAAAAGAAGTGGTAAGTCTCAGTGGTCGCAAAAAGCATGAAGTGGTTTTTGTTTTATTCATTTAGCATTGCAATTTACTTTATTCAATGACCTTCTATGTGCTTAAGCATTTTCAACTAATATATGTTACTTATCTAGAAATCCCAATTAAACCCTGAATGACATTTTTCTTCTACCATGTAACTCATTATCATTCTTCCAAATATATAATCAAAACCTTCTTTTTACTGTTAACAACCCTTCTTTCAGCCAGTACTCTTTCTCTTTCCTTGTCTTAGTCGGCTTAAAAACACACTGAAGTCCTGTGTCCTGTAGAATTGATCATATTTTATACTTGTGTTTTCATTTGTAAACCAATGGCTCTGTCTTTACAGATTTCTTCATCATCATTTGACAGGTCAGGATTATAAAATATTTTGGCTTCTTTTCATAGCCACTTTTTATTGTCCTGAATCTTTTGTGACCTCTCTTCCCAAATCCTTTTTACAGAAGCAGATACTCTTATAGTTATATTCCCTACCCGACTAAAAAAATGCTTCCTGATGACTACAAGTCTCTTACCCTTGAAAGAATGCTTATTCTTGCGTGGAAGATGGTATCTATTATGTGAAACAAATTATTTTCACAGTCAAACTCAAATTGTATCTAATAATAGTGTTCAGTTTCCAGAGAGTTTTGGTAAATTGATCAGAGATTGGATCCTTTTTTCCCAAAAAAGAAAAAAAAAAAAAGGCAGTTGCTTATTTACAGCTTTTCTAACCTGAGAAAAATGTCAAGCCACCAGTGGAGGAAAACAAAAAGCCAAGAAGATATCTAAACTAATTTTAGTTAGCTGCTGCTAAGGGAGATTTAGGGAGGCCAAAGATTAAAAAAAAGCCTGACACAATACTTTTCCATACTAGCCCACCTCTCCTCTTGGAGTCTCTCCTAAATAAGCAGTATTGGAAGAGTGAGGTCGTCACAGTGGCAGTGCTCAGTGAACGCTGATATAAGCCCTACTCTTTCCTTTTTTTTCTTTTGTCAGTGATCCAGTGTACATTTTTTTTTGCAAAACAGTTGGTCTTGTTTCAGTCTTTGAAAAGCTCTGTGTGAAATTATGATACTATATTAAGTGTTGATTTTTAGTGTTTCTAAGTATATTCTATAAAAATGTATCTCTGTTACAGACATGGCAAATATGTATACTCTACTTCGTGCTGTGTCAAGTGGTTTACCTCATATGATTCAGGAACTACAAAACCATATCCATGATGAGGGCCTTAGAGCAACCAGCAATCTTTCTCAGGAAAATGTGAGTTTTCTTAGGCAGCTGAAATTACCTATTTGATTAACATTCCTGATGAAATGTTTTACCCTTTTCTTTTTAGTCTATTCTGTTTTTTTAATTTTGTCTATATGAAATTGGTTTGGAACATTATGAATAAATTGTAACTTCTAATCAGCACGCTTAGCTGTGCAACACATACCTATCCTGAGAGTTGATTGTTGTGATCTAACCAGAAACAGCTACAGCTAGATATTTCTCATTGTTGTTTGTTTAATGCTGTCATGACAAGTAGGTCCTTTTGTTCCATGTATGTATTTTTTTCCCGAATTTCTCTAAGTCAGTGGCATTTGCTGTTCTGGTATGTTAGGAACCAATGATTCCATTTAGTTTAATTATATGTTATTTGTAAAGACTTGACATCCTGTCCTGATTTCAGTGTGGTATTTTTCACTAATAGCTTTGTAGTCCCATATTTTCATGTAATTTCTGAAAATATTGTAGCATGATTATTTTACTAAAGTGTGTTAAACTTTTTTCGGTTCATATGTATTTAAATTACTCAATTCCATTTTTGTTCCTCTAGCATTGCTGTTCAGAAACAACCAACCAAGCTTTCATTTGGCATTATATTTGTACATGTACACATCTTGCTGTCTAGATCTGTGCTCACTTCAGGATGGTGACTTCAGCCATCCAGTGTTTCTGTCTATAATAATACATAGATATGAACTGTTGTAAATTCACTCTTTTATTGACTGCACAGGACTGCTTACTCTTCCGTAACTCCTGTGTGCCTACTGAAAATGGGCTGAAGTCTTCAGTAGTATAGTTTGCTTTCAAATTATTTGTATGTTTACTGTGCTTATTCTTTCAAACTAGAAGTGTCTACACAGGGACATGAATGCAGAGCCATGAGGGCGATGAAAATTTACAGCCTTATGTAGAGAAACTCAAAATGTGAAATACTTGCTCCACTGTGTGGATTAAGTAATTTGTCATCAAAACGTTTTTAATGTGTGACCTGAGAATGCGCTTGGGGAGTCACGTGGTGCAGCCAGTGCATTGCACGTGCTTGCATTGCTGCCTGCCAGCTTGGCTGTTTAGGGGCTCCTCTAATTCATGTTAGTCATTTCGATACAAAATGTTATGCTGAAATGTGGTGCACTACATTTGATTGGTAACTGTCCTACATAGGAAAATTCAAGGGGTTCATCTGGATTTTCTGTCTCTGAAGTTAGTGTGTAGGAGAAGCAGCAGTTTACTTATTTGAGTAGCTTTTTGGCTTGGTTGCTGTATTTACATGTTAGCATTAATGATTTTTGAAAGGGCTAAGAAAGGATTTTAGGGTATGATGGAAAAGATTAGAAAGCATGAGAGCAGTATAGATTAAAATCTATGTTTGTTAGCAGGACTGTAAATGTAGCCGTAGACTTTTTATTTACAAAACATGCTTAAGCACAGTGGTGTAAGAGTACAACAATGCAGAATCAATCCTCTCAAAGACTTAATGACTATGATTTTAACTTCTATCAAAAAGAATAATTAGGAAAAAATGTACAACTAATGTAGATATATTTGTGTGTAGCCATAATACTACTTTTCTCAATAACTTGCTTTCTGTTTTATCTACCTTTTTTAGATGCCAACTCAGTTTGTCGAGTCAGTTTTGGAAGTACATAGTAAATTTGTTCAACTCATCAACACTGTTTTGAATGGTGATCAACACTTTATGAGTGCCCTTGACAAGGTAACTTTTACTTACAAAGTAAAAAACCATTGGAAAACAAAATGCAGGACCCTGTTTCAGGCTCACCAAAATTCTTCAGGGCATCAACACATGTTCAAAGATAGAGTTCTTATGCAGTTTTTCTAGTTTAGAAGTGCAATGGAACAAAAGACAACACAGTGTTAGGGGAAAAGATATCTACAAAGGAAACCACTTTAATATTTAAATGTTTTCTGAAAGAAAGACCTTTCTTTTCATCATAATTCAAAACACAAATGGAGCAGACCCATTTAATGTAAATTTAAATGCAGATAATAAATAGACAAATTGTGGGTTTGGGGAAGTTTGGCAACTCTTACATGCATTTGAACTTAAATTTGCTTGCTGCCATAATGTTTAAACTCTGAATGCTGATAATATTACTTACATAGAAGCTTTGTTTAGATTTTTCAAGTTGACTACAAAGAATATCTGGAAACTTACATTACTTCAGTCACTGTCGCAGTAGCTAACTTTTTGCAGGAGAGAACTGCACTTGAAGTTAAATAGGCCCGTTTGGGAAACAGGCTTGCTGCTCTTTTCTTTGAAATGTATAGCCATGATGGTACTTAAGATAACAGTTTGAATTGTTACAGATTTTAATAACAATTATTATTTTAACTTTATTATTATTGTTATCATTATCATTATTGTTATTATTAAATTCTGCAAAACATGCCTGGGCTCTTGAGGGATTGAGTGGCACCTCCTCAAAAAAGAAGTACATTTTATCTAATCCATTTGTTAATATCCTGCTCTTTCCCATATATCCTTGTATCTTTCTCCCAGAGAGTGCACTTACTACTTTCCTGTCTATAATTTCCTGTTATAGGATGCATGCATACATTTCATTGCTCATTTTTGTTTTTTACAGAAATTGCAGTTTGTACTTAAGGTCATAGTCTAAGCTTTGGTAATTTTCAGCCAAGGATAAGCTGGAAAGACATAGTGATGAAGATACCAGTAATGATATCAATAGTAGTTACCCATCTTTATTTGTGATACTGAGAAAACAATTATTTAGTATTTTAAAACAAATGCTTATTTCAATATCCTATACATCTGTCTCAATTGCAATTAATGTCACATACCAGAAGGTGGAGTAATATGAGATTGACAACTACGTCTGCTGGTGCATAGGCAATGTACTTTTTTCTTAAATACATAATGCTTCACTTCAGTGATCTTTATTAGAATAAATATTTAAAATCTTAACCTGCTGTCAATTTTTCATGGTGGATATCAAAACTGCTATTGTTGCCTCCAGTATTATTGCAAAAGAGTGCTCTAAGCTTCAAAGAGTTCCACATTTCTTGTCAAGTCATGCATTCCTTTCTCACAGGGATTCTAGGGACATATTACCAAATATTGGAACGTGGAGGCATTGTACAAAAGAATTGCTTGTTGGTTCTTCTTTATAATAATAACAAAAATAATGTTTTCTTTTTATAGAAGGCACCATAATTCCTAGGAACTATGGTCATGCAATATTTTTGGTTCAGTATTAGTTTAGAATGTTAATTTAAATGTGATACATAGTTTAGAAACTAATGGTGATTCTGATATCTTTGTTTACAATTTCCAGTCCTAAACAGCCATTATCTCCGTCCTTTTCCACATATTCAGGTTTTCTTCAGCTACCGTATTTTTCATACTGCACTGCTTCGAATTTCCACTTTCAACAATATTGTTTTCTCTGTTTAGCCTATCAAAAAATCCAACAGCCAAAAGATCTTTCCTTTCTTACTGTTGTGAGCACCCCGTGTATGTTTTTCAGCTCAAGATACATGCTGTTGATGTAAGCTGCTGTTGATGTGCTGCTGCTCAAATCTGCTTTATCTGCAATTATTCCTCAGTTTCGTTCTATCCATACTTTCGGACCATACATATTGCTGTATACCAAAATCTTCATACTTTTACATTTAAGTTTCTAATCAGAACTTAATTTGTTTTCCTGCTTCCTGCAAGTAACTTCTGTTCCTCTAGTCTTGGAAAGACTTTTACTTAAATCTAAACTTAAAAATGTTCAACACGCAAATTCTCACAGAGCAGCAATTCAAACCCTTTTATTCATTGTTTCTTTTCTGGTCCCCTTTTGTGTAGTTCAGTTTTATAGGGTCTCAGATGGTCTTTGCCCTGAACATTTTTTTTATTTCTTCAAATTCAATGAAAGAAAAAGTTTTAAGTCATTTACATTTTTTCTCTTTGCTCTATGTTCCTATGTAGGCTTTGACATCAGTAGTTAACTATAGGGAGCCCAAGTCGATCTGCAAAGCACCTGAGTTGGTAAGTGATATATATTATTGTAGAAAGTAATAATACTTTTTTATAACTGTCAAATGAATTGGCATAGGGTCCATCACATGAATATCCATTTCTCACACTAAGTCAGCCTCAGGTGTCTATTTCGGGAGTAATAAATAACTTAACCTGCACGCACATTTTGTGGGCGTGCAAAATTGGTGCAGTTGTGATTTTTGATAGAGAATTTGTATTTTCTGTGGACGTAGTATGTATCGTTTGCCTATGAATATGGCCCTTGTAATAGAATGTGAGACTATAGACTGTGACTTATTTCATGCTTTAACTTTTGTATAGAAGTTTGGAATACCTTGGCATACATTTGTTCTCCAGCTTGACAAGTAGGTTTGGGTTTGTTTTTTCTTTTTTTAACTTGAGCTGGCCAAGTACTGTGACAACTTGTTGAAGAAATCAGCAAAAGGAATGACAGAGAATGAAGTAGAAGACAAACTTACAAGTTTCATTACTGTTTTCAAATACATTGATGACAAGGATGTATTCCAAAAGGTAACTTTCGATATTCAATAAATGTTTAAATGTTGCATTTAAAGTAACTTAAAGAATGTGGTTATACGTTTAAAAATCCTCATATCTGATTTTTTTTATGCAGTTCTATGCCAGAATGTTGGCAAAAAGATTAATTCATGGTTTGTCTATGTCTATGGATTCTGAAGAAGCCATGATTAATAAACTAAAGGTAATGTAATATTCTTCTAATGCAGAATAAACAAACATAGGAGTATGTAATGTTGAGAGGGAGCAGCAGAGGGTGCCAGAGATAGCTTAGCCGTCAGTAGAACCTGTTTCCAATAGCTGAAAGGAAAAACTAATTTCTTGGTAGTCTGTGAAAGATATGTGGCCCAGTATCACTTAGGTATTTGAGATTTTTATGAGATATTGGGTAGTTTTATTAAGTGTGTTCAAATAATTCATATTTACATTATAAAAGTGCCAAGGACTTTCATAAACTAGCTCTATCTTTCAATTTTATACAATAACATTGTTCATAAAAATCAATGTATAGAAAGTGAAACTGAGATAAATCTGATAATTTTATTTTATAATGTTTGTTTTCTATTGTAACTAGTGTCCTCTGTAATATTATAACACTCCTGCTGACTAGATTTTCATATTTTAGTAGTGAATGTGCATAGTTTATATAATAACTACTGTTTTCACTGTGAAACCTGTTACAATATTTCTTCACAGCAAGCCTGTGGTTATGAATTTACCAGCAAGCTCCATCGAATGTATACAGACATGAGTGTTAGTGCTGACCTCAACAATAAATTCAACAACTTTATCAAAAACCAGGACACGATTATAGATTTGGGAATTAGTTTTCAGATATATGTTCTACAGGTACTAATGTATGTTTATTACTATTGAGTTATTTGTACTTAATTTTTATGTTTTGATAACAAGTGAACAATTTTTCTAACTAAGAATACTTTTCATATGGAAACTGACACCTTGTTGTCATTGTGGAATAATTTATTTTCCTAGTTTTTGTTTTTAAAATTAACCCACTGATGCACTAAACAATAGTGATGTAAAATGCCTTGTGTTCTTGTCTTGAATTAATACCTCAGTGGGGCATATACAATTAGTAGTAAAAAATGAGCAGTAAAACTTCTGGTCTAAATTGAATGTCTTATGGCATAATATATCCTATAGATCTGTTTAATAGTGTTATTTTTTCTTAATGTATATATTGCATGAAAATGTTAATGCTTTTATTTTTCCTGATACCTCTAGGCTGGTGCATGGCCTCTAACTCAGGCTCCTTCTTCTACATTTGCAATTCCTCAGGAACTGGAAAAAAGTGTACAGATGGTAGGTTAGTAGGAGGCTTCTTGTAAACATGTGGAAAATGTAAAATAACTGCAAATAAAAGATGATCACTCTAACAGAGAAAAACCTGAGCTGCTTCATTTTAATTGTAAATCATGGCTATCCTTTTTCCAGTCTATATGAAATTTGGAAAGGACGCGTAAATGACATACTGAATTTATGTATGTATTTGCATAGCTTTTCTTTATTTCTCTCTTCTACACTTTGTGATTGATGAGGGAGATACTAATAAATGCAATCAGATGAAATGGGTTGATCCTTAGCTTTAAAACCAATTCCTAATATTTAGAGAAAAGAAGATTTTGTTTTTAATATTAAATGTGAACAGATTTAATTGCAGATTAAAATGCAGATACAGGTTTCTTGTCCCATATTTCATAGGAGCCATTCAAAATCAAGCTTCATGCAAACTTCTTTAAAGCTAATTTTGTGAATTCTCAAAGTAGTAAAGGGTTTACTTTGGCCAAATGTTCTCTTTTTATGTGATTATTTCTACTTTATAGAGGTGGAATATTCTCTTAGTTTTGATTATATTATTGTGTTCTAAATGTTATCTGGGCAATGTTTGTGTTAAAATACAGAATGTGTGTGTTGATCTTTGCTGAAGTGTATTTAATGGTGAAGTACATTTTAGGCAATAAATATGCCTACAGAGACTTTGCTAAAATGTGTTTTAGTGGTGAAGTACGTTTTACTCAATAAAATTTTCATATTATTGGACATAACAGACTTTTTAAGCAGTTTTTATGCCTTAAATTGCTCTCTGATCTAAATTATAATGACAAATGTCTGTTTCTGTGGTGAAGGAACTTTTTCATGTATTACTACTAAGTATTAGAACTATTTATTCTGCTTTTATTTCCGCCGTATATTAAGTGGCACTTGGTTTTAGCAATATAATAGTTTCCAACCCATACTATGGGATCCACAGAAGGTGGTTGATGACATTTTGCTGTTCTTTGTGGGTTTAAAATAGGAGTATTATCAGTTGTGCCTCAGTTGGAAAATTGTTATGGACTTGCATATCAGAAGCAGCTCAGACTCTGGGTTGCTTGCCTAACTTCACTATTTTGCCAATTCAAAGGAGAAAACTTATTCATGTGTCACCTAGCTAGAATTAATGCTCTAAATTATAATCCCCTGAGGAAACAGAACATGAACTTGGGGAGTCTTTGAAAAATTGACTCTGTCTGTCTTTACTGTCAAATTTGATCATTTGACCCAAGAAGAGAGAGTTCTCGCAGGATTCTGGCCAGGATTTAGAAAGAAAAAAACATTTTGCAATTGCACTCCAAAGTATGGGAGTACCTCTGTAACTGGGCAAACTGTTCAGCTGCTTTTTCAGGCTCCGAGACTGCTGTAGCTTCCTATAAATATATATTTATTTGAATGGTATACAAATACTAGTTTCCATACTATGTAACCTTGTGGGCAGAGGAACACCTGATTCTTAAAGAGGTCAAAAGTCCCCCTTTTTGTATTTTCCTTCAATGTTAATTGGGGTTGCCAGACCAAATCAGAGTAAGCCAAATTGTTGTGTACACAGTGTTGGCTACATGGGGTGCAGGGAGGTTTGATCCAATTTTAAGGAAAGGTTCTTTGAATCTGCTTAAGTTTTTCTCATTGCCAAAAAGTAGTTAGACCTTAAATTAGGATTAGTCTGCAAGCCACGCTTTCTTGTTTCTTTCAGATGGGAAGTATGAGAACAAAATTTCTGAATTTTTTTCTTAAAAAAAAAAAAAAAAAAGCTTAAATACTAAAACTAAGGTCTAGAAGGCACTTGCCAATATATGCAGTCTGATTTGTTCCTCTTGGCTCTAGGGATAGTACATAGGATTAAGGTCAAATTTATATTTTAATTTTTCTGTTGGATTTTCAGCCAAATTTCAGTTATTTTCAGAGGGCATCCAAGAGAATACCATAGCTACTAAAATGCTACTAAAAATCCCCATTTGTATATTTTCTCCTTACAAGCAAAATGATCAGACTCTTATATATGTTAAAATAAAATCTGTTTTTTACAAGCTTTGCCATAAACTTCCACTTTAGTCTTTGGAGAAATTTGTCTTTTTCCTCCTGTCAGAGTAACTTTTCTGCATCAGTTTAGCCCACAGAATAAGTAAACTGAAAGCCATGTCCTCAAAAGTTTGGTTTTTGTTTTTTGTTTTTTGTTTGTTTTTTTTTTAAACATTCTGGAATATCTTTATTTGTTCTTCAAAATCCAGTGCTTCATTGGCTTTCTTATTCTCTCTCCACTGCTTGCTAGTTTCCAGGAATGGCAGGAATGATGGATTGCATATAATATGAGAATAAGATGATTTGCTGCTTCTCAGTAAATTTTATTTTTCTTATCACAGTCCACAGGTCATTTATGTCCTTCCTTCTCTTGTTCTCTGTTGGTGAAAATGACATTTAAATGTACATATAGCTTTGAAAGAATCTTCTAGGAATTGCATTCCTAGAGTCTTATGGAGAGTGGTCTCATTTACAGTAGCCAGATTTGTGCCTTTTAGTGCCAGATTTCAAACTGCATAGCTAATTTTCACTTGCACAAAACTAAAAACTTCATTTCTTAGAGAGGAATTTTAAAGTTGTTTTTAAGGTCTTTTCTTGTTTAGAGGTAATTTTTTTCATATTCTTGTTCTGCTATATATTTGTGTGTGTATAATTTAAATATCAGGGAAAAATGCTTTCCAGAATGACTGATGTAGCACTTCTCATAATGACAAGAAACTCATGTAAAAATAAAAAAAAGAAGGAAGAAATTAGCATTACTACTAACGCTAGTTTTGCATATCAGGTTTTTAAAATACTGATTTTGAGGGGATGCTTCCATTTTGGGGCGTCAGCACAACTTTGAAATGTTACTTCCTAAGTCATAAATGTGTGCTTCTTTGTAAAAATGGGTTTTGGAAGGTTTTACCAGAAATTCAAGGATCTGTAGTCACTTCTTGATTCTGAGATGTTGCAAACTGGGTAGTTGTGTTTAGCCTGAAACCCAAATTGGAAGGTGGCAAAAACTGTGCCCACTTTCAAGCTTGTTCTTTTGGAATTACCCCTAAAAATACATTCAGGAATGTAAGATGAGATTCGTCATGGAAGTCAACGTGTAGCTAACTGTGGGAAATACCTGTTAACTAAAAGTTTATGTTTTTTTAAGGATATTGTTAAAAAAAAAAAAATCAGTAAAATGGATTTTCTGAATTTATTTTAAATAGGATATCAAAGCCATGGAATATAGAATGATTTCAGCAATGTGAAAAAATAAAAATACACTTGTTTTTATATGGAATGGGATGGAATAGAATAA
Source organism: Platalea leucorodia (assembly GCF_965183815.1). Taxonomy (NCBI): domain Eukaryota; kingdom Metazoa; phylum Chordata; class Aves; order Pelecaniformes; family Threskiornithidae; genus Platalea; species Platalea leucorodia. The sequence goes on along the minus strand of NC_138823.1, from coordinate 153,872,208 downwards.
TAAAACCTAATAAGATTGATTGCTAAAACCTCCTAGAAATGCTTTTAAATTCAGTAGAGCTGATACTTCTTTGGAACACTGTTTAACTACAGTATTTTATGCTTTGAAAGTATGAATGTGTCAACAATCTTTTTGATTTAGTCATCAAGTGATATGTTAATATTAATATGGTCAAGTAGTTCAGTAGATGACTGATGTTCAGTTCATCACCTATCTTCTAAAGGAAAATGCTGTCATGAATTGATCTGCAGTATTTGCATCCAATATGGTGAACATAAGCCCAGTATTTCTTCACTGGGGTGGTAGTGTAATAATAAACTATTGTAAGTAGTTATATGTGTGACTAATTGAAGTTCATTTTGTTTTGCAGTTTGAATTATTTTACAGTCAGCATTTTAGTGGAAGGAAGCTTACTTGGTTACATTATCTTTGTACAGGTAAAAATAAGTGCTTTGCTAAACTTATGTTCTATACAACTGACAATTATTTGTTAAAAGTCCTTTTCAAATGGCAACAGACTTTGGAGTTGGAACATTATGTTGCATATAAAGACAACTGACTTATTATGCATTATAAATTAATTTAATATTTGCTGCTTAGTATTACCAAAATTTATGTTTTGTAAATGTGCATATGTTATCTGTAATTTATTACATCCAAGTAAAACTAGACTTGTACATTCTTAACTACAAAACAGTGCTGCAAAACTGCTGAGTTAATAACATTTGCCCTGGAATTGGTTCTGTAGTATCAGATGTCCCTTAGCTGAATATTAAATAATTTTTAAAAAGCATAGTATACTATTTTACTCAGATATATAAGTATCTAAGTAAATACACATATATATTTACTTACATTTATATTTACTACATAGAAATATGTGTTAAAAAACATCTTAGAAGAGAGATATAAAATTGTAGCTTAGTTTAGTAAGCATCAGTCAATCGTATTTTATTTCAAATGCTTTCAGTATCAGGCTTTAACGAATGAGCACCAGAACATGTTTCGTGGAGGTGAAAAGCAGACAGGCATGCAATATAGTGCAATGAAAATTTAGTTCTGAAGGTTGCTGGTAACTCACACTCACCTTCACACAAAAAATCTGAATCTGCTTTCAGGCAGACTTCTTCAGTGCTTTTTTTCCTTTTTTTTTTTTTTTTTTTTTTAATATCAGAGGAATTTAAAGAATATAAGAAAATTGTGAAAAATTTTACTGGACAAGTCTTTTATTTTGCTTTTAAATTTTTCCTTGGAACAACTTTCTTGTAATTGCTATTCTGTGATTCTGTGTAAGCTATTACTAATTGAAGCTTATGCGTTGCAATGCGTTGAGGCTGTTTGGAATTTCCTTCTTTTATTACTATAAATTATATTGCATTATTCAAATTCAACTCTGTAGGTTTCCTTTTTTCTTGAAAATATTACTGTTCTAGTATTCATAGTTAATCAGAGTATTTTTGTTGCAGACCGAATTCTATATGTGCAAATTCACAACATCAGTTTTCATCTTCCCATTCCAAGTGTTAAATGCGTACTCAGGTGTGAATTGAATGTCTGGATATGTATGAGGAGCTCTAGTAGTTAGGCTTCAGATGCTTTTCGGCATGTTCCATCAGTTTATAAAATACCACTTGTATCATTACAGGTGAAGTAAAAATGAATTATTTGTGCAAACCTTATGTAGCCATGGTCACAACATACCAAATGGCAGTGTTGCTTGCCTTCAACAACAGTGAAACTGTCAGTTACAAGGAGCTTCAGGATAGTACACAAATGAATGAGAAGGAACTGACAAAAACCATCAAATCCTTACTTGATGTCAAAATGATCAACCATGACTCAGACAAGGTATGCAGTAATGATATAAAAAAGTTTCATGTTTTCAGTCTTGCGATTCTACTATTTGTTGAGGGCTTTTTTTAACATAAAAGAATCCACTCTTTGCTTTTTTTTCTAAACTGTGTTATTGACCCTTGTGAACAATTGTAAATCTGTATTTATAAAGAAAGAGACAGGAGGAAGTAGGCTCCCTTTGTTTGCTCTATATGCCTATAACGGCATGGTATGCTGAAAAGGTAATAATGCTAGGACTCTCTTGGTTTTGTTGCATTTCATCCACATGGCTTTAGACTCACTGCTGTTGGAGGGGAATACTCTTTCAATACACCACTTTCAAAGTTGTACTGAATCATGAGAAGGAGCCCGAGTAGTAACCCAAAGAGTATTACAGAGATACTAAAAAAAAATTGTGGGATTAAGAGACTGAAAGTAACAGCAACCATTTTCTTCCTTGCTGACGTTACAGGAGAAGGCAGGAGGAGAGGGAGCAAGGGGAGCTTGTCTGAGAGGATTTTTGCTGCCATTTGCTATACTCTATCATTCCATGAGATTCATGAAATTCCAGTAATATTTGAGCTTTGTTTGTGGTTAAGGCAATGGTTGATACAGGTTCTGTTTCTGACCCTGCCTCATACTTCGTACGACCTACGTGAAACCAGTTACCCTTTTTCCCATCCAGCGAAGGGCACAGATGTCTGTTAAGAAACACTACAGAAGTGCCTGTGCATACCATACAAACGTCAGCATGTGCTTCCAGCTAGCCCAGAAAGCCCAAGTTATTCAGACAGTATCAGGCAGAAGAAACTGAGATAAGCTGTTCGCTTCACTTATGACAAGAAATCCAAAGCTGCTCTGATAGCTGCTTTTTTTTTTAACCAGGAAAATATTAGAAAATGGAAAGTGAGATCACAAGGAAGAACTGATGCTTGGCTGAAGCATAGGACATGCTTCCAATATCTAGAAATGAGCTCAGGTTGGAACAGTGGCTGGGAAGATGTCTGTTAAACCATGGGTGAAATATAACACTGGGAGCTATTACAGAAAACAGTGAGATTTTTCGTAATCATAGAAAGTAGCCCATTATTTAAAGGATTTATATTTATTTATATCTCGTATAAGGTTTGGCCAGTTTCTTTAAGCATATGTCATTGAAGAGTGAACGGTATAGCTTTCCAACTCTTCTAGCTTTTAATGTTTACCACTGCATTTTCTGGTTCTTTAATTTGCAGGCTATTGTATTCAAACATCTCTGCTAATTCTGTTTTCCTTGTGCTCCATCCAGCAATGTGAAAGCTGATCTGCAGACAGTCTATCAGCTTACTTATTGAATAAGCCAGTGAACTTTAATGGCTTAAGCAGTGAAATTAAATACACTAACTTCTCTTTACCTGTATCTGAGCACAGAAAAGTACAGTGTGTTAAATGTTATAGTTTGCTTTTGTTTGGTTGGGTTTTTTTGAAAGAGGGGAAAAAAAACAAAGAGAAAAACAAACTTTTGGCAAAATCTTTGTTGGTTCATTAGAATCATGCTTTTTGAGTTCATGCATAACAATTTATTTTGGTTTATACTCAACCACGTAAGCACAATAGTGCTAGAATTTAATGTTGGCTTATGTTTCTTAAAGTTGTTGATCTTCGCCCTTTCATGTTACATTTTCTATACTATGCCTGGATACTATAAAGTATTATAATGAAGAGTATTTGTTGCAGAATATAAAATTAGAATTAATATTGGTTTGAGTATATATTTAGATAAATATTGACTGTGTTTGCTAAAGTATTTGTTCTTGAGGCAACCATGGCTTGGCAAGATTCCGAAGTCTAAGAAGCCCAGTAACTTTATTCTGCTGGAAATTGGTAATACTTGTACAGACTCTTGCCTGGAAACTGCAAAGATCGGTCAGGTCATCCTGCTAGTTGAATGCAAAGGTGTTTGGACTGCAGGGAATAGTTACCATTTATTGAAAGAAATGGACTTTTACATGTGTGGAAAAGAATTGAGATTCTGACAGGAAAAAATTAGAAACATAGAGCTAGATGTGGAACTGTAGAATCGTAGAAGTTGCAGTTTGTCAACTGTTTCTGCTACAACATAGCAAAATGCTTAGATGTTTTTCTTTAAGTTCTGGAAGGCAATGTTAGTAATAGCTGTGAAAGCAACAGCTCGCTCTCTCTTGAGGTTCTGCCATAAATAAATGCAAATCCTACTTTCTTTGAAGGGAGAAAATGAGTTTAAATGGAGAGTGTTTGCAACTAAGTTTCAACGAAGTATTAAAACACAGATTGCTTTAATCATATGGACTTGTTAACAATCTTCATGTGTGTCAGAGTTCTTCATAGTGTTTTCTAAAATAGATTTCATTTCGAGGTTAGTTAAACTGTAGCTTGAAAAATTGACCTGGTTCAAGTGGCATTTTAGAATTTCCAACTACAAATCTGCTGAAATTGTTTGTATGTATACAAGCCCCTAACTGTGATTTTTCAAAGTAAATTGTTATCGGTTTTTTTGTTCCATTTCTGATTTTTTAAAAAGATTCTGTATTGCAGGAAGATATAGAGACAGAGTCTACGTTTTCACTAAATATGAACTTCAGCAGTAAACGAACAAAATTTAAAATTACTACATCAATGCAGAAAGACACACCACAGGCAAGTATTCTTTGGTGTTTCTAGCTTGAACAGCTTAGGAAGCTTATTTTTCTAAAATCAAATTTGTTGTATTAGTTTGGTATAAGCAGATGTAAGAGTCCCTGTGTAAGATTTACATCACTGTAAAGAAATTGTCTAAGTTTAAAGCTTAAGCACTGCAAATTTTTTGTTCTTAAAATATAGGCAGGAGAAGATGGAATGGGGAATAAGAAAGAGGAAGAAAAAGATAGACAAGAGCTATTCCTCTTGTACCAAACAGGATTGACATTTAGCTTGTCTTACCTAATGAAACCTTTTTTTGGGTGGTGTTTATAAAAGCAACTTACTCCAGGAACAGCAGAAGCAATCTGTTTTCCTATGGTTTTGTGTCCTTCGTCAACTAAAATTAACTCCAGTGTTGATAATCTGTGTTCCCTCTGTATCTTGTAAGACATAGGATTTTGTACAAGAGACACATGTGCTTCCAGACTCAATACATTATAGTAAATACTGCCTGCCTTTCTCCCTAGCAAAAACACTGGTTTGGATGTGTCTCACCTACCTTCCTGCTGACTTTCATGAAACCTGGTATTCTTGATTTATGGAAGTACTTTGCCTGGAATTGAACCTCACCTAGATTTTTGTATTAGTTGACCACTTTTAATAAAGTAAAAAGTATAGATTCAAGATATTTTTGTGAAGTGATTATTGATCTTACTATATTTTAAGCATTACTGTTCTTCCTGTATTGCAGGAGATGGAGCAGACCAGAAGTGCTGTAGATGAAGACAGGAAAATGTATCTTCAAGCTGCTATAGTCCGTATCATGAAAGCACGTAAAGTGTTGCGACATAATGCTCTTATTCAGGAGGTAAGATGAAATCCTCTTCTTGAACGTGATTTGGTTAAAACCTTCAGGATAGTTAAGTAAAACATTTGACTACAAAACTCTCCCATGTCGAAACTAATACTTCTGTGAAATTAGTGAGAATTTCATTGGCGTCTACTTTGAACTGCAGTACTGGAGCACTAGCTGTGATCCCTCAATCTTGTAAATGTGTCTTAGCACTAAAGCATTGAGTGCCTCTGTGCTTGCTCTTTCCTCTGGGCTGGTTCTGTGCTGACAGAGTCATATCCTATGAGAATCATTGCCAGAGCTACAGGTTCAATTGAAAACCTGAGTATGGATATTCTAGGCATGGAATTTCCACAGAAGCACCTAGCCAATTTTTGAGCTCTAATTGTGTTTTTATTCTAATTCATCACTTAAATTTTAAAAGTTGTCTGAGTATGTAGACCTGCACTTCTTAATCTCCCTTTTCCGTTAAGCAGTACAGTTGTCTAGATTTCTTTAGATTCTAGACTAATGATCTGTGAACTGTCACAGACTAGCTGGGAAGGAAGTGCTATTTCTTTTGTTTTTCTCCCACTTTCCCATCAGTGCTAGTTGCCTGCCTAATTGTATTTCTTATTCCAATGTAACCTTTGCTCCTACCACCCAGTTCCCAGTCTTAGTTTTCTCAGGCTTCCAAGGCATTCAGTCTTCAGTCTAATTCATTCTCATGTCTCCAGAGCCTTGCTCAATAGCCTCAGACCAGACTTGTGGGAGAGGGAATAAAGATTCCTGCTTCATTGGACCATTTTGAGCATGGAGGTGGGGGGGCATTCAGTCACTTTGAGATCTACTGTATGCTTTCTGTCTTGTGGTGATGGAGAAAACAGTTTACCACACCCACCACTTAATTTTTATTTCCTAAAAACATTAAACAGCTACAGAGAGCTTGTAAGCCCAGAAGTTGCAATGTGAGACATCTTAAAGGTTTTGGATATTGAAATAGTGCTTGTACACAAATACTCTGAAAGCAAGCTTAATTTAAGAAATCTGGTTTTGAATATCTAAAAGGTGAGGCAGCGTAGGTCCTGACTGCTTCTCAAAATCTTTGGTTATTTGGTTTCCTGTTACTTAAATCATCCATGCAATTATGTTTAAGTCCTGTAAGAATTTACAGTTAAAACTAGAAGATGGTAGGCAAGCCGTGTTTCATCTTTGAAAATACTTTTTTTCTCCCTACTCTCAAATTCTTTGAAAAAGTTTTCAAAGTGTACTTTGCTGGAGACCAGTTTATAAGGGTGGAATAGATTACAAATTTTTATATTTTGGAAACAAAAAATCCTTTCTTGTTTCTGTTTCTTTTTTTTTAAGTCAGGAGGCACTATCTGACATGCCTCTGCTGCATTTTGCTCTTGCAGAATAGTATGGTCTATTAACATCAGGAACTTTTTCATGCTTTGCAAGAAAGGGGGATATTTTGATTGTCACTCGGTTGAAAACAAAGTAAAGTTGGATCTCCCTTTATCTATCACCAGCCACATCCGCCTGTATTGGTTTTTTACCTTAGCTTTTAACTAAATTTATGACACTTTTGAAAATCATATCCTTTATCATTTTGTCTTTAGTTCTCAATTTTGAATACTACTTAAATCCTAGATGGATTAGAGTATTTAAAACTGAAGGCTAGGCTTCTAAATAATTCATATCTATGCTGCAGTATAGTGTAGGGACCTGATGTAGCCTTAAATAAGCAATTGTGAAACCTCAAGCAATAAGGTGAAGCAGTACAGAAAAATCCATTAGGGTTAATTTTTCCTCTTTTTTGCACTCTGAATTAATTTATGCCAATCTTCTTGCTGCCTCAGCTAAGCTGTCATGGGGACCTGAGATTGATTCTTTAAAATGTTAGGTGTCTTCTCTACAGTCTGTGATAAAGATGTACTCTTAGGCACTTCAGAAATTATTGCCAGGTTTTAGAGCAAATTGTGGGGAGACATGTTTTTACATAATTAATGCTTAAACACAAAGATGAAAATCTCATATTAAGTGGAAATTTTACCTAGTTATGTCTGCATTGAGCTCAGTTACTTGTTTTGCTTCATGTTGTATGAATAAGGCCAAACTGCCAGATGGTTCTGAGTTGAACATGCTCAGCTTTCTCACTAGACTGACCGTTATTAAAAAATGAATAATCATCACTTCTATTAAACTTCTAGAGTATGCACAACTAACTTCTTGGCTGTCCAACTTCCTTTTTTTTTTTGCCTGTTAACCTTGTAGTAAGATGTAATTTACTGCCAAGAGACTTTTTATTTCTTAAAACATTCATTTGTGATATTGTTACTAATTATGGTGACATTGTTACTTTTATCACGATGTTTATATACTTTATGTATATATATAATGTATTCACTTAAAAATTCTAGTCTGACTTCTTGAGGAGTAAGAATGAATGTTTTCAAAGGAAGTCTGTTTACTCTGAATGGTTAATATTTTCTTACCTCATTAATATTTTTTTCTGAGGTATAAGGGCAGGATTATACTGTTGTTAATATACAATCAAAAGATTCCTAGCCTTAATGTAGTTAGCTCTGATTCTAACAGTTAGACTACAGCACCACACATTTCGTTTAGGGTGAGGCGTCCAAGAAAATACTCAAGGCCCTTGGTAGACCTGTATATGTCAGGATGTGGTCTTTGCTGAATTGTTAATTGTGTTAGATACACCTTCATAGTTTTACTTTCAGCTCCATGCTGCAGTCGCTTGCAGGACAAGGTAGCTTTTCCCTTAAAATGAATAGGGTCAGTGGGAGTAGTGGAGGGGAAAGGTCAATGCAGTCATTCCCAGGAAATTTTTTATTCTGACCATCAGGTATTTCTATCCATCCTTCTTATTTGTGTTATCTTTGACAAAACAAAACAAAAAAAACCTTTCCAATACAAAATTCTATCTTTTGTTCTCTCTGTCCTAAGTAAATACATGAAGCATGATGATGACAGTCAGTTTGAGTACAGGGCTGAAGTTAGGTGAAATCTGAGCAGATCTATTAGCACCAAGTTTCTTCTCATTTGTACTGCTGTGGAACGTACCAGACTGTTGGCTGCTAGCCCAACAAAACTCGCTCTTTTGAGCTTTTTGTTTGCTTTGCGGGGTGAGTTCTACCTGGTGAGCTCTGTTGGCTCACAGACAGCTCCAGCAAGCTCTGGAGCTGGGACAAAGCCAGCCATGAAGAATTGTAAAGAAAACAGGAAATCCAGCTGAAATAAAAATCAATTTCTTTACAGAACAAATGAAAAACTACAGGCAAAACATACTGTGACACTTGAGTAGTAAGATCTTTTGTTTGAAAAATTCTCCAAGTTAATAGATATGCACATTCCGTTACTCCATGCCATTTCCTCCTCTTCTGTACAGAGAATGGGCAAAACTGAGAACTATTAAGAGACATCTAAAGTTTTGCCTGCAGTGGCAGTTTCTTCCACAATGCATATATAGATTTGTTTTTACAATAAATAATTTTTTACTGTATGTATTACAAAGTTCCAGCATAGCCAGATGGAACTTGCCAAATCGTAGGGCTATCTTCAGTGACTGAAGAAAGAGAGGTTCATCCTGATTGTCTCAAATTGTATAGGAAAGGAGGTCAGTGGTAGGAGGACTCCATTTACACCTTCCAGGCAGCTGAGCAGTTCAAGTGCCTTCCAGGACCAGGTATACAGCACTACATGGGCTGGAATTTAGACAAAACACGACAAATCCAGCTCACATCTCATATCCTGGCAGCTGCAACAGCAATGAAGTAGTGTAACTTTACAAAATGATTACTACTCGGGCTGTGTCTTCTCTGATTAAAAGTGTCATCTAGGGCTTATCAGCAAATTTTCTGAAAAAGAAGTGTTATTTTTTCTTGGAGATTTGATTGTCTAGTGCAGTAGAATCTCTGAGGATAGGTTGCATTTTTAATATATTTAAACTGTGCTATTAAAGAATGAATAAGGTCTTATTATAACATTATAGTCAGATTTATGGTAATTTGCTATGTACCTGTTTACATGTCTTCTAAACCTGTCTTTTTAATGCTATAAAGAAAACACAGTTTCACAGATCTTTATTAAATGACAAAAGTGGTGGTGGATGAGGAGAAAATTACATTCAACTTCAGAGGTAGTTTTGAAAAACACAATCAAGTGAAATTTAACCATTCGGAATTGTATAAACTATTATGAGAACTAAGATTAACACGTTCTTCAGGCATTTAATTTCCAAGTAAGACTGACATAACTCAAACAAAATTTGGGGGTTCATAAATTAAATATTCCAGAACAATGAAAGTACATAAACAGAAGTGAAAGCGACCTAGTCTAGGAAGAGAAGTCAGTTAGCAGAGCCAGCGTGGGAAGGCACATATGGTTTTACAGAATTTTCACTTTGCTTAAACTGTGATAATAATAAATTGAAGAAATGTGTTAATATTGGATTAATTTTTAACCTGAATATTTATATTCATTTGTACTGTGAGAAATTAAGCAAGCAAGAGGACTGAAAAGATCTGGTTAACATGCAGGCAAACTAACCAATGAGCCGAGCAGTCAGTTGAAGTGTCCTGACACTAATGTGTAGAGACGCTTTGTTGATTGTTATAAATGAACTATTCCAGGTTTATTTAATCCTGTCTTTAAAAAAAATATACTGAATTTGCCTTAAGGTCCTTAGCAGATATTTCTATAGCATTTGTAACTGTTGTAAATAAAAATAACACAAAAAATGTGTCTTTCTTTTGCAGGTAATTAGCCAATCAAGAGCTAGGTTTAACCCAAGTATCAGCATGATTAAGAAGTGTATTGAAGTTCTGATAGACAAACAGTATATAGAGCGAAGCCAGGCCTCTGCAGACGAATACAGTTACGTAGCATGATGTTGCTATCCTGCAGGTATGATTGTAAGGAGATCATTGCTGTCACTGTTTGGTGTGTTCCTGTGGGAAGAGGCAGGCCTGTGCCTCCATAATTGGTCACTTGGCAGCCCCCGTTTTTCTGCTGTTTACAACATCACCAGTGCCATGTCATGAGCGTCAATGAAAATGCCTATAGATATTTCAAGCTCATGTCATTATGACATTTCTTAAAACTTTACTAAAAGAATGAGTGAAGTATTGCTGAAATGTGGAAAATTGGTTGGGTACCATGCTTTTTTTTTTTTTTCCTCCCCTCCCCTTTCACGTTTGCAGTTGATGTTTTTTAATGTATCTTAAGACAAAGTAAAAAAAAAAAAAAAAACAAAAAAAAAAACAAAAACAAAAAAACCCTAAATATTGTAATATGACAGATAACCTAATAATTGTATCTACATTAAAATGTAAAAAAAAAGACGAACATGATACTGCTGCTTGTCAAATAAAAAAAATAAAGTTATATAATGTGTCTCGAATGATTGTAGAAATGGACATAGCATTAATGTCTGTAAATATTATTCAGATCTGGAAGAGTAAAAATAATGGTATGTGTTTGAGTTTTGGATAACCTCAGAAGTAGATCTGACGTAAGAACTAATTTATATAAAACTGAATACCAGGTATGTTACGTTTGATATGATTATAAAAAAATATTTATGGTCAAGTGCACATCTTGTTTTCTTGAGATTAGGCTAACTTACATTCTTAGTGCCTGAAGGCCTACTCTGTGTCTGTTAATCTCACGTGGTAGGAATTTGTTATGAGAGAAAATAAACAGACATTTGAGGGGATTTAAGTAGTGTAGTTGACAAAGAGTTAGGAATGGTTATCATGAACATCAAAGATACAGCTCAGTGGCTTGTGAAACCACCCTATTAATGGGAAAGAATATAGCAGACTGGTAATTGAAAAAATGTTGCTTCACTAGTGCATTGGCTAGACACACTACATGGATAGGTACCTATGTTTGTTTCTGCATAAGCCCATACTGTTTTTTTCTTGTTTTCCCTCCTAACTCATATGGTTGTATTTATCATATTTTGTTTTCCTCTGGCCCAATTAGATTTCTAGCTATTTTGGCAGGACAAGAGATCCATGGGCTATTTCATGTCCTGCGTTGTTCATCAGGGATGACACGGTGACTGTTCACTCGCACATAAGCACAGTATAATTTTAAAAGGTACTAACTCTACCACTGGAAGTAATTAGAGTTTAGTAGTATTAAGCGTGTGAACACACTGAATGCCTGCTGCGGAAAAGAACTTCCTCATGACTATGCCTGCAATTATCATTGACAGGATAAATATTAAGTTAACTTTAAATGTTCTATTTTTGCCAAATTTTATTTGTGTCCATATAAAAATATATATGTAGATATATATTATTTGCAATATTTTTTTAGATTGTGTGATATTTCATCACCTACTAAAAGTCCACAGATCAAGAATTAATTTTAGAGGAAAAAATCCTTTGGAGGAAGCTTTTTCATTCTTTTTTCTTTTTCTAGTTCTTGACTGTATAAAAAGTTTCTCTCTGACTCCCATATTGTTGTTGTCTCTTATTTCTTAAGTGGCATTGCATTCATATGTCATCTGTAGGCTATAGGAAACTTCCTATAGTTAACTAGGAAATGCATCAAGAAGTGGTAATATGTTTTCCTTACGTGGATTTTGCTGAGGGCAAATAAAGGGCAGTAAACAATGAAGGGCACTAAGCACTTCTCCCATATTTATGGTATTTTATCCCACTGCACTAAGATCTAGATTTTTTAAAAAGGATTTATGTCTTAAAGAAGTGGGTTTTTTAGCTCATCGTAATACGGTGTAGTAGGTCATCTAAAGTGCTAGATCAGAGTTGTATACGTGTGTTGGGAGACAGCAAAGGTGCTTATAGTGTAGTAAACAGGAGACACGTTAGCACAGATTTTGACTGGAGTGACTTTTAATCTATTTCAGTGTGAAATGTTTCTGTGCTTTGTAACAAGTAGTTCATTACTTCTTATGACAAAAAATAGAATAGAGGGAATATTCTATGACACGACAGAAAAAATACACCTGAACATTGAATCATCAGATCCTTTCTCCAGAAAACAAACTAACAGTGACACCAAAGCTACTGGAATCAAATGTGTTTTATCTTGTACTTGTGTATGAGTCAACAGATTTTAAGCTTGTTTCTTCATAAAAGGGTTAATAAAAGCTTTATTTAAATATAGATTGCAGTAGCAAAATTTTAAGACTGAGTTTGAAAAAGCCTTAACAAATTTATTTTCAGAATCACTTCATAGACGAAACAAAAACTTTATTGCTCTAGCCCAAACGTGTAAGGTTTTAGCATTACCTTATCTCTGAATTTTTGCATACCTAAAACATCAAAAGTAATATTTTGTTTTTTAGATAAGCATGCTGCTGAGTTGAGACATGTTTAGTGAGTTAAAAACATTCACATATTTCAGCGCAGTTGGCATCCCCAGACAATGTCTTTCATAATTATGCACAAACTCAGTCTTTTCAGTGCCTCTTGGGAAACATGGCTATAGCTGGGAAACATTTTGAATTCTACTTTAGAACTCACACCTTCCCCCTAAGGAAAAAAGTAGTGCAAAGATTCAGCCCTCTGTAGCTGGGTTAGGTCACTGAAGTCATTGCTGGCACACAGCGATGCAGCTTATGGTGTGGTGCTACAACCTGGCAACTCAATGCATCTGGCAAGAGTCATTTCCAAATACAAAGTGCTAATGGGTATTAACAGGAGGGGCAAATTCTAAAAAGACGTCCAAAAATGCCGTACATTTTTAATTTTTCACTAGAAGAAACTGGTATAATTGTACAGATTTTTTTTTTTATTTGTTATAAGCTTGTTAATGTGTATGACCTGCTAGTTTATTGGGAGCCATTCAGCTGAGTCTGGAAACATAATGATTTCATACATCTCATACATTTCTAATATCAAAATGCATTTTACCTCTACTATTGAGTGTTAGGGATAATTCTTACACTAACTGAAAATGTATTTCTATGATGTTTTAATTTGTCTTCAGATTGATTATCTTATTCTAGGAAAGAAAAATGTGTCCCTGTATTTCAGTGGGTTCATACATACAGGGCTGCTGGAGCTATGAGAGGTACTTAAATCACCATAACATGAGAAACAGTTTTCAAAGCGGAGACTATCCTTACTTTTTAAGAAACCTTTACAATGAGTACATCACTTTTCCAAATAAGGAGTAGAGTACAGAAATTGGTCAAAGGAGAAATAAATTTTATAAGCTGATATCTTTCAGCTGTGCTTAGAAAGCCATTTCTTATCCTTAAAACAGTTAATTTTAAAAGCAAGTTTTACAACATAGTATTAAGTCTTGAGCAGTCTGAATTCTTTGTACCCTAGGGCAAATATGTTAGGACTGTCCATGCTTTACAAATATGGTAGGTACCTGGAGTTAATTAATCTAAGGTATTACAAGCTATGAAAACATATTCTCCAGACGCAACTGTTCTTGCACTGAGTATTTTCTCTTATTACAAATCCGAAGTTAGCCTTGCTTACAGTGAGTTGTGCTGCACTTCCTAGCTGATAACAACACAGAGTCGTTGCAAGTTGACAGGCAGAAGAAGGGGAAGGATCAAAACATTGTTCGGGTATAATAATTTTAAAACAATGCAAGACTGCTAAACACAAGGATGTGTGTGCGTGGTTTTGAAGAGGGAAGGTGAACAAATATGACAGTAAAAGTAACGAGACACGTGTAGCTTGGATGTGCATTTCTTATTGTCTTCATTCTGTGGAATTCACAATTGCATCAGTAAGGGAAGAAAATAACAGCCTGCAAAAGGAAAGAGGTAGATGAGGAGGCTGGCCAGTTGGGCCCCCTTGTAGAAGTGCTGGAGTTGTATTTTTGTGTTCTTTATCTTTGAATAGTTCGAACATGCATATGTTAATTAACAAGATTACTATTGAGTTCAGTATTGATGATTATTTGAGGAAGAAGTGTGCTAGAGCGTTCAAAGAAGCAATGCATTGTACATAGCCATGTGTTGGTGCTGCTCCCATCAACTGTCCCAGGAGCACGCAGCACAAGACTTGAAAGCTCCCTTAATCTCTCCAGTAAGTCCAGTCTTGCATATGTACCTGAGAAGTAAAAGACTCTTCCAAGCAGTACGAAGCAAGTCAAAAGGTACTGTTAAAAAAATAAATATTGCTCTCCTGATGTTCTCTGATGTAGTGTTATATACCAGGAACAGAAAATCATGTATTTGGGGACTACGGAAGGTAAAGTGGGGTGAATGAAATGCTTCTCAGTGTCTGTATAGCCAAAGCATCAATTCTTTCAGTCTGACTCTTATCCAATCAAATGTTTGATTGTTAGGCCTGTTTTCATCTGAAAGAGGCCTTGCTCTTAGCATAATCATTGAGTGGTAAACATTGTAATGATCACCTTTTGGTGGGAGCTGGTGGTTCTGATGCATGTCAGACTGCCTTTTTCCAGCAGCTGTGAACAGCAGCAGTGTAGTTGCCAACAGTTATTAAAGAGGAGTGGTTTGAGGACAGTTTTGAAACTTGACAGGTCGCTGTTGCCTGTCTTTTAGCATTGGTTATATAATCTATAACTTACTAGGCATATATGATAAAAAGTGTAACACTTCTTGGGTAGTTTTTCACATTACGTTGAACAGTTTCAGTTCAGTTTTGTAAGATGTACTTGGGCTGTTTTTTAAAAAACTCTACGCATGGGTCCATTTTCCTTGCTACTTTCCAGCCACCAGCTTCATAGAATTCATGGTCATCAAAACTTGAGTTTGAGAGAATGAAGAAAAATACATCTGAAACTCATGATATTAGGTAGGTATCTGTATGTATGAAGGCAGTTTCAGAATGTTTTATGGGATCTGTTTTCAGCAATGCCAGGCATTTGGCTCCCTCGGAGCGGTGAGGGGCATGGAGTGAGGCGCTGCCTAGGACTGATGGGGGAGACTGTCAGTGGAAGGGTACGACCAGCCCACTGGCTCTTATGCTTCGGAAGCTGATCTAGTGTGTCTGTGTGCACAGCATCTAGCACATCTCTTTTCAGGGTTTGTTCTGTTTTGAAGAGAGGGCATAAGCACCGATGCCAGTCGGCATTCAAGAAACAGGAGGCCTGGCCTTTTTGATGAATCTGTCTTCATTCTGTCCTTGACCAGGAGAGTGCCCCAGTCTTAACCAATAAGGCAAGCAAGGCCTATTACCTCTCTTGGATGCGTACAAACTTAAATTGGCTTGAAGGTAAATCAGCCAAAAGGGATGAACTCTTACCTGCTTCCCAAGGCTTTTTGTGTATTTTTCGGTGCAATATTCAAGGGACTCGAAAACAATAATTGGGAGAAGGGATCTGTAACTTAGTTGTGAAGGTATTCCTGTGGGAGCTGGGGCTGTGGGCGTGGGTTCCAGTCGGTGGGTTGGTACACCAAAGGTGAGCCGTCTGCTTCTCAGTGCAGAAGGGAAGCAGCAGTGGCCAGAACTCTGTATGCAAACTTCATCCGCTGTGTTTGTTGATGTCCACAGTAGACTTAAGTGATAGCTAGTAATCTAGTTACTGGTAATGAATGAGTCTTCAGGTATGTGAACATTTAAGTTTAGGGACCATCTCACCACCTGGGGACTCAGAAAGACTTGGAAATGAGGCTTTCAGAACTACCTTTTTGTGTTTGCACATATGTTCTGCCTGAGTGCCATCTGAAGCTGTGAAAATGAGTCATGTGAATCTCACCTGTAGCCTCATCTCAGCGATTCCAGGTGAAATTCTTTCCCTTCCCCCAAGCGAGTGTCTGCTGCCACATGTTTTAGTGTACCGGTAATGATGTATCTAAGCCTTACGGTAGCCACAAATTGAAGGGAATAGATGTACACCCACAAAGCATGCACTGCTTAAAATCTGAGTCATGGCTGTGAATCAGAGATGTGCCCGTTGCAGCTGGTGAAAGAGATTTGGGAAGACGTAACATTCCTGTTGAGAACAGCAGTAGTCTCATTTTGGGCTAAGGAAACCTTCCATCTGCGTGCAGGCAGACTCTAGCCTTAAGAAACCTCTATCCATTGAGAGGACCCTGCAAATTAATACCTGTCATGCATTTTTGAGTAAAGTAATCAAGAAACTACTCTAGCTGCTCCTCAGCTCTCTCTCCTCCAGGCAGTAGCCTCGCCTGTTTCGAATGCCCTTCCTCTTTCAGAGCATTGGGTAGTTAATTTTTAAAAATGTGTATTTTAAAATACATGTATATAGTTTGACAGATAAGATGGAAGAGAAATGGGGCTTGTGTCACTGAGTGAGACGGGTATTTACTTAGTGGGGAGGGGCAAGTGGGGACGTGTATTCTGGTCCCGAATGACAGCCTGGCAGTTGGGGCAAAAGAGTGGGGGGTTTTGCATGTGGACTGACAGACCCTCGGTATTCTTTCCCACACCCAGGCACAACCTTTGAAATGCAGACTTGACAGGCAGAGCTGGAATATCTGCTCCTTCCCTTCCTGCTGCAGCTCCTGCGAGCGTAAGGGCTGCGTGCCTGGACAGGCCTTGCTCCGCCAGCCGGTTCACAGGGGAAGGCAGCGCCGTCGCCCGCTCGCAGGGGAGGACGGAAGCGTCGGGAGCGAGGCAGGCGGGCGCCGCGCTGCCGCGGCGGCGGGCACTTACGGGGGGCCAAGGAGGGTGTGATCTGCGGGGACTCAATTCTCATGTAGGGACAAAGATCATAAACTGTATGCCTAACAATGCCAAGAAGCATGGGGTAAAGTTCTTAATAGTGTATTATCTGAGGTGGCTTGGGAAACTAGGTTATATGGGTCATATGCGATGACAAAGGTGAAAATATGGCAGGTAAAATTGCTGCTTTATGCAGAGATTTGCTTTTGCCTTTTTTGGTTGGTTTATAAGTCCTTCTGTAAAATAAAATGCAGACTTTTCCAAAGTCTATCTGCAAAAAGTTTATTTTGGAAGTTTTTTTGTGGGATATTTAATTCACACATCCTGCTGATACAGACTCTGGGCTTTGCATCTTCCAGAATTTCCTTCCACGCTCTCTAAAATGGCCATTGTGCTTTTCCACATCTGTACCAGCAGCTGGCTGGCTGAGCTCCAGACTCACTAAAGTTGTTTCTCTTTGCAGGGCTGTTTTTGCCCTTCTCACTGCATGGAGCCTTTCTTTCTGGCCGTACCCTTTGAGGCTTTGTTGCTTAGCTGTATGTTTTGTATGTGGCAATTACACATAGTGCCTTAAACCCTTTTTTTTTTTTTTTTTTTAAATCCCAGCTTAGGAAGGTACATCACAAGTTTCTACACCTATGTCTGATTCCATAACAAGCCTAGCCTTCCTTAGAATGTTTTTATTATTGTCATACTCATGAGAGCTCTGGGATACTTAAATGAGATTTTCTTCAGGCATTTATCATTGGTCATTTCTGATAGATGGCTGTTTTGAACATCAATTATAAAACTAAAAAAAAAAATCACATTAAATCCTGTCTGTGCAGACTAGAGTTTTGGTACGACCCCTACAGAGCACTGCAAACCATCAGTCAGTGCTTCACGTGCTAGAGAGCAATATTTTGGAACATTTTGTTGTCCTTTAGAAATCCTTTGGGGGTTATTTTGTTAATTTTTGTGTCTGTAAAATGTGGCCCATTAAAATGCTTGTGAAAACTGTCACTTAGCTACATCCTAGCTAGAGTATGGCCAACATAAAGGCAAACTCCTTTTCAAACCATCGTCTGTAGTGATGGAGGAAGCACCTGTGACAGGAGGGCTTCCTATGTATCCTCTGCTGAGGCTACAAAGGCCTACAGTACTTATGTTCAATAAGAACTGCTCTAAAATCACTCTTTGTAGGAGAAGTTGCAGCATGGAAGGGAGAGATCCTTCTACTGTCTTTGTTTCACACAATGGGATTATTAATTTCTTCACTCAGCAGAGTTGCTGGCTGATTGGGAAAATTTGGGGAAGGCAGCAGAAAGCTATCAAACCTGCTTGGGGCAGTTACTGTCAGCAGCCTGTTCTCATCTCTTCTGAAGCCACCAGTATAATGTGATTCCCTTGCTAGCTCTGCAGCAGCATTACTCTCTTGATTTAATTGCAGCTGTGTGGAAATGTGGGTGCTTTCCTTAAAATGTATTGTCATAGCAGAATCTCTGCTCTTATTAGACTTTCCATCCCTAGTGCCTGTGGAGAGAGCAGTGTGACAATACATTCCGCTGAAAAGGTCAAATGTTGGGAAGACAAATATGAAGAAATTAAAATGTGGTGTTTCTCTTTTGTTAGTACGAAGGTGTTTTGGGTGGGTGAGCCTATTCGTACAGCAGGGCCCCCACTGCAGCCTTCTGCCAGCAGCAGAACTGGGCGGAGGGAGCCTTACTCGGGGCTGGCTCTCTCCCCCCTGCCCTCACCAGGTCTTCTGGTGCTCGCTCCTCCCTGCTAGGATTCAGCTGGTCCCATAGCCAGTCTCCTACAGCAGCAGCCACCTCTTCCTAACAATATGTTTTAGGAGAGGAAATACTCTTCTCTGGGGAGGCAGTGTTTACGATATGCTTTAGCAAGGTGGGCTCTCTGTGGGGTCCAGCAAGGAGAACAGGAGAGCTTAGAGGGCACTGGTCATAAAAAACAAAAAACAACAACAACAACAACAACAACAACAACAACAAACCAACCAAAAAAAAACCCCACAGAATGAAACTTGTGTGCACATGCTTGGGAGCTGGGAAGAGATGGTCCAGCTGGTGCCATGCTCTTATGATTTGGGGGTGGGATTGAAAGTTAGCACCCTGCCGGGATGCATTTCTGCTGAGACAGCTGCAACCTTTTAGCAAATTTGGGTGGGAGGGCAAAAAGGGGAAGATGCGTTGTAGCCCAATCAAGTGCCTTCTCTGAGCAAGGATACCACGGGTTGCAGAAACATGTGCCTGGCTTTTTTACTAGAATCCTTCTGGGTGGAGGCGACCGTCGTTCTCTCAGGAACAGGAGGCTCCCGGAGCACTGCAGCTTTTGAAAGGTATCGATCATCCTCTTGCCAAGATACACAGGGAGAGAGATGGGCTGGGAAACAAGATGGGCGTGAAGCTGTTCACAGCCAAATCGCTGTTACTGTGGAAGGGCTCTAGAGAGGTGGGGAAAGATACAGTTTGGGGATTTAAGGTTGTATGAAATGGAGGAATAGACAGACACAGAGCTGGCAGTACCGAAATACTTGCTGTATTTTGATGTATGGTGCATTAATTTTGCCTAGGGTGGGAGAAAGTCCTAACCTGTGGTTCTTCAGTTGGGCCGTT
Source organism: Platalea leucorodia (assembly GCF_965183815.1). Taxonomy (NCBI): domain Eukaryota; kingdom Metazoa; phylum Chordata; class Aves; order Pelecaniformes; family Threskiornithidae; genus Platalea; species Platalea leucorodia. Next base: position 153,852,670 of record NC_138823.1, on the reverse strand, counting down.
TGTAAGCAAAAGTACAGGTAGCAAATGAGAAACTTCATGTTTGATTCCCCATAACTTACTGCTCTCCTAATAGCCACTCTCCTTGAGTTCCCATCAGCTGCTTCCTCAACCCCAAACCTTCTCCCTTCGAGTTTGGAGTGGAGCATCTGATGGCATGAGCTTTTAAAGCCTTGTTGAAAATAAAGGGCTCCTCAGTTGAGGATGATACATGTGAGTGAAATGTGAGATCTAAATTTGATTTGGGGATGAAGCTAGAACTAGTGAAAGCAATGCGAGCTCCAGGTGCAGATACCAAACTTCTTGAAATGGGTTAGCAGTGCTGTGTGTGAGTCCCGAGTGGGCAGGAGGGAACGGGAGAAGCCCCGAAGCAGAGGAATAGTCCGGGAATGGAGCCAGGGAATCTGTACCTGCCTTACCATTTGAAACAGGCAAATCGTCAGGGGGGGCAGATGTGACAGTAGAAAATAGATATGATAAATCATGTCCTTAGGAGGCTAGTGCTGCACTGCTTAATGCCTCCTTATTGCTTTCAGGTTCCTGTCTGACATCTGTTTGCTTTTTCTTCAGTGTCTTTATGGGTTTGGGGTTTTTTTCCTATTTTTGTGGCAGAAGCAAATATTAAGAAAGAATTTTTAGATGTCTGGATCTAGCAATCTGGTTGGAATACATAGGACAACCTTGTGGTGAGAAAATGTAAAGATTTTAACCACTTACGTTACAGAATACTTGTTTTCATAGATTCATCTGCATTTTCAGCACCCTAGCTGAAATAGCTTTCAACATTTTGAAAGTCGGCATGGCAAAGCATATTTACCAATATCTACACAAAATCAGCTTAGCTACAAGGTTTCTGCTTGTGTGAAGGAGAGGCTGAATCGAGCCTGGTTAGGCAATGTGCCTCTTCGGTGGCATTGCGAGCCTTTTGTGTGTGAAGTTGAGTCCTAATCGTTCAACTTCCAGGTAGAACATCAGCTGGGCATTTTGCAAACTACTTTTGTTTTTGTTTTTGCTAAGGAGAGGAAATATGACTAATGCTGTCTGATAATACCTGAGTTCATGGAACATTAATCCTTGAGATCTGAAGTAGAAAATAAGAGTTAGAACTTCTGAAATTAATTAAATATAAAATCCATTTAGTCAAGAGGCCTGTTTTTCAAACTTCATAGAAAACCCTGTCTCTGGCTCTTCAAAACATTTAAGAGCGTAGTCCAACTAGAGTAAAGTTCAGATATTGCTGAGAAGTTCTGGAGTTGCCTGTGGCCAGTTAATTATTTAGGTTTTTCAGGTAACAGTGATTGTTGTGCCAGAACAATTATTAGTTACAGTTTTTGACTGTGGATTGCCTTTTTATTTAAGCTTTACTTATTTGTACTTGGATTTTGTACTTTTTCACCCTTATTATGCATGAATGAGATGCAAAAGCTGGAGTCTGTGTTCCAAGGTCAAAAATACACGGGTTCATTTGCTTTCCCTGAAAAGTAGTTTTTAAAAAGATATTGTATATGGATGCTAAGTACTTTCCAGCAAAATGCCCTCGGCATGATGCAGTAAACTTGGTAGGAAATACTTTATACCCATCCTATGGTAGCTAGTGTACTGTGCTGATGGGGATTTCAGATAGATGAGTACAGAAGGAGAACCAAGAAGGGGTCCTGGTCTGGTGGGCTGATCGCTCCTGTAGAAGTGCGGAGGCCTGGGTGCACACCTTGCCTCCCAGGTGGCGTCTTTTGCTCCACTTGAAACAATCCTTGAAGAAATCCAGGAACCTGCTGTGGAACAAAGCAGTTCTGGGTACGCGCCGTGGCGGGCAGGCCTGCGGATCTGGAGAAATGTGGAGATACATCTGGGAGGAGAAGCCAAGACTTGCGCCAGGTGGCCAAGAGATGGGAGCGTGCTTTCTGTCTGGCCTGGTGGGGTCCTGAATTCCTCTGTGCTCAGCAGTGTAGCTTCAGTAACAGGAGAGGAGAGGGCTCGGTTCCAGATTAACCTTCAGCTAGGCGATTAGACTGTGCCCCTAAGAGGCTGGTTTGAATTACCTCAGGCTCAGTGTAGGGAACTGAGCCTGGGTCTTCCCCTTCCTGGGTGTACTTTCTAACCATCAGGCTGTTAACGAAAAGGGGTAGGTGAGAAGGTTGCTGGCTTCCTTTGGCTCTACTTTAAAAGGAAGCATCTGCCATCAGTGCACTTCATAGGGTGCCTAGTCTTGTTGTGTGTTCTGAAAACAGCTTTCTGATTGAGCCCCTTGGGGGAGTTGAGCAGATTCTGGAGCCCGCTCAGGCTGCAGCGTTGAGCTGTTCAGCCCTGCTGAGACTGAGGCAGCTCTGGGCACGCACAGAGCAGAGGCACCACCTATCCAGAATGCCTGAAAATCAAAAAAAGTAATGTGCCACTGTGTAAGAACTTTCAGGATCACAATTTCTGTCACTATTGGACTTAGCTTGATGATACGGCATTATATTTAAATTGTGAATAAACCTTGGCCTAAGAAAGTCAGTCCTCATCTCTGTGAGAAGCAGAGATTTTTTTTTTTTCTTGATAACATGCAGCAAAAGTCTTGAACAGATTTTCATGAGCAACCCCGTGGTTGGATTAGTGCCCTCATTCAATCAGTGTGCAAAATACAAACCCTAGGCAGAGCTAAACTACAAAGCAGAGGAGATTTTAACAATGCTAAATAGAGTGAAAAAACCAAGGGAAAAATATCTGAAATCCTCTTATATGATTATTAAAACAAAAACACACACACATGAAACCAGCAAAGTCTTAGACTGGGGTGGCACAGGGAACTGGCAAGAGAACAGCCTGTTCTAGTTGGATGCTTTGTTGGATATTAGTTGGAAGCTGTAACAAAGCAAATATTTCAGGACTCCTTGTAGGTCTCTGCATGAGCTGACCATGGGTGCATTGGCCACCTTCTCCCTTCCATGGCACCGCTGATCCCAGCTACCTGGCAGCTTCTTGCACTACCCCTCTCTAGTCGCACGTTCTCTCTTTCCTCTCTTCAGATTCTTAAGAAACTCCATGCTCACCTCTTCTTCCCAACCCTCTTCCACTGTAGCCTTTCCACCTAAATGCACTTTTCCATCTATCATTGCACCCATGTCTGTGCTATGGATTTCCTTGAACTGCCATACTCTCTCGTGCGTCTTGTTTGCTTGCACTGGCCTTCTGTGCATGCATGCATTTAGCACTACCAACAGGCAATGGTCTGTGCATCTTCACTAGAGTCTAGTCTGTGCTAGCATTAATGCAAACTTTCAGAAATGGATTTAAAAAAAAAATCTTTAAGGAGTGCAACCTCACCTTCTGGCTTCTTTCTTCACTAGTTATTCAATGGTACCGGCATCCCTTTTCAGCAAAAATAACATTAAAAACAGTAGGTCCCCCAGTAGGAGACTAGTTTGCTGAAGTTACATGAAGCTGTCTGAGAATACATGGTGGGATAGCATAGTTTGCATTTCAGGCTGATCCAATTAATGTTAATCTCCTTTCCACTGCCATGTATGGAACTTTACAGGTGAGGAATGACTTTAATTACGAGTAAATTGCATCTAGTTCATGGGGCTGAGGCCAGGGACTGTACTCAGAAGACTTAATGAAATAAACATGCATAAAATTGCATGAGAAAATGAAAACCTATGTGAGAGGAGCTAAAGGGAAAATAGAGAGAATGAAGCTGAATGGCGGAATGAATACCATTAGATTTGCCAGGCCGGGTTCATATGCATTCTCTTTCCTAAAAGGAAACACATAAGTAGATGAGAGAATTTTGCCTACAGGCTTTAACCCAAAAACTTACTGGGCAAATTGCAAAGATTTGACAAGGAAAATCTACCAGATACTGCATCGTGAATGACCTTGCTCTGCCAGGTACCTGCCGGTGGCTTGGAGCATGGTGGCAACTCCTGAATGTCTTTACTCCTCAGGATGTTTCCACTGGCAGAAAGAAGCCGTGGTGGCTGCCCTAGCAGCTGGAGAAGGTGACAATGAGTCAGGCTTGGCCTCTAGTATCAGCTGCCAGCATGCAAAAAACCCCAGAAAACACATATGTTAGTTCTTGCTGTGGATGAAGACTCCATGGTGTTACCTGAGCCCATCCTATTTCTGGAATTCCTGGTAGCATCACATTAATGTGAGCCAAAGCTCCCCCCCGCCTCAGCTGATGGTGGGATTTCGTCCCTGGGGTGCAGCCCTGCCTGGGAAGGGCTCCTGCCTCCGTGTGAGCGCCGCTCTGCTGCAATGGCTTTCAGCTGCCGTGACATAAGAGCCCAAAGCAACTTGATAGAAGAGCTGTAGGACTGTAGATCACCTCTTTGAGTGTGTGCTGATTTTGAGGGATATGCTGTGATTTAAAAATATTTGAAGGATGAATATAAGCAAGCAGGGAGACAATCTAGGGCCATAAAAAAGCTACAATAAGGAATGGCTGGATGAACCTGAAGGAATTTCAAGTTGAATATGAGGAAAACCTCCCTTAACGTTATTTCTAACAAACTATGCAGCAGCATCCCAACATTTTGGGATACTTAAAACCAGAAAGTAACAAACAATAAGAAACACAGCTCAGAGAGGCATTTGGCAAGTGCAGAGTTTGGTGAACTAGGCGGCCTCTACCATCTCTAATTTATTTTGATTGAGATGCTGGGGGAGAACATCCACGGAGCTCTGAGGAGCTTTGTTCTTTGTCCTTTACAGAAATGAAATAAAAGATCAAAAAGAAATTAGATTATTTGTTTTAAATAAAATTACACTTGTTTGTGTCTCTCTAAATGAGCTGCAGAATAGTTGCAGTTGTTTTATAGCACTCAATTCTTTTCCAAATCTCTACTGAAAGCAAAGACCTTCTGGTTTAATGCTTTAGGTTTTGTTTTACTGAGTAGGCAGTTTATAATCATAAGCAGTTTTGCATTGAAACTTAATGTGTAGGAATTGTTAAAATTTGTATTTGTTGAATTAATATATCCTTTTATCTAGATAAAATTTCCATTATTTTAACAGCATATATAATCCTTTTTTGATGTTATGTCTAACTTTAGAAGTCTACGGTGTAAATGTTTGCACCTGAGCTACTCATCTTCTGTTCTTACATAGTCAATAGCAAAAAGTACATACTTTGTGGTTCCTGAGCTATTCTGGCGCCTTTCGGAGAAGAAGTGCTCCAGAGATGCTATTGACTCTGTTGACTGAACCTCTACCACCTCTGAGAGGAATTTCGAGTGATTTGGTTCTACTTAGATACCTACATTTGTGCAGATGAATCCTGTGCTAGGAGCTTGGCCAGGACGAATGCTACGAGGGGGAACCAAGGCTGGGCCCAAAACTTGTCAGGAAAAAACCTTGCAGTTCTTCTATCCTGAATTCATAAAATCACCGAATGGTTTGGGTTGGAAGGGACCTTAAAGATCATTTGTTCCACCCCCCCTGTTATGGGCAGGGACACCTTCCACTAGATCAGGTTGCTCAAAGCCCCATCCAACCCAGCCTTGAACGCTTCCAGGGATGGGGCATCCACAGCTTCTCTGGGCAACCTGTTCCAGTGCCTCACCACCCTCACAGTGAAGAATTTCTTCCTCATATCTAATCTAAATCTACCTTCTTTCAGTTTAAAGCCATTACCCCTTGTCCTATCACTACACTGCCTGATAGACTCCCTCCCCATCTTTTCTGTAGGCCCCCTTTAAGTACCAGAACGCTGCTGTAAGGTCTCCCTGGGGCCTTCTCTTCTCCAGGCTGGACAACCCCAACTCTCTCAGCCTGAACTCACAGGGGAGGTGCTCCAGCCCCTGATCATCTTTGGAAATGTTTGCACAAGAACCAGGAGCAGCTGTGGGAAATCAATTACTCAGGATGCTGTAAGAAGAGGGGGCTTATTGCAATTGACTTTGGTCATGGATGAGGACACAGAGAAGACAGACAGAACCTGATCCCTACAGGGCTAAAGTCAGTCACTAAATCCTTTGTGCAGCTCAGGCTGCTGGTGCCTCAGTTACTGTTCTTTGAGCTAATGGAATAATGCAATTAGGATGAGGTAGTACTGATAAACTCTTATCCTTTGAAGGGCTGGTTGTTAAAGAAAAAGTGACACTGCCATGCTAGTTGCAATGTAGCCACACTTTGATAATCTGCCCGACCAGGCTTTGCTGTGGTGGAGGGCCACCATATCGTACCTGCCTGTGGCTCGGGGGCGGGAAGGAGATTTGCAGACAGAAATCAGGGAAGCGGTGGGAGCAGAGAAGAACATGATAAAGGTCATGGCTGTGCATGGTGTGGAAATGATGAGTAGGGTTTATGTTCACTGCCTCTTTTCATACAAAAGCTATGGGACATCAAATGAAGGTAGCAGGAGCCAGGCTAAAAACAATAAATAATAAAATGAAGTGGATTCTCATAGAATGGATAATTGAGTGGTTAGACTCCTTGCCTGAAGGATATTGTGACTGCTAAAAGTGTGCGTGGCTCAGGAGGAGACTGGACAAGTTCATGGAAATCTGTTAAGGGCTGCTAATACCAGCGAGGCCACATCCAGCCCAAGAAGTCCCTGAAAATGGCTGGAGACAGGGAGAATATTGGCAGAAGTACGACATGTTCTTGCACTGTTCTTATACTCTGATCTGGGCTAATGCTGAGTTAGATGCACCTTAGTGCTGACCTTTGCAAGCACTGTTACATGTTCTTTCACCTCCAGAAAACTATTTAATCTTCTTTAAGTCGGCAGCTTTTTTCCAGAACAGCTTTGCATGTTCATCATAGCATAGAACCTTGTTTTCTTTTCCTGTCATGTTATAATAGTGCATTTGTTTTGTTGGCTTTACTCATATTTATTTTTAAAATGAGATATTCATCTCAGGGGAACGAGACTCATGAAAAAACACCTTATTCATGCCAAAGCACTTCTGGGAGATCTGTTTTTGTACTTTAGAAGACGCAAAAGTAAATGTAACTTGCTGAGGTCAGACTTTCATCCTGCTTTCCAGAATAAGCTACAAAGAACTGTTTCTGTTTCTTTTTAAATTATTTAAAATGATCTCAGAAGACTTTTGGTATTTAATAATTATGAGTTTGTCCTAAAAGCTGATGAGCAGCAACTCCAAGAGCGTACTGGCTTTGCTTATCATGCCTTGAATTAATGGCACAAAACGTGCAAGACCTTCATTGTGGAAAGTGCAAAGAATAACAATGGGTATAATCAATTCAAGAAATATTTTATTTTTAGTTGTTACTTTAAGACAATAGAAAAATACTTGAAAGGGTACATTTAATGTTCCTCAGTTTTCTGAGGGTATTTTTTTCTAAGCCTCGGGTGATATGAGAGATGCCATTAATCATGAAGAAGCGCAGATAGCTAAACAACTGAAAGTAAACAAAGGTTCTTTGCTTTTATGATCAGCAGCTCTAGATACAGGGGCTGATGCAAATCTGCTGTGGGTATAAGATCTAATTAGGAAAGTTGTTACCTAGAGGCACTTCTTACTTTTCTATTCCCCATCCAAAGGGAAGTTCAGTTGTATAGTGCATTTTACTTTTATTTGCTCTGATGAGAGGAACCGTACTTCTCTCTTCCCTTCATGTCAACCTGGATTCATGATCGCGAGGCAGGTGAGAGCGAACCTGATGCCCGACTGACCAGCTGTGCATCTGCCAAAAGCAATGTGAGCATCGACAGCCTTCAGCTTTCTGTCCTGCCTCTGCGACTCTTGCTGCTGTCTCCCATGAGGAAAACAGGATGGTAGAGCGCAGAGATGGCTGTCGGCTCATGGAAGGTGAGGGCTGATAGCATGGCTAGAGCACATTGCCCAGGCTGAAGGAAGACTATCAAATCATTATCATTAATCTGCTTTCACTATTGGGAAGAACTGAGTGAAAGATCTGGGTTTAATATTTCTGAAGATGCTGTGTACTTGTTATTATGCAACTACAATTGTATAATGCCGGGGAACTGTCTCAAAAACAAACTGTTTCTGAATGTCCAGATTTAAACCGGCATTACAGAGATGTTGGGTACTCACAGAAAGCACTGCCGTCCCTGGGATGTATGTTTTGGACGTGCAAATGCTCCACAAAGTGCAAAATTCACTGACAAGTGAGATGCTCAGAATCTCTGGTCAGGAATCTGAAAATTAGTGTACTCAGCAGTTTTGGCCCTCATCTTCCTCTGCTTCACATACCATTATCCCATTTCACAGTGAGTACCAGATCAGCTAAGGGCTATTGAGAAGAAAAGCTCTCAGATGCTGTAGTAAAATTTTCATAAATAAATAGCTAATATTGCATCTGGTGCAAAGGCTGGGTAGTGCACTATAAGTACGGTTTGGGACTATGCAGTGAATATCTATTTAGTAAATCAGTAAGCATTCAGCACAGCAGGAATCCTGTGACAAGAGAACCATGTGGTTGTGCAGTCTCAGCTCTACCTGCATTTGTCTTTTTTTGTGATAGTACAGATACGTTTTCTTTACTCTGTGACCTTTACAGAATGAAGATTGTATGGACATTTGAAAATGGCACCTTGAAAAAGGCCCCATCTTTCCCATGGGCATGGATATGCAGAGGGCTTTGCTCAGTGAAGCCTTGAGGGATCTTAAATACCTCTTTAACGTGAAAGATGGTGCTCATTCCATTGCAATGGTAATGCATTGCTTCTAGCAGCAAGAGGAGCTGTATAAATGCTTGGGCAGCACAAGTAGAATCCAAACCAGAAAGAAAGAAACCACAAAAAGCCAACCCAAACATATATTTGTTATGAGTTAAAAGTTATCCTTGAAGAGTGCAGCAATGAGCCTGTGTCCTTGGTGGCAGCAGGTAACAACGTACCAGTGATCACTGACACCTTGAGAAACTACCCGCTATGTAAGGAAGGGTTCAGAAGAGTGTGTGCTGAACTGTTATATTATTACCTGCTAGCACTTCTCTACGCTTGCTCCCACAGGTGATGCCATGGTACTCAATCTGGAAGTCAGGGGAGGAGAAGCAAAGACATCCGCAAAACCAAACTGCTGTCCTAGAAAGCAAATGTTTATTTTTCTCTTTCCTGTTGGAGAACAATTTCTGCCTGGTCAGAAGTAGATGCCAAAATTGGCGGTGAATGTGTAGGGTGAGCTGATTAATCTTCGGAGTAAAACGCCTTCAGCAGAAAGCCAAGGTGAAAACCGAGGCTAGCCCCTGCGATGCTGCGCTGGCGCGTGTCGCAGGAGTACCAGCCGGTGCCAACGGGCCCCTGCCGCTGGGAACCAAGAGCTGCTTCCAGTACCGCTGCTTCGCCAGTGTCCTCCCAGCAGGAATATAAAGCCCCCAGATGATGAAGGGTGAGAAGTTTATGCAGGTTGTAGCTCCAAATCTGCATGTGTAGAGCTCCCATTTGTGTTGTTTGCTCTTGCACAGTACTCAGTTTGTAAGTACTGAGCCAATTATCTACAGATTCTTGAAATTAGCTTTTGAGAAGATCTGACTTGTCTTTTTCTGTCAAAAATAGACACGAGGCATAGTTTTTTAAGTCAGCTGAGTACATTACTGAAAAGATTGGTTTTGAATTAATCCAAATTTTTGAAGAAGGAAGAAAATTACCCTTTTTTCCAGACTGATGCTCCAGCAACAGCAGTTTGAATTAATACACTGGAATGTTTCTATTCATCTTCATAATTTTTGGACTGCTGTTTTTCCTGATTTTGAAGCAGGAGTCAGTGAGACCTGTTGCTGATGCCATGCATGCTATGGACCCCACTTCATATGCTCCTCCCCTCTTTGAGGTACATGGGAAGGAGGGTGGACCTGATACCCAGAGATTTAACAGATGCCATGATCACCTTGTGAGACCTGCCTGTATTCTGCAGAGCTCCTACTTTCTCACAGACTTTGTTATTCTTCATACCATTATATCAGACAAGTTGACATAACAAAAAGGGATTTAAGTCCAAGAAATGAGATTGCTCGGTCCACTGAACCTTCACTTTAATTCCTTCTCACCACCCACCCGCTACTTTTGTGCCTCGTTTTCTCATTTTGTTGCACAGGCCAACAGGCTGAGCTTCAAGCTCAAATAAAAACTTTAAAAAAAAAAAAAAACCAAAAAACACAAAAAAACACGAGCTGAACATTCCTAAAAAAACTTGCAAACCTGCTGAAGCAGGCCCCTAAAATCTCAGCAGGATTATCGCTGAGATATCAGGTTTTTCTCTAGGCTGTGGTGCAATCTGGTCCAGGGATGTTGGGCTTTTCTGATCCATGTCTTGCACTTGAGTGCATTTTTATCTGAAATGCATCCTGCTCGCTGGCTGGTGAAGCACACATTCCTCACCAACGCAGGTTTGGCACTGGGAAACATCTGGGACCAACTGTTCAGAGCCAGTTCTGCTTAGCAGAGTCTGGTATTTCATTCTTTGGGAAAGGTGGTGAGTGTGGTCTGACTTTGTACAAGAGAAAATGAGCTGAATTCAAAGGCAAACCAAGATGTTCTCTGTGTTTAAAAAACACAACAACACAAAAACAACCCCTGAAAGCACTACAGTAAACAAACTAGAAAAAACTTACAGCAGATAAGGCATAGTAGGGCAACGCTCATGTGGGAGATCAGACCTCTTTGATATAGTCAGACAAACAAACAAACCATAAAAACTGTCTGCAGGTAGGGAGTACAGGTTTAGTGATTATTCAAAAATATTTAGTATTTGAATTCTCTCTGCTAATGTCATTCTGCTTATGCATCAATGTGAAGCCTCAGAAGTCATAAAATGATCTTATATCAAATACAAATGGAAAGCAGAGGGTGCTATAATTCACCTGCTCCTGCTGCAGTCATGCTGTGTGAGATAATCTGGAATTCCTCGGCAGAGACCCTGAAGTTTGCAATTCCACTGATCTAATGAGCTTGATACCCTGCAAAGGATTGTTTAAAATATTCAGATTTAAAGACTTGTGATTAATTTGAAGGCAAGCACAGTTGTCAGCTGGATCATTTATTTTTGCATAATTTGTATCCTATTGTCTCTAGATTGTCATTTTTTCCAAGTCTGCTGCGCTGCTGTCTCTGGGTGACCGAAAGCCGCGGTGCGCCAGCTGCTGTGCTGCAGGCTGCAGCTCCCGGGAAACCATCGGCTTTGGGACCGGGGCTGCTGCGGGGGACGGCCAGCAGCTCGCAGCTACGCTTGGTAGCTGGCAGCTTCTGTTTAAATGCAAGGGCCATGCAGTATTGCATGCTTAGTGTTGTCCAGCAATAACAGACAAAATGCCAGAGAGGTGATGCTGCAGGCTGTGGCTGGTTTACGGGCTTCAGGATCTTCCCAACCTGCTCTGAATGATCAGCTGTGAAATAGTTAAAATTTTTGATATACACTAGTGTTTTTAGGTTTCAGGATATAACTAGTAAACAAAAATGTAGGTGCATGCCTCTCTTGCTCCAGATTATCTACAGATGTAGGAATATCTTTGATGGATATACACAAAGTTCATATTAAAAAAAAAACCAAACATCCACAGCTGTGTTTTTATGCTGCAACCCATGGGCGCATTGTTGTAATCTTGTCCGTTGGGGTGGTTTCACGACCCAGTCCTCCTCTGGTTTCCAACTGAGGTGCTGAAGTAACAGTCAATGGAAAAGCAGTCAGAAGGACCAGTTCCTGGCTGCCTCACGATCCTCTTTCTTTTCCCTGTACTAATCATGGCTTTCACTAATCATCTTCTTATCAGTTACCCCAAGTTCTCCCTCTGGCTTCTCTTCTTAATGTGTTACTACTACTGAAATTTGAGAGTCAAAACTGAGCTGCTGTTGTTGATATCACTGCTGTCAACTTTGTTATGGGAGTCTACAAGCTAGGAGTGATCTTTAAGCCTTCTGTCCCTCTAGAAGGTGGACACCAATCATGCATTAATTGATTTTATGAGTATTTACAAGTTTCCTCCTCTTCTTTGTGCCCAAACTACCAAAATCCTTATCTGAGCATCCCACCTTAATTCCTGTAACCTTTCTTCCCTCAAGATGGAGTTACGTATGACTGCTAAGCTAGTCTTACATCTTTTCAGCACCAAAATGGGAAAGATTTTTCTCCTGCCTGCTCCCACCCTACCTCCTCCTTCTCCCTTGCCCTGGTCTGCTGCCTGCCAGACCCTGGGTTCAGGCAGGCAGAAAGCTCTCTATTTCTTGTTGCTGGATTAGTTTTCTGCCTTTTTAGTGAGTTGAGTATTCTGATGGTGGGGTTCAACAAGCACCAGAGCCAATACAAAGCAAGAGGCAGCACCAAGGAATAGGGATATGGGGAAACTGGATGAATATTTTCAACACTGAGGGTTATGAACCCAGCTAGAACTCTGTCATTGAACTTTAACTTCAAGCCTCCATCAGCTTCATGGAGCCCTTGCGCAGTCCTTGCGGTGCATAGTTTCTACAGCGTGTTTCCTTGCCTGTCACTTTAGGCATGTTCCTTCCTGATGTGTCTCCCTCATTTCAGCATATGAAGTTTAAGCTTCTTGTCTGCACCTTGAACGCCCTTCAGAGTTATGCTCCTCTCTGTTATCTTCTCCTGTCTTAACCCATAACCTTCACTTTACCAATGATACTTTCATTTTCCACGCACTTTTTTTGGTTTGTTTTATTCAGATATAGAGATGTGTATATATACACAGGCATTTATTTCATATTTGCCTCTATATGCAAAGATCCCTCCCCCAGTTCATCAGCAAGTTGAGAACCCTCTCCCCAGAATATGCGTTCTTGTATAGAAACAATGAGTAACAACAAGGTAGGACAAATGAAAGAAGCTACTACTTATGATTTGTATGAGGAAAGACAGTAATGTTTATTTGGTTTAAGTACTCAGTCACTTTCCTCAAATCTCTTTTATCTTCAAGAGTCAGCTTTGTGCAACAGGGACTAAGTGTCACGTGTATTTGTAGGGCCCATTACACAGTAGGGACCTAATTCTGATGATTGTACAGAAATATTTCATAACAACAAATGTAAGTGAAGCAAGTCAAATAAAATAACATCTGTCTTCAGTGCTTGGAAGCAGGAACGGATCAAAAGAAAGTTCTGCCTTTTTGAAATATTAGTTTGCATTTTCTTGGTTTTCATGTCTAACCTAGGCAGCAGCAGCCTGTGCTGGCAGCAGCAGAGGAGTTCCCATCAGACACATTTTCAAAATAGAACTGCTACAGGAATTCCAGCTGTCGCCCTGCTTGCTGCGTGGCCTTTGCTGGCGGTGCTCTGGAGAGTATCTTTAGCTTTCCATTTTAAGAGAGGTGGTGGTTGTCAAAGAAACCCCTAACTGATGTCTTTTTCCATTGCTTGTTACACAAAATATATTTTTTCAGTGTGTATCACAGGTCAAAGCCATAGGTGGTTGTCAGGAAACTTAAGATGACCACAAAGAGTTTGAAAAGGACCACTACAGGTACAGAAGGGAAGATGGGCAGTATTCAGATAAATTCAGATTTGATTCGGCCTGCACGACATGGCACAGCAGCAGAAATATGGGCAGAAGATGAAGTATGAAAGCTTCCATTAGTAGAGCTCATCTCCAAGGCTGTCAGTACTTCTGGGAAGGGACTATGTCATCTTAATAGGTTGGCTAAGTTTCATGGCTATCTTTTGTGTATATAAGTGTAATATAGACACACACAGGTCTACGGGGCCAGATGGGATCCACCCAAGGGTACTGAGGGAGCTGGCAGAAGTGCTCACGAAGCCACTTCCCATCATCTATCAGCAGTCCTGGCTAACCGCAGGGGTCCCAGTCAACTGGCGGTTAGCAAATGTGATGCCCGTCTACAAGAAGGGCTGGAAGGAGGATCCAGGGAACTGCAGGCCTGTCAGTCTGACCTCGGTCCTGGGGAAGGTTATGGAGCAGATCATCCTGAGTGCTATTACACAGCATGTACGGGGCAACCAGGGGATCAGCCCCAGTCAGCATGGGTTTATGAAAGGGAGGTCCTGCTTGGCTAACCTGATCTCCTTCTATGACAGGGTAACCCGCTTAGTGGATGAGGGAAAGGCTGTGGGTGTTGTCTACCTGGACTTTAGTAAGGCCTTTGACACCATTTCCCACAGCATTCTCCTGGAGAAACTGGCTGCTCATGGCTTGGACAGGTGTACTCTTCTCTAGGTAAAAAACTGGCTGGATGGCCAGGCCCAAAGAGTTGTGGTGAATGGAGTTGAAATCCACTTGTCATCCAGTCACAAGTGGTGTTCCCTAGGGCTCAGTATTGGGGTCGGTTCTGTTTAATACCTTTATTAATGATCTGGATGAGGGGATCAAGTGCACCTTCAGTAAGTCTGCAGACGACACCAAGTTGGGTGGGAGTGTTGATCTGCTGGAGGGTAGGAAGGCTCTGCAGAGGGACCTGGACAGGCTGGATCGATGGGCCGAGGCCAATTGCTTGAGGTTCAACAAGACTCAATGCCGGGCGCTGCACTTGGGTCACAACAACCCCATGCAGTGCTACAGGCTGGGGGAGGAGTGGCTGGAGAGCTGCCTGGCAGAAAAGGACCTGGGGGTGCTGGTCAACAGCTGCCAGAACAGGAGCCGGCAGTGTGCTCAGGTGGCCAAGAACGCCAATGGCATCCTGGCTTGTATCAGAAATGGTGTGGCCAGCAAGACCAGGGAAGTGATAGTCCCCTTGTACTCGGCACTGGTGAGGCTGCTCCTCGAGTACTGTGTTCAGTTTTGGGCCCCTCACTACAAGGACATGGAGGTGCTGGAGCGTGTCCAGAGGAGGGCAACAAAGCTGGTGAAGGGCCTAGAGAACAAGTCTTATGAGGAGCAGCTGAGGGAGCTGGGGTTGTTTAGCCTGGAGGAGAGGAGGCTGAGGGGAGACCTTATTGCTCTCTACAACCACCTGAAAGGAGGTTGTAGCGAGGTGGGGGTTGCTCTCTTCTCCCAAGTAACAAGCGATAGGATGAGAGGAAATGGGCTCAGGTTGCACCAGGGGAGGTTTAGATTGTCACTTAGGAAAAATGTCTTCACTGAAAGGATTGTCAAGCATTGGAACAGGCTGCCCAGGGAAGTGGTTGAGTCTCCATCCCTGGAGGTCTTTAAAAGACATGTGGATGTGGTGCTTGAGGACATGGTTTAGTGGTGAACTTGGCAGTGGTAGGTTAATGGTTGGACTTGGTGATCTTAAAGGTCTTTTCCAACCTAAACGATTCTATGATTCTATAGCATACACTATTTAGCAGTTGGGGTCTTCTGTATGAATTTTACCAGGTCATATGTACCAGGAGTGTGTGTGGAGTCAAATATTTCAAAACATTGGCTTGTTTCCCTGAAAATGCTAGGAGCAGAGTATCAGTAGGCAGTTGCTCAGCTGTGAGTCCTGTTCCCTTCTCCCTGACACCCTGCCCTGATGGTGCCCAGTATTTATTTTCTGGTGCCTGTGCAATGTACTTCTTTGCTCTTTCACTTTTTATAGCAATTGTGTTGTAGCTCTGATAGTTAAGCTTGCAAAAGAAGGAAAGTTTGTAAGGGCAGGTAATATATGTTATTAGACCAACTGATGTAAAACGTGGTCACTTTCCAGTATGCAAGCATTTCAGCAAGTCTGATGCAGATATCACTGGAAACCATTACTCCCAGGCTGCTGATATGTTTTTCCCAGCAGCAAAACAGAACTGGGACTGTTTCACCCTTCTGGAGCTACTTATTCCTCACCCCATCCCGGAATTCACTATTCCATCAGAATGGGACTGTACGGTAAAATAAGTGACGTTCTGCAGGTCATTTAGAAGTAACCAAACAAAAGAAAAAGTAATCTGTAATTATGTTAATTAATTAGCCCATTTGTGGGAGAAGTAATGTTAGCAGAGAGAATTCAGTAGGAGCAGAGGTGACAGATTGAGACAGAAAGCATTTGCAGAACAGGGTCAAGTCAGCAGGAGATGAGATGTTGAGAGAATTGTAATGAGCATAAAATCAATGTCTCTGTACTATTTAATACTAAATAATATAATAATAATAATAATAATGAATTCTAAATATTTTGTAAATCTTCCTTGAGGATTGGGATTGAGATGCGAGAGGGAATTATTGTTTTGCAATGTTAAATGATAACTGTGCTTTTTTTATTTATAATTCTTGTGAGTTCATTCTAGAATGTAGAGGTTGGCAGGTTTCACCCACAGATACTCTACAAGGACCTCTGCTACACTGGGTGACGTGCATCACGTACTGGATGTCTAGGTGTAAACTCTGATGGCTGAGGAATTAAGAACACTTCTTGTAGTTCTCCTGGCAGGATCTGGCTCTATTCAGTGCTCCGATCTCTCTCTCTTTTTTTTTTTTTTTTTTTTTTCTTCTTTTCCCTCTGGCAAGTTTGAAAAACTGAGAAGTTGCTTGAAAGCTGTGAGATTGACTTCTGGAGAAAGATTTGTCAAGGATGACTTTCTTCCCTAATAGACTGTAATTCTTTTCCATGCAGATGCCAGTTTGAGGCAATATGTGACAAACAGAAGTGCCTTGTTAATGGGAGTTTTCTTATCGTATGTGATGTTTGCTAGAGAATGAGCCTAATTATTTCTTGCATTTCTCATGCTCTGACAAGAAGGAAGCATTTATGCATATCAGCTTTAGTGATATTTAAGCCAAAGTGCCAGTATAAGAATACATTAAGAGTAGAAACCAAAGTTTATCATCATTTTTTTTCTTCAAGATTCATTGCTTCCTGCATTTCTACCCACTCGGAGTCAGTAGCTATCTAAAACGTGTCTAAAATTGAAACCTTCACAGCTGTGCAGACTGTGCAGCAGCCAACCGTTTAAGGTGGTCAGAAAGGAAAGCTACTTCAAGAATGGAGGCTTTTTTCAGACTTAAAAAAAGTCATATTTAAAATTCTTTTGACCCTGCGTCATAGCATGAGCAGCTGTCACCACATCTGACTAGGAGCCTGAAGGATTAGAAGGAAAAAACTTTGTTCACTGCAGAAAGGAAAGTTGTTATAGCAGTTTTAAGCCATCGTGTCTAATGGTGGGAGCTCTGTCTAATTCCTTCTTATCCTCCCTTGAGCTTTATGTCATCCCCAGCTCTTGCCCTATCTAGAGAATTTTCTGCCTTTATGGTTTTCTCACTTTCATGGAGATACTTTTCTTTTTCTAAAATGCTGTCTCCCAGCACTTATTTACAACGCTCTATCCCTGTCCGCACTCAGAGCTCCGTTAAAAATTACAGCCCATCCCTGGCTGACCTGTCCTACCCTGCGCCGCCGCGGCTCTGCGCCGTGAGTGCCGCAGGGCGAGGATCCCTCCCGCAGAGCAGGGCCCACTCGTCGCAGCCTGAGTGAGACCAGGACAAAGAGAAACAGTTTGCATTAATAATCATAGTGCACAGAAAGTCACTGTATTAAATATGTGGCATGTGTATCCTTTCAAAGGAGTTTTTAAACATCATTAAATAAAATGTATTAATACAGGATGCATGTTGCTAGTAAAAGTATGTCTTGCATCAAAAAAGAAAGCCATAGCAGCTTGAGTAAATGGTTAAACCATTGTATAGCGGTAAGAAATATGTGTATTGTTATGAAAAACACATTAAAGCAAACTACCCTTTTCAAGTCAAGGATTCAATCCTTATGCCTTTTTAAGGCATGTAGCAAGAGTAGCAATGAAACTCCATAGTTTTCAACTTCCAAAATACTAAGTTAGAAGGAGGAAATATTAAATACTTACAAGATAAGGAATTACAGGTTTGAGAGGGAGACAGTCTGATCCTGCGTTGCTGAGTGTGATGCTGTTTTCTTGATTTGGTTCTAGTAAGTTGACCATGATAATCTGTATTTCCCTCCATATATTTTGCTCATCATGCCAATGGGTTTATGGTGGGGATGAATGTCACTGACTGCATAGGAAGAATGTTTCCTTGACATTTTCTTGTGAAGCTTTAGTAAAAATGTTTTTGTTTAAGTTTAAACTTGCAGCTTAGACACTACTGCTCTTTCTGCTGCTGAAGTCAGACAGTGAAACTGGCTTTATAAGAGTGGACCATATTCAAAAGTGAATCCATTCTAATTTTTAAGCCAAATAAAATGCAAAAACTAAAGAACTGAGACACATACTATAAGTATCTTAAGATTCAGAATTGTCTTTTAGTGCTATAGTAACAAGACATTAACATTAATAACATTGACAGTTAATAGTCTCAATAATAGTAGCACGAGATGTTAATGCTTAAAAGTACTTATGCATTAAGTTTTCCAATAGTTGACTAGTGATTTGGGCACTGTACTTTT
The DNA here is from genome assembly GCF_965183815.1 of Platalea leucorodia. NCBI lineage: Eukaryota > Metazoa > Chordata > Aves > Pelecaniformes > Threskiornithidae > Platalea > Platalea leucorodia. Next base: position 153,834,466 of record NC_138823.1, on the reverse strand, counting down.
TAAAATCCTGTATTTAATAGTATACATATATATTTAAAATCAGTACTTTCATATTGTACCACATTATTGACATTTTCTTTTCTCTGAGTTGTTGATTACTAAAGATGTGGAGATGTAGTGCTCACCTAGTCAAATCTTACAGAGATTTGAGATGGACTCCCTGCCAATGCAAAGGGGTATTTTAGGCTGAGCGAAGGCTTCCAGAGCAGAAACACTAAATAATTGATTTGCTCATCTGTCTCGATGAACCTTCATGCTCCACTTCACCTGTCTGTGGCTGACTGAATTCACTGTAAAACGCTGGCCGGAGCCAGCGAGCAGAGACCGGGGAGGCCGTGGCGGCACTCGGAACGGACGCGCAGTGTAACTGCCCTCGCTTCACCGGGTCTTTTTGACACAGCTTAAGGGATCACAGTCACTAAAGACAGGAAAGCTCTTTTGATAGATCAACAAATGTCTATTTTTTGTTTTAATGGCAAGCCAGAACAACTCTCTATTTAAGAATCAAGAAGTAAGTCTCTTGTAAAAAACCAATTAGCAAGTTTGCTTTAGCATCTCACCTAGATCTACAAGGGCATTTAAAAGTTCTTTGTTGTTTTTTTCAAACTTTGAGGGAGGTCTTATGCAGCTCTCGGAGCAGCAGCCGGCCTGTCAAAGCAGCAGGCAGCAGTTGTACTCAGGCTGGCAAGGCCTTGCAAGCAATCTTCCTGCCGTTGGTGTGCTCCCCAGCATCGTTCCACGGGGTCTGTGTCCGGAATGCGAGAAGACGATGGTGCTTATTCACCGCTGGAGACTATATTTGTAACGCAGATGAAGGGAGCAGCTGGTGCTTGCCTAGGTCCCTGTAAAATTTATTGGCGAGGGAGTGGCAGTGAAAAGCAAGTTTCATGCAGAAGATTTGTTTCATAGAGTCCATGTGTGTCTGCAACACTTCCATTAGGAAAATATTCGTATCCACCTGCACTCATAGAAAATTTTCTTAATGTCAAATTGCTATAGGTTTTGCATGTTTATTTTAACCAAAATAGTGCATTGTTCTCCAGGATTAATAAAAAGGATTATGCTGAGATATAAAGGGATCAGTACTGAGTATTCTTGCACGTAATGGTGATACGGGGCTGGCTTATCAGCAGCACTGAACACCGGAGTCCTCCCTTCAGCTACGTCTTTCAGAGAAGGTGTGTCTTCATATTGAGATGTCTGTCTCGGGGTAGAACCTGACAGAGATGCTGGCTGTAGCTGGGGTCACCTGGAACTGCTCACCTTGGATCTGCTTTAGTGTCTTATAACAAGAGCAATATCTTGAGAGGAAAGCATGAGTTCTTTACAGTGAAGGCAAAGCATGGGAGTGTTTATGCAGCACAATAATTACTTGGCATTTAATTATTTTGTTTCAATAAAATATGCGCTCTGGACATATCTACTCAGACTTTTCTGTAAACCCTAGTTAAGTGCCTCTCAGCTGCCAACTGCCTTTGAAGATTTTGTCTTCCATACTGAATCTTTTAGAGCAAGCGTTTCCTGAGAGCTGGGCAGCTCATTGCAAAACTGTGAGGTTACACAGATATCATAGATGCTTACTGTATCTATGATTCCTCTCCGGATGTGGCTACTGGAATCAAAGCAGACTCTGTGATTTTTACCAGTGGGTAATCAATTTGTACCACCTTGATGCAGCATTTTCATCCTAATCTGCAAGTGTTGGTGAAATAATTTTGAGGGAAAAAAACCTAAAGCAGTGCGTATAAAACACATCATTTCTAATTACATATTTTAGTATGTAAAAATTTGGGAATTTTCAAGCAGTTTCATTCACAAATAATTCAGAAAGACAAAATACATTCCCTACTTATGAATTTATTGGACTTGCTGTTTACAAATTTATCACTCTATAGCTACCAGTTATATCTAATGTAGTGTATACACTGTACAACTGACTTAATAATTCTTCACAGTAAACAAACATCAGAAAAAAGAGATACTAGAGGAGGAAATGTAAACACTTTGGATTGGAGCTGAAATGAGTTCAAGGTCATGGAAAGAAATAAAAGCTTAAACGATAAGACTATAAATTATTGCTCAATTGAGCTAAGTGAAAGAGTCAAATCTTGGAAGAGGAAATGTTTCCCTGCATCACTATTCTTTTACATGATAAACGTGAATATGTCATCTGGAGGTGATGTGTGACAGGGTGGGGTGCACGGGAGGGGGATGTCACCAGCAGAGAAGGATGGACGGGGCTAGGGCCAGGCGACTGCAGGAGCCGGGCAGGGAAGAATAGCACAGCACTTCGAGAATAAGGCAAGTGTTTTGAAGGGTGGCTTTTACCCAAGGGCTGCTCATCTGGAAGAAGGGCCTATGGGATTCATTTCTCTGTGCTGCTGCTTCATAGGGAAAAAAACCTCACCTCACCACCCACTAAGTTATATATGTGAAACTATGAGAAATCTGTCAGCTCTCGTGGAGTTCTCCAGATTTACACTAATGTTGCTGTGCTTGCAGTCTGGCTGCATAACTGTCTAAGCTTATGTGAATTAATCAAGAATTTTGTTCCAGATTGTATTTATTGGTGATGCTTTTATTGCTCTATGGAATATTATTTTTATTTTCCCAGTGGGGGAGGGGGAGGTCTGCCTAATTTATTTAGTAGCCCATTCAGTGCATACTCAATATTCAGGTTCTTAGTTTTTGCTTTGATTGGAAATGAAAATAATACAAGCTACATATATTTGAGATACTATTTTTTATTTATGGAAATCATACCTAAAATTATGTTCTCTGGAAGACAGGAGGAATGAAACAACAGGAGGCGGTTCCTTTTCACAGCCTCGGGACTCCTCCTCCCAGCCCTCTGGTCAATACGGTCTTTTGCTGCCTTCTTTCTGTGCTAAGTTAAGAGCATTTATCTTGTTTCATTCTGGCTTTTCTGCTGCCTTTTTTGCTTTTCCCAGAAACATCTGCATAAAGCCATAACCCCCACCTCCCTCCCGCAGCCTTCCTCATGGCCACCTACATTGTTAAATTCCCACCCAGCGCAACACGTGCCCGAGGTAAGAGTTTTTCTCATTTTGGCTAGTTTGTTCCTAAAAGAAACTTAGCATCCTCTTATTTTTATCCTGAATGAAGACTGCTATAATGCCCATACTCTGCTTCAGTCAGGTTTCTTTAAACCTTCACAGTATTAACAAAAAGTTGGGATTTTTTTTTAAGGGGTTGCAGAGAAATTTTTTTGTCAACGATCATCAGGTACCCTGTGTTCAGCAGAAAAGATCCAGCTGAGAACACATGCAGCCCCAGCCCCTCCCTGGCTGAGCCCCTGAGGCAACACCTTCCCCTGCCACGCAGTCTCCTTTGCGTGGGGTGCGGGAGAGCTGGCTCTGGGCAGCGCGGGGCTGGGTGGCAGGGAGCACCTTGGGCAGCCCCCCGTCAGCGGCTGGGCGCTCGGTCCCAGCCTCGGCACCCGGGCTGACGCAGCGCCCACCGGAGCTGGTTTTGTTGCTTTTACACAAGCACTGCTGGGGCTCGTTAGTCCACTCCAGATTCCTTCCGGTGTCAGTTGTTGCTACTGGTCACTAGAATATCATAAAGACACAATCCTGCCCAATTCAAAGGAGTCTTTCAGTGGAAAAACAGCAAAAGATGGTCTCTCTTCACCCCTGAGGACTCCGCCGTGCATTTGTTCACGTGCCAGCAGAAGCTCTCTGTTGTGCGTGGTTGTGAAACGGATGCACAATGCCGTGGTCTGTTTTGGAAGTGCTCAGCTGCATAGCAAAAACAGGAGGCAAAACGTGCCATTTTACAGGAGAAATAAGAAAAGTAATAATAAAAAGGAGTAACACAGACAATCTAGGGATGAAGCAATACTTTTGTTTTTCTTGCACTGTTTGTCTTAGAAGTTTGTCAGAGTAGATTTACAGCAAACAGTGCAGTAAGACTGGCAAATAATAGTGACAGAGGAGAAATTAAGTCTTCCTGTAAAAGACAGAGGGAGAAAAATAATCTTTTAGAAGGTCTCAAGGTGAGATGGGGTATTACAAGTATGATGAAAATCTTTTCCTGATATTAAAAACTTGCAAAGGAGAAACGCTTTTTAAGAAAGCCTGTTTGCTGTCATGGAAAAGAGGCAGTAGAGAAGCCAATGATACATGAGAAACTGTGAGAAAGCAAGCCCGGCTGGCTAAAGAAACCACCCGACCAGCTGTAACAAGAAAGGTGTAAGCACAGCATCATCCTTTAGAAACAAATCTCCACAGAGGTAAAATCTGCCATGAGATTCAGAAGGGGTTTAGTTTCAGACTGGTTTTAAAACTTCTATATACAACAAGTCATTTATGTTCGGCGAGGGTCTATCAGAGGCTTTATAACGTGTGTGCAATGTTATAAAAGCTTAGACAGAGTCAGCTCAGGAGACAGGAGCCGCTTTGTTCCCTGCTTTCCTTTCTCTAGTTAGTGAGATAATTTCAGTATCTTTTTTCATGGAATAGGAAGGCAGTTCTTCACAATCATATCCAATCACAGCAAAATTAATATTTTATGTTCCAAAACAGCCAAATGATGTTGAAGAAGTAAATCTTTGGAGTAAGTTTGTAGTAAATCTCTAAGGTTTAGAGACTTCATTGATGTCAGACTATTTCACAGAGTGATAGGAAGAAATAATGTAATAAAAATATGAAAAAAAATTTTACAAGAAAAACAAATTTAACAAGGAGACTTAGCAGAAGATAGGGTCCTTGAAATTTATTTATGTTAGGTTCACTAGAGTTTAAGCCCTTCAACTTTTTTCTGAAATGGCTCGGGAAAGTGGACGGGCAGAGGCGGGATGAGCTCCAGCAAGGCTCTGGCCCCTCCACGTGGAGCCAGAGATGCCCCTTAACGCCACCCTGCAGAGGGGAGGCTGCGGGAGCATCGGGGTCCTGGGGGAAACCTCTCCAGGGGAGGTGGCGTGAAGGGTAAGGGTGGCTCTGGGTGGGCAGGCAACAGCATGCAGCTGCATCGCCTGCCACGGGGGCTTTTGGATAAAATCAGGGGAGGCGAGGGCAGCAGCTAGAGTCAGAGAGACTCAGGCTCCGTGAAGATTTAATGGCTGCGGGGAGGAAGAGGAGTTGAGCAGCCAGGTGCCAGCTGGAGCCACGGGGGCGAAGGAGAGGGCACGGGGTGTCCCCCTCGCCCCGGGAGCCGAGCCCTGCTCTGAGGCAGCTGTTCTGCTAAAGCTGAGCATTTGTCACAGCATCTGGTGGCAGCGAGGCTGTCACCGCATCGTGTGCTCGCGCCTCGCTGCTGGGTGTTAGCCCACAGCGTTGCTCCTACAAAGAAAACCAAGGGGCTTGGAAAGTTTGAATTGTAATCCCACTTTACTGTAGCTCTTTTAAGTACTGTGATCTGCAGTAAGCCCCTGCCTTCCTAGAAATGTGCCATCACAAACACACACATGGTTATAAACTGGCCCGATTCCTGTATTTGTTTTCCTCGATGAGATTGACAGTATTTTCTTGAATAAGAGACAGCCTTATCTCTGCAAGCTAAACTTTAGTGCTCTGAGACATAAACACAAACTTTGTCAAAGGACTGAATAAAAAACCAGCCAAGGATTTCACCTCCTGGGCCCTGGAGCAGAAGGTCACTGGGCTGATACTTGGTACGAGATGTCTATGTCCAGTGTTAGCTGTGAGGTCTGCATGTATAAATAAGACAGTAACTATTACTACTTTTGTTCCTATGCCCCAAGGATCTTTTTTCTACCGTATTCCTAGTGCTTTATGAACACTAATCCAGACTCTTAATCAGGTTGCTTTGATGGACTAAAGAAAACTAGTCCCACAACACAGAGTTTGGGGATGAGAATGACAGCAGATGGGCTAACTCAGAACAGCCTGAAGCTTTTACTTTGCACTAGAAGGTCCTTTTTATCCTCTAGCACTGGGAGATCTGGAAACATGGAAATATGTAATATCACATCAGTCAGAGAAATATTTAATGTGGTGCTGGAAGCTGGGAAGAAATACCATGTGGAGATTTACACTAAAAATACTCTGTCTTCTGCAGTCTTTCCCCAAAACATCTGCTGCTAGTTCTGGAGTTACGATAGTGAGCTAAATGGATATTGGTTCTTGACACAGTATGGCTGGTTTTATGTTCTTATACATATGTATTGGCTTAGTCTTGCTTGTTACAGCAGTATATTTCCAAATTGCTTATGAGGAAAAAAATAAGGAATAAGCAAAATGTATGGACTGGAGGACAACAAGGATCCAGCATAAAAGTGCTATTTAAACACTAATACAAAGGATGTGTGCAGCAAAATAATGAATAAAACTGGGTAGTAAAAGGTGCTTTTCGACCAGAGAATATTATTTTATTCTTTATTACATTTGAACCTGGTTGCTGATACGTGTTGTTATCTTGTAGCTTGGGCCACGCTCTGCTTGCAGGTTCCCGGTATTAACCTGGTAAACAGGTATTCTGACTGCAATACAGATTTTGAGATGTTGCTGCTGGGAACAGAATTGTACCCGGAGTTAGTTTTGAATTAGCCAATTTAGAACTAATAACATTTAGAGGGTTTTAGTGAAGAAAACATACTAGATCACAGCCATTGATGAAATTCAGCTGATGAGAAAGATGCTCAGTTTAGATACGAATTTTAAATATAGAAATATGAACAACTGTCAGCATGTACATTTATCCGTCCTATTTATTTCTGGTAGTTCCATACATGTTTATTACTTTAATAAAGTAAAAAATGCAAATTAGTGTTACGCCTTGCTAATTATCATGATGGCCACTTTTTCAGAATTTCCTGTGTACTGTTTATTTCCCCAGGCAAAAAAGGATTAAAAGGGCAGAATTTATCTGCTGCAATACCACTCAACACATACATTAAAGCATTTCCTCTAATACAATATAGCTGATCTATTTTTCCACAAAGCTGATTCATTTGGTTCGGGAAAGCTCATCTCTGGGAAGGATGTCCTGGAGGAATGTGGCTCTCGGGTAGTGTTGATCCTTTGCTGCCTGCTGCTCCTGACCCAGTGGGGGAGAGGGAGCAGAGGCACTCAGAGCCGCTCCGGGGAGGTGCCCTCCCAGGATGCTGCTCCCGAGCACCTTTTGGGTTTATGGCACTGCGAGACACTCCCAGAGAACAAAGGGAAAAGACGATTCAGAAAATAACCTCGAGATTAGAGTGATAGAAAAGTGATACTCACACCACCTTTCCAATCTCCGACTTACACTCTCCGCTTTTGCTACGCCCAGCAAACTGGCCCACTGTTATGCTTTGGAAAAAGCGTTATTACAAGTTGAGGCAGGTTAGTGTAGGCAACACTCACTTTAAGAAGTCATTGCCTTCAGACGCCCATGCACACGCCTACTTCTTTGTCCGTAGATAATTATATGTACATTAGATTATTCTGAATCCTAATTATGACATAAATTTGAATGAAATTGTGTGCGGATATTATATTTGGAAATGGGATTTTCTTTTTTTAAGTTTAAAAACAGATCTGAGAGAGGCTGATTTCACTGACAGCTTATTTCTACAGGTCTCTTTTTCATCCACCTGTTGTGTCTTCTTGTAACACTTATGGGATAGGAGGTGTTTCCCCGGAGTTTGGAAGGCTCCCAGTGCAGCGGGGCTGTTAACCTTGATCAGAGCCCATAGGCACTAATGTCTGCAGAGCAGGAGGCAGCCAAGGCAAGGACTGGGAGGAAAGCGGGGCACTTCATGAACCCTCCCTGTCTCATGTGCCAGCCATGCCCATGAGGTGCAGGGCCTCCCTAACACCTCTTCTCATTTCTCCTACCTCAGTAGTCCCCCCAGATGAGAGATATTCCCTGTTCTGTAAATTAGTCACAATACTTTGATGGTTGGTATCGCACTGTGGAGAAGGTTATACTGTTCTTACTGATAATGGAAGAATATTCTCTATCTTCCCTTTAATTCACACTGAGAAGGAGGCATTTTTCAGTCTAATAACTTTAATGAAAAGGCGGTGATCTTGGAGCTTACAGCACTTAAAATATAGCTCTGGCTCTGCCAGTGACTCACTCCATGGCCCCAAATACCCCCCAGACTTCAGCTTCCTCCTCCATCAAAAGGGGAGGTGAATACTTACTTGTGTTTAACTGCAGTGATGATGCAAGACTTAATTAGCTATGTTTGTTGAGAGCTCTGAAAATGTGGAAATGTCACTGCTCTTGATCATCTTGAATAGCTGATGGCTTGGCTTGGCAATGTATTACTGTTGGGCCCCCTCTTCAGAAGTGAATGGAACACATGAAATCCCCTGGGTTTGTTTTTCTGCCTTGGCTGGCCTCGGCGCACAGCTGAAGCTTGGTCGAGGCTTTAGATGTCTAAGTAGGTGGACAGAAACTTGGTGGTTTCAGAAGGGAGGGTCACATCCCACCTGCTCCTGGGCACGCCGGTTCCAGGTTTCCTATGGGGCCACGGTAGGTAAGGTGCTACGAGCGGCTGCCTCCTTAGCCTCAGGTTACATCTGCCTGCTCTACAACTATATTTTCTCATCTTCTGTTTTGTTAACATGACAGCTCATTGGTGGAGGCTATTAAGAAATTATGGCTCCTCTGGCAGGACTCCGGCAGCAGCTGTACCAGCGGAGAGCTTCCTAAACTTATGAAAACAAATCAGAGAGGAATGTCATCAGAGGAGAAAATCTTCCATGCCACTGACTAGGATCTTTCAAAGTATGAGTTCTTCAAACCTTTTTTTTGAAATGAGGCTGCTCACCCAATATCTGTGGGTGCAGTTTATTCTGAGCTCCCTCTTCCGTGGGCATGAGCAACCCTTGGGGAAAACCCTTGCTCAGGGCCGGAGGGTTAGGCAGGCTGCGGAAGGAGGAGGACTCACTTCCCTGGGCTTGTCCTACCATGCTGCAGTCAAGTTTCATACACCCAGGCTGTAAAACGGTTCTCACTGAACTCTTAGGCCCAAACGTGGTCAGTTCTTCCTATAGATTTACAGGAAGGAAGGAGCTAGAAATCTGAGTTTTGGATGCAGCCGTAGACCTTGGTATTTCTTCATACCTCCATTATACAAGAGCCTATATACCATTTTTATTAGTGCATATTTCATATAGCCTATGCATTTCACATGTGTCCTATGCAGTACATATATGTAGTTCATACATTGCCCACAGCTTTAGTGTTGTTCATTAGTACAAGGTTAAAGTCAGGCTCATTTGCAGAACAGGTGGAGTAAGTCTGTGCAAGTTATGGAGGCTTTCCGTAGCTTTAACTTTGTGGTCCGTGGACCTCTGAGGTGCTACCACTAAGAAGTAGCAAGTAAAAAAAAAAAAGCCACTTATTGTCAATAGGCTTCAAATTTTTATGGAAGGGTCAAAAGACCCACTGATACTTTTTTTAGGTGTCTACATACCAGAAAGGATTGAAACCACTAAACATAAGTTACCCTTAAGAAAGGTAAATGAACTGTGGGTATCACACTATCAAGCACGGATGGTCCACAAAGAGAAACACCCAAGCAAGATGAAACAGTTTGTGCCGGTTTTGGCTGGGATAGAGTTAATTTTCTTCATAGTAGCTCGTAAGGGGCTATGTTTTGGATTTGTGCTGGAAACAGTGTTGATAACACAGCAGTGTTTTAGTTCTTGCTGAGCAGGGCTTACACAGAGTCAAGGCCTTTTCTGCTCCTCAGCCCACCCCACCAGCGAGTAGGGAGGGGACACAGCCGGGACAGCTGACCCCAACTGACCAAAGGGATATCCCATACCAGCCCAGATGGGACTCGAACCCACAATCCGTGGCTTAGGATTAATCTTAAATTTAAAATTATTCTTTCTGTAGTTAAGCTCATTAATTTTGTGGTCATTGAATTGCAGAATAGAAAGAAATGAGGAAAATGCCTGGGGGCAAAGCACAATTTTGGTGATAAGTGATTTGGGACTAATAATAATAATAATAATAATAATAATAATAATAATAATAAAAGGTTAGCGTGCCCACCTAAATATAGGTTGAGAAAATCAAATTTATTGCCTATTACATGCATTTTGACAAAGTTAAAAGTACATACACATAATTAACTGTCTTGGAGGTGTTATTTAAGTGACAATAATGAGACCTGCTATTTTGTAGCTTTCCTTTTAAGTTGTATCAGCATGTCTGTGCTTGAAAAATATTAACAATTTAGTTGAAAAATCTTGCTATGATTGGCCAACTTTTTATAAGCTGCAACCTGATATCCAGTTTGAACATCTAGATAAATATTAACCACACTCAGGCAGTAAATCAATGTTGTTTTGTTTTGTTTTGTTTTTTTCACTCTGTGACTAGCCTGACACAGTAAGTCACTCGACCCTTCTTACCCATCTCTCAACAGTTCACGAAACAAAGACTTTATACGGTGACCTGACCATTTCTCCAAGGCGCAGTGCTACGTGGCATGCACGAACGTCCATCTCCCAGCCACTGTGAAAGAGCAGAATGGTTTTTCTTTCACAGAACAAATCATCATGACTCAATTTCATTTTTACAAGACTGCAACACCGTTGCTACTACCTCTCTTCCCTGCTCCCCAGCAGGCTGCCATTTGTCTCTACTTTGCTGAAAATGAACTTTCCACTTCCACCTTCCGTGCATCGCCTCAGTACTCTCCGGCTGCCCCCGGCCCCCCGCTCTGAGCTCCCTCGCAGGCAGCAGTTGTGGTGGGCGGTCGTATTATTTCAAGCTCCTCAAGCTGGAAAACTTCGCCAGAGTGAATCACTTTGCTTTCTTATTACTGCAGTTAGGTGCAAGCCGAAACTTGCCATTCGCAAGGTAACTTTCATTTTGTTCCCCACATTGTTTCTTTGCCCTTGGCTTCCAGAGCTGAGTTTTTTTTTTCCTCTTTTGCCAGCTCCGCTTGCATCCAAAAATGGGCTGAGTGAAGTAGTTACTTGTCTTTTAAACTAACCTGAAAGCTGCCTGAATTCAGGTTACTGCTTAGGATATTTGCTATTTGCAGAGTTATCTATATTTTAAACTTGCTGGACTCTTCTGTTTGACATGAACAGTCAAGTTCAGTGCTGTGGGTTATTCCACGGCCTGATGAGAAACTGGTGATGAAATCAGGTGTGTCTGTGGTACAGTCCTGTTTATTTATAATCAAAGCCTTGTTTTCCATTAGTGTAGGGTAGATCTTAAGCAGCAGCAGTTTCTCAGATCTAAATCCTATTTCAGGCTCACTCAAGCCTATTTTTGAGGCTTTTTCTCAGCGTCATACATTTTTATGTTCTTCTATCGCTTGTTCTCTCAGTTTCATGAAATTCCCATCCCTCTGTTAGACACATCAGACATTGCAAAATAATACTAAGGAAACTAATCCATTTGTAGAGGTCCCTGTTTTGGGTGGTGACATACGTAATGGAAGCTGCTAGTCACAAAGTGGAGTTGCAGCTCCTCTTCGTATTCAGCCCACTTGATTACAGATGTTAACACGGACAGATGGGAAACCATTGCAGTGCCAAGGAGAGGTGGGAGCAAGCAGGTAGGAGCGACAAGGGGAGACCAAAATCTATGTTCATGTTGCTTTTGATAGAATAGTTTTGGCCAGAGAGACAGACGTCAAGAGAAAGAAGAAAACTGGTCCTGTGAGCCTCAGGGATCACTGTTGTTCTCTGGATTGCCCGAGAAAAAGGAGATACTTGAGATAATAGATTGGGATTTTGGGCAGGGAGCTGTTCTGCAGTATTTTCTCAAGGAGAGCTGTGCTTTACCAGGTGTCTTTCATCATCAGATGAGAATAAAACAGAGAAAAGTTTCTATAAAATGACTGCTGAGAAAGTCTGTGCTGGTGGAAGCTGGAAGTGTCAATGGGATTAGGCAGCTTGGGGACCAAAGTGCTGGACTCCAGAGGAACGTCTGCCCCAGGGAGGGCAGGATTGCCTGGATCTGTTAGTTACTCCTTGGTAGGCAGTGTAATCCTCAGAGTAGATAATCAAATATGAATATGAGCCTGAGTCTCGTGACTTGGTGACAGCGAGCCAAATTTTCCCGCAGTGTGAAGGCAGATCAGGCTCACAACGGATCCATTCCATTCCACTGCAGAGACTAAAGCTCAGCTGGAAATGCTGTATTCCTGTTCAAGCTCTCTTATAAGTCAAGAGTGCTGGACTGAAGGCTTTATCCTGGGCATACCTTTACTGAAAATGACTGCCAACATTGTCTGCTATGACTGATGAAACCAGTAGCTCTGAAATGTCTTATATTTCATGTAAGAAAAGCTTTGACTGACAATCCCAAATAGAGCCAATGGCTGGGTGTTGTGGTTTGACCAGTGGAAGCTACAGAGCACAATAACAATATATTCTCCTTCTGCCTTTAAATAAAATCCACAGAGTTCAATGACATAAAAATATCCTGCATTTCACTTATTTCTTTTAGGATTTGTCTATTTGTTAAAATATTGCGAGGCGAGCCAAGAAATAAATAGAGTTTTAAAGAACTGTCATGTCTCCGGTTAGTAAGATAACAAGATATGCATTTTTTCCTAAGCATTTCCAGAGTCCATAAATACTAAAAAATGTGTATTTGTCTCTAAGCAAGTACAGCACAGGACTGCTCAGAGCTGAGTGTGTTTGTGCAGTGCTCTCCAATAACAAATTAATGGCTTCCCCAGTTTGATGCGTAAGAAACCTTGTTAATTTGCTTAGTTGTGGTACCAAAGATATATTGAATAATTTTGCATACATGGAAGTGATGACTCCACAGCAGAATGGGCAGACACCAGCAAAATGATGCTGTTAATCCTTCTGCCTATACAATACCTGTTCTGTGAAGAAAAAACTTTGCCTAGTCATTAGCGCTGCAAAACAAGTGCACTAATGATTATTAAATCAAAACTCCCCAGTCAAACCAGCAATGGTGTTTTACACTGAGTTAGCATAGGTATAAAGCACTATACAAGCGAAATCTAGAGCAACATCTTCCATGTCTGATAAGTCTGGCACCGTTCACCATCACTAAAATTACCTCCAGCCTCCCACGCACTAAGATGGTACTTTGCAATTAGTTCCACCAGTGCTGATGAGAAGAAGTCTCCTGATGATGCTGACAACTGCAGCCAAGTTTATCCTTCAGTATTTACAGAGACAAGGGTCAAACCCTGCCTGCTCCCATCTGTGCAGCCTCAGGGAAAACCCTTGCTCAGCCCATGTGTTTGGATATTCGGTTTCATGTCCCTTCTGCAGGCGCCGTGATTAAAGGGGAGCTTTACCTTTTCTTTAGTGGCTGAAGAAATCTGAGACCAAGGGGGACTGTGGCTTGCTGCGGGGATGGTTATTTCTCAGCTCTGGTGATTAGTTGCAAGAAACATTTTGAGAGGAGAAAATTGCCAGAGGAGAAAAAGGCTGCATTAAAGAAGATGAACAGAAAGAGAAATCATGGTAGGGATGGGAAGAGAGAGAGGCAACGTTAGCGAAAAGAAGCTCCTTCAAGGGCTTTATCTACACAGCTCTCACATCCCTCAGTTGAGCATGTGTTTGTCTTTGCATTAGGGATGAAAAGATTTTTTTAGTAAGCAGCTGTGCATTATTGAAGGTATCATGGATCAGTACACGCAGAGAGGAAACGCAAAAATAGAAAAAGAAAGGAATATCAATATTGCATAAGCAACTCAGAAAATCTGAAAAAAGTCAAAGGGATCAGATGAAATTAAGATCTGATGAAACAGAGACATACAACGAGAAAAGTTAGAAAAATGTCATCATATCCTAAAAGCTTGAGACACTAAAAAAGGCAAGAAAGTATATTCATTGTATAAGAATTAAGAAGGCAAGAAGATGCTATGAATACAAAGCTGTCCTGTAAAGATGGGCAGAATACATAAAACGTTTTTATGATGATCTGCAGGAATCCAAAGTTGCAGTCACCACAAGAGAAGAACAAGTTCCGATAACTGCTCTGTGCAAAACAGAATGCCTGGAAGTACAGAAGAAGGGCGAGATCTACACATGGTGCCTGTTTCTTGTCTGAAAAAAACCTTAACCAGGTGCATCAGTAGAAAAGCCTGAACTAAGATGGAGAGGATGAGATCAAACTGAAATTTCTCAGAAAAAATCACTCCCTGCACACAGCTTTCTGGTGAGGCTCTTTATTTACTAGGCTGCCAAAATGATAGTGGCCAAGCAGTGGGCCTTGTGGCAGGAATATAATTCAAAGCAAATATTAAGGTTAAGTACTAACATAAATCATATAGAATCATAGAATCGTTTAGGTTGGAAAAGACCTTTAAGATCATCAAGTCCAACTGTTAACCCAGCACTGTCAAATCCACCACTAAACCATGTCCCTAAGCACCGCATCCACATGTCTTTTAAATACCTCCAGGGATGGGGACTCAACCACTTCCCTGGGCAGCCTGTTCCAGTGCTTGACAACTCTTTCAGTGAAGAATTTTTTCCTAATATCCAATCTAAACCTCCCCTGGTGCAACTTGAGGCTCATACATAACACAACTCTCACATAATGTATGAGCAGTCACATTGTCTGTCTTACCCGTACGATTTTGCCCATGTACATATACAGTCATTCAAATTAACCAGTTTGCTGTGAATTTTAGAACATATGTGACTGAGCTAAGTGTATTCAGTTCAATTTTTTTTGTTGTTTTAAAAATACCAAATTATGTGGTAAATCTGTATCGTAAACGTTTTGCCATTTTTTTGATACCTCCTAGGTGCTCCAAGCACAGTTAAGGATCTCAGTGTGTGAAAACATGCAGAGATCATCCCTTCCTTGAATGAGTACACTGTAAAAACATTTAAGCCCCTTACAGAACATTGCTAATAGAAAAAAAAGATATGAAATTGTCCAAATTCTTTGTTTACAATTATTCACTCAGCAAAAATAGAGAAAACCTCGGACAACAGGCAAAGGCAGAGGTCAAGAATACACTAACAAAATATGCTAAAAATTCCTACTATATCTAAACCAGGCTGAGATCTACAGATGGTAGGTGGTGAGAATTTAGTGTTTCAGAAAATTCGGATAGATGACTCTCAAGCATTTTAACACCTTCTCTTTTGCCTGAACCATGCAGTTGAAAGTTGTATGGAAAGCTCCAGCCTGAGCAGAGTCTGTGTAATGGCTCCCCGCACCGCTGAAATGAGCAGGGCTAAATATCAAAGCTGTTAATCTTGGAAGACAAAACCAGAGAGCCCTCACAGATAGGAGGGTGACTCACGAAACAGGCAGCCCAAAGCTGTAACCAGCGACCGCTGTCTGTCCTGCCATGGACAAGGACAACTCAGCAACATGAAAAGCAGCTCTTGAACTGCTACGGTTTATCGGCCAGTATTTTAAAGTACGTTGGCCATTTCAGGTTGCCTTTGGACACCATGACCTTAACTGCAGTGACTCAGAGTGTGTCATCTGGCCATTTGCGACATGAGGTCAGCAACCTCCAGGAGCGAGGTGGAGAAAACCCCCAAGCAGGGTAAACTGTTTCTCCCCAGCTTTAATGTACCGGTGTCCATCACAGCTGCACTTTGCAACAGTAAGAGCTGGAAAACATTGGACACCGTCCACATCCCTGTTCAGTAGTTTTAGACTTTAAAATCTATTTCAGGTGGAAAAAAGTACAGAGAAAGCAGCATTCAGTGCACTCTCATTTCAAGCTGTGAGCTGGAGTAGTATTGGATTCTGTAAGAAAAAAATTCAGAAAACTTCAGCAGCGTATTGATATATCTTGCAAGGAAGAAAACACATTTGCAAAACCATGTGCCAAATGAATCACCTCTATCTACTATGTTATCAGTTTAACAGGTTAGCAAGAAATTGTTTTCCCTTATAGAAAATAGTTGTTTCACCCTGGTAGATTTTAATTATCGAACTCTTGCAACAGCCTATCTGTAATTAAAGTCTTTGTCAGCTTCCCTGGATTTCAGGTGAAGTTGTGCATTTGTAATTTCTGTGGTGTCGGAAAGACAGCCAATATTTCATTCCTTGAAAGTGGTTATAGTTTCTTCGTTTATAATGCACGTGTATACCAATATTCCATGTTTTATTTCCACTGTCTTTCTGTATTAAACAATATCCCGTACTAGTCATTCACTGCACTTAAACTCAACAACTTGCGATATAATTTAAGTTCTGAATAACTTATTAGTAAGAAGTGGCGTTTTTTGTTGTTTGGTTTTGTTTTTTTTTTTTTCCAAAAGAGAAAATAAACTGTAGAAAATATTACTGAGGCATATATAATGCATATTTACCTCTGTATGAGGGAATAGCTATTAAACCCAGGATAAACTGAAATCCTAGAACAGATGTCATGATGGATGTAACTGCAGTGTCAGCTGGATTAGTGTGGAGCCACAGCGTGAATTTCTGGCAAATTAGAGGGCTCCTGAGCTGGTAATTCTCCTGCAGCAGGCAGATCGGTAGAGCTAATCTTGTCTGTCTGATCTATCTGTGTTGGTTTGGGTGCGTGAGTTAATCTGCTCTAAATTCTGCTCTCAAATCTAAACACACAGCCCCTGCAGAAGGCAGCAGGACCTGTGCTCAGGTATGGTCCTGAAGAAGACCATTCTGTAATTTTAATGTGTAAGAAATCCTGCCTTTAAAATACGCTGCTAAGTGTTTGCTTGAGTCCTGGAATGTCAGTTGCTGAAGGGCCTGTGTAGAGGATGTCTTTTTGCTCAGGGAAACAAGATGAGACCTGAGTGAAGACTTCTTTTGGCATTGCACAGTGGCTCTCAAGCTGCTCTGCTGCCGCTCTCCACAGAGACGCTCCCGCGTTGTGCTGTAGTCTGTGCATAGTCAACAACAGATTAAAAAACAAAAGGTGATCTTATCAAGTGATTTTGTTGCCACTGATTTCAGCTCTTCTTACCTGTTGCACCTCGATGGACTTGATGCCCTACCTGTGCCAAGGCTGGTTAGTCGGCTTTGTATTGGAGAAGACAACTTGGTTTCGATTACAGATTTTAAATCTTTGCAGACCAACTTAAGCTGTTTGGCTTCTTCTGTGAAGAATTAAAACATCCTTATGCTGTAAAACACTGCACTGAATTTTGGAAACTTACTCATTTACTGTCATCATCTTTTCAGTCTTGAATAAAATAGATTACTGGCAGTATGTGACAATCTGTCATGTATTTTAGCTCATGGGGATTCTCCTATTTCATTTGAGTCTTCTTTTTACTGATTTCAGCAGCTGCAAATACTTTTAAGGAAGACAAGAGGAAGGGAAGGCAATAAAAGGATGTGAGATGAAAGGAGAAGTGGGATTGGGTATGGAAAAGAGAGTAAAGCAGAGAAAGAGGAAGAGAAGAAAGGTGATTTTGAGGTTCATAAAGGAACAGGGGAGAAAGCCAAGAGTGAAACAGATCATATGTCACACCTCTCTGATTCTTTTTTTCTTATTTCATCTTCTCTAAGTAAGCAAAGAATGATCTTAAAAGCAGTGTCCAAATTTCAGCTCTCTGCTTTTGCCCCTTTTCTCTTTAAAGGGAGCTACAGGTGCTCAGAAGTACTCAAGTCTGGTTGTAGCACGTATCCGGAATTTTTTGGAAGTTGTCAGAGTAGTTTTGCAGCAGCAGTGAAGGTGACCGTGTGTATCCTGGTCACACTCCCTACAAGGAATCGTGTAATTCATTCCCTGCTGGTCCTTCACGCTTTGACACTTGTCTACTGGCTTGTGCACTGGAAAAGGCTTTCTGCAGGTGCTACGGGACTTTGCTCAGGAGCAAATATTTATACAGCAGTGATAGATAGCGTGTGTTTTCAGCATGAGTAGCAGGAATGCATTTAACTCCATGTGTAACAGGGATGAACGTGTTCCAAGTACATGTCTTTATTTATATCCCTCTAAATTCCTGTGCAAATTGGAGTCTCTCGTGCAATATCCTTACCCCATGCAGTCCTCCCTGTTACCATCGACACAGGGAGAAGCTGAGGAAAGGATGTGTTTCCCTTCATGCTTTATCAATATTTTCCTGCAATCATCAAGTAACTTGCTGTCGAAAGCTGTGTCACTATCCCATTCCCTTTCAGCCCAACAAGGATGAGAGCAGGCGAGAAATTAAGCAAGGATCCCTAAAGAGGAACACCAGCTGAGAAATATATTCTTAATATGTTTATAAACCACATGAATAATTTGTATCATGGAATATATGTACTATCATGTTTTGATAGGCCTTTTGACTAACATACCCTGTGGGTGTTCCTCTTCATGTCACAGGAAGGTATTTTTTCAGGAATGCTCGTCAATAGATAAAACCTGATTGTGGCAAATAATTTGGCATAGCTTCTGTTCAGCAAATGGGTTCCTCTGACAGTATCTGAATTAGTTCCAGCTCTGGCAAGTACTTGACAAACAGGGCCCAGTACTGGAGCTCTGTGTTGATATTGTTTATTCATTATTTGAGTAGGGTTGATAAGGCCCTAGGGCCTGATCCAAAGCCCACAGAAGTCAGTGAAAAGCCTCCACAAGCCTTTTTAGTCGCTGGAATCCTGTATTCTGTGTTTCAGAGTTTGGAAATCTGTGCCAGGAACTTCATCAATAACTGAAAGGCTGGAAGAAAAGCAAAGAGCAAACTTCTGGACAGGCGGAAAGAAGGCAAGGAGAATGAAAACATCCAATAAATTCTCAGCAGAGACAAAATGTCTCCGAGTAGCTTTTGTAGATGAAGATTTAAAAGATAAGTAACCTCTGATATTTTTAGGAAAGCACCAAGCTTCTAAAAGCCTTAAGACAAAACTAAAGTGAACATCCTAGGGTCTTAAAATCATTTATTCTACAAGTATCCTGTAGTTCAGTCTTCTGTAAATTAACCACATTCACCTTGATTTCTTGCGGTCGTCATAAATCCCTCAAGTTCTACTATTTTTAACAGCTTTATTTTTACAGTTTTTAATGATGATTGCTGGTAATTGAAAAGTTGCTAAAAACCTAATTTTACTAATGATAAGTTTATATGTTTGTGTTCAGTATTATAGGGATAGGCAGCAATGATCCCTCTACTTAGATTATCTAGTATTTTCCATGCTGAAAAATATTGTGATTATTTTTTAATTTGATGGTTGTTGTTGGGAAGCTCTGATGACTGAATGTCTGGAGCTGCCCTTTGAAATTGGTCAGGGATAAAATTCCAAATCTGTAAAAGTGCTTTTTCTTTGTCCTGTGAAAATCTGTTGGGATTTTCTGGTCTCAGCTGCTGACATTCACTATTCCCCTTCTTCCTTTTCCTTTCCTCTGGAAAGTTTGCTGAAACTCTAACTGATGGTGGACTTTGGGGATAACTGGGCTCACATCCCCAAAGCAAATGCATCAGTCACACTGGCGTGGCTGGAGTCTGCAGAACAGCTTCAGTGGAAGGGCATGAGAGAAGGTGGCAGATCATTCTCCTCCCAGTGCAATCCCTGTGGTGGCTCTCGGTTGCTGGCGCAGAGCTGTGGACTCTCCATGGCCCTAAGGGCAAATAAAGAATTGCCAGCTCCAACTTCTGACTTAGATACATGCTTGCAGTACGGGAACATTCAGAACTTTACCTGTATTGTTATGTGAATATAATGCTATTCAGCCCATAGCATAAATACAGTATGTGGTAGGAGAGCTGGGGCTGGGGAAAACTAGTTGGTGTGAATGTTTTCCTTACAACAATTCACAGCTCTGGGTATAGGTCTGTAGCACGCTTAACCTACACAAAAAAGACTGTTCAGGTATCTCCCAGCAACGCCCTCTTCTATGCTCTGGACACCCCCAGTATCTTCACTCCTGTACAGGTCATGTTTTTCACTTTTTAGACCTCTGACGATTCTGCTTCCTTTCCTGTGGATTATCTCCAAGTCCGCACACCAAAAAGTGACTCGATATTCCAGCTCAGGCCTTCCCAGTCCTCAGCACAATGAAGCCATTACTTGATATATCTTAGAGAAAGCACTCCCATTTAAACAGTTTGATGATGGCTGAAAACCACCAGAAAATTATTAAGAAAACTATTAAAAACCTTTGAACATAATTCTTTTAAAAAGTAGCATAAGACCAGTATAGATACAGACAAAAAAGTAGTAAATTCACCTATACTCATTCTTTAACCCTAACCACCTTTTGCTACCTGAAGCTGCCTGAGGCACAGGTTGGAGTCCGTGGAAAGGTCATCAGGCTTGTGGCTTTTCCTCAAAATTGTGAATTGTTCTTTGCTACAATTTCTTCCTTCTATTACACCACAAAGAAAGTTCTTCTTGTCTTGCCAAACGTCCTGCATCTGCGTCTCCTAAGTCTGACATATACACCTGTGTGATTCCATAACTACTTTTTAATGATTTGAGGACTTTCCATTCCACAAATCTCAGCCTCTTTTGAGAAGTCGTAGAAAATAATTTTTTATCCAGCCTCATTTTTTTTTCAGGCCAGAGCTAGCCGCAATTACTTAATATGCTTTAATGATTGCGTCATTTATAACAGAAGATGTTAGGAACCATTTCCTTGCTCCTTTGTGGAAGTACCAAAAGTATGTAGGAAAACATCATGAAAATATAATGGCAGAGAAATCAACCCACTCCTGTAGTTAAAACATTATCCGTAGAAAGATCTCAAATAATCACAGGCATGTTTGATTTGACAAGATTAGAGACTCGGAGTAAAATGTAAATGATTTAGAACTTTAAAAGTCAGATTTCTGAAGATATAAAAAACAAGTCAAGGCTTTACCCAATAACTGAGCAGGAGGAGAGTTACAGCAGGTTGGTATCTTAAATCATCCAAACCTAGTAGTGTTTGGTATATTTCCTAAGTAATTTTTGCAAATGGCACTTTGAACTCGTATCAGTGCAAGAGTTTAATTGTTTTTGTGTGCTTCATATAACTTAGCTACCCCAGTTTTTTTAAACTTTGACATCCATATGATTTTGATAACTTTTTTTAACTTTACTTCTTTGAGGAATAACATTGCTCTTCAGTTTGACTCTGGTCTTTCCACAGTTCTGAATTAACTCTACTTGGCTTAAGGAAACATCTATATTTAAAACTGCATAAACTTCAAACATACTGTACATTGAATCAGTGTTTTCTTGTCAGACCAGGGAATATCTGTATGCCATGAACAGGCTACTAAACCTGAACACATACAGAATTTTTCCAGAACAATTCTTCTATTTAGAGTAAAAAGGCAGGACAAACTGTGGAATAGTTCTGGAAATCAGCAACGCTCCACTGTCTGAATAGTTTTAATATTCAGATAAAACTGACTTTTGGTAATCATCTGCATTAGGTTGCAAGATTTTCACTCCTTGCATGTTTGCAGTGTCTACGCAGGGGATTTCAGCCTGGTGGCCATTTTGAACAGAACTTGAATATTAATCATGAGTAATCGCAAGCTCTGATTCTCCCTATCCCACGCTCCATCTCCAGCTTCTTCTTGATGGACAGATAATTGCCTCTTCATGGAAATCTTCCAACAACGTACTGGTTAATAAATCAATTGTCAGGTTCTATGGTATATTAGCCCAGAAAAGCTCACCATCCAGAACTATATATATGCCACCCATATTGCAACATGGTATCCTCTCATTAAGTACATAGAAAGTAGTTGTAATTTTTGTAAACTAGCAACTCTTGCCAAATTTTCTCCTGATTAGTATAATCCTTTTCTCATAATCTCTTATAATAATGCTTTATACTTCATTTATCTTACATAATTAGATCTTGGACAATCTCACAGGCTTATTACTTTTGTTTGTTAAAGCTCATTCTTCAGTCTAAGACATCAACAAACACTATACTTGGTAAATTGTATCCAAAATGTTTTCAGAATGATGTATGTACAACTTGGGTGTGTGTATCTACTGGGAAGGAAATTCAAATCTCAGAGGTCTTCATTCCTGGTACTACTATCACTATTCATACATGAGCCTTTAAGTTCTGGCCTTAAATCAGATCCCAGCATAAACTTGTTTTCTTTGTACCTCGCTACTGAAGTTTCCTGTCTTACACATTTAATAGAAAAACTGTCAATATTTCTTTCTCAACTGTTTTATGTTTTTTTTCCAGGAGACTGTTAGAACAGCTGGGAAAACTGCCAAGAAACTTGCTAAAGACAGTAAGAGCAGGAATTAAATCACAGAAAAACATGAAAAACCTGTAGCAGTGTCTGAACAGTGAAATAATTACTGTCGACCAGCAACTGTATCTAATAATAAGTTTTATAGCAGGGTGGTAAAGTTCCTGATATGCAACATTGTGTTTCAGCAGATAAATGCAAATGACAACTGAAGTATAATGGTGAACATTACAAAGTCTATGCCACTGTAGAACTGCTTGTTAAAGACAGTCTTGGAAGACTCTCTATTGACTTCACATTTTTACAGCTGTTTCTGCAAGTTTCTCAGGTGATGTCTATTAAACCAAGGATTTATATGGCTTTCATCCTCTCAGTATGTTCCCAGCAGCTCTTATGATCACTTAGAAAGTACAGAAACAGCAGGTTAATGGAAATTTTCAACATTTTCCAACAATAAAATTGATGAGCTACGGCCATAAAAATGTGGAGCGTGCTCAGTTGTCTCAGTTATAAGCAGTAAACTGTTTACTCCAGTTTTATTTTATTTCTACCTTTCTGAACTCCTGCATGCTGCCTTTCTATTCCACACAAGTGAACACTGGGGATGTGATAAAATATTATAACATGGCAGGTGTGCTTGTTTCCTGCTTTAAGACGGATGTACTGGTTCTCATATAGAATTCAGATCCTCACCTTTATTATTAGTTCAGATAACTCAGGTGGGTAATGGTAATAAAATTAACATCTAAGCTTAGAATTATCTGTAGGTCAACAAGTGGACTTTTTCATCTTTGATCGTGTGAGTGTCCCAAAGCTTTCCAAAACTGCAATTAGTGGAAAAAATTCTATGGATTTCAGTGAAATTGGACCAGATACTCATGGGGCCAAACTAATATAATCTGACTCCTCCATTTTCATCCCTGGAAACTGCTAACTAGCATGCAAAGGGTTAGGGATGCCATTCTCACCTTACCGTTGACTTAACTGGGCAATAATTTTGCCTTTCATATTTTAAGATTATCATTAATTCTGCTCCTTAACTGTGTACCTACTAAACTGCAGATAGCTTTGCCATTTGTACCAGGTTGGAAGTTCTTAAAGTTACTATCGCTATGGGAACAAGAGTGGGTTGCCAGCTGAGACCGCTGCCGGGCAGGCAGCACCAGAGGAGAGGTGCTGAGGTGCCCTGTGCAGCAGTCGAAGGATGCTGATGTTACGGGCTTCAAAGCTTACTTGAACTTCACGTCTCCAGTACCGTGTATAACCTCGGGGGCGGAGGGGGGGAGGCTTTTTTCCCCCTGCCTTCCTGTCCTCCAAACTCTGCCTTCATTCTGCAGTTAATTTGTTTCACCATTCCTACCCAAAAGAAATATGTTGTCAGGCCACGCTGAATGTCCAGTGAGCTGTGCAACTCCATTGTCATCAGTGAAATCCGTGAAAGAATGTGACACCTGTGAACCCTTTTGACGTCTGATGGCTTCGAGTAGGAGATTGCAGCGACTGCACTGATGCTGCTGGTAGTGACGATGCACCAGCTTTCACCCTGTGTTGGTTCTGTTGCGTTAACAGAAACCCAAAGGACCGTGAAGACCGTCTGACTTCGGCTGCCTGCGGCGGCCCGCCCCAGACACCGGGAGAAAGCCGCTGTTTCCGACGGCGCACGTCTCCCCGGGTCGGTGCCTCGCTTTCCTCGCACTCCCGTATTTGAGGAACGGCGGCAGCAGGCAGCGCCCCGAGAAGGAGCAGCAAAAGCAGTGCCCGTCCGTGCCCCGAGTGCACCAACCGGGGGCCAGGGCCGAGGATTTTGCGGGGCTCCTTCTGCCGGCTCGGCCCCGCGGGGCTCGGTCCGGGCACCCCCCGCCCCGCTCCGACCAGGTCGTTCCGCCGCCGGGCGCCCAGCCCCGGCCGCCGGGCCCGCTCCCCGGCCGGCACCGGCGGTTCCCCCCGCCCCGTCCGCGCTGCCCGGCGCCCCGCAGGGCCGGCGGCTGCCCCCGCCCGGCTGCACCGCCCCGCTGCACCGCCCCGCGCCTCCGGAGCGCGGAGGCAGCGCCGCCGCCGCCGCCCCGCCCGCCGCCGCTGCGCGCCGGGGCAGGCGCCGAGCAGGTGGCCGCAGGCAGCGGGCAGCGCCGCGGCATGTGAGGGGCCCCGGCTCGCCGCTCGGCCGCGCTCCCCGGGCAGGCAGCACCGGCCCCTGCCCTGCCCTGCCCTCCCCTCGCCGCTCGGCCGCGGAGGCAGGGCGCCCGCAGCTGCAGCCCGGCGGCGGCCGAGGGCTGAGCGCCGCGCCCCGCCGGGGGGCGGCCGTGGCGGAGGGCGGAGAGGAGGAGGAGGAGGAGGAGGAAGGCTGCGCGGGGCCGGAGGGACGCGGGAGCCCCCCGGCCGCGCAGGATGAAAGTCACGGTGTGCTTCGGGAGGACGCGGGTGGTCGTGCCCTGCGGGGACGGGAACATGAAAGTTTTCAGCCTGATCCAGCAAGCGGTGACCCGGTACAAGAAGGCGATCGCCAAGGTGAGGGGCGCGGGGAGCGGCGCCCGCGATCAATATGGCGCTTCCCGGAGCGGGGAGGGAAGCGAGGGGGAAAGTCCGGGCTGCCCCGCCGGGGCGGCGGGAGCGGGGCCGGGGCCGGCCGGCGGCGGCGGAGCCCTCCGGGGGGCGTGTGCCCGGCGCCGCCGAGGGGAGCCGGGGAGGGGGGCAGTGGGGGGGGGGGGGGCGGCCCCTCCGCGGCGGCCAGCGCGGCCCCAGCGCGGCTCCCCGCGGCCGCGGGCGCCTGGCGGGCCTCGGCCCTTTGTTCGCCGGTGCCTGGCGGCGAGGTGGCGGCCCCCGGGGGTGCCGGTGCGGGGGGGGGGCGCCCGAGCCCGGCCGGGAAAGGGGCGCGGGGGGCCGGCGGTGCCGGCTCTGCCCCGGGGCGGGCGGCGGGGCCGAGGCGCCGCGGGCCGGGCGGGAGTCGCCGCGGAGGGCTGGAAATCCAGCCCCAGGCTTCCCGGCCCTCCAGGCCCGGCGGGGAGGGCGGCGGGAGGGGAGCCCGCCGCAGGGGCGTCCGGCGGCGACCCGCGGGCCGGCCCCCCGCGCCGGGCCGGGGGCCGGGGGGGGCCCGCAGCGGCGCGGCCGCCCGCGCAGCCTCCGCGCCTGCCCCGCTGCCGGGGCTGCGGGGGGAGGCCCCGCCCGTGCGTGGGGCAGCCGCGGTGCCCCGGGGTGCGGGGAGCGGCGGGCCGGCCCGCGGCGGGGCTGGTCCCGAGTGCCGCCTGCGCTCCCTCAGCCCCATGTTGAAATCCCTGGCTGTGGGTGTGCAGGCGGTTGCACGCTTGGCTTTCCCTCCATAGGCGACTTGCTGGGCTTTGTTTTTTTCTTTCCTCTTTTTTTTTTCCCCTGTACTTTCTTCTTGTTGCTGCAAACTTCTTTTTAATCAACTGGTTTGTTGGGACAATATGACCGTCGCTAGCTGAGAACTTGAGCAGCGCCCTTCCCCTTCACTCTACCTGATCCATCCGAGCATTGAGTGCGCCTTTTTCCCCTTAGTGCTTCTGACACGCTTTACACTTCTGAACCTGGAAATTTTGTTTTGGCGAATGCTGACTCCCAGGCTCTTTGAAACCTGCGGCAGAAGGGGTAGTGTGATCAGTACATTGATTGGTTTTAAGTGATTCCCAAGAAAATTTTGAAGATCAGTTTTCTCACAATTACAGTTGCTGGGAGGAGAAAAGTAACTGAGGTTCCTATCACCTCCCCATTTGATTCCTGGAGAACGTGGGTTTGGAGAGAACAAACGCGTTCTCTCTGTATTTTCATTATTCCTCTTGTAACACAGTTGTGATTCTGGCTGGAAGAAGAGTAAAACGATTCACCAGGATATGACTGTGGCTGTATACCAGCTGTTATTTATATATGGCAGTTAATGCACATGGCAATCTACCTGCAAGAAGGAGACAGTGGCCGAAAGCACCTTCCTGGTTAAGGTAAACTAGTGGACAGTGAAGCGTGTCCCTTGGGGGAGCACCGAATGCCTCATCAGGCCATTCGGATGAGAAGTGTTTGCAGGATTTGTTCATCAGTGTTACAACATTAATAAAATTAATTATTTTGATGTGTCATTTTCCAAAACTGGCCCGTGTAACTCACACGGCGCTGGACGGCGTCCTGGTTTCCCACTGTTAAATTGCATTCAAGGATGGCAGTTGCATTCTGCGGTGTAATGTTAAGCCTGGAAGCGATTGCAGTAGCGAGCACAGGAGAAACACATGCAGTCACCAGGAAAAGGCTATGTGATTGCAAATGGTGTGGGTTTGTTCAGGAAAGAAGTGGCCCACCTGTGGAAACATGGAAAAATCAAAGTGTAACTCTTCTTCAGATATGCCATTGTATTTACTAAAAAGACAGTTTGCAGAGGTGCAGCCAGACTTTGACTGGCCCCTAGTCCCCAAAGCTCCTGATCTGGGTTTAAAATGACGTGGTGGTTTTATTTATTAGTATTTATATGGTGGTTATGCTATATGCCACTGGTATGGACTTGAGGTAGCCGTAATTACTGAGATTGTTTCTATTAAATGGAAATACTGTGGTTGAAAACACGGTAGCAGAGTCCATGGGCTTTTTCTGAGTGTTTTATATGGTCACTATCAAACCTTACTTTTAACTTAAATTTGCTGAAGATTTTCCGCAGTGATGTTTAAGTAGTAAGGAGGTGGATCCTCTGTGTCTTGTAAGTAAATGTATAGTGCTGTTTGCTGTGCTCGCCGTAGAGTAACATAGTAATTTTATGGTTTCAATGGCAGAATTTCATAGATTACTGTCTTTTTATAGCAGTTAGGTGGTTTCTTTCTACGCTAGTGTAGCAGATGAGCAAATCGTTACTTCAGAAAGAGACAAGAGAGGGGACAAATAATTCCTAAACAGAGAGGATGAAAGTATGTGTACACATATGAGTGTGCGATCTGGCAGCTGGTATCAAGCTGACGCTGAAATCTGCTTCACCACCACTGTGCTGTTATAGAAAAAAAAGTATATCTGGTGGAAGATTATTCAAAATGCTTGAATTAAATTTATGGTTTTCATACTTACAGGAAAACCAGCATTTCTCATCCTGCAAAAATGTGTGTGTCTGCTGCATGCAGCAGCTCCTTCAGAACTACTTGAAGCCTCCAAGAACTGAGTTGTCAGCCCTTCTTGGATTACCTCCCGCTTTGTCATGGTTTGCAGGTTGCGATTAGCAATAAGCCATCTGCATGGCGAGCACTTCTGACGTACCTGTGCAATTGTGGTGAGGCAGCCTGGCATCATGCTTGCGGAGTGCCAGGAGCAAGTAACTTCAAAATTTGACCTCGGCTTGAATTTTTCTGGCTTGGTATTCTTTAGGTTGAATAGACATGGTGAGAATGAAAAAAATACTTCAGGAAAATAATCTAGATAATAGTAAGGTTCTCCTCGCTGTAAAATTTTAAGACTTAAAAAGCATATAGATAACACACCTAGTTAGTTCTGGATGCAGTTGTTTATGGTTAGGATTTGTAAATCTCAAAATTCATTATGGATTAACGCTGCTGTCAATAATAAATCTTTAAGTGTAGAATAAGTTATTAATATGACAGGCTGTGCTTGAAGGTTGGGCTGTGTAGCGTGTATAGGAAATCTTCCTGTTCCTTTGCTTTTATTCCAAAAGAAGCTTTGGGTCTGAAACGTGATCCATTTTTCTGCAAGCTGTGTTTGTGGTGAACGAACAAGTGAATGATGAGACGTCCACCTTGTTCGGGGCAACTGGAGTCGGCAATAATTGATGGCGCTTATTGAAACCTTGTTTGCATGGTGGCCCAGTAAGGACGCTCTGTTGGTGTGGCTGGACTGGCGCAGCCTCCGGCGTGGTTTCTACGTGAGTGTTCAACGAGTACAGTTTGGGCACGGGGTGGCTGGCCTGAAAAATGGTAGGTGCGTTTCCAAACACTGCTGGTCGGGGCTGTGCAGGTTTTGTGTTGGTGTAGTTCTGCTCCTGGCTTCCTAGCAATTAATTTGATGCTAAAAAAATGCTGGTGAGAAGGTAAGAGGCATTTTGAGGAGGGGAAGTCAGTCACGCCTGACGGGCTTGATGTTAATGGCAAGAGATGATGGGCTGCCCCAAAAGGGAGCAGACGGAAAGGCAGTTGAGATGAAACATGTTTATCAAATGGTTGGCTGTAACCTAGTGTTAAAATGTGGAGAACTTGCATAAAAATGATGTATCAAGTAACCTTTTATCAAAAAGAATTAGTTGTGCATCCTGTACTTTTGGTTTCATCTGGTTGTAGCCAGAGACCTTTTCTGACTTCTTTTGGTGACTTTCGACTGTCACCATAGTCTTTGTGTGCTTTGGGTTTTTTGGGATATCGTAAGCATTTCAGCTCTTATTTTCTTGCAAATATAAATAAGCATGCATAGGTAATGGGTGGGCATCATATTTTTTTAAATTTTAGCTTTACTATGTTGTCTTTGAGTTATGTAAACAAGCATGGTAAACAGGAATCTGAAATAAGAAATCATACCTTTACAGGAGTCTTTCAGTCTCATGTTCAGTCCCTATAGGGATCGTTCAGTCTCTGTGATAGTTCAGTCTGATGTCCTGCGTATCATGAGCTTGTAGTGATGTTCCCGGACCCTGTATATAACCTTGATTTTCTAGTTAAAATAAGTAAAGTAGCAGTTTTCTTGCTGAGTCAAAGATTTTAGGAGGACTCTCTTGAGACACCTTTCCTCTCCCCCTCACCAAATCCTGTGGGAGAGTAAGTGTTCGGGGGTTTGTGATGTTGTATGGAACAATGCTTGAATTGTTAATTTAAAAACTGCGGCACGTTAATATTTGTGAAAAGAAATTGTAATCTGCTGTTTGATAGCGTTTGAAGGCAGTTGCTGATAAGAGACCAGAACTCAAGGCAAGTTGGCTGTGTACGCAAAGGTAGCAGGTGTCAAATGGCCATATTCTCACTTAATTTGTACATAGGAAGCTTAGGCCACCTAGAGCTTAAAGCTCCACTTCTTTGGTTTTTTTCCCTGTGCCAGCTAACTGGGTCTTCTCAGATTAGTTGCTTAAAAGTCAGCTCCCAAACAGCAGGTTGTTTTGCAGGTACACAACGGCAACTTCGATGCTTTTTATGTTCTGCGGAGCAAACACTTTCACAGTTGCTTGTGAGTGTGTCACTGGGGCATCGGTTATAGATCCTAATACACAGGGGTGGGTTGGTATGAAAATCTGCCGATTTTACTTGAGTTTTTTATTGGTCTGGGCACATTCACCGCTCGAGTTTTGGGCATAGGCTTAGCTGGTTCCTCCACAGTGCCCATGCAGAGACACTTTCAGAATCGTAATAAAAACACTCGTGGGCAATAGTGGTTAACTTTAGCATAAAAAAGATTTTAATTTTTTTTTATAATTAGATTTCATTTTGATAGCTATGTAAATCTTGAGCCTGTTGTGGGTAGAAAGAAGTCTTATAGGCTGTTTTCAGAATATGCAGGAACCTTCTCCACCCCAAAAAGGAACCGTAAACCCAAAAAATCCCTCTCAGCCCTGCTGCTCAGTTGGCTGTTGGTTTACTTCTAGCTGACACCACCAGGATGAAGTCTCTGGGCTCTGTGTTTAGTATTGGCTGGGTGGTATTTCAATGGTTTACCTGAGCCAGGAGAGCCCCGATTCCCTGGGGCTGCTGGTACTTTTCTCAAGGTACTTTTCTCAAGCCATCTCTTGGCCTCTTTGCTGATGTTGAGCTCCCAGCATCGGCAGTGAAACCCAGCTGACTGGCAATGTCGCTCTGCTGCAGCTTGGGGAAAGCTACGAACAGCAGTGGAGAGCTGCTAATTTAAGGAAGAAAAGTACTGAAATGGGTCACGGTCGCTTAGTGTTCAGGAAGCTGTTGTGCGATGCTGCAGGTTTGGGAGTTGATGGTGGAAACGCAAGGCTACGTCTTGCATATAGTGACTTAATTCCCTCCACACATTACAGAAAACTTCCTTTTAACCACTTCTCACCAACTCCTTCTGTGTTTTTAGCAGAGTGAGTGTTTTCCTGTCGTTGTCGTCATCTGTGAGTACAGGTGACTCTCACACATTACACGAGAGGTTGCAGGGTGAAGGTAGGAATGAACCTTTGGATCAAGCGTGGCAGCGGCTGTGGAGGTCCCTTGCACGGGGACTTTGCTGTTCAGCAGTGCTGTGCCCGAGGGGACCTGTGGCTTGAGAGGCGGGGAGCTGCACGAGCTGTGCCGTGCCCTGGGCAGGGCTTTGCCCCTCTTCGCCAGGTCTTGCCTGCGTTCAGCCATCCATGGTACGAGGGAGGAGGCTTGTCTTCAGGAGGCCCGAGGGCTGCGCTGGGGCTGTAGCCGTGTTGTTCGAGCAAGCAGAGTAAATGCTTTTGGGATTATTCAAGGCTAATGGAGAGAAAAACTGAATTCTGTTGTGCTTATGAAGAGGGGCATAAGAAGCGGACAGCATGCAAGCCCTTCAATTTTGAAGGTGTTTTCAATAAAGGGTACGTGTGGTACTACTGTGGTTGGCTGATGTGAGCAGTACCTATCTTTAGCTGGACGGGATACATCACTGCTTTCACTTTGGCATTATGTGGTTTCTCAGTATTTCAGCGTTACTTAACGGCGATCGAAGTGAAGTGTGTGTTTGTGGAAGAGTGGCTTGAGAGTGATTTCCCTTTGAGCAAATGCAGCGCTTGGCTGCTGTGAGCAGTTCCTGTAGCTCTGAGGGGACGACTGCGGAGGAGCCTGTGAAAGCGCTCAGCGCATCAGGAGAACAGGTCCTGGAGGCAATTTGGGGTTTAGGGAGTTGCCCGCCTTTCTTCTCCTGGGCGATAGCCTTCCAGCAGTGGAAAACCATCTGATTCTCATAGCTTTTTACACTTTAACTTTGGATATAATGGTCACAGATGTTTTAGTTCTGTTATAAAAACACCACTGGAAGTAACACTTTCTCAGTTGTACCAGACTGTGACATCTTTTGGTCGTGGCACATTTGATCTGGTAAAATAAGATGGAGAAAATGGGGGAGAAATGCTGGTGATGTTAGTTATACAAAATACGGTTCATGTAGCTTTAAAACAATTTCCTGGTTCTTCAAAGGAAAACAAACCTTTTCATCCAAATATAAATTGAATGGATAAAACATGCAACAATGCTGAACCAATGCTTATGTATATTGAAAATAAAGTGGAATTCTTCTAACATCAGTCTAGAGCATAGCACAGATGTTCTCACTCAGAAATATTTTGTGAGCAGCAAGAAAATAAAAAGTGGAGCAAAAAGTATTAAAAAATTCTGCAAGATACTTTAGGGCATCTGTGCTGCCCCCCCTTTTAATATACATTATATATTTTCCATGTTTCTTTGAGGTCATTTTACTGTAATGCTCAGCAAGTCTGGTACTGGAAGACAGATAAAAAACCACCAAAAAACCAAACTGCCTTTGAGCTAAGTTACATAATCCGGTGGTGCTGTTTAAGAAAAAGAGAAAGAAAAAAAGAATACAGCAGCACAGATGTATATAATACTTGTCAAAATGACTAATATTACTAGTGAAAGAGAAATTAGTAAAATTCTAAGTTGGGGAAAAAATAATTTTAAATTAACAGTAAACATTAGGAACTTTTTGTTTTTGAGATAATCACATTAATTTTTCTTGTTACAATACTGTAGCAATGTCAGATTTTTTCTTACTGGTAGCCTTGGTTATTTTCTCAAATTGGTTCCAGATCTTTGTTAAATCAGAAATAATTTTAATAATTATTTTATTGCAATATTTGCTGCTGTTCTTATTTTAATCAGGTAGCAGGTACATGACAGTAACTTATTTCCTACTTCAGTTTCTTATTGTGAAGTGGTACACGTTGATAACCCATTTAGTCCCAAACAAAAGGAGAAATGCATCCCTACTGAAAACTCTTGGACTAGATCCCACATGCTGCGTCTCAGGGCTGGGGTCTCCAGTGGAGGGGAAGAGTAATAAAGGCCAAGCGTGTTTCTGTGCAAGGGGGAGCAACTCTTGCTGCCCAGGAGCAGAGATGAGCATCCCATGGAGCTGGGCCCTGGGATGCTGCTGTGTTCCCGCCTGGCACCGTGCGCTGGTGCTGGAGCTCTGGTGCTGGAGCAGTTGGCTGGTGTCACCTCCTGGATCGTTGTGTCTCCAGCTCGTCAGGACTTTATGGTAACAGAGACAGGGTTGGCAGAAGGGAAACGACTGTGGGGAGAAGAGTGGTCTGCTCTAGGGGAGGAAAAAAGGAGACTGGCGAAAGGAAACGCTTTTGGGGTAATGATAATTGGATGTAACTCCTGGTGCCTTTTGTTTCACGTGAGAGGGAAACAGGAGCTTGCATGGAAGCAAGACAGTAATGGAGTGAATTAAGTACTGACAAACATAAAGAGCTGAAGATGGGAATAAACTGGTTAACTTGGTGCCCTGGTGGTAAGTGGTCAATTTAGGAAGAGGGTGAAAAATTGACCTCAGTGGCACAACAGATGTCACCCAAAAGGCTTTCTTTTTAAAAAGAAACCTGTGGCATTTATTATAGGAAGCTTCCCTTTTTGGGCAATAAGCTTAGTGAATCCCTGATTTGGTAGGGAAAATAGACACTATTTTGGAAAAACGATGTCACATTTTTGGCCATACTTTTCACATTCTTTCACGCTCAGCCTGCTGCTGATGCAGCGAGATTTTGAATCTGTTGCAGGAGGAGCGAGCTGGTACATCGTTAGCAGTTTTCTTTTTAAGTGGCCACATTTATAGGATTTTTGTTCCGGGTATGCATGTCTTTACAGACTCAGAATGGCAATGTTTCTGGTGTTCATAGGAGAAAAAAAAGTTAGGTGGGTACAAAATGTTTTAAATGGAGATAGGACTCTTGGGAGTGCCTGTATGTTTGCGTGCGCACCCACTTAGGTGTTCTCAGTTGTTTGAAGAAATGTAGCCACACTTACTAAATGAAAAAGTAGTCTCACCTTACCCCATCTTTTTTGCATGTGCTTTCAAAGTTGTTGAGTTACTCTATCTTCCCCCTAGGCAAAGGCCACATAATGTTTTTTTCTTCCCTATTAAATGTCAGAAGCAATATCCTACTTGTGAGAAACTTGCAGAGATACACCTTTTTGTGCATATAATGAGAAGAATGACTTTGTTCCAAGTTCTCGGAGTCCTTCTGAGCAGGAAGGAGCAGGAGCAGAATTTAATGAAATGTGGAAAAATTACTTCTAGGGATGCTGGAGTGTCTCTGAGACCAAGTAGCTTGGAAGTTTTGTTGCTATGACAACTAAAATGACAGTTTAAAAAAAAAAAAAAAGAATAAATTGGAAGCTTCAGAACCTTTAGCTTCTTTAATAAACCGCTAAGTGGAATAACAAGGCTTGATTTAATTTGGTCTCTCTAAGAACCTGTTGTACCAAACATTATTTGCATTTTTTTTAAGTGTGCATTTGTTTGTGCTGTCAGTTTTTTCCCCTCTGCCTTCCTGTGAAGACTGCTTGCCTGCAGCTGCGAGTGCTGGGAAAGCGGCCAGCTACCAAGTACCAAAAGAAGAAGAATTCAGGCAGCCGGGCTGCGGTGGCCAGCCGTTCCTGGTGAATGAGCCTCTGGCCTCGGCGCCACGTGCGGCCTCTGAAGATGAAGAGGGAAAGGATTTTACCCCCCTTGAATTTGTCGCCGTCTTTTGGCAGTACCAGGCTGCTGGAAGACTGCTAGCCTGAAGTGTTAGGCTTTGCTGGAAGTTAAAAGATACTGTGCGCTTGGCCTGGCTGTGGACGTGGCTCCCCCGGGCTGAGCTGCCGCTTCTGCAGGGCTCCCGCGAGGCGCTTGCGAGGGGGCTCGGTGCTCGGGCGGGTTTGGATCAAGGTGAGGGTGTGACTCAGTTAATTGTTTATTGCTGATGAAGATGCTGCTTCTCTTGCTGCACTGTAGGTCCGAGATGGCTGGGGACAGGGGAGAGGAAAAGCATCAGCACAGGAGACACCTCTGCTGTCCTCAGTCAGAGTCCTGTCTTCTGGGCATGGTGCAAGTTCAGAGCATCGTTTCCAAATCCTATGTTGAACATTTTTTTCTGGCATTAAGAATAATAATTTGAGAAGACGGGCTTGAAGTTTTCCGCCCTCACTGAGTTTCCTTAACGGCAGCTTTTATTGCCTTTTCTAGTTTTTCTTCAGATGAAAAATAGTACAAATAAATGTGGTCTGTAATAATTCTGGAAATTTTGAAGTCTGAACTAAGAAATTGCAAGAAAAAGTGGACTGGGTGAAATATGAGCTTTTAAATTTGGCATTGCCTGTTAGCGTAGGCACTGTGTTGTAAAACAGCCACTGAACATGGTTTTAAATGGCTGTAACTCTGTGTATGCAAAATATTTTTATGTTTAAGTGCTGCTGTTTGTTTAAAGAGAAGACCTTCTATATTTTCTAGACTTAGCTAACCTGGTCTAAAAAGAAAATCTTATGCTCTGTATGTAAAACAGTGTATTTAACTTGTGGTTATATTAGGCAATGGAGTAGTCTCACCCTGTGCCCAGCAATCACTCAAGAACATAATGCTTTGGTAAACTAAAACCAGATGTTAATGTGCGTGAAATGTTACTGTAATCAGTGTCTTATAAATCTCTTCTTTATTAGTATAGTTGTTTGAAGTAAATTCCTGATGACCCATTTGTTGCTTTGGCGTTGCCATAAAATAGCTATTGTTAGCTTAAAGCCCCCCTGCTGAATTGAAAGCCACAGATAATGAGTATCCAGTATTGCATCTTTTGGGGTTTATAAAATATTTAGCTGAAAAGGCTCCTGGTTCTCACCCTGTCTGTGCGGAGGTAAGAAGTTTCCTTTGCTGGTGGAATTCTCTAGCTGGGGAATGGGAGCTAGCTTGTACGAAAAGCTAATTTGTGCCTAGTTAAATATTCTTTTGATATTTGAATATGAAGTAATTAGCTTGGATGTACTGCTGTTTATGTTTTAGGATTTGGAGAAGTCTAAACAAGCTGCTGAAGGGAACTGTGTCATAAATCTACTTCTGAAATATTTTTTGAGGATTGTATATTTCAGACTGAGACTAAATCTGCTTTTTGTGGCGTTATTTTTCTGCTGGCCAGTGAGTGGTGGGAGAAGTGCTGAGCTAAGTGGTTAAGGAAAGGTTTGGGCAGCAGGCTGATGTCTTCCTGCGGGCCTTACAGGGTGAGCAGATAGACCCACGTGGGAATCCCCTTTCTAAAAGTGCTCTCAAGGTGGCTGTGTAATTGCTTACGGATGGATGCTACTCTTCTGACTTCTAAAAAAATATGTAGTTCAATATTTACTGTAGCCATCTGCTGTACTTGAGCCCAGATTTTAGGAAAGGGTCTATTTTGTTCCATTTCATAATTCAATACTTGCTTGGTCTCATAGTGGAACAAAATGAAAAAAAGAGCATTTTTTTTCCCTTTGTTTTATGTGAAAGTTATTAAACTATTTTGAATCTCTAAATCATAATAGCTAATTTTGTAAAATGTTTGTCCTGTTTTACGGGTGGTCTGTGTTTCCCTTTATTAGACCATGTATTGTCTCTGATTAGACAGTGTGTAAAGACTGCTCTAACTCTAGCTGCCTTCACAAGTTGCTTCTGATTCAGTGTGCCAGGGTTTTGTTGCCTTCTGAAAGGCTTTGTTTCCAAAGGTTGGTGGATGCCAAAGACATTGTGAATAGAGATCCATTTAAAGACACAATGAGTATGCATTTTTTCTTGATCACTTTTGGAGATTAAAGTTCTGTGTGATACTGAAAAAAAAATAGTTTTTTTGTAATTAATTAATCTTTTAGAAAGACACTGTTTTTCATCCAGAATTTTCCTGTTGCTTTTTCAAAAAAGTGTGTTATTACTTTCTGAACTCAAGTGTGGAGTGCAATAATTCACTTTGGGTCTTGTGTTATTCTGCAGTGTGAGCTGCAAGCTGAGATGGGGAGCAGAGATCTGAAATCGGTTTATAATAAACAGCCCTTTGCAGCCTGCCTTTCACCTGATGCGCTACTCGGAAAACCGGCCTTCAGTGAGGACCACATGGCTTCAGATTTGTAAACTGTGCCTAGGTGCAATAAATAGGAGGGTCTGTTCTTTGCAGTTGCAAATTGTGCCTTCCTCAGCATCAACGGCAAATGGGAAGCAGCCTGGTGCTTCTCACCTGCCCGCTTTGCAGTGCGTGCGGAGCTGTAAAATCAAACACAGAGCTCAAAGATGCCGAGTTTTATCTATTTTAACTTTGTAGCTCCCCTCTCCCTCCCTCTGAAGAAGTAGGCCTACAAATCCAGCATGATACGTAAAAGCAAAGTTGTGGAGTCCTCCCCCCTCCCTTGCATCTTTCTGTGTAGGTTGTTCTGCAGACCAGATCGTCACACCTGCTACCAGCCTCCTTCAGAGAGTAGATTGCAGCCTTGCAATTAAGTGCTCCTAACATCTGTTGGTGATGGGCCAGCAGCAGGACAAGGCTTTTAGCTTCGATCGGCTCTGCTGGTTTGGGAATGTTGTTAAATGAAGAAGGGAGAAAGAAAATATCAGAGTGACTTTGAAATAAATGTAAAGTAAATATGAAGCAGGAAAAAGTGGAACTAATAAAATTCACCACTTCTATTTTTTTTTTTAAAAGCGTGGATTTTAATGCATATTATGCTCAGTATAGGAGAGCTCCAATAATTAAAACTAGATCTGTGTTTTATTACTTCTTAAGACACTTAATGGTGATTATACTGTTTAGCAAGTGCTTCATATCACTTCTCAAGTAATTTTTATAGCTGTGTGCTGGCATAGGACCTGTCCGTTACAGAAGCCTTTGGAAATCAGCTAATAAAATCCACTTGAAATTCAGATGTTGAAAAGCATGGAGACTTCTTCTCTTTGTGTCTTTACTTACACCGTTGCTCCGGTCGTTGCCGTGGACTTGAATTTCCAGAGCTGTATCCAGGCTGGTTGCTGCTGAGCTGCACTTGCTGTGTGCCATACAGGCACCAGCTCTGGTGCTGCAAGGTGAGCGGAGGCTCTGATTTGCAACGTGGTTGGGCTGCCATGGTGTATTCCTCTCTAGTAGGTTAATGGCTTTTATAGCTTGCTTTTATTATAGGATGAACTACTTCAAATTGCCTTTATTTTTAACATGGAGGTAAGATTATGCATACAGGTTGTACAAGTTGTCAGTAAAGACCAAATGTTTTGTGTCCCTACACAGTTAAGAGATTCACTAACTCAGCTGTAATTCAGAGTAAATCAGAGTGTCTTCAGAGAAGTTTAATGTGACTTAATAATTATTAAGTAATATAGTGTAAAAATTAATAATTTAATAATTATTAAGTAATATATTGTAAAAAATTGGTGAGAGGTATTTTTTTTTGTGACAAGTGTTTCTTACTCCATTTTAACAGACTTCCAAGTGCACAGGAACCTGAGGTATGGAAAGAGGTATATGTAGAAATGAATAGGGAAGACTCTAAATGCTGTGGTTAGGATTTAAGAAAATGGTTGCAGTGTCTTTTGGTTCCTTTCAGAAGCGTTGGCTGAATCCTGTGGTGAAGATACAGGCAATATCTAGTTAGTTTTGCTTTACTGATGCTGTGATTTGAGAAGGGAAATGTATCTGTCAATGCCCTGCTTTTTTGGATGTGAAATAGGGGCACAGAGTAGGAACGGGCTCCTTTTAATCACTGCTCTCCCAACACAGCCCTGCATTAACTGGGAAGCCCTGTAGGTTTGTTCCAAATACAGATGACGGAGAATGAGAGCGCTCACCTGGGAGCAGCGTTGTGTATTCCTGTGGCTCATTCTCTGTGAGGACCTCATTAACTGTGTTTCACAACAGCACGATGTTAATTGCAGTGAGCGGGTACTTGCGTAAAGTCCTTCTGCGGTTTTTCTCTGCATCTTTGTGTTACCTTAGGAAAGAGAAAAGTACTTTGCTGTACCGGTCGTCTGTGCTGCAGCAAAGCTGTGATGCGCCCATCAGTTACAACAGTCTGCAGCACCCAAACTAGGAGCAAGGAGATGGTTCTCCAGTGCTGTTGCCTCTTAATTTGGTAATTTCCTTCTGTGCTTCACCACCTTCTCCTTTCAAAAACCAAATCCGCAAACAAATGTCATAGCGTGAGTTTGGCAAGTACATAATTGTCCCCACGGAGCGCGTGGAGAAGGGAGGCACAGGAGGTCGCTGGCTGGTCCAGGACCACACAAGCAGTTCGGCACCGAGCTGGAAATAAAGTGCCGACCTGCTGACTCCTTAACCGCAAGACTATCTTTCCCCTCTAGTAAGGATGTGGTAAAATATCACTGTATTTAATCCTTCTGCTCTCCTGTAGCTCAGTCTCTGTATGAAAAGACACGCCACGCTTCGCCAAGCTGGAAAGGGAATATTTTGTGGTAATTGGCTGGTGAAAAAAAAGTCTCTTCCTCTTAGAAAAGTGTGGACTCCGTCATGTTAAACTGCTTAATAATTTCTGCTTCTTATGTAGTTTTTTTCAATATACTCATACTGTGGTTGAAACTTTTATATAGTAATTCGTACTTCGCAGTAAGGATGTTGATTCCAATATTGCATAGTTGTTTAAATGTTTACAACAGAATGAAAGCAAAGGAAATGCTTATGTTTGACTTTAGTATCTCTATCTAAAGTGATTTATTAATAGTGATTTTTTTTTTTTTTTTTTAAACTAAGTGATATACTGAAGCCAGAAGGAGATCTATCAGGGATGTATTTGGCTTAAATATGAGAAATTTAGAGAAGGGAGAATATTGATCCATGCTAGTGGAATCTATTTGGTGTTTTGTTTTGTTTTGGTTTTTTTTCCTCCCCATTAAAGTGGTGTAATTTTCTTCTAATACAGAAGTGTTGTACCTAAGATGGTCATGGGCAAAAAATATGAGGTAGTCAGTAAGTGCTCTAATAGTGTTCAGTTGATGCTGGTAGGAAAGAGTTGTCTGCATGTGTGCACGTTAGTTTTAGATTGATGGGGCTAATTGCCTTGGTCTAAACTTTGCTTGTAGACTACTGTGCTACTGATGCTGATTTAAAAGGAACTCAATCTACCAAAACGTTTTAATTCCTTGTGCATGCAGTGCTGAAGAAAGCATGTTTTCCCCTTGTAGATGTAAGCTTTCGTGATTATAATGTCATATTCAGGATCTCTATATTGGGGATAAGGAAACATGCAGAGCTGCAGTAGGGCTGGAGAGAGCAAACAGGAGAGTGCTTGCGATAGTACATATTAAATAGTAATAATACTAAGCCCTGAAAATTGGGATATTGGAAATTATAATTCCACCCCAACCAGCTTTTTAAATGACTGGTTTGAGTTTAGTAAG
This sequence comes from Platalea leucorodia, assembly GCF_965183815.1. Taxonomy (NCBI): domain Eukaryota; kingdom Metazoa; phylum Chordata; class Aves; order Pelecaniformes; family Threskiornithidae; genus Platalea; species Platalea leucorodia. Next base: position 153,795,155 of record NC_138823.1, on the reverse strand, counting down.
CAGTGATTTATTCTTTTGTGTTTTAAAAAACGTGCTACAGCACAACTGCAGTTTATTATTACTGCTCTTGTTGAAGCCTTCAGGTTAACAGCTGTCATAGTTGTCATGTTATCTCCAGCATTTTGCAAAAATGCAGCTGGTAGACTATACAAATGGAAGCATTTACTAAATAATTTTTGATGACATTATAACCATTGCTCCTCTTTTGCCTCTAGACTCTGTATTTTCAGGTTACTCTGTATGGCTTTGACAAACACGCTGTTATTAGGCATGAGGACATACAATGCCAAGTAATTTCTTGAAACTCGATAGCCTGAGAGATTTCAAGGAAACCTAGTAACAAATATCTCTAATGATTTACATGCATTATTTTGTGTCTCTTCCTTGTTGTGGCCTATCCCTCTTACTCTAGACATCTCTCTTCATTGGAAAACTGCTGAGAAAATAAAAGCTGCTTGTATTTAGATCCCGAAATTAACAGCGCTGATGCTTTGCTTCCTTTGCTGCCTCTGGAAACAGAGCTATTTCTGACCTATTCAATGGCATTGGTGTTCCTGGCTTTTTCATCAAAATTCATTCTGTTCTACTATTTCCTGGCCTCTACTATTTTTTTCTGGTGCGGTTTCCAATTCCTGCGATTGATTGCTGTGCAACAACGTCCCTTCCCTCGTACACACTAGATGCACGTCGAAGGCTCTGGTTTAGAAGGTTTCCTGGTTCTCGTGCGTTTGAGTTACGTAATGGCGCTATGGGAAGAAATCGGGGAGGACGTAGCACCTCAGCTGTGGGCCCTGCCTCATCCACTGGGTCTTGCTGTAGAAGAGGAGATGGGTTGCAAGTGCTTATAAATGGTGTATAAACTTCTCTTCCTTTACTCTGTCACGTACATGTATAGGGTGGTGGGGGTTTTTTGTGTTGTTTTTTTTTTTTCTTTTTTTTTTTCTTTTTGAGGCTGTCTTTGGGCTGCTTTTTTGCTGTCCTAAATCCAGGCTATTCACTATACTAGAACAGTAATCAAGGAATTCTGTACTGTCCTATTAATCTTGCATCCTGATTACATGAGCTGTTCCTTCAGGCATGCAATAACAAAACAAAAGGGGTGGCTGGTGTGCGGGAATGATTACAGCAGCGTGCTTTCTGTCCGGGCTCTGTCATGCTCTTACGTGCCGCACTGTTCTCATACGCCTGAACTCGCTGTGTGAGGAGGATGCAGATGGACAGATTTGTCAGCTACCAGCAGTACTGTCATGGGAATCCTGCAAATGCTACTGAGTCAGGAGTTTTAACAAAAAGTTGACTTTTATTGAAAGCGATTGAACTGCAATGCATGGTGAAGAATGAATATGTGGTGGTAGGACTCTGCCACTTCAGATATTGCTTCTTTTCTGTTTGCCCTGTGGTTTGTAAGTGGGATATGTTTCCAAATTGAGATTGTTCTGATAATGATTTAAAAGGATATTTCTGTGTCTGTTCTATCCCAGGATATATTTATTTTGAGTTGGTGGACCATTAAATAACTTAAACTCATGTGTGTGCTTTTTAACAGCTAGTGAAACTTTTTTTCATGTAAACACTTTTACTGATGTGAAGAGGCTGTATAGTCAGCATTTCAGCAACAGCAGACAGAAAATGCATTGGATGAGCTTATTGCCAAGCAAGCTGGATATAGAAATCAATATGAGGACCTCCCCCCCCCCCAATGATCAATGTGAAGTAGGGGAAATAATTTAGTTAAAAATGTAAGTAGATAATTGTCTGTATTATACAACTGTATACTTTTCACTAAAGTACAAAGCCTATAAAATCAGGTATGTTCACTGACTTACAAGTTGCTCAAACATGACTGTGATCTGACTCAACTGAACTTCTTTCACAAGAGAAAGCGGCATATCCTGAGGATCAGAAGCACTGAAGGACACTCCTTTTTTGAATCTTATGTTTCCAGATGGAAAGGGAAATGTCCTCATTTTTCTCTCTCTTCCTTGGCCTCCCCACCCCCAAATTGATTGTAGCTGTAGAGCTAACAAGGATGGGCTGGCTGCTTTCACAAACCAAGCACGCTTCCGTACAATTGTGCTATTTGCTTGCTGCTTTATCAGTCCAGGGCAAACTGTTCAATGTATTTTTTTTACAGCACCTCCTTTTTATTACACTTGTACAGATCATGGGCTTGGTTGTTAACATAGAGCTGGACTGTGTACAAAAAAATAAATAGAGGAGTCATCCCAGCTCTATCAGCCACTGAAATACCTTATCTGCTTTTCTGTTCTAAAAAGCCAATTCACATTTTTCCCGATATCTCATCTGCAAAGAATAAACTTTGCAAACATCCTACGGTTTGTGCTGTATGAATAAATTGAGAAAATAGTCTGCTACGTGTCTGGAATTTGGTATTTACCTATCGAATCTGAAAGGTAGAGTATCTGAAAGAGAAAACAAAACCACTTTTGAGTCTTGGGATGAGCATATATGGGATCTGTCCCCTACAGGAGAATGATTGCTCTGTTGTGGTATGTTACGTGATCAGGGTCCCAGTTGGTTAGAAACTTCCTAGAAGCACCCTGAAATCAGCAGAATTGTGTCCAGGCAGAGGGATCTTCCAGTAAAGCTGTCAAATTCTGGAACTAAACTCTTAACGGTATACATTTAACGTTATATGACTTGCAATTTCTTCGGGCAGCAGCCCTGCAGTTGGATTCACATCATGTAGTGAAATCTGTGCAGTGCAGCTCCCCACCGTGAGCAGAGGTGGCCTTGATCCCAAGGGTGACGCTGTGCAATTCCCAGCTCTGAGCAAGGCTGGTGCTTTGGGTATGGCTGCATCACTGGGGATTGCTGGTGTGCAGAGCCAGCAGGCCGTGTGAGTGGGGAGGAGAGACAGAAGGATGTATTTGTACTAAGCCGTTACACGGACTGTTCGTGTCTGTAAGCCTCCTCGTTGGAGGTGGTGAATGTCACTGATGTCACTTGCTTGGGTCACTCTGCAGTAATCCCTGTGAAGGGAGGGGCTACATGGGCAATTGTGACATCCAAGGCCAGAGGGGACCTTATGCTTTGTTAGCCTGACTGCATGTCATTACCCTTCCCGGGGTCCCTGTGGGGTGACATGCCTGAGTGAGCGACAGCCCCTCCTGATCGCCTGTCAAAGCAGTTCCCTAGAAATGGCTCTGCTGTGGTTTGAAGGACCGCTACTGAAGTTGAAACCAACTCATTTCTAGGTAAATGCCCTGGTGAGTGATTTTCTTGCTACTGAGAATGTGCAGTATATTCCCAGTCTGTTTTCAGCCTTCTATTAAGTCTTGTGTCGAAGCCAGCGTGGTGGGTCTTTGGTCTTCAGGGGTGGATTCTGCTTGAACTTCTCTGGTTGCACTGGAGGTCCCCATGAATCAAATTCTTCTGTGCCTGTGGATACTTGCAGGTTCTGTGATGATGTTCATCCTTCCTCTTCTGGATAAATAGTTTAAACCAAGTGTCATCAATATGGACAACTGAAGAGCAGAAGGGTAATGTGGTGAGAGACTACATTTGATCTTGCAATGGCTTCTCTTCAGATGCAATCTCACTATCTTTATTTGGGCTCTGGATAATCACAGGATTGAATTTCATTGGATTTCAGTTACAGGAACAGAGTTTGTAATTAAGGAGTAAAGTAAATGGTCCTGAGGGTCAGGTTACTGATGTTTTGAGGAGTTACTTAAGTGACTCTGCTTAATTTTTTGTTCAAGGGTTGAAATTTTATGGGCTTGTATTAATTTTTGTTTTTATTATCACTCTTGCACTTGCATACGCATACCAAGGCCTGGCTGAAGTAGAGTTTTGTTGCTGCCTTATCCAGGAACAATTTGGTTTTTGTTCTCAAAAGTCCGTGAAGTTTCTAGAATGTGGGTTGGAGCGGCCCACTGAAATGTGTATTAATTCTTTCCTGTGATGGAGAGACTCTACACGAGTGCCATTTCTCTTCAGGTTGGAGAAGTGGTGGTACATGGAAATGCTCAGTTACTTAGAAGTCTGGCTGCTCCACTATAACAGGTTGGGTTGAGCATGCGGTGTGGTTTTGGGGTGAGTTGGTGCTGCTGGCTGAGATTTCAGCCTTCCTGCTGGTCCAGGTGATGTGGTGAGAGGGCTGCTCTTCAATTGCTGATGAATTGCATGAGTGTAAGGATCTGCAGGATGGCTACCTCCTTTCTAGAGAAGGAAATCCACCATGTTGAAAACCAGTAATTCTTCTTCTAAATTTAATTTTCTACAGTTCTGCTGAATTGCTGTTCATGCTCATGAACAATGCACATGCTTTCTGCAGTGTCTCTGCCTCTGCAGCTTTGTGCCTACAAAATGTTAAAACTCTTTCTCTTTGAGAGAAGCCCGTTCACTGGTGAATGGAGTCAGCGATTCAGATAGCTGTTTGCAAGGGCAAAAGAAAAACCAGAAAGTGAGCATGATTTTGTGGTGTTTGGCAATCGACTTTCACACAAGAAATGAAGCTTTTTAGCATTCACAAGCATTGGTGTCTCTAGGCTCTCACAAATGTGCAACGCTTGCTGCTTTAGCAATGCGCGCCTCTTGAGCAAGTGGGACAGGGAATGGGGCCAGCTGGCCCTGAGCTCGGGATGAGAGATCGAAGAAATCACAGGTCTCGTAACTCCACGCGCTCAAGAGTCAACACAATGGTTACTTTAGCACATTTATCCATTTTATATTTTAGATTTAGGATCACGAGCAGCGAGTTCTTAAGACTTGCATTGGCGTAGCCTTGTGTATTGACAACTGTCCTTCAGTACTGACAGTCTCTAGAAACACATACTGTATCTCATTGCCTGGAAGCCACCTCACGTGCACAAGTTGCCCTCACTCATTTGCTGCACAGAAGTGCTGTAGTAATTGTAATAGAACAAGCTTTGAGTTATTTGATTGTAATCAAGTACTGGCATATCTTATGCTCTTCACTGGATATATATTCTCCCCCCCCCCCCCCCCCCCCCCCCCCCGCCCCCGATTAAGGTTAAAAATTGTCCATTTGCAGCAGTAAATATGTTTCTGAAGACTAAGCAAAATGTTCATTTTAACATGGGACATCTTATGTTTCCTGGACTGAGTCTTGTTAGAGAACATCCAGACTCCTCCTGCTATTGCTGTTTCACAAAATTAATATTAATCCCCCCAAAAGTCAGTATTTTTTCATAATCTTAATAATAAAAAAACCCCAAAACTTCACTATCTTGTGATGCGTAGTATCTCTTTTTATTTAGTGAAATGATGCCAGACACCTAGCGAGCGCTCTGAACTTACGTAATACCAAATGTGAATCATTGTGAAAGAAACCAAACCCAGTATCATCGCTGAGGGTGAACACACTGCTGGTTAAAGGTGTATCTTTGCAATCGGAAGCCAACAATAAATGAAATAGCGAATTGGCTAGCACGACAAATGAGTCAGGCAGGCAGCCCTGTTCGGGTGAGGGAGTGCGTGTGTGGACTCTGAGCACAGCAGGGCTGTGCTGAAGCTGGAGGCATGTATTGAGAGAATATGTTGAACTTAGGCACTCACATGAGTGCGAGTGTGTACCAAGGTGTCCGTGAGATGGAATAAAAAGGTGACATTTCTTCCAACAGGGAGAATAAAAACGTTGAATTTTTCATTGAAAAGGCTTGTACTTGTCAGAATTTAGCCACAGAGAGTGTTTGCCACTATTGGGTCTAATGTCAGAGTGTGTGTATGCTGCCATCACCAAAATCCTTACCCTTGTTTTTGTTTCATATTCCATACTGAGAAGTAAATCCCAGTTTGGGAGGGTTGCCCAGGTTGGTCTGCGCAACTGTCAGCTTCTCTTCGATAGTTTTAAGATACTTTTGTAGCACAGTTTCTTATATTAACTGCTGTTGCTGTACACAGGGACTCTGCACAAAGCTCTGATTGCAGCTCTTTTTCTTAGTGATGTTACAAATCGATATCCTCACGCTGGGGTAGCTGGGGTGAGGGAGGTGAAGACAACGTAAGTTTGATGTGTAGAGCAGAGTTCAGGCAGCCTAACTGTTCATCTACAAGGTTGGTGTCTACAGCTGGTCTGGGCACCACAGGCTCAGTTTAGAGGCGGTGCAGAGAAATACATCATTTTAAGATGTAATTCACCTTGTCCTGAAGTAGCCATGTGAAATAGCTCAGTTTTTAGAGTTTGGGAGCTGGCTGCAGCATGCCTGCAATTATTTAGGCACACACACTTCCAGTGCAGACTGTCCAGGTTGCTCCAATGGATCCCATCCATTATGTATGTCCTCTTGTCACGGGTCCTCTTTTACACCAGCGTGTAATCTTGCTGAGTGGCTGCTTGCTGTGTGTAAAAGTAAGCATATGCATGGGAAGAAAAACAAGCTACCTTGCCAAAACTCTCTGCTGCTAGCTCATTGTGTGGCCATAGGTAGGTTGCACTTTTTCTTTACTTTGGATAAAAATGTTTGCGCCTTGCAGGACAGTATGAGGGCTGGACGACGTCTGTATGAGATTGTACTTCTCAACTCATTGCTGAAGTACAGACTTCTCTGTACTCTGGGAAGTACCCAACTCCATGGAGCTGAACCATGTTGAGAAAGGCTTCTTTGCATCTGTTCTTGGGAGGAGGGATGGGGACTCCTCAGCTTCTCCCACTTGAGGCATTTACTCTTATTTCATTAATAATTTGACTTTTTTTTTTAAGGTCAGCCACTTATGAATCAAAATGTTTAGAAAAATCATCCATATATTTTTCTAAACAAGCTCAGATAAACTTTCCAAACCCAGCAAGTATTAGTTCAGGTTTAAAAAAGGAGCATAATAACCTGTTCATACCTATCGTCTAATTTTTTTTCCTCTTTGCTGCCTCCTAGTTGGATAAAATTTAACACTGACTTTGTTACAAATGATAAAAGAAATAATGTAAAATTACTTATTTCAACCAAATAATGCACTGAACTGAAATGTGTTTCAAGGTCTGCATCCCTGCTCTTTCCACAACTTTGAAACCAGATAGCTAAGTGGTGACGGGATAGAGGCAAATGGGTTTTACACATGCCTTACTCTTACATATGAAATCTGATGAATAAATATTGGGAGCCCTGGAAAAAAGTGCAAGAGAAGTACCGGGGTTGTATAACCACTTCTGCGTAGTGAAAAGTGGTGTCAATCAGATACGGAGGCATGTTGCAGCAGATCTAGAAGCTGTTTGAAAAGAAATCAGGGCAATTGTTCCTTCTAATGTAAACATTTTGTAACTCTAATTAAAAGGTATAAGAAGAAAATAGTTGTTCTTGCAAGTAGGGAGTTGTTATATAGTGTGTTGGGGGAAACAAATGGTATTGTTTTGCAATTTATATAATGTAATTTAAAGAATAAAGTTGTTCTTAGTGGAATGCCGTTATGGATGTAGTCAGTGTCGAGTAACCCTAATCTACAGACAACCTGTTACAAAGCAAAACAGGTCTATAAAGTTGCAGGCTGTTACTTGCACTGTTTTGGAGTAAAGCTGAAGCTAATGGCTTGGCAGTATTGGTAAGTTTGATAGTAAAACTTTTTACAGTTCTTTATAAGTTTAAGAAGGAAATCTTTCATTATATCTGTAATGTCTTGGCAAAAATACTATCACATACAGTCAAGTTTTCACCGTATGTTGAATTCAAAAGTACTGGGAGGTGAAATACTCATTTGCAGTCTTGAAGTGTAATGTTTCCAGTTCAGGATGGACAGGCGTTGGGAGTTCTGTACCCCTGCTAGTGTTATTCTTGAACTGAGATTTTTGTAATCCCTATTGTTATAATATTTATTGCTTGCCATTGCTCAGCAAAATACTGACAGTTGTTTCAGGGCTGTGAACCTATCCCTTTCCAAGCCTGCAGTTTACCACTGAAACAAAATTTTAACTGCCAGAACTGTATTGTGTGGGAAGTTACAGAGTCTGGAAGATGGAAATAGATTTCTGTTGGTTGCTTTGCAAGCCATGTCTTCATTTATGTAAGCAATGAAAAACCCTACTGCAACCTGGTGCTTGTTAACCTAGTGATCATAAAATCCTTTCAGAAAGCCTTTTTTTTTTTTTTTTTTTTTTTTTTTTTTTTTTTAAATTAAGAAAACCCCCACAAAACCCACCTTCTTTCTCAATGCTGGTTACTGGTATGTCTATCAGGGAGCTTTCTCTGGTTCTGCACTGCTTCTCACCATAATCCTTCATACACCCCCCCCCCCCCCCCCCCATGTATCACTGTATTATTATTATGATTATTATTTTTCTTCTTCCCAGTGTGGGTCTTACCCAGTGTGGGTCTTACCCAGTGTTTTTCCCCACGGGATGTGGTGTGTGTGTGTCTGTTGGGTTAGCAGATGAAGCGTCTGCGCTGGTGGGCACTGAGCACTTGAACACAGCTGATATTTTAAAGCAATTCCGCTCTTCAGTGCAGAGAGTCCCTGTGATTTTTACCTTTCTTCCTCAATTTCCATGTGCCTTTGTAATCCTACTCTGTCCTGGTGAACACTGATTTTTATAGTGGCATGTACTGAATTTATAGTATTGTTACTATAGTCAGTGAATATATACATGAATTACTGAAATTCATGTATGGTATTGTTACTGTGAAGCCAGAGGAGCTGCTTATGCGCTGCTGACAGCATGAGTTTTTTGACTCGGAGCTGTTTGTGTCCTTAAAAGAGATGTTTCATAGCTACGCGATCTTGTTTCTATGGACCCATCAAATAAAAGTGCCGAAGTAAAGGTGACAAATCTGAATTTACAACAGTTTTCCTCTGGGTGGTGTGAACAAATACAAAATGCCACAAATGGTAATTACTGTGAAACAGTAAATCTGGATGTGGGGAGTTATTGATGAAGTGCCAGAGAACCCATTTGTACGGCTAAATGCTGTTGAAGGGTGAAAGATGCTTTGCCATCTGCAGTGACCTGTGAAGCAGTCTGGATGGCACGTTGGGTATTCAGGGTGAAAACCAAGTGCATTGCCGGTGCACAAAACTTGCCTGGTCAGGCCTTGCTAGCGTGAAAGTTCACTCCAGGTAAATCCTAAAATTCTGAGTTTAATACTTGCTTCCTTGAAGTTTTTAATTTCTCAGATTATTCACTTCAGACACTTGCACAAATTTGAGGTTCTTGGAACTCTTGGTGTGCCAGCGTTGCCAGGCCGATACCAGTGGGCTTTGAATGTCTTGAAGTTAATAGTGGTTCAAAATGAAGTATTCAAATTAGCAACTCCCAGCCTTAAAACAAACTGCTCTAAATCTTTTATGTTCTGCATGGTGGATGTTCAACATAGAATTTATTATTAATTGTTTAGGATGCCTCTGCTCATTAGGTGCTGGTATTTGAGTGAAAGGAATACTACTGTCTAGCATTGTAAAAATATGTACGAGTATCAACGCTGGCCAGGAGAAGGAATTCTTCCTTCCAGGGAAAATTTATTAGGCATATGTCTTTCAGTTACATTGCATTCAGATGTTGTTTATTTTACTGTAAGTTAAAAGATTATGGGGGGAAATCTGATGTGGAGAAACTCTCAAAAACTGCTAGGAGGAATTGCATACTTCATCAGGGAGGTCGGTGTACAGTTGCTGCTGTGATCGTACGCTTTGGCTTTCTCATTTCCACCATTTCCTCTTAATTCGGAGTGGTCCTCTGCCCTCTTGGCCCTCTAGCCTAGGTTTTGAACTGTGGTTTAAGAACATTTATAAGAACTGCCATTACTTTGTAAAATGAAGTACGCTTTAAGAACCAGTAGGTAGCTGGGGTGGGACCAGCTTTGAGGGTTTTTTTTGTTGTTTGTTTTGGTTTTGTTGTTGTTTTTTTTTTTTTTTTGTTGTTTTTTTTGGATATCATCACTAGCAATGAAATCAATAGCAGGTCCAGACTCTATGCATTTGTCATCCTAAGGGTGTTTTTTGATCTTAAAACATGAAATGTGTTGGTTTTCACCTGCACTGGGAGCCTATCACAGGTTGAGATGCTGACTGTTGTAGAAGTAGCAGTGCTTCCCTCCTCGGTACGAGGGCAATGGGGAGGGAGGCTGTGCACGGCTCTCCCCGCGGGGCTGCAGGGACATTGCTTGAGGAGAGGACAGTCTTCTGCTCAGAATGCGCTGGAGCCAAAATGGAGAAAGGTTTTTTTGGGATGAGGTGAGCAAGTGGTCGCTCTAGGAGAAGCTTTGGAAGATGTCAGCAGTGGCAGGAATGGGGAAGAACCTGATGAGCAAGTAGGGTAGCTCCCAAATGGAGAAGGGTAGGATGTTGTAGCCAGAGGCAGGGAATAATAAGGCCGAGAAGGATAATCATCCCTCCGGTAACGCCTGTGCTGAACAGGGAAGAAGGTTCAGTTATGGCCCTGCCAGCAATGCTTTGAAGTGGACCAAAAACTCCTGTAGTCTTTGGACAAAATTTGTGAGAAAAAAAGTTGTGAAAGATCCCCCCCCCTCCCCCTTCCTTAAAAGTTCATTGGACAGGGCTGGGGGAGGGGGCGGGAGAGCAGTCTGCCTGCAAGGAGCAGGACCAAGGAAGCATTTGTGCTGTGTATGGAAAAAAAAGACAGCAACCAGGAAGGAAAATGTTTAAAAATTGCAAGTTTGTGTGTAATCATGGGAGAGCAGGAGGAAAGCGAAAGTTGCCTGAGTGTACACCAGGGTGACTTGGAGTTAAAGTCAACATGTGGTCAGTTTAGTGTCCTCCTTGAGCTTGTGAAGAGGTTACCATGCTGATGCTGCTGTCACTGTGGATAACTCAAAAACACACCCAACCCAGAAAGCCAACTCCCACTAAGAAAGACTATCTTTCCCTGCAGCCAGATTATTGTTTCATTTGGTTCATGTTCTAGTAGTTAGGGCATTAATAACATCAAATGCATACAGCCAACATCTTTCTATCTTTAGATACTTCCACACTTTTTTTTCCCTTCCTCTATTTAATAGAAACGCTTGATATTCACATTCCTCTTTCTACACAAAGGGAAAACCAGGGCAGCAGGATGTTGGGACTCTATTTCAAATACTGTGCGCCTACAGATCCTGGTGAAATCAATAGGAGGAATATATAGGGTTTTTCCAAGTCTGAGCTGTGAGTAATTCATCTGTAATTATTTTAAGAAACATTGGACCTGGAGTAAAAATTCCTGCTCTTTGGCGATCGTTGTCTTCTGCCTCTCTGCAGCACAGAAGCTAGTAGGTCCTTATAAATTATTGGCATGTTCTCTGGTTAATACTTTGATGACAACAAAAAGAAGCTTGTGTCTCGTTTCAGTAGACAGCAATTTCCCTGGGCTGAATATCTCATTGCTTTTGCATTGCTGCATTGTCTTGGCTTCCATGATCCCTGCTGCTTGCTTGGCAAATCAATTTTAAAAACAAAAATAAAAGAAAATCATGAAGGACAGAGACAAAATGTTTTGTTCTGTTACAGGCATTATGTTATTTAAATGATACAGCTGAGAATAGGAGGAGGACTGGAGGTATCCGCTTTTAAAGAAGGTGAAGAAGGGTTAAAAATAGGACTGGTTTAAAGGATAATAAATAGGATGGATATAATCCAAGTGAGGTAGAAGATGGGCATGTCTGCTTTGGGGAGGGGATGCCCTTATGATGATGACAGAAAACTGATTACTAGCCTTGATTTTGAGTGGTGGTGGTGGTGATTTTACTGAAGTTTAGTTAGTCAGCATGCACCCTTGGTTTTGCTGTTATGCTACTGTAGTAGGGAGGGATGGGCTGGAGCCTCGGTGTTAAGCAAGACAGGGATAGTGAGGTGAAGGAGGAACAGAAAGACCTGAGCTAAGTGAATCTGCTCATCTTGAATTGTGTTTTCGTGCTGTGTCAGAATGTGGAAGTCCTGCTCTATTTGAGGAAGGCTCTGTTTTTCTTAATAGTGTGACCAAACTACTATACAGACTCCAGAAGGGTAGGTGGTAGGGTACATACATATTGGTATTTTTTATCTTTAACTGAGATTTCTGAGCTGTGTCTATATGAGCTGAACTCTGTCCCTGACTAAGATGCCTGGAGGTGGAGGATGAGACAAGTGAGATGTGCAGCTGTAGAAACCAGACTCTTCCACAGGGATTTATTTGTGCTGCTGCCTGCCAACCTCAACAAGTGATGCCAAAACGTGTCATTGCTGGATCTGCAAGTAGGTCTGGTGTGGTGTAAAAATCTGCTGTTTTTCCTGGTGGGTTGGTACCCATCTCTGCAGCCGATGCCTAGTAGTATGACTGCCCCTCTCAAAGGGAAGAAATGGGGTTTCATCGTGTTGCCCCACTAAAATGCGTACACAGCATCTGGAAGGTGGGGCTCTCCCCATCCTGTCCTGGTGCTATCATACTTTGCTTTCCTCTCAGTTGATTGCGCAGGCATTTATTAACTTTATTCATGTATGTATTTGCTAGCAGAGGTATTTAAGTGTGAACAATTACATTAAATTTCACTGTTACTTTTTTTTGGAGGCAGTCTCGCTATTTTTCTAGTCACCTGCAGGGTTTTCTGCTGTTGACAAAAATTTCAAATTCAGGATCTTGCTAATAAAATCTTTTAGTATAAAATCAATTGTTGTTGTAAAAGGGAAAAAGACTCTACTGGTGTGACTTTGTTCTTTTTCCAATGAAACTGTGAATTCTGTAGTAACCTCAGGCTGGGGCGAGATTGCTATTTCAACCACAGAAAAACTTCAGGAGACACTTCTGAAAATAAACAAAAATTGGTAAATCCTTTCCATGGAGTAGTAAGGTTTGTTTTACCAGAAGTTTTATTGTATGTCAAGATTTGCAGTTAATTTCAGAAGCCCGTTTAAATCCTGACGAGGCAGATGATGATAGCATTAAGGTTACCTTTGCACGCGTTTCATTGCTTCGTTGTGGGCGCCCTGATGGAGAGGCCTGTGCCTGCAGCCTCCTGCTTCTTACTGTAGTATCGCTGGTTTCTGTTAACCGCCGGGCTTGCCCTAGTCCTGAAACAGGTTATGAAGGAAGCATTAGCGACTGACAAAGAACTGTATTGCAAAGTAGGTGCTTGTAGAGGTCCAGATTTACTGAGGAAGCTCGCTAAGTGGTGCATCGGCCTCTCTGGGGTCCTCTGCACCTGCAGTAGGTCTTTCCTTTAGCAGTGACCCCTCCGGCTTCCCTGGGTGCAGTGCGTTGGTCAGCCACGGCCCCATCAGTGCCTTCTCTTTCGCGCCGTCCCTCCTGTCCCCGCTCTAGTATGCTGAGCTGGGCATACCGGTGGTTGGAAGGCTTCAAAGTGTTGTCACCCCACCTGCGTTTGCAGGTGTGTTTGGTGTTTGTGGTGCCGGGAGCAGCTCCTCGCACGGCCGTGCTGCCGTAAGGCACGTGCAGCGCCTAAGAGTATGGATGTTTGTGGCAGGTGGTCTAGGTGCCCATTTAAAGTCTGTAATGTGCTGTGAGCACCGCTTGTGCTTTTTCACTGGGACCGTATCTGTTCAGTAAACGTTCAGTAAACGTATCCATTTAGTTAACAGAGAAGATATACAGTATTTACAAGAATACCTAATATTGGAAGCTTTTGTAAGCTTGTGGAAGGCACAGGATTTCATGAAAAATTACTTTTATTGTGATGTTATACTGCAAAATTCTTCGCACTTGAGGTTATAAAAGTATTGCTCCAAATTTTCCAGTAGCAGTATTCCCATCAGACACTGTAACAACAGAAGGCACTAAGCATCCTGCCTGATTTGTTAGAACAGAGTTCTCTAGAGTTCTTGAGAGGCAATTCTTACTATATTTATACAGCATTATGTTAAATGTACTTTGAAATGAAAAGCAGGTATTCCCCAGGTCTACTGCTCAAGTACTGTTCTTGCAGTGAAATTATGTTTTTCTCCTAAATCTTCTGACACTTGAGAATAGCTGTGAAGTTAAAATAATAATAATAAAAAACAGGTTAAAAAAAACACAACAGAAACCAAAATCTGAAAGCAAAACCAAAGCCCCCAAGCATGTATTCCCCAAACCCTCCTCTGCTCTCTCTGCTCCCACTGTATCCTTACCGCCCCCCCCCGTAGAGGAGGCATGTTCTTTCCAGGCAAGGTGGGGGAGATTTGCCCATAATTTTTCTTTCAGATTTTAAAAATATGAACTTCTTCCAGTCTAAATCAATGAAAAAATGTAATAATTCAAAAAGCAAATTGTTTGCATGTACTTAAGTTTGCTAGCAAGTAAATAGTGTGTTTTTAATGGAGGCAGGAATTTGCAGAAAATGGAAGACACTGCAGAATATACGTGGCTGTTGCAGAGTCCTTTTTGCAGTGCATCGTAGAGGGTTTCTGGCACCAGTTCTGAACGCAGTCTGTCTGCGTTTCGGAGTGAGCTTCCTTTCTTAAAGCTCTGCACCGGAGAGAAATGATATACACCGGCGAGTACAAATGTGCGCTGAGGGACACCGGGAGGGGAAGCCTGAGCCCGCTTAAGTGGAATGCACATCATTGATTCCTGCAAGAAGAATTGATTAATCATAAGCATTAAAAAAAAAAAAAAAGCTGAGCTTGTTTAAGATGCAAGCTAGTAAAACCAAAACTGAGTCAGGATGCAGTACAGGGCCCATAAATGTAACTGTATGATATGTGGATGCATGAGACTTTTTAGCAAAGGAGTAATTTTATCCTAAAAAAACCACCTGTGGGGAACAGAAGGAAATCGGAAGAACAGAGGCAGCACTTGATTGTCACCCATCTTTATATTTCCTTTACCTGCCCTTGCTGCCATGCTTCAAACTGCATTTGCAGGGAAGTGTTCACGTTCGCAGTCCTGTGACTCTGGGTTGGATATTTACTGGGGTTTTATTTACTTTTGTAGTAAGTCCTGTTTACTTCTGGTTTGTAAGCTCTAGACGTAAGAAACAAAACAAGATAACCAGGCTAGGTACTTAAAAAAAAAAAATCTGCAGGAGTTTTTCAGACCAGACATCCGTAACGCCAGAAGCCGAAGCGCAGTCTGGGTGCTTGTGCACATGCTTCATGCAAGGGGAGCAGTGCCCTGGCCCCACTGGGTTTGTTGCTCGTTTTGAGTGGCTGATCTGGGATGAAATCTGTGAAATACTGCTGAAGGCAAAACCCAGTTTGATATAAAATATGATTTTCTTTGTCTTACCCAGTGAACTTGGCTAATTGAGGAAGCTAGCTTACATTTGTTTTGGTTTTTGTCATTTTTGTCATGGTTTCCGTATTACATGTAGCAGCTGAATTCTTGGGTATGGAACAGCTTTCTACACTGTGCAGCAGTAGCTGCATTTTAATGCACCCATAGCTACATTTCTCTGGCTAACCTTTGTTACTTTAAAGACTCCAATAAATCAGATATTTTTTTGGTAAGCATTTTTGGAATGTAATTAGCTTTAAAACTTGTGTACACAGCAAAAGCCACATTAATAATACTCTAAGAGTTGGAGCAAAGCAGACAAAGTATTTTATTTGCTTTGCCCACAGATTCATTTCCCATCATTGTGGAGTACTTGCTTAATTTCCACTGAAATCTTAATTTGATGAAGCCTGTCATTTGACTGTTGATTTTGCTGCTGACACCTTTAAAAAAGAAAAATACCTCCAGTCATGTGTGCTACAAACCCCTCTGCTTTTTTGGGCACAAACTGTTTTCTAGAAGTGGCCGCTATTTCTGATTTTGTTATATTTGAATTTATTTTAATATTTAAGATGTTGCAATATCACCAAAGCAAGTTATGAGAGCAGCTTAGTGTTCTTCTGCAAGATCTCTTGCAAAATGTAGTGTGGATTTTTTTTTTTTTTTTTTTTTTTTTTTTTTTGTGTAAGGCCCGTTTTCCAGATGATCAATGCTTCATCAGAGCCAGACAGCATTTGAAGGAGTTTGTGTGAAGTGACACAGATGCTGGAGCTCCTTTGGTACGTGCATGGTGAATGCAAAAGGCTGCTGCATGCGTGACCGGCCTGGGCACGTGATGTTGGCAGGAGAGGGAGCGTTGGAGCTCGGGTGGTTGGGGAACGCTTCGTCTTAAGGATCATTGAAATAACTGGGTGCACATGGTTGCTGGGTGAACTTCCTTAACCCACAGGAGGACTGCCTTCCTCCTCTGCATTTTGTACCTTCCAGTAATGATACGTAGGAGCTGGCTGTGGACGTGGATTCGTGCTACAAGCCTCAGCAGTGCATTTTGTTGGGAATGACTCCTGTTGTTCTCTAATAAGCAGCAGTGATGCAGTGTGTAAAAATGGCTGCCCAGCAGCAATGTAGTATTTCGGCAGTATATTTCTGAGTATATTGAAGACCATTTGTGGCCTGATTATCTATGGTCATCTGGTTTATGGTGGCTGCAGCATATGGTTTTTTTCCTCCCCCAGAGATCGGTAGTATGCATCCATGATTTCTGCTATGGTGTCTTTTCCTTGGTCTAGGTAGTTGTACTCCTTGCTTGGCAGAGGGCTTGGAAAACCCTACGTAACTTAGACTTCTCTCTTTACTTCTCCCTCTTTTTTCTTTTTTCTTTTTTCTTTTTTCTTTTTTCTTTTTTCTTTTTTCTTTTTTCTTTTTTCTTTTTTCTTTTTTCTTTTTTCTTTTTTCTTTTTTCTTTTTTCTTTTTTCTTTTTTCTTTTTTCTTTTTTCTTTTTTCTTTTTTCTTTTTTCTTTTTTCTTTTTTCTTTTTTCAATAGGAGAGGGGAGGAAGCTGGGGAAGGATCTTGTTGCCCTTTGCCAGACAGTGAATTTGTCCGCTGAGCCTCCCATCCTCCCTTACTTGTATGTTTTGTGATAGTCTCTGGCAAAACAGAGGAGGCCTCCCTCCATGCCTTTTTTTTGTTCACCCTTGGTCCCAGGGTGCTGGCTCTGGTGATAGCAATAGCAGTTACCACCCAGCAGATCGAGGGCTGTCGGCACTCTTGGCCAAAGAGCCCATTGGTTGAATTTGAGGCTACTTTACAGCTGTTGGAGCCGTCCTGAGCCGGTGCTACCTCTGGCGGTGCTCTGCCCACCCTGTTTTCCCCGTTTTGCTTTGCCGCAGAGGCAACATTTGGGAACCACTTACATGCAGAGCACATGAAAGCCAAGCGAGGAGACAAGAAATCCCAGGTCGTACTGAGGGATGCAGGAGCAGAGCGTGGGGAGGCCTGGGGACGTGATCTTGTTTAATGTGTTTGTATTGCCAGGGGCCACCCGTCACAGCACCCCTAGGAATAAGTTGCGTTGGCTGAGGGTCAGCGTTAGGTGTGCGGAGAGCTGCGTCCCATCCAGTGGGATCTCTGGGTTGTGATTTGAGCCTTGCTGATGCCATGCTGTCCCGAGGGGAATGTGCTTCCCAGTCTGGCCGTTCAGGCACCTCCGCCTCCCCTCCATCCCCTCCGGCTTGGGGCAGCCCTGTTGCTGCTTCTCTTCCCCATCCCTAGAGTTGTCTGTGCCGCCTGCTCCAGGAGGCCAGACTTCTGCAGGTGGTGGGGCGTAATTAAATTACCCCAAGTACGTCAGCATTAACATTATGTTTTGAAGACTGAACAGGTAAATGCTACGTTCTTAAGTGTGCCTTGGTTCTCCCTTCTGCTTTCCAAAAGCAGCTAGAAAATATCTGTATCATGAATTACAAAGTAATTTTGGTGTAGATTTTATTTTTTTTGAAAACAAAACATTTTCCAGTATTAATTCAACCACAGTAATCAAAACGCTTTAATCAGCATAAACAGGAAGAGAATAAGCAACAAAATATATATAAAAAATGAATGGGTGGGTGGCTCAGACCTTTGCAGTGATGTTTTTCGAGGGGCAGGCAGTGACCTCCAGTTGTTTCTGTCCTGCACGTTGTAGCTGACCAAAACTTCTGGTAATAATATTACACTGAAATTCCTTAATTTATACCTGCTGTCCCTGAAGTCATGTGCGATATGCCTGAGAGTTTCCTTTTAGTCGTCCTCTGATGTAACCCAAATCTGCTTTCATCTTGTGAAGGGGGGAGTCGTATAAATTAATGAGCTGGCTGTTATATAGACATCTTACATATAATAACACACTTATTCATATGTGCCAACCGCCCTGTATCACAGCACAGTACCCGCTTTATAGCAAAATGACAATTTTGCTCTTTACTCATCCTATGGGTTAGGAATCAAACGTATTTCTGAACTTTGTTTATTTACTTCGCTTCCTGAGTGCTTCTTGTGTACTTGGAGTTCAAGCTTTCGCAAATGTTTGTTAACACTGAGCCATTGTAAAGACATAGCATGCAAGAATTGCACTAGAATAAAACATGGTCCACTATGCCAAGTTAAAATGCTTTCTGAGGGTGAGCAAGAAAAACAATGCAGATGTGCTATACACATGTCTTGGCAGAAGACAAGGGCTCTTTATGGTATTTCTACCATCATGGCCTGAGCCTGGCAAAACATTCCTGTAGCATATGTATACGCCTTTTCAGGCAAATTGTAAACAGAGTTTAATGTGGCGTTCAAGCACAGGCTGAATCTCTCTGGAGCTGGGGGCATTTTCTCCTGACTTCAGTGCCATTTGAGCCAGGCCAATTATGTGGTTGCACGTTTATCTTGGCCTTTCAGGGTAGTCTCTTTTGGATTTAGTCTGTAATCAAAAGAGAATGCAAGAAACAGAAGTCTCGAGTAACCTTTCCTTTTCGCCCTTAAGATTTGAAACAGGAGAGACTTGTATAGACAGAAATATTCTATAGCTAAATACAAGTTAATTGTACAAAACCCTGCGCTTATCTCCTCTGTGCCTGAGCTGCACTGTGAAAATTTGAGCTGTGAGCTGTAGTCCAAAGACAAACGATACTTTTCAGAGTTCAGCTGAAATAATGACGAGTTCTTCTTTTAAAGGACGGAGAACTGTTAGTAATGGCAAATTCTGTTGGTTTTTTTTTTTGGTTTGTGTGTGTGTTTTTTTTTTTTTTTTTACTCCTGTGATACTTCTGTACTGTGCTTAGAGCCGCTTCTGCACATCTTCAAAAGATGGCTGAACATCCCGCGCTGACCTGCATCCTCTGCCCTCCCTCCTGCTTGCCCCGGCTAACCCATGTCTCATCCCTATAATTTAGACTCTTAAGGCTTCTTGGTGTGGGACAAAACCCCCGAGTCTCTGAAGGGACTGCAGTGGCAGTGGTTTGTGTAATTTCCCGAAACTCTTTTGCTGCTGGCTAGAATATAGTAATGTTTACTTCTGGTCTGAAGCCCTCTTTTTATTTTCTTCTTTTGGCTTCAGAGGCAGCCAGGAGAGCAGAGGAGGGGAGAGGTGAGGTGGGAGAGCCCTTCTCCCATGCAGCGCAAGCAGTGTAACAGGCAGAAAGGCTGTATAACAGGCACAACGGCTGTACCTCAGCTCCATCAGAGAAATGGAAAGTGCTTCTCATTTCATTGAGCTTGCACTAAAATAGGCTGTGGATATGCCTGTTGCAGAATATAAAGTAGTTAACTGGGCATTGACAGGTTATGGCCACCTCTTCCTTGTGGGACGCCACTGTCCATGCACAATCTTCTCTGGAAATAATGAGTTTTAGGAAATTCAATCAGGTAGGTCAGTATAATTTCAAGTAGATCAACTATGAGGTGTAAGTTTTCCGAGGCAGATGCTCCATCTCTGGGAAAGCAGGACTCTGGTTCCCGCTGAAATCTCTGACTGCTGTGGTCATGTCAGTAATAAGCTGGGGGTGGAGGAGGAGGACATCTCACTGAGCTGCTCCTCTGCATCACCGCACCACCACGCTCTACACACCCCACCTGAACTCCGTTTCAGTTAAGCCTTTTCAGTAAGTACCTATAGCCTTGCCCGTGTTTGATATGCACAAAAAAGGTGAGCTCAAAGGAAAGCTTTCCATCTAAATGGCTTTGGATTTTGAGGTGTGAATATCCTAAAGCAAAAGTAACTTTTTTTTTTTTTTTTATCCTTTTTGACTGTGATGGTGTTGTGAATCAAAATACAAGCATCTTTTCAGCTGTGACCGAGGTCCAAATTTTGCATCCTGAATATCTCTGTACGGTGTAATATATGTAGACATAATTACTTATGGAACTATTTCGCATGTCTGTCATTGGTATATTGGTCTTAATGGTTTCAGTGTAACATTTGTCTTTTGAGCACATGTGAGTATAAAAGCTTAAGCACGTTTTTTTTTTGTTTGTTTGATGTTTGGAAAAGTAGCTATTTTGAAGACATGCCCTTTTTTCTGTGAACATTGAAAAGGGTGTGTAGCTTATCAAAGGCCATGTGGTGGACTACTAAAATTTGAAGGAAGTCTTTTCTTTTTAATTTTCTTTAAAATGTCTTTAAATAAGTCATCCAGGTAAGAATGATTTAAAATTCAAAGTATAAGAATTTTTATTGGATTTACTGTGTATGAGGATACAAATTATCACTTTAAAACATTGGTGTGCTAAATTCTAATTGATTTGTTTCATTTTACAAAATACAGCATGTTCTGAATTAACAGCTTAAACACATCTGCTTTTACTCTTACTTTACAGACCAGTGCAGAGACCAGCTTGAATATGTTCTAATGTATTGTGCAATGAGATTGTACTTCTCATAGGAAGCATGAAAAATTCCAGAGTTCAAGAGGTGTATTTTTTTTTTGTCCCTGTCTTTATAATGGGGGAGAATGGGTGACTATCACAGTATTACATTTGATCTCATCTGATGTAGATTCTTAGTCTGAAAAGAATGTTTTGTGTGAGCTTGAGAGGTCTGAAAGTTTTGAGTCCAAGGCAGTTTAAATTTTTTTTTTTTTTTCTTTTTTGCTAAAGCTAAGTCAATTTTGAAATGCCCATGTGTTTAAATAATAGAACTACCTAGGGAACAAATTTTCTGTTGTATGAAAATACGTCAGGTTTTAGTTTTTTTTACAGCATTTCAATGAAAGGGGCAGCTTTTGTAAAAACTATTCCCTGCGGTGCCTGAGAGGGCTGTTTCAGAGGGGGAGTCTCCATGGGGCAGGACGCTCGGCTGGGAGGCGGGGGTCCAGCAGCGAGGCCGAACTCTGCAGAGTGCTCTGTAAACCCGCGTCTCTTTCAACCCAGATGTTGGAGATCTGAATCGCTGACGCTGGTGTCTCTTCTAGAAAATCTTCATATCAAATGAAAGCTTTGCCAAAACTGACATTTTTACTTCAGGTTTGGTTTTCAAGAAGCTTGCATTTAAGAAAATGTTCTCTTAAGGGTGAGGATTCCTAGTATCTCTAAGCTGTCTAAAATATTTCTCTTCTTTCAAATGGCAAAATTTTACTTTATTGCTAATTTTGGTGTTGTACTTTGTTTTTCTAGACAGGAAGGGAACTGCATTCCTAGTGTAACAACCTGCATACTATGTAAAAGAACAGAGTGAAATGAAATCAGCCTTTTAGAAAACAGGAAAGGTAGAAGAGGTGCGAGTCATCCAGCAAAGTAAGATGTTATTACGGCTAAATTTTACTGTTCAGTGCAAACCTCCTGATGAAATCCATGCATGTGAACTTGGACCAGAAGCTTGGCCTGGCTGAGGGTGTTGCTGTGAGTCAGTGTCTGATTCACGACAGCCGGGAGAGCGTAAAGCCTCCTCCTGCGTTACCGTGTGCGCGCTGTGTTTGTGTCCCCCCGCCTACTTTACGGTCATGCGATCTGTTACGTGGACTGGTATAAACAGTCTGGTTTTTAAATTGAGGACTAAATGAATAGGTTTCTTGCCTCTCCCTTTTGTTCAGCACTGATGCGTAAAATTCCGGTAAAACTTTGATTTCCTCCCCCTCTCCCTTTTATTTTGAAGGTGCGCAGGGCTGTGAATTGGAAATGCTGCCCACTTGGAAGATAGCAAAGGCCCCCGGCCAGCTTTATCTGTAGCTTGCAGCTGGTAGATCTTGCTCTGTCTTACCGAAGTAAGAAAGTTCATGACCTCTCGTATCTGAACAGCTCGCTATATATAGACTAGGATCTTCCCTGGGAATTCTCGCAGCAGCCTGTCTCCTACAGCCATGGAGCAGCTCAATCCCCAGGTGACGATTTAGGTGTCGTGCACTGGGGCACGCAGCGCTTGCCTGTGGGAAAAAGCACGTAAAAGCAGCTGTAAGGCTTTCTGCCGAGTTGAAGAATTCTCCACTAGAAAGCAAGGCCCCATACCTGGAAAATGAAAATGCATGTTCAGGCTCTTGAAAATGATTTTCTTTCGCTTAATATTTTAAATTTTATAAACATACATAATATTTTTCCCCCTACTGAATCAAAATAGAGCATAACAGAAATGTGAGAATCCAAATCTCTTGTGGCAGATTTCCTCTTTAAGAACAATATTCCTGACTTTAAAAATAAGAACTGGAGAGTGTGTTTTATATATACAAGGTTGTTATTCTGATGCTTGCAAGCTTCTGTCAGTCCAGACGTCTTGCTGCTTAAAGTATGAGGGATTTTTTTAAAATATATTTTTATTCCAGTTATTGAAACTTTTGTTGTATTTTTAACAGTGCTGTTGCTATTAATGTGGAAGAGAAGAGACATAACAAAAGCCTATTGGTTGCTAGGAGAAAACTTGCAAAGTTAAATTAATTAGTTTGAAGTGTTTTGCAAAAATACATGGATGCAGGCTGCGGTTAGATGAAATGGTTTACAACTTTGGTTAGCCTGATGCAGT
Source organism: Platalea leucorodia (assembly GCF_965183815.1). NCBI lineage: Eukaryota > Metazoa > Chordata > Aves > Pelecaniformes > Threskiornithidae > Platalea > Platalea leucorodia. The sequence goes on along the minus strand of NC_138823.1, from coordinate 153,772,588 downwards.
ACTGGCTGGGGAACTGTCAGTGTATGCTATCTAAAACGTAGGCTAAAAAAAGACACCATATTTTAATCTCTTTCTATTCATCAAGCTCTTTGCTCTACTACGTTACAGAACAGTAAGCAGGTTCTTCTCTTTAGTGGAGCCCAAGACACTACCTTAATGTATGTAACAACAGCATTCGTTATGCACTGATCATTCAAAGTCAGCAAGAAATGCTAGCGCCTTCTTATATCTGCCTTTTGGTGTGGCCCCAGTTGGAGATATCCCAGGTGAATAATATAAACAGGTTTTCTGAAAAAAGATTTGTATCGTTTCTAAGAACCTGGGTTTTTTTTTCCTATAGCTCATTAGGCAGGGTTTGCTGCTTGTTCTTAGTCTCAAATATACTATATTTGTTTTAAAGGGGTTAGTTACAGAAAATAAAGTTGCAGTGCTTTAAAAAATACTACTTTTCTGTGAAGATATATGTGTAAATGAATAATACAGGGGGGGTGAGTTATTTTTGTTTCTAATCCTATGTGAAACTTATTTTTGCCATTAGTTATGAAAGATTCTCAGATTCTGTATATATATGAGTGTGTGTGTGTATCATATAAGTACACTGTTATATTGAAAACATTTTCAATAAAGTCAGTTTCTGAAAGCACATAAAGAAATAGAAACTGGAGCTTTCAAACTCAGGTTTGACCAAGTAGAGGATACTCTAATTTGTGTAGCAGAAGTGAAGAAAAATAATTACTTGGGTTTTTCAGGGCTTGAAGGTATAATTCTAGGTGGAATATTATGGTGCATTTGAGTGTATTTCTAACATTGTTACTCTGCATGCAATTGCAGTCATTTATCTGTATCCTCTGCCAAGGTTGACTTTGTTACAAAGATGGGAATGTCTAATTTAGACCACATTATAAGTCATGACTGAAAATACCAAAGTGTCACATCATTCTTATATTAATCAAAACTTCTGGAGATACAAATGGCGGTGCCCTGAGCTGGAAAAATTAAACAGTTTTTATAATTTCCTATATGATACACTTACAGCTCAGTTGAGAAGACTTAAAGGTTTACCTTTTGTTTGAAATAGGGCTTGGCATTGCTTCACTAGTTTTAATGGTTATTTTTCATTGCTTTCTTTTCTGGTCAAGAAGACTAGCTGGTTTTGCTTCTCTCTTAATCAAGTCTTCTGCTTTAATTTTGACGAGTGCAGACATGCTGTTAGAGATTTAAGCAATTTTGAAAGATGTGTAATGGGTTAGAGTTCAGTGTACTGCTGCTGGCTGCTCCCTATCGCTGGAGGTGACAAGGGAGAAGATAACTAAGGAAGTAAAAGGAGTTTTTTAATGCTAACCCCCATCTTCCTGCATTAGTGGATTCATTTTGGGGGCTTAACTTGGCAAGCTTTGCTTATGTCGATGGGCACTAATACAGCTAGGTCTGTGAGGGTATCACAAAGTCAAGTTGGAAGGAATACCGGTGTAGTAAATGGAAGGGGCATGCTTTTAAATAATTTTTTTCCAATAGTTGTCATCTGTGTTTGCTCAACATCTTGGAAGTGCTCTCTGTTTCTGCTGCTGGCCAGGTGTGGAAGTGATGGTGAGCCATAAATAGACATGGATGATGGAGGAGAAGGGTGGGTTTCCAGCAGCCAGAGGAAGAGGGAAGGTTGTGAGGCAGCCGGCAGCCGCAGGGGCCAGGCGATTTTTAGTCTACATGGCATTCTGGAACTGTGACTGCGATTGAGGGGGGAGTTTGAAAATGAGGAGAGTCACTGGTAATGTGAGGGTTCAGGGCAAGGAGAGGAGTTAGGGTTTTCCCATTATGAGCTCCCTTCGCTACTCAAAGGGTGGGAATGGCGTTCTGGTTTCTTATGGTTAAACTGGGGCTAGCCTCAAGCTTAGACTAGGCATGAGCTTAGTTATGTATTTGAAAAAGAGGATTATTGTGGATTTGTGAGGAGGAACCATAACTGATGACATCTGAACAAAACATGGATGCAAATTGAAATAGCAGGAGAAGTAAAATGCGGAGCTGGTAGCACTCAGCATTAGTTCTGTCCTTATTTTCCTGGTGAGGTCTCCAGCCTGCTATGGTGCTAGTTGCATTTCATCTTAAACATGGTAATACCCTGCAGCATGGTCAGGCCGTAGGAGTACAGCCATGGTAAACCTAAGGTTACCTTAGGGTCAATTTTTTAAAAAAAGTCTTTATCTTCAGAAGTTATGAATGCATTTGAAAACAAAACAAATAATCCTTGAGATTACTCTTTTTAGGAGTTTGGTTTTAAGGTATTTTCCCTCCTTCACCCTAACATGGAGTGCTGCATTGCAGTTCCTGCTCTGGATTAGCAGCAATCAGAGCCCTGAATACAAAGAGATCGACAGATGTGTTTTATTTAACCTTATAAAATAATCATGATTATAATAGTTGAATTTATATAGTGATTGTTCTCAGTTTCACACAACTGCTAAGCATGTTTAGAAATGAGTGACTACACACTTAGATCAGTACCACAAGAAGGTATTGAAATTACACTGCTTCAAAAAGACTGGGCAGTTTGGAAAAGTAATAGCTAAATATTGTTGCTAAAAATTGTTCCCCAGAGATGAAAATAAGGCCTATTTTGGTTAAAATATCTTGAAAAGTGTTTAACAAATAAATTAACATGCTACTATGATTATTTCCACGTTGCTTTTGCAGATGCTAACTGGAAACCAATTTTCCTTGGTGGGTTTGACCTGGCGGCATGTGCGCGTGTGCGCGCAGGGGTACGTTAAACAGAGATACTGTTCCACGGGTGTCTGGTCCTTACGGGTGAGATGGCGGAGTGGTGGTGCGCGGGGGTCCTCTGGCCTCGTGTCAGCGTACTTAGGCAGCGTAGAAAGCCTTTTGTGTGAGCTATAATGTGCACGCAGGTGTAGAGAGCAAAGGAAGGGAATATAGTTATGGTCTTGGGAGCACTTTTATAGGGCACAGTGGAAACTCCTGAACCTTTCAGTCCCCCACTCACTATTAGCAGGATTTCCCAGTAGAAATGCTCCACATATCTATTCTGGGTCTTAGGACCTGCTGTTGATCTGTAGGTGTTTTTCAGCATTTGTTAGTTTGTCACTCTATTTGTGCTGTATACCGGCTGGATCCGACAGACATAGGTGACACACCGCTTCTCCCCTAAACCGGACACAGACATAGGTGACACATTGCTTTTCCGCTAAACTGGACAGGGAGTTACTGTGTAGGCAGCAGGCGGTGCCCAAGAAACCCGCTGCTCTTGCGTGCGGCTGTGCTGCGGCGCAGGGCGCGCGGGGGATCTGTTCCCACACGCACCCTGTTACAGCACCTGGACAGGAGGCAGGGAGAGCTCGGGGGTGCCCCTCTGTACAGCTGACTGGGTGGCAGGGATGCCCCTCTGTACAGCTGACTGGGTGGCAGGGAAGAGTAAGGCGTCTGGGATGCTAAAACTCTAAATCCTATCAGAAACTTAAGATATCATAGCCAACCTAAATAGAGATAAACTTTTCTGTGATTCACATAACTTCTGCGTTCCTTCTACGTGGTTCAGCAAAACTGTTTATATTGCAAAGTCTTACTCACCAAGCCTTGACTTTGAAGCTCCCAGAGGAATAATACAGTCATCAGAACAGAGTGGCATTTCATATTTTTTAATAACTTCATAGCTCACAAGGTGTTGGAAATGTGAGGCACTGTATATAATAATGTTTTTGCAACTGTCTCTGTATATTAATCATTGTTTAGCCTTCACATACTACGAGATTAATTGACTGTGCCCACCTGGGAGCATATATCAAAACTGGTTGTTTCCATCTTTCATGGCGCTTGATATTAATGGCCCCCAAATGGAAATGCTATTTCCAGTACATTTCTGAAATAAGTTAGGCTCTTTATCTCATGTTGGATGTCACTAGGGTAGACAACTGTATTTCCTTTGAAACATTTTGCCAAACTCCTAATTTTTTGTGTTTAATCAACATAGATCAATCATACATGTGCCAGTCTGCAGCATGTATGTGTGTATATACAGACATACACATGTGCATGGTTATTCCAGTAAAATCCATTATTCCAGTCTAAATCTAGTACTGAATTTGAAGAGCTACCATAGTGGCTGAAAAAAATGATAAATGCTTAAATCCAAGCAATGCTGTAATGATGGGTGCAGGTAAGAGATAAGCTCTTGGAAGAAAGAGAAAGCACTTCTCGCTTTCATCAGATTCACTCATGGTTCAGTTGTGGAGCTGCAATCAAAGATGTTCTTCATTTCTTCAGCATCATTGCCCTAATTCTGATGTCCCTGCATAGGAGATTGTGCACCATTATACCCGGTGCATTTCATTACATATTAATGAGCTCTGGACTTGATTACTGTAATTCATGTCTGTCATCTGGCGTTAATACTGATAATTACAAATTGTAATTGATAAACTATTTTGTTGCATTATTTGTTGTATTTAAATGCGGGTTATGGAGTAAGCTTGTGTTACAGCAAAAATAATCTGAAAAGGGCACATTTTCCTTGCCTTGCTGTGGATTTAGCACACTTGGAGTTTGTGCCAGTGCTTGGATAGATGTCTAGGATTTTCCTACAGAGGAATAAATCCCACGTAAAAGTTTTATTTTGCAGTTTGGGCTGGACAGTGTTATTCAGTGCTCACAGCATGGACATGAGGGAGTTTAGAAATACAACGTCACTCCACTCAATGTATTTTTCTCAAACATTTAATTCTTTCCCCTCTAGCAAACAGAACATAATTGTGCAGAGCATAAACAATCGGTAGTCATGGAGAAAATGTGTTACTCTTTCATAGCCAAATGTAAAGCTTTATTCATTTATTATTTCTTAAAGTTGGTTGCTGCGTGCATTCTAGTGTCAGCACAAAATAACTTTTCCATTTTTGTGGGTGCCTGACATGATGCCAGTAGCAGAGTCCAGGCACTGGTGGGGTGCTCAGGAGCCTGGATCTGGCCTTTGGTGGTGGCACCTCCTAGTGGTTAGAGGACTGTGTGCTGTAAAGAAATGTCACTAAAGTCATGAGTTTTGACAATGAGAAAAGTTTTCAGTGCAGTATTTTTTCGAATAGGCTGCCAGGAGCAGTGTGAAATGCAGCCAGGACCCCAGCGTTGTTGGTCGACAGCCATCTGAACATGAGCCGGCAGTGTGCCCAGGTGGCCAAGAAGGCCAACAGCATCCTGGCTTGTATCAGAAATAGTGTGGCCAGCAGGACTAGAGGAGTGATCGTCCCCCTGTACTCAGCACTGGTGAGGCTGCACCTCAAATACTGTGTTCAGTTTTGGGCCCCTCACTACAAGAAGGACATCGAGGTGCTGGAGCGTGTCCAAAGAAGGGCAACGAGGCAGATGAAGGGTCTGGAGCACAAGTCTTCTGAGGAGCAGCTGAGGGAGCTGGGGTTGTTTAGTCTGGAGATCAGGAGGCTGAGGGGAGACCTTATTGCTCTCTACAACTACCTGAAAGGAGGCTGTAGCGAGGTGGGGGTCGGTCTCTTCTCCCTAATAAGGAGTGATAGGACGAGAGGAAACGGCTTCAAGCTGCGCCAGGAGAGGTTTAGATTGGGTATTAGGAAAAACTTCTTCACCGAAAGGGTAGTCAGACACTGGAACAGGCTGCCCAGGGAAGTGGTTGAGTCTCCATCCCTGGAGGTCTTTAAAAGACATGTGGATGTGGTGCTTGAGGACATGGTTTAGTGGTGGACTTGGCAGTGGTAGGTTAATGGTTGGACTTGATGATCTTGAGGGTCTTTTCCAACCTAAATGGTTCTGTGATTCTATGCCCAGTCCTGCACTGGGGAAGGAGGAGCCCCACTCAGTGACGCAGGCTGGGGCTGGAGCTGCCCTGGGGCTGGGGGCAGTGAGGGGGCAGGAGCCAGCCCTGCACCCTGGCAGCAGGCAGCGTCCTGCCCTGGGTCAGCAGGGCACGGCGAGGAGACGGAGGAAGGGATCATCCCGCTCTGCTCAGCATGCGTCGGTCCGCACCGCATCCAGTTCTGGGATGTCCTGGGGTCCCTTCCAACCTGAATTATTCCATGATGTTAGGCTATTGGGGCATATAGAGATGATGTGCTATTTAATAGGTATCAGAAATATGCAGCACATAGGACAGATGATTTAAATTAATTAGCGATATGATTTCTTGTGGATTGGTATAGATAGCTTCTAAGTAAAGTGGATGAGTTTAAAAAAAAAAAGAAATCTAGACTTCCGTGATGCACGGAGGTAACTCGTTAATAGGAAGAACTTGCATATCCTAAGACACAGTATTTTGTCTAGAAAATTGTAGGGTAGGAAAACGGGAAGGGTGGCTCTAGAGTACATCTCAGACTACTTTTCTTACAGATTTAGGAAACCACCATTTCTTTTCAGATGAGCAAGAGATTCATGTGTGCATTTGAAAGTTTATGCAAACCATGTAGTGGCTAACAGCCAAAGTAAATTTACCATTTTTAATACCAACCTTTTGCTGTTTAAAGCAGGATCCAGTAGTTCCTTGATGCTTTTTTGTACTCCAGTGGTAATGCAGCACACCTTGATGTGTAGTAGTGTTCCAGTGGTTACTGACCATATTATTTCAATTTAGTGGGTTTTAGGAGACATTTAATTGCTAAAGTGGCGGACTAATTGGCCTGTTTTTTTTTTGGCTATCAGACTTCTGTGCAGAGGACTGAAACTGATAGTGTAAAGTGATCGATTTTTAAGTAAATCACTGTTATTGTTTAAAGTGGACATGCAGGATGCATGCAAAACCTAACATTATTCTTTTTTTTACTTCATAAACACCCTTTCCAACATTTAAGTGTCTCAGGAAGAGTGATATCGGCCAGATCTTCAGATTCTGTCTTGGATGGATTTCTGGTAAATTAAAGCCCTTTTAGTGAGGCTGGGAAGGCATTGGTGAGTGTAAAAGTGGAAGATGCTTCAGTGGTCAGATTGGCATGTTTTTCTCTTTTTCATAACTATTTTGTATCTGGGATCAGTATATACCCCTTGGTTGAAGACATTGTATATGCACTTGCATGTTTGAAAAACGTTGAATCCCTGACCAAACTTCCTTCTAAAGGCATGGTTTGTAACCTTCCTGGGTGTGTATCCCTATTTCTTGGTAACACAAAATACCAAGAAATTAACTTTAGCATGATACATCCCCAGTGCAAAACGCAGTTTTACAGGTTAAGAAACAAAAAGATGAAAGTCACAAGGCTTATTTTCTACTATACAGCGTTCAGCTATTTTCTGTAGTCTTCTGTAGCCCTATTTTTCTTGACTTCATGGGGTACAGGGCAAGGTAGAGTAAACATGCTCTAAAATCGGTATGAGGGGAGTGATTGCAGATGGAGTACGGTCAGAAATGGAAAAGGTAACTGTCCTTTCAACTCATCACCTGGTAACTTAAGAGTTGTTACAGGTATCAGTTGCTTTCTGAGGTCTCCGGGGCTACTTTCATTAATGTTAAGTATTTTGCCAGCTTGTGCCCTTGCAGAGATGGTGAACGTACTTACGTTATATCATTATTGCCAGCTGTCTGTGGTGCAGGATCAGCGTACGTAAGAGAGTGCAGTGGCCTTTGAAGCTGGTTTCCCCCCTGCCCTTTGCTTCTGTCGTGTGTTACACAGCAGGTCTTTGTGCCTGAAATTCAAGGAGACAGGCAATGGGAAGGAGATGCCATTCAAACCCAGGGACTTGTTCTCGCCGGCTTGTCGGGCTGTGGAACATAACTGGAATCCAGCTGACATTGGGAGCGTTTGTGGCTTCCCTTTGGCACCTGCCTGCTTGTTTTGACGGTTCCTCCTGCAGCACAGAGCTAGACAGGGAAATGAATGAATTCACTGGCAAATTTTCAGATATATTAGTTTTTTATTAACCATTATTTTCCTTTCAGCCTGTGTTAACACACCCAAGTGCCATATGCTGCTGAACAGACAAGTCCGGCACACACCCCCGCCTGATGATTTAGTCAGTTTTGATCTTTGTGTACTCTTTTGCCACAAAGGCTTTATCTGTTCTCAGACTACTCAAAACTTCACTCAAAAGTGAAGATAGCCACACGCATGGCCATGTAATCTTAAATTTCATATGGTTTTAAGCAGAAACTAAACGTATATACTTACTTTCCCTTTATCTCCTCATTTATAAATGAGAACTTATACTGACACACTTGGATCTGCCTCTGCTTTCACATCCTGGTGGCGAGTCCGTTTTCCGTTGAGTTACGCTGAAATACCTGTGCACAACTGTCCAGTTGACAGTGTTTTTTAAAAGTCATTTAAGGATCTACATACTGAAAAAGATCTTAAAGCAAAAAGCTATAAATGATACCTAAATTTAAATCATTTCAGTTTTAGAAAGATGATCTCTGATAGGCACAGAGAGCCTCGGTGAGCTCCGCTTGGCAAAGCCACTCTGTTTCCCCAGGTACTGCTCCTTGGTAAGAAATACTCTTCCTGTTTTGGCCTGAACAGATTAGAAAATATAGGTGGTGGTGGGGAGACAAATCTGACTTACTTGATTTCAAGATGCGTAACAAATTGTAGTGGTGACTACAGTTGGTCTGCACTCAGCTGAAAGCTGCACTTCGGAAACCTGAGTTGTTGCGGTCGGAGGTAAGAAGTAGAGACACCTCTCGGGGAGCGCTTGCTGTCCTGCCCTGGTAGTGCTCTCTGGGTGGGCTTCAAACCAAACACAAGAAGTCACCCCCGCACATGTCACCCCCAACTACCTAATCGTAGCCACACAGATAAAATTGTCCTTTTGGTGCTTTGGGACATCCTCCTGGCGGGCAGGTGAGATTAAGTCACAGCAGTGGGCATAATTTATAAACACTAAGCATTGTAAGGCGGTCTTTTTAGGAGCCTGATTTTCTGCTTTATCTTTAAATAGATAGCTACTTCTGACTGAGAAGTTTGTGGTGTTCTCTTCTTGTACAACATGGACAAAATATTTCAAAGAATAGTCTTATTTATTGTAATGTTTTGTGTTAAACATTTTTATACATTTTTTGAAAGGATACATTTACAAAAACCAAGACACCTATTTGGAACTAAAGGAATAAGAAATCTTCCTATGCCATTTAATAAGAACACATTGCAGTTTCCATTTCTGTTTCTAGATACTGTTTTCCACATATGGTCCTTGTTTCCATTATGTGGGAACATAGAATTGTTAGCTACAGAATATTGAGTGATACTACTTAAATGAATGGTTTTCTCAGTTTTTCCTTTGTGCTTTTTAGAAGTCATGTTATATAGAATAAACAGAATATGAATGGCTGCATTCTTACTGCCTTTGTAATGTGCTCTTGCTTCCATTCTCAGTTCTGGTGTTCACTTAGCAAATATTTATCTTCCATTATAGAGGACTTTGGAGCAGAAAATGTAGTGCTCATGAGTTTAAATTATAAGTACCTTTATAATCGTAGTCAAGTAGAATAGTTAAATGGGTGTACACAGGAAACAGGAGATCTGGCTTGCTTAGACTTGAGCTGAGTGATGCAATATTTAAATGAAGATATAAATCAGGTTTAGCATTACTTCTGTCCTTGTATTCAATGAAGTGAACTTGCTAGTTCTTCTGCATGAACTGGTGACAAAGGCATCTATACAGCTTTTACAAAATCATTGCACATTGCTAATTTACACATTGGTGGAGCAGTGTAGTTAATGAGTTTTCTATCAAAGTGTGGTTTTATATCTCTAAATGCATTGCAGATTTGGAGAGTGCAGTACCCTTTTACACAATCATAACAGTGAGATGATATAAATGTGGCTTTGTTTTGTTGACAAAACGTGAAAATCTAATTGTAATATACAAATTCAAATTTTGAAACAACAACAAAGTGTCCGACTCTGGGATGTTTTCTTAAACCAGAACAACTCTGAAGCAGGTTTCTTGAAAAGCTTCTGAGTAATTTTTAAAGTTTTGTTTAGTATTTTTTTCATCTTTACAGAAACTGACTTTTGTAGACTTGATATATTTTGCACTTTTCCTGTTTTATAACTAGAAGACATTTTGCTTTTCACTGGTGGAAGCACCCTGTTGCACATGCCCTGAGCAGGCCATCTCTTTGTGGGTTAGTACTGGAGCAAGTTCCAGTTTGTGAGATCTCACTTGAGAGCCCTTCGCTGTCATCAGGAGAGGGTGACCCCGAAAGTGTTTTGGGTGTCCTGAAGGAGCGATTGGACCAGTTTACCCTGCAGATGAAGTTGCGTAAACTCCAGTAAACTCTGGTAATTGCTGATTTCCACTTTATGACTCAGTAACTGGTCTAAGCCAAAACAATATTTTTGACTGCTTCAGAAAGTGCTCGAAGACTGTATTACTGCTATTGCATAGGGAATTATGAATGTCTGTTTACTGCTACAGTGGAGAAATACAACTTGACCAAGTTGTGAATACAGACACCCTTGTCATGTCGATGGAGTAGTACCTGAATTCAGATCAGTGTTAAGTTTGGTCCAGCCTCTTTGTATTTAGCAAACAGTGCATACGAGCTGACTCTTACGCGACGTATGTTCATTGTAGACAGAACACAGAACAGGAATTTAAATGTGAACATTTATGCGGTTTGAGTGTTTCCATGTCATTTGGTTAGTTAATACATAGAATTAGTTGTTAAAATTTGGAACCGTAAATAGGTGTGGATTTTCTTAACTTGGTAAAATCACTACCTTCGATATTTTTGGGTTTGTTTTTTTGTTTAGTGGGTTTTTGGTTTTGGTTGGTTTTTTTTTTTCCTTAGTATGGTATAACTAAGCTCTACAAAATGTGAGTACTCCCCTCCCAGCTAGACCTCTCTTCCCTCCCAAGCCTCCCCCACCAAATCTTTGATTTATGTGAAACATTTAATAGAGCAAAAGGGCCTCGAGAAGGACTTCTCTGTGAAGTTTGGAGAGGGCTTTAATGAAAAGTTTCATTGTTATTTCATATTTACTTACCAAATCCTGCCAGAGTAAATTCTTGCCAAACCCGTTTTCTATATTTCTTGTCTGGTCTTGCTAACGTATTGTTTTGTATCAGGACCTTGTCTGACAGGAAAAACGACCAGAGCAGTTCAGGCTATGGCACAACAAATAGGTGATGCAGGAAAAACGAAGTCTATCTAAAAGTTCTTATGCAATATCGAGAAACTTTTAAAGGAACTAATTAGCAAAAGTGATGCAGCTTATATATCAAAGCTATTTTTAATGTAGATTGTACATACTGAAATAGCACAATAGTGCTTTAGAAGTGGGCGTTTCTAGTATTGATTCTGTAATCGTGTGTGTTTTCTTACATTTGCCTTGGAGGTAGGAAATACTTGTGGTAGGAAGAAAAAAAAATAAGGATTCGGGAATATTGAAGTTGTAGTTTCATTTTGGGTGCTGTTTGTTTTGATGGATGTAGTCAAGTCACTGAGCCAGTATTGCAATTATCTGTTTTTAATGTTTTGATTCTTCTGGAAGAAGATTAAATGATGCAAACAAAAATGAAGCGTGTGACATATGAGGGATCAGACTCTCTTAAAGCCTGAACTGATTTTTCCATTTCTGATTTTGCAGTGAAGCCTGGCTTATGGTTCAATTCTGACTGGGCTTTGAGATGGAGTAATTAGCAGAGGAAACCTGAATCAAGTCCTTTAGGAGTGCAAGATGCTTACTAGCTCGCCAGTTTGGTTGTGGCTTCAAAGCCTGGATTTTCCCAACTATGTTTCAGTTTCTCGTGTACGTACGAGAGGCAGAGGAGATTTTTGTAATGGGCTGGAGGATGAGGAAGGATCCTCTTTCCTTTTAGTTTGAGAGCGGAGTTTACGAAGGCACCTCTTCAGCAGACTTCCCTTTAGAAACTTGTTTGTTAAGGAACTTTGAAGGATTTCTGGTTTACACAGAAGGCTTTTTCCAGCCCTGTCTATAAGTGTTAGCGGAGTATTCAAACTTAACAAAAAGTTTATCCTACTATTTGCATTACGTACCTTTTTACAGAGTAAAATGTGACTAACATAGTACTGTTTTTAGTTGTTCCTGAATTTTTACTTAAAAAATGGATGCTGAATCATCTCCTATACCGTGCTACAACAGTAAGCGCAGGTTGGGGAAAAGCTGTGTACTAGGAAAATCAGTTAATTGTGTAATAAATACTTGCTTAGAAGGAATGTAAGGTAATGATATTTAATACTTAGAGAAATTAGAGAAAAAAAAAATCTGTCGTTTAATTTCTAAAATGACTAGCCTGATGACTGTAAAACGTAATTCTGAGATCTGATCATATGATGATGATGATTTACAGCAGTATTTAAGGTGGATGTGCTTATACATTCTATGATTCTATACAAACAATAAAGTAAGTTTCATGGTTATCAAATTTTTCTAAAATCTTTGACCTATGCATGTATATCACGTGCAAATAAAGAGAGTTCTAGGATATTAAAAACCAAATGAATATCCCTTGATATTCTCTCATGCAGTGTGCTGTCCAAGATTTCACGCAGCATATCCTGTCAAGACTTAAAAACACATATGGATTTAGAGGAATTCTGGTGGTCCCATTTCTTGTCCTGTTCCATCCTTTAAGAAACCAAATTATTTTCAAGTTCTTTAAGGGTGGACATTTTTTTGTGTGTGTGGTTTTTTTTTTTTTTTTTTTTTCTGTTTGTTTGTTTTTGTTTGGTTCAGGTTTGTTTTTTGGTTTTTGTTCTTTAACTTCTAGACACTGATACCTGAAAAGACTTGGATGCCAATTGCTATTTTTAGGAAGTCAGGCACTTTGCAAGATGTTGCAAGTTCGAAGGTCCTCAGATTAGTCACTTTCTGCAGTTGTGCCTGCTCAGTGAAAAGCAAGGAAGCTCTCTTACTGCGAGACGCTTAACAACAGCCCGGGGCATTGGCACTGTTATGGGGGAATATATGAAAAGCGAGAAAAGATTATGTATCATGTTCAGGTCGTGTGTTTGTAGTACAACTTTCTCCTGTTAGAAAACAAACCTTTTAAGAATAGCACATTGAGTGCTAAACAGTACTCTGGTCATGTAGCGGTATGTAGAAGACATTTCGTGGACACAACCTTATTCTATCAGTTATGGTTTCCTTTTGTATCAAAAGTAATGATGAAGACTATAAAGCCAGTCTTCCCAGTTACTGGTAGACACATTTATATGCACAAAACCACACACACACATATAAATGTGCATATATGTACACACGTGTGTGTGTGTGTGTGTATGTATGTGTATATGTATCTTTTTTTTTAGTTAAAATGTGGAAAGTGTTCTTCGTATAAGATTTAGATATCCCATCTACCAAATCTACCAAAGCACAGGTAGAAAGCCCTTTGATATCATTTAAATATTGCTTTGTACCCTTTATAGCTGTCCTGTAAAAAAACCCACACTTTACAGCGGTCCTGTAACGTTTTGTGCCTGTTGACCACTCTCTGAGATACTTTATTTTGAGGACGATGTATTTTCCCTTTATATAGTGCATATATTCAGTAACACTGGGAATGCTGTTCCCCTGCGTGTCAGTGATGGGACTGTGAGTCATGCAGAGCTGATAAAAGTGGGAAGAGTATGTATCTAATCTAGGGTGATTTCAAAAAAGAACTTTGGCTTTACATCTCCATTTACATTTATTTACAGGAACATGACCTAAATGGATGTTTTAACGTTGAGCGTTTGTAGGACTGCGATGTTAACAATATGGTGGAATAACCTTTTTCCATTGGTATGTGATATCTGATGTTATTTTCTTCTCCTTTTATGCAGGATCCAAACTACTGGATACAAGTACATCGACTGGAGCACGGGGATGGTGGGATCTTAGATCTCGATGACATTCTTTGCGATGTAGCTGATGACAAAGACCGTGTAAGTACAGATAGCTATGAAAGCAGCTCAGCACGCGCTGCGCGTCGGCATGTCAGCGTTCTGTGCTTCCTGCGTGTGTCCAAAACTGGGAGTCAATACAAAGGTTTTAGGTTTTTTGCATATAGTTTGCTTGACAGATGTGAGAAGTCTGTTGCTGTTATGTTTTTCAAAAACTACAGGAAATCTTTTATTGAAATCATGGGTTTTGAAATCCATCCTTTTTGGTTCAAGTAAGAAGAGGAGGCTGAAAGAATTAAAAAACCTCATACAGTGGAACAATAATGTTAAAAAATTGAATCTGTAGGTTTTTAGCTTCATGTTACCAGCTGAATATGTGAAAAATACATGCTGTTTTTAAACTGTGGAGGGTTGGTGGATTGTTTTTCAAAAACCTTTTTGGGAGGAATTGCTAGTTACACAGAACTTGAGAAAATAATTATACACCGCTGGGTCTTGAGTGCTTTTACTTTTTTTACTAGAGATTTAGATTGCAGTCAGCTAAGAGGTTTTTGGTTATTGGCTGTTTGTTTGAGGTTATAGATGCTTGTGTCTTTGAATTACATGTTCAAAAAGGGTAAGGTAAGAAACGCTGTGGCAAACTGTAAAGCTGTATGTAAGTACGCCACTTTTCTCTGCAAAGCTGTATGTGCTCGCTGAAGCTGTTGAGAGCGTCTGAGCCTGATACAGACTGCAGTCTGGAAATGTGTTTCAGGACCCCGCTCCCTTCACAGACAGGATCCTTAATTGCCTCTATTGGAAGCAACAGGCACTCTGAAGGCTCCTTGAAAACTGGCCAAATGATGACTCTTAGGCTAATTTTTCAGAAATAAATACTTTGCCTGCAGTTATTTCTTGTGACAAAATTTAATTGACATGGTTATTTCAACTGGGGCTTTATAAAGAAAAATTATGTGAGGAGTCTTGGGACATGGAGACTCCTCGCCGTCTGAAATGTTGGGATTACTCAAGCTGTATAGAGTAACAGTGCTGAGTTTTCAGGAATTTCTTCCATAAAAATAGTGCCCGGCTAAGATTTCATGAACAGCTAATTAAAACCTCTAGTTAGTTATCTCATACTGAAGCACTCAGCTGCATGATTAGTTTAGCTTTTGCTTACAGGCCTCAAGGAGGCTGGCGCAAGTTGTCACTATATATATATTTGAATTATTATATACATATTTGAATTATGCACTTCTTAGCTCCTCACATGCTTCTCCCTTCGGAAGGAGAAGTTTGAATTCTAGTGACTTCAAGACCTCATTCTTTGGCTGTTACCTTGGCTTGCCGCCTTCAAGTGGGGTAATTCCTCACAGTGAAACTCTGTGGGTGTTTTTATGTGTGTGACTAATAGATGAAAAACTCTGACTGCAACTGAAACAGGCAAAGTCATTATTACAATATTGTTTTTGTTTATAGATGGACAAGATACCTTGTAATTAGTAGTATTTATTTCTGCGTTTGTCAAGCTCATATCCTCTGATTCTGTGAATCTGGCATGTCTCTACTGATAGCACTTATCAGTTAAATTTCCTTTTTTTAAAGGACCTTGTAGCATTGATCAGGAAGGTGCAATACAAACATGTACTGTGCTGTGCTGCTTTATATCCTTCAATTAATCATTCTCACTGAACCTTCATGTTTGATTCTTTTCAAGCATTTCAGTCATTAGTCATTGTTTTTCAGTTTCCCGTCTTATATTTTATAGCTGACCTTCCTGGTTCCCTTTAATTTTGGATTGTTAGCTTTGCGTTTGATGCTTCCTCCATAGCAAGTGTATGAACTAGTTCTGTGTTAGCAGAACCTGATACAAGTCTCATTAGTACAAGGTTCTGAATATCTCTCCGGTTAGTGATATTTTGTATATATACACTTAAGCATATCTTGTTAAAAAGTGTTTAAACAGGTGATGTCTAAACATTTAATTAAATTATTACTGAGGTCTGTAGGATTAGTTAGGCTCAAAAGTAAACATTAGCCTATCTTTTTTTTTTTTTTCAATTGGGACAAAAATATCTGGGATGTTGCAAAACTGAACACTTAATATCTTTGTGTTCATTTTCATGAGGAAGTTCTTAGTTCTTTACATTCTTGAAGACAGGTTCGTTGTGCTATTCACTACCTATCATCTGCACTTTTGAAAATCAGTTTGCTCTTATCATGGCTCTTTAGATGTAAGGATTGTTCCCACAGTGATAAATGTAATTTTTATCTTTTTTATGTTGCTTTTATGCCATAATTATTTGTACAGTGTCATATAAGCACAATACAGAATGCGAAACAGCTAAGGATCAGCTTGTCCTCTTGATGAATTTATTGCTCTGTATAGTCAACTATATTAGTAAAATAAAACTCCAAGTAATGTGAAGAATATAGTTACTCCTATTCCACTGTCTCCATGGAGAAAATGTTCTATCCTATAACAAATACAAAGACCCTTAGAGACAGCAGCTGTTCTGAATGGAATAAGAGAAGTATCTTTGTGATGGTGTCCTTCACATTAAAATGAAGCATGGTAAGGTGACTTTATTTAGCTTCTTCAGTGTCTATATTTTTGTATCCTCTTGTCACTTACTAAAACAGAATGGATGAGTAAGGGTTAACCAGTTGCTCTCTGGAATAATTTGTGGTGGTCAGTGTTGTTCTTCCTTCAAAAAAAGGAGAAAAACATGAAACAAACTACATGGAAAAATTGATTTTGCTAAGCTATTTGTTCCTTCCTGAAACAGCTTTTCTTGAGCCCTTTAACATAGTTCATTGAGAAAGTGCATAATGCATTCTAACTTAGCTGGCATGCAACTTCGACGTTCATATTGCACAGTATCACTCCACATGAAGTTGCCGATGAAAACTTGGTTAATGCAGTTAACGGTAGTAACAGTATTAAAACAAAAATTAATAAATGCTCATTTGGATAACTTTTTTCTTGGAAAACTTTTGTGATTGATTGAAGTGCAAATCTTGTCAGGTTTTATTATGGAAAGATAGTTCTCAATAGAAATACATAAATGTTTTTTATTTTTATCTCTGTCTCTGTATACATGAATACAAATGGATCGTCTTGTCTTTGTTTTTGAAAAGTATCTGGCTACAAAAAACAAGAATCTATTTTCAACTAGTGGCATCCATTCCAGTCCTAAGTATGAGCATGCTTGGGACCGTTTGAGGAAGCTCCTTGAAAAGCTTGGGCAGATGAATATCCAGTATCTCTTGTCCAGAAATAAAGGAGAAATAACTCCTTTTAACTTGCTTTTAGTCAACTGCGTAACCTATTTTTGTTATTTTAAAAATATAGGTTTCTTGTGCATTTAGTGATTAGAACAATATTTTAAAGATAAGTTAACAAACTGATTTGTTCGGATATCTGTTACTTGTAAAAGTAGCCCATCATTTGAAGGCTCTCAGAAAACATATGTCAACCTGACAAGTTTCCAGCTTGATGATAACATACTCGATGACCTCAGTTCAGTTCTTAGTAGGCAGACGTTCTCAACAGCAAAAAAACCCCAGCCAACTGAACAAAAAAACCCCCCCAACCATCCTTAACCATGGTTTCTCCTGGCAGGCTGAAGCACATAGACACTTCAGTCATCCTCATACTTCAAGTGTAATATGAAAGTACTTATTCCGGGATCTTATAGACCCTTGTTTATCCATGGAAAAAAAATATTCAGGAAATTGTTGTCTAATCTCCCATTTTAAAAGCGTGTGTATGAATATAACTTGCTCCCAGTTGAATTTTCACTGAAATAGTCACTTGTATTTTGCACAATTTAAAAGAATTATTTTGTGCAATTTTATGTAATTTTTTCTTGCATAATAATGCTCAGGCAAAAGCTTTGGAGATCAAAATGTCTATGTTTGGCATAGCTGCATTTCTCAAAAATTAGAGGCCTTCCTTCCCAAGAGAACAGCAAGGACCTGCCATTAGCAGCTACTGGTTTTGGTGAGCAATAGGGCAAATAGAGCTAGTTTGAAACCATGTAAGGTATGAACCTAAAGGCAATTATTCATAAATTCTGGCAATTCAGCAACCTGTAAATTTAAAAGCATCGGCATCTTATAATTTCCTTCATCACTGTCCTAATAAATTCAACACGCTAGTTCTCAAAAATAACCACTGTATTTTGGTGTATGCTTAGAGTTACAGCCTGTGTTTTGTTCTGTAAACTAAGGAATGAGCTTTCTTTGCTTGACTTAATGTTTTCAAATATTCAGTCAGCCCTTCACTGTGTGTAATTCATACTTATGCTCACTGAGTGCAGACATAAAAAACAGAGGAACATGGTTTGGTATTGTCTGGAGTGAAGCTTCACGCTTACCACAGTGTTCGTGTGTGTGGTGTTGGTATCCGGCCCCAGTCACTGTAAGATCATGGTGCTGTTGGTGCTTACTGCTGGTTAGACGTACTTCGAACCTCCTAGAAAGATGCGCAAGGAGTTGCTGTTCCGAGTGGAATGCTGTTGGTGAGAATGGAATGGGGATTCACTTCATAGATCTGTGCAGAAATGGAGTTTATAAGCATTCGTGATCTAGAGTTAACTATGTTAAGTAATCAAATTGCTGGTGAAATTCAGTGAGATCAATTGCACTTCATTTGCATCTACTTCTAGAGACCTACAGAGACTCTATTAATATTATTGAGAATTTAATGCCCGCTTGCTTCTAGCATGATGGGAGAAAGTCTTTGAGCAGCTTCTTCACATGCTATGAAAGCATATTAGGAGCTTTTCCCAGCGCAGTTGAAAGGAAATGAACTTTTGGTTTTTGTGTTAAACATATGGTCAATTCTAAATAATACTGTTGTTTTGTTTACTTCCTCTTGGAAAGCACTGTTGACTTAGAGAGGCATGTGATACACAAAATGTGGGTTTGGAAAGGATGACTGTGTTTTGTTTGTAACAAATGTTAACTTGAAACCAACACAAAAATAAGTCTATTTTGAGCAAATGCATTATGATGTTAAGGTTAAAGGCTAGCTAGGGACTGGAGAGCTGTGATTACAGTATCTCACTGCTATTGATTTTTGTTCTGTCACTCTTATTTTTAGGGACAGTTACACCAGCCCCCAGTTCTATAGTAAATTCTGGGTAGACCAGTGACAACATGATACTGCTAGAAAGAATGAGATTCTGGTAACCCTGTGTCTGTTCAGTCTCTCCAAAAATGTTAAAGAGCTTTTGATCTTGATGAAAGTTGCACAGATAAACTTGTGTTATCTTTAGATTTCCATCAGCACATAATCAGAATACTCAGAAGTAGTGTTGTTTGTTCTAAATTTGGGTGTCTCTCTGCCTTATTTAAGCAAACTTACAGCTGAATTTACATTTGAATTCTCTTTGGCTCTGCAACTTAAGAATTTAACCCTAAAGCCACGAACAGAGAAGAACAACAACTTTTTGTTGTACTTCTAAAGTTTGTTTCTGCCATTAACAGGTTAAAACCGTGGAGTGAATGAAAGAACGTCTAGGTCCAGTGCAGCAAATCTGACAGCAAAACATAAAAATGTAAAAAAATTACTCAAAAATATGATTCTTAGTCTTTACAATACCATGATTGGTATGCCCTTCTTCCTTTTCCCCCAAAACTTTTCCATCAAATTAAATTTCAGCTACTGTCCTGATTATCTCTGCCACCGTGTGCAGCTTCTCTCATCTTGTTCTGTGACTGCCTTCCCTGTATCCCAGGAAAACAGGATGACCTTGAAACAATTTGTTGTTACTCATAAGTGACTTGGCAAAACACATTTTGAGCATAAGGCATTCTTTTCTTGTAACAGCTTAAAATAACCGCTTGAGCTGCTGAGCTTGGGAAAGTATTGATACTGGGAAAGAAACCCTTTGTATAACAATTCCATGATTATTTTCTGTTAAAAAAATTAAAAAACTTCAGTTTAACAATGAGCTTTTGATGTCATCTAGTATTCTGCGGTGTTTTTTATTTTAAACACATTTTTAGAGATTGACAATTTGATATTAACTGAAGTTCTGACAAATGGGTAAAAACAGAACGTCTCTGTTTTAACAAGGTTTTCTTACATTAACACTATTGACTCATTATTACTGGGATGGCCACATGATTTTTAGATCCATCTTGCTGATGGATTTGAAGTAGAACATCAAAGTTTTTATGTAGCCTGTATTCCCAGCTGCTATTTAATAAAGGCATATTTGGAAATAAATCTTCTGTTAAAGAATGGAATTAAAATGCTTGTAGTGTTTCTAACAAAGTTTTAACTTCTCAATGTTTATGGATGAGACTAAAACCCGTGGAAGTGAGGAAATACTGGGCATAATATATTAATATTGGAACATGTGTATTTTCCAATCACTAAGAGATATTAGATGTAACTAAACGTTGTCTCCCATCTGTAGCTCTTAGTTTTTCATCTCTTTCAGCATTGTTCTTGAAATTATTAATCTCATCATCATGTACTTCTTCTAGCTCTGTGAAGATGGCATTTCAGTTCATGATTTTGTTGTTTATCTTTGCGAAGTAGTTGTATCAATGCACTCAGAATTCCCAGGCAGGAGAGGAGTGACATTTGTGAAATAATTTCCATGGAGATCTGAAGCGCTGCAGGTAAATCTGACTTCTGAAAACTGAATAATTTGGTAAAAACCTGTTCTCTGAGGAATAGCAGGCCTATGCATGAATATGATATCCTGGGGAAGACCACGACAGTGTTGTGAAGAAAGTCATGCCTCGCAAACCTTCCCATATTCTCAGCAGAAAGACAGACCTGAGCAACAGTGGCTGGGTTAGTACAGTCAAAAACCCCACAAACTTGCCCTGGGATAAGAGGAGGGCTCTTATGGCTACGTAACTGATTGGAAGTTTGAAAATAGAGCATGTATTCAATATATTTGCAATTGTTCTGAAAAAATGGAAGAGGGATTTGAATACTGGAGGGACAAATTCCATTATTGTGTGTGAAACGGAACGTTGCTGGTAAATGCGGGTTATGAAGGGTTGCAGAAGCATCCTGTGATACAGAGGGAGCAGACAGTAACATGGTGGATGAAATATCATTTTGGCAAATGTGGTGTGCTTTCAGAGAGAGACTCCTTTAACTGAATGCGCAAAATAATGAGTTCTGAGCTAGCTATTACATTTGGGAAAATGTTTTTTATTTTGTAATAGACCTCTGGAAACATCAGCTTATGCTGCAAGGTACAGCTCTGTCAGACATAAAAAGATCTAAGAAGGCTTCCAGCACCTTACCCTTGTGTCTGCCTCTCCCCCACGTTGTCATCCCCGTCCTGCTGCTTCCCTCGTGCCGGCTCTGGCACTCGTTGGGCCCCATCTCTTAGCAGATTTATTCACTAAGACAGCAGAAGACTCCTCCTTGCAAAAATAACGGAATGTTTTTCTGCTGTTTCATGAGCATAGTCAGTTCACCAAAGGATCTGGCAAGGTGAGGAGGAAAGGCAGAGGACTTCACTGCTGGAAGTGGTTGAGTTGTGAAGTAAGAAGAGGGAGGGTGGGAACATGAGTGGACTGAGACCTTCCCTTTCAGTTCAGCAAGGCTGCTGGTGGCTGTGGAGCTGCCGGAGTGGTCCCTGTGGTGAAGCAAGGGGTAGAGAAGGGAGCGCGTGGTGGGATCTTGCTGCTGTACGTGCTGGTGTTGAGCCCTCTGCTTCCTCCAGACACAAACCAGGTGACCAAAAAAGATTTTGTAGAAATAGCACAAGCACAGAGCAAATGCCGACATTGATTCCAGGTATAGATTAAAGGCTTCTCTACCAGCAGTCTCTAAATGGACCAGGACTCTCAGCCTCGAAAAGGGGATGGAAGGCGCAAACTGTAGATGACTGTAAAATCAGAGGTGACACTGAGGAATCGTTCTTTGTTGTCTTCTGTGCAAGATCAGGGGGCATCAAATGAAACTAAAGTGTTCGTTAGCAAAGCAAATACTACCTTTTGCTTTCAAATTTGATTTTTTTGAGTGCTGCAGATAATCGTATTTAGGGGAACTGTGAATAATACAATCCAGACCTTTTTCTGTATCTTTAAGGATTGTAAGGATCTCTGTCCTTTTCCGTTTCCTTTGTCATTTACTTTCTCTCATTAGGAAATCCTTTTATTATCTCTGATCGTTCTTGTTAGATTTCCTGCACCAGTTTTAGGTCTACTGTGTTTTTTATTGAAGTGGAATGATCAGGATTGTACCTGGTATTTGATATGAGGTCAGATGCATTTTAATGGATTTTTAAAGTTTATTTGTGCCTTTGGCAGTCTTAATTGCTAATATTTGGTTTTGTGCAAATAAGCATGATTAGAGTATGTCATAAAAGTAGCTATCTGCAAAAGGCTTTCACACTTTCCTTGACCTTAATTTTTATGATATATCAGAATACTTTTGATTTTTATCAAATGCTGCAGATGCTTCAAGAAGTTTTGGAAGACATATTTTTTCTCGAGACGTCATGGTTTAAAAGCATGCATAACGCTGAATTATCTGCTTATTTTCGCTCTTCAAAAAGATGATGCTTGTAAATCATGGGAACTGGTAATTTAAGTAGGGTCTCAATTTGTGAGAAAGAGTCTCTTTAATCTAAACGTTGGTGAAAACCACAGAGAATGTTGAGATGATGATGGTCTCACAGTGTCTAATGTTAGTAACGCTGAAGGTCAAGATGTAGCTATGGATGATGCCTGCTACAGTATTATAAACCCATCACAATTAAATACTTTGTACTAAAAATATTTAATAATGGATTTTTTCTATTTCCTGTAATAATTACAGATTCAGTACTTAGATGTAGTTGTAGATAATATGAAGCAGTGCTTTCTAATTCTTCTTCACAGTGTAAATTTTTACAGAAATCTGCAGTGAATCTAGAATTAGGCCATTATGGCTAATAAACGCATCATATTCTGATAGCTTTTCATTAATTTTAGCAATATCACTTTGTCCTAGAGGTATATTACTCATTCTACAACAAAGGAAGAAATTGCATAGAAGGTTGGTTCTGGGAATTCATTAACACTACCCTCTTACTCCTTGATATCGGCAGGTCTTAAAAGAAATGGTGTTCCAACTTCACAGATATTTCCTAACAGAGGTGGTGAGACTCATACACTGGAGGACTGACCCATATTAAAGCTTAATTATAGTAATGGATAATCCTGCAAGTATAAATTATTCACAGTTGTTTTGTATGCGAGGTAGCGCCATGAATAAATTAAGGAAAAGTTTCTGGAAAAGACCCTGGACTGTTGCATAAGTTTGTCAAAATATTGTTTTCCTCCTTGTCTTTTAACCCAGATTTAAATCTGACAGTGTCAGGTTTGCAGGCGCATTCCCACATGCACAGCTTTGGGCTTCGGATATGTTTTGCTTAATGAAAATCAATAGCAGCAAGTCTCGAGGCTCTACACCCTTGTAGTGTTCCTTGACTAATACGTTATGCAAGGGAAACATTCCTACCTAAACACAGTCCTGGTACAAAAGTTGCAATCTCAGCTGTCTGATAAGATTCTCTTATGAGAATTCATTAGCGTTACCCTCTTATCCGTTGATGCCAACAGGTCTTAAGAAAGTGCTGTAACTTCATAGTTATTTCCCAGGAAGGATGGTGACATTCATACATAGGCTTGGACTTTATTTTCTGGTTGGCTTAGTAGATAAAGTACCTCATAAGTTTGTAGTGTGAATAGTCTTTCTGACAAAGAGAGAAAAGGGAATATTTGAAGTAGGTTAAAACAGGGCCCCTAATAAATGGGGCAGCTACCTCATGCTAAAGGTTCCTTCAGCCAAGTGCCTTGGATCCAAAGAGAAGAAATTAATGCTTTTTTTGGGGAGCTTTCACCAGTCTGATTTTTCAGATACCTTCCTAGCAGTAGCCCAGAAAGGAAGGAGTTAAGAAGATGCTTTGAACCCGAAGTCTTCTGCTTCATCCCCACACCCTGTTGGTGTACTTCCACACCCTGTTGGTGTGCAGGGAACTACCTTCCGTTCACCTTTAGCGTGCTCAGCAGGATAGTCACTACATTTTTCAGATTAGCATCACTGCTGAAGCCTGTTTTAAGTTTATACAGCAAGAAGGAGTTCTGCCTGCTGTTCAGTGACATAGAGCATTGCAGGACCATCGACTTTCTTCATTTGTACAACCCGTTGGAAGAGCTGAAATTCTTCTTGGATGAGCTCCGTTCCTTGTGGGTTGCTCCACTTCCTATAGGATTGAAGATTGTTCTCTGGAAGCTTGCTGGTACCGAGTTTTCATTTTCTTGGGACACTGTTTGCTTGAAGGTAACCATACTTAGGTGGATGAAATGGCAGACACATCTAAGAGGAAAATTACAAAGAAGTCGTCATCTTTTTCGTATGATCGCCGGAGAGATTCAGTGAAAGTTAGGAGACAGTCCAAGTCTCTTAGCTTTAAGTCAGCTACACTGGGTGCTCAAAAAAGGCAGACACAGAAAAAGCAGGTTTGTATTTGGGTAGTTCTCAAAAAGAGATCCTTACTTCCTAAGTTCTTAAAAAGATTGTAAAACTTGCTGTGTTCATACAAAGCGGAAAGCAATCTCTGCTGATTTGCGATCTGTATGTGAGTACGTATGTGTATACATACAAGCTTGTGTTCAGGTAAAGCTGGATTTTTTGGCTATAATATTTCTTAAGAGCTGGCTAAACTTGTGGTGTTAATTTTATTGCAAGAAAAGTCTGCGTCTTCTCTGCTTTTAAGACGTGATTTATGATTTCTGTTTCGTCTCAAGGAGTTGCTCCTGTAGTGTAATCCGCACCCTGTGAGCTTTTGGTAGTGTGTTGTCTGTTGTGCTGAAAAACATGATGGGTACTGAAACTTTTGACATTATTATTCAGATTAGAGCTGTTTCACTGCTCTTCATTATTATTATTATTTTTAATGTTGAAATGTACCAGACTGAGAGCTTTAGGGAGTGAAATATTTTACTTATTCCAGAACAGGTACTGCAAGTCAGCAGCAGCACCTGTTCTGGTGGGACCAGTTCTCAGGGTTAGAGGGCAGCTTAATGCCTTGGCGGTGCTGCACTGCCATAGTAAGACTTTCATACACAGGTGTTTATCTTTTGTAGTTGGGATCTAATTAAATGAGATTTCCCCAAAGAGAAGATGTATAGTGTTGCGCTGTAGTAAATGGAATAAAAATAAGTGAGTCAGTTCATGAAATGTCTTTGTATACTGATCTTCCATTTATTCTGATACGACAGGAGCACAGGATCACTGACCGTCAGCCATCTCTCGCTCTGCATTTGTGTGCCCAGGGTGCCTTTTTGAAGGGTTTAAAGTAACTTTCCAGGGGATTTTTAATTAGCTGTGTAGAACATAAAGTATTTTAATACTTTGCAAATAGTGTTTCCACAAATGCTTTGAAATAAACTAGATTTTCGTTAACAGTATATGTGAATTTCTCACAAGCAAGTAGTTTTGAGGCTCTGACCACCACATCTGCTCCTAAATTTTGAGGGCAGTATATCCGTTCAGATTTAAGAGAATTTAAGTTAGTGTCCAGTGTAAACTTTGGCATTAGCTTAAAAACACAATGAATTTGATGTGTGTATGTTCATATTTGTTTTTATTACTATTTCTGTTGTTCTTGAAAGCTTAAAATGTCTGTTTAAATAGCAAAATATTGACTAGTAGAATACTACGATATTCCAGCTTTAGTGTGCTTCTTCAGTGTTAATTATAATCATAGCTGAAGCCCCTTTGTTTGAATCAAAGTTCCAGGAGTTTTAAATGAGGAAATATTTGAAGAAATGAGGGACACCTTCAAAAGGGCACCAAGCTCTGAATATTTTTCCTCCCCCTCTATTATCAGATGTAATTTGAGAAGTAAAAATAGTAAATTAAATTTTAGAGAGATGTAAAATACCAAATGACATCTGTGAGCATTCATGTTCATTGGATCTTTTGGGGAATTGGAAAGAGTACTCAATTTAAGAATTTCATTTGTAGGTGCAAATCAGCGAGTACCCCTGTATTTCAGTTTTCCCAAACCTTAAGGTTCTTGAGGCCTCTCATATTTTGGATAGCTGCCATGGGTACTGTGTGACCTCTAGTGGTTAATGAAAGATATGCTCAATTTCCAAGTTCAAGCTGATGCTTGAAAAAGTCTGGAATGTGTATTCTTGTTGGTTTAATTATTTAATCCTCTTAAATCTATTTTTATTGAAAAGAAAAAAAAATAATCTGCTTCAACTTAATCTTTTATGGTGTCACTTCCAGAAGTAGTGTTTTGCTAAAATCATTATTCACATGGATGTGTGTCTGAATGGCAGTACTCATAGATGCAGAATTATAGCAGTAGTTTTAAGAAACTTTTACTACTTTGGCTTGATTACAATATCTTAGTGGGTGAAACAGCTGAAACGAAGCGCTCTAGACAAAGCCCTGTTTTGATCAATTTGTGTGTTGGATAGATCTGAAGAAGGGCTTTTCTGCCTTAAGAATGTATTTTTTTTTCCCCTCTAAATGCTCCAGTTAACTGTAAAAATATGTTAATTTTGCCTACAAGCTTGGTCTTGTTGCAATCTTGAGATCATTATAATTGAGAGAAAACCATCCTTACTTCCTCCCCTCCCTGCCCCCCCCGCTATGGCAACTACTGCTATACATGTTGGAAAGCTATTGAACACAAAACACGACTGCTTTTGTTACTGTCGAACTTTTAAAATACTGAAGAAAGTGATGGGTTTGAATTTATCAGAATCCGATCAGTTTTTAACCAGCCAGACCTAACTCTGCTCAGCACAGTGTAACTTCTGTGATTACGCAGGCTCGTTCCAGGCCTGAGTTACCAAGTGAGCAGTAGTTCAGTTACTGCACCAGCAATGTTACTTAAAAATTCCCTTTTTGTTGCTTGAGTCTCTTTCTCCTTTTTTCTTCCCCCCCCCCCTCCTTTTTTTAAAAAAAAAAAAAAAAAACAAACCCCAATTTTCTAATGGATGTTTGACATCTGAGAATATTTAAAACTGTGCTTTGGTCTTTGCTGTTTTAGGAGACAATAGTAGACTTTGCTGCTCACAATATATGCGGTTTTACTTGGGTAGTTCCCTGGAGGATCAAGACTCTGCCTCTGCTTATACAGGCAGGCAAGCCAAAATTAGTTTTCTAAATGTTTTGGTCGACTGCTATCAATCAAAATCTGTTAAAATCATAATACTCCAAAAAATCCTTTTCTGCTTCCTTGGCCTTTGTATTGCTGACCTCCCTTTTTTTTTTTTTTTTTTTTTTCAGAGTTTGATTTCTTTTTTCCTTTTTTGTGGTAAAATTTCCATTTTTTAAATCTTTTTTTTTTTCATAAAACATTAAGATTCTTAAATCACTGGTAAAATGAGAATCTGTGAACATTTTAAAAAGGTGTTTGTCACAGTTTCTGAATTACAAGGTTTAAGGCTGTGTTTAAGGCAAAGTGCTGCACTTCTCTTGCTTTTCTCTTGCTTTCCTGTTTTTTTTTTTTTTTTTTTTTTTTGTTAGCTTAGCTAATTGGCAAATCATAAAGTGTTCAAACCAAACAATTTCAAATACCCTATTTAATGTAAAAATGAACCTCTTCCAAGATAATCTTCCCATCGAGTTATTTATTACTACAGATCACTTTTTTTATTCTGTTGATTTCCCTTTACCTATCTGTTCTTGGGTAGAAAAGCTGATGGTAATTACTTTCACTGGCTGCTGATATTGTTGTATTAGTTGATCTGGATGGAAAACCACATTACAGAAATACGTAGGCGGTAACTTCTCAGGTGTACAAGTATCATGCAACACAATCTGTGACATGTTTGATAGTTTTAGGAGAACAAGTTGCCTCTTTTTAGGTTTTGAATGAAGAACAAATTCAGTTACATGAAGTAAAACCTATAAATAAGTTTTAAGAAAATTTGAGATCAAGATCCTTATGTGCAAGGGAACATAAAAAAGAGATCCAGTGCTATTTTTAGCTGTTTCGTGAGAGCCTCTCAAGTCCTACTTCCCTCTGTCATCGCCAGCTGACTGATTACCATGACATGGGCTGGGGCCTCAGTGGATTAATTAAGATCTGAAACTGTTTTCCTGATAACTGCTTATGTTTTGGATACAAGGTTTTGGAACTTGGCAGGCTTGTCCAAGAGGATAAAGAGCTTGCATAGACTGCAGATTCATGGTTTGTTCCTGTATATTCCTTTTTTTTTCCCAATAGTGCTATAGAATTGAGCTGAATAACTTTTTTTTCTTTTCTTTTAAACTCTGTAATCCCGGAACCGTGTGGGATGCGCTGTCCGCTATCCAGATGCAGAACAACACGTACAAAGAGGGTGTTGCTAGAAAACCTCCAAATCCCTGCATTTAAATACGACTCAGTTAATAGGAGTGCTCCAGATCCCTTGTTACGAGCATCCGAGAGCAGGCAAAGACCTATGAGTTAAGCTTTCTACTTTCTTATTAGAAGGAAAGACTGGATGGAAAAACGGCACTGGGAAGGTTGGGGATGTGAGGGAAGGGGGCCACTCAGAGGGCAACGGTTTGTCACGTTGCACTCTGTAGTAGGGAACGTATATAGCAGATGTGCCAGGTGTAGTGCTGCTGGTGTGTGACAGGTCTGGTGAGCAAAACCCACAGTACCAACACTAGCAAAGCAAATTATTTATAATCTGTTAAGATACCTGAGTAGTAAAGAAAAATTAGGAATATAAGAAGAATTTCCAACAGTTAATTTTCGGACATTATTTTTGAAAGCCGTGATCAATGATCGCTTTTCTTCTATTGCTTTTCTTCCCGTCTTTTGCAAGAGCTTGTTTTGAAATCCCTTGGGAATCTTGAATGTCCTCTCTGGTGAGAAGGAAGTCAGCTTTAAGTGCGAGCCCTCAGGATTTGTTGTGAAAATCTGATCCTGTTTCTTTTAAAATGAAACCAGACAAGCATGTAAAGAGAAAAAGCATGTGATGTGTGTAACAGAGCCTAGGAGATAAGAGCGTGTGGGTTCCTCTGGCAGTTGGGTTGTTAGAAGAAACTTGCCCTGTCAGAACTGTCATTCTGGAGCATGGCCAGCTGTTAACCATGGTGGTTAGCTATTATTATTAAAACTGTGGTCATAGCAGGGCGAGGTGGGTCATAGCTGGCGAAGTAGGCACACCTCGAGTTTGTTATCCGAGCAGAGTGGTGTGGTAGTGAGCGGCTCGGCCATCGGGAGCCTTGAGTTCCTGCTTTCCTTTTCTTACTGAGGCTTGCTTGTGGAGACTGTGGTAGATGTGTGCATTAGAGTGCTTCCTACAGCAGCATAAATCATCGTGCCTTGGCGGCATTCGCTGCAATGGTGTTGGTTAATGCCCTCCTCTGTGCTGATTTCCAGTGCGCTGAGACAACAGTTCCCCTCTCCCAGAGGCAGCAGGTTCCTTCCCTTGGTGCCTTGTCCTGGTGGTTAATATGGCATCACGCATGGCCATACCATCTCAGGAAGTGTTTTGTTATGGTGTTGAAATAACAGCATGTTGCCAGGAGGTTTTCAAATGTGACTGGTGATTTCTTTAATGCGAGCAAAATATTAGGCTTTATTTTGACAATTTTACAAGTTTATCTGATCTAAACTGAGCCACTGTTTTTAATTCTGCCTGAGTAATTGTTGCTATAGCTCAAGTAAGAGTTAACCCAATTAACCACACTTTTGGATTCCTAATGGTGTAGCTTCATGACAGGTTTTAGCTGATGTGAGGCGGTGGTGCTGTGAAAGGAGGTGGCCTTGCTCCCCCCCCCCGGCCATGGCTCTGCTTCCCACCTCTCCCAGGCACCAGCAGTAGGAGCTGTCAGTTGTGCCGAGCAAGGTCAGCGTGCTGATGAGCCTGAAAAGTAACCCTGCCAGAAAAAAAGGATGGTGGTCATGGAAGAAGGGGTAGAGACAAAGGTCTCTGGCGCGAGGAGCAGTCTATGGGCTGGGAGCGGCTTCTTTGTCTCCCAGAGCTGTGGATGTTACGGCAGAGCACGAGTCTCCCTCCGCAAAGCTGGGTGGGAATGGCCTTCGGGGGTCCAACCCTGCCAGCTGATGGAGCGAAATGGCAGATCGGGTGCCTGATTTGGCAGTGCACAACAGCACCCAGTGCAGAGTGGGAAGGAGGTGCAAAGGAAGGCAGGTCCTGGGTCTTGCTTGTGCCCACAAAGGGCTGGTGGTGACCCACAGAAGACTGGGTTAAGTTTGGCCAAATGCAGCGTGCTGAGCTGATAGGTTCTGCGTGTATTCACCAAACTTCTCGCAGCTGGAAATACCCACTTTGCCTTGGTTGATGCTTTTGATCTGCTGTTGAAATGTAAGTACGCACCAAGGAGAGTGAGAAACGAAAGAGTATCACAGAATTGCAGAATGACTGAGGCTGGAAGGGACCTCTGGAGTCACCAAGTCCAACCCCCTGCTCCAAACAGGGCCAGTTTGCCCAGGGCCTGTGCAGTCTGGATCTGAGAATCTCCAGGGATGGAGATTGCACAGCTTCTCTGGGGACCTGTTTTCAGTGCTTGCTGCCAGGGTGAAGATGTGTTTCCAAAGCCTAATCTGAATTCCTGGCGTTGCAACTAGCGTCAATGTTGCTTCTCCTCCCACTACCAGTCACTTCCCAGATCCCAGCTGTTTTTTCTCTGCCCTCCCATTAGGCCATAGAAGACAACAACAAGCTTCTGTTTTAGTCTCCTCTTAAAACCGAACAAGCCCAGCTCTCTTGGCATCTCCTTGTATATCCTGTTCCCCAGCCTCCACCATGCTGGTGGCCGTTGCTGGACGTGCCAGCTACACCAACACTGTCACAGCCCTGACTGCAGGCAGCTGCCTTCACCATGAAGGCACACTCCTGACTCGCCTTCCAAGTGCTGTCCAGGAGGGATCTGCCTGTCCTTTTCTGCAAATCCGCTCAGCAGCCAGCTGGCACCCAGCCAGTATTGCTGCACACTGGTTATTCATTTAAAATTCTTGGTAGCATTCCCTGATTAGCAAGGAAGCAACGTGCTTTTTTAAATAAAATCCCCACCTAACTTCTACTGTCTTTAGTATATATTTTTCTTGCAGCTTATTTGCTATTTGTGCAGGATTGTATACTCAAAATGAGGATGATGCATTTCAAAGGACACTTGTCAGCTGCATAATGCCTTTCTAGGTTTAGCCCTTCTATTCCAATTAAGGGGGGGACCCCCCCCAATACAAACTAGGGGGGGAGCGGGGGGGTGGGGGGGAAGGAATGCTTTCCAGACATACCTACTGGTAGCACGGCATTTCAAAATGCTCATATTCCCAGTGCATTAGCAGAAACAGAAAACTAGTGTTTTAGTACCCTTCAGTACTTGAAAGTACCTTTTAAGTGCTCTGCCACTGTTTTTGTGGAACAGTGATGCTTGCGTGGCTTAAAACTTGCATTATTTTGTACTATATAAGCAATATTTTGACACGTATTTTCAACAGTTAATGAAGTTCTGAGTGCATGGTCTTTGCTTTCATTTTAATACTGTTAGAACAAGTTATGGTGTAATGTTACAGAATTTGCTGATTGAAAATGATTTTATCTCATTTCCAACTAATGAGTTTGTCACCTTTGTAACAGCAACAAAGTTTTGTCCCCTGTTGCTCTGTGTGAGAGTGAGTGAGCATTTTGCTTTACAGCAGGTTGATTTTAATGTTTCTTGACAAAAAGGAAGGAAAATTAATTTTAATTATCTAAAAATATCTCCCCTGGCTCACAGTATAGTTCTCAGATAGAAAGCAAGTGATGTTTTGCTTTCTCAGCAATTTCTGTTACTTGAAGCGTGAATTGATCATGGAGGTAATAGCACATGGGGAAAATCCAGTGGGAGCTGTCTGACTTCATATGTGTTTCAGTTCAAGCACTTAGTTCTTTTGATTTGTGGACTGTAATTTTCATTGACAGTATTAGTGGCTTTTAGAAGAACCGCCTCTGACAGATGACATCCATCTAACCAGCTGCTGCCTAATCTGACTTCAGGCTGCTGATTGCATTATCTGACTGATTTGAAATACAGTAAATATTAATGACTGTTCATCTGTTATTTAAAATAAATAGAAAGTAGTGAGAGAGTGATGGTCACGTTTCACGCTTCTGCTGTAACTAGCTTCTTGTCATCTGTTGTGATAGTATCAACTTTTGTGATGGACAGCTTTTCTTCTAGGGTAATTTCTTTGGGGAAAACTCCAATGTCGTTTTAATTTTCCTTTTTTTCACACAGCCTTTATTACTCTAGTTTTCAGTGTGGTCAGAAATAGTGAGATGTCTCGTGGTGTAAGTTTAAAAAAAATCAAGATCTTAGTTTCATTGTCAGTCTTACGAATATTACCTTTCAAATGAATTAGATGTAGTCAAGGAATGATTAATAAAGTTAAGAAAATAACAAAAATAGTATATTATAGATTTATATTCAAGCAGAGCCAGAACTTCTTGTAGGAATATGATGGTTTCAAAAAGTCTTTCCTCGAGCAGTTTCTGAAGCACAGGATAGAATTTATGACCAAAAGTTGGAAAGAAGTTAAAGCAGTGCAGAACAGGATGGTGGTTATGGTTCTTCCTAATGATCAGAAAAAAATTTGCACAGGGGTTTGAATTTATATCTGCCATATGCCATATGTGTTAACATAGATGGTTAGAAAGCTTACTATAAACTTAAAAACTCTTTATTTATTGCTGTGCTGATCACCTTTAAGATGAGTTATGGAAAGTTTTCATAATACAATTTTCTACTTCCTCTGTTAATGCTTTAAAAAAACCCACAAAACAAAACCCCCACAAAACCAAAGCAACCCCACACAATTGTTTCCTGTTTCCTGAAAAGAAAACCCAAGAAAATTGAGGTAGCAATGACTCTACCATTTATTTGTCTTTCATTGCTTTCATACTGGTTTTACTGAGAGCAAGATCAAATATGAAGTGTCATAACTTTGTGCTTGTGAGAACCGCAATGTCCCACAGTATGTCACTCTTGAAGTCAATTTGTTCATTAAGGACTGTTCCAATTTTTAAAATATTACAAACTTGAAACATTCCTATTAAGCTTCCTTAGATTCTCTTCTACAATCCTTGCTGTACTGAATTAGCTTCTCTTCTTCTATTAGTACTTTGGCATGCGAAGGCAGACTACATTGATTTCTTTGTTTTGAATATTAAGTCATTCTTGTTGCACATTTTTCATCAAAAATAGCTGTCATAAATCTGTCAGCTGTCAGAAATAGAAGTCAGCTTTGAAAACTTTTTAAATATTGCAATGCATTTTCATTAAAACAAGTTGTCAGCAGAGAACATATTTCTTTTTTTGACACCGTCATACTGCATTGATGAATGACACCGGGCAGCGGTGTTTCGCTTTATGGCACCGGTTGAATACAACAGCAGCATTGGAGATGCAGGACTGAGACATCCATCTCTTCCCTATCAGCCTGCTGTAACTTAGCTTTGTGGGCAGGCGATGGAGCACTGACACCGGCAGCTGCTCACAGACATGGATAGATTTGCATTGGGGGAAACAGCTGCAGAGCGGCAGTGTAGTAGTTTCTTGTCTTCTTAGAAGGACAATGATGTCCTGATTCATTAAAAATGTTGATGCTTGCTGTTATAAAACAATTCACTGAGCTATTTAGTACTGTGCATGTAAAACTATGTTCACTAACTGAACTATCATGAATTCCTTTTTCTTTCTTCTTCCACACTCTGTCAGAAGTTAGGTGGGCTGAATATAGACACTTACTCTGATGCAGATGAATTAAATAACTTGAGCATTGCCTTTGGCTTAATGTCTTGGAGTCAGATGACTTTTTAGTATTTAGATACCTGAACAGCTACATTTGGATTACGGAACAGGGAATTAAACTTTTTTTTTTTTCTTTCCTGTCATACATTTTAAAAGAATAATAGCGAACATCTACTAATTAGTAAAAAACTCAAAACTTCAGTCCTTCCACATGATAAAGTGGTGGTTTAGTAAGCAAATAAATTCTATAGTAAACTATTTCATTTTTTGGTTTACTAAGCAAATAAATTCTGTAGTAAACTATTTCATTTTTTGGTATGTAGTCATTCTCGTTGTTTACATAGCTTGCAAGTTAAAGGTTTGTGACTGCAGGCAGCAGGGTCCAACCAGAGTGGGGTAGGTCTTCAGGGCATTTTTGTCTAGCCCTTTGCCTCTTGGCTCTCTGGTCTCCATTCAGATACTCAGTCTTTCAAGTGGCCATCAAATGCAAAAGAGTGGGGGTATTTGCTAATATTTTAAAGTACTATTCTGTAAAGATGCTATGGAGCTGGTGTACGATGCTCAGTGGTGCGAAGATCAGGATGACCATCTTGATGTACCCGTTCATCCCTTTCCCCACCCCTTTCCTTTTTATGGCTGCCAAAAAGCAACTATATTTTCATCTGCCAAAATAAAAAAATAGGCTGTTAAGTGTATGCTCACTTTACTTTTATTGGGAGGAAAAGTGCTTGACTAGCCCCTCTGAAGGTATTGCATTTATCTTATAGAAAGGTCAATGTTTCCTTCAGATTTTTTAGGACCTCTTAGATACCATATGGATATTGAATCCAGGTTAAACAAATATTTGGAACTGCTCTTACCTGCTTTTAATCGTTTCCAAATGTAACGGCCTGGCGATATGGAGCCCAGATAGGCTACTTCTAAATCGTTCCTGAAGTTGATTGGTACGTATTGATGTACTCAGTGAATTTATGGGTTGGTAACTCTGCAGAGATTAACACATTAATCTTTTGCTGCATTTTAGTAAACACTTCATTATTCTCATACCCTGAAATTGAAAACCTGTTGCAGATTTGGACCTAGCTTGTCTTAACACTCATATTGTTTAGATCAGTGTTTGGGTTGGAATCATAAAATGTAGCAGCTGTATCTCACGCTTTGATCAACCATAAAAAAATTCTTTAGATTTATGGATTTTGTTTCAAGTTTCTGTTATAATCCTAAAATTGTACCATAGGAATAATTATCTGAAGGAAAAAATGTCCCTTTTAAAAAATACTAGTTATATTAGTTTCTAAAATGGAGCCTGAATTTTTAAGTAATTTTTTCTTTCAATTTGTTTTCAAGTTTATCTTTCCATCACTACTTATTTTCTTAATTCTACTGCTAGAAAAACTGGTTTTACAGGGAGACTGAAGTGAAAAGGCATATG
Organism: Platalea leucorodia; assembly: GCF_965183815.1. Classification (NCBI taxonomy): domain Eukaryota; kingdom Metazoa; phylum Chordata; class Aves; order Pelecaniformes; family Threskiornithidae; genus Platalea; species Platalea leucorodia. The sequence goes on along the minus strand of NC_138823.1, from coordinate 153,737,611 downwards.
GCTTTTTATTGCTGTTGCGGGAATTATTCTTGGAGCCATGACAAAATTGGGGGGGGGGGGGGGGAATAGGATTTTTTTGTTGGTTTTACCTTCTGCTTCATTATATGTTTAGTTCAGAAGATAAATCAATAGCAACATCTGTAACACAGTGAATTAATGGAAGAAGTTTGGGAGCAGTAAATTAGTGACACGGCAACAAGCCTCAGTGTAGGCAGAATTAAGGCAGCACCTTTCAAAATTTTTTTTAATAAAACCTTTTAAGATTATAGGTGATTAAAGAAATTAAGAAATAATTTCTAGATTTTATAAAAAGAATTTCAGTACAGTATATAAGCATAATTTACAGAAATCCTAGGGATCGAACTGTGGTAAGCTGTAGATACAAGTCCAAACATAATTTTTATTCAGTTTGGAAGGTAAGTCTCATCTATGTAGAAGCAGTTATGTTTAATTACAATATTCTGGTTAACAGAAGTAGACATTGTGTGGAAGAAAACGAGTAAATGAATCTTCGGATTTTTTAAGTTGCACATAGGACTGTCCTTTCAAAGAGCAGCCGACTAGTGTTCAGCAGGAGAGTCTGTGGCACGTAGTAGCCTGGCTTGTTCAATAAATCCCTTTTTGAAAAAGAAAGCAGAGCAATTTTAAGAGTGAAGCATGAGTCAGGAGTATTCGAAGGAGAGAGGATAGGCAGATTTCTCTCCTGGAAGTCAGCGGAACAGCCAGAGGACCTCTGGGGAGAAGTGACGTTTCACCCCTTCTGTGGCTGGCTGTGTTTTGGCTCTGTCACAAGCACCCTGTGTGACTGTGGGCAAGTCTGTTTTGGAGACATTGTCGGTATGACACACATCGGTAATGAGGAGAAGGAATGTGGTATGGCCAGCTCCGATTTTGTTATACAACACAACTGCATGTAAGCGGGAGCGGGGTCTGAGTTAGCAAGGAACAAACGTGAAGGAAGACTTTCTAATTGATTGCTCTTCTTACATGCTGATGTTGTTATGACTCCGATCTTGTAGGGAGGGGTTGACGTGTTTTCTGTCTGATAAGATATGTTTGTTAATATAAATCATATTTCATAAATCTGTTGGGGTTCCTCTGATGGGATTAGGATGATCCATTTGATATTTCTTGCTTGGATTTCTGAAAGGTGTTTGAGAAGGTCTGTCTCCAAAAGCTCCAAAGAAGACTTAACAGCCATGGTATAAGAGAAAAAAAATAAAAGTAGGAAATAGAGGGGAAGGGTAAATTCCAAGGTTTTACTGTCAACAGCAGAAGGTCACCAGCAGGTTTTTTCAGAGATGACTGCTTGAGACTTGTTCTCTTAAGCAGAACAATAAATGAGCTACAGAGGGAAGCAGGAGATGGCAAAACTGAGGGATGATCCTAAGCTGTTTAGAGTGGTAGAGACTGGGTCTGCCAGTCTTTCATGTTTGGTCCTCAGAAGATTGAGTAATGGGCATTACAATGATTAAACTGAGTTCAGTTAAATGTTGAGGATTTGTAGGGTTTTGTCTCCCTTTCCAGTTTTATGTATGAAGTAATGAGCTTTGAGATAGCCGTTACAACTAAGGACTGAGATCTTGTGCTTACAGTTGATCGCTTAAAAATATCTCTGTGCTCAGTCGCATAGGATGGTATAGAATTTTTTTTTTATTATTTTTTCATCACAGATCAATGCTTTGTAATGCTGACTTCTTTATGCAGGCTTTCTGTAGAAAAAAAACAGTTGCTAATGGTACATCAGATACATTTAACTTCCTGTGTCAGCATCAATAGATGAATATGTAAATTATACGTTTATCTTTAAAAATATAAATTTTTCCTTTCTGTTTTTCTAAGATTGTACTACTGAACTGGCTATGGGGATTTTAAATGCTGAAGATGTTACTTGTTTGTGGATTTACAGTATAGGACAATATTCAGCATACTTTTATTATGTGACTAGTTTATATAGTACTTTTAAATTTATATCGTTATTTACAACAGTGTGAATTTTTTCATATCAATTTTAAATTATTTTTTCTAATTGTATTACAGTTATAATTGTTATTGATAAGATGGAGAGATGTTCCTACTGTTTAGTGATGTAGCAGCATGGAGATGTGTTCACTGAGTGTAAATTGTTTGTATTGTGTTTATAACCTGATGGGGGAGTACTTCTCTATCTCGATATTTATAGTGAGGACTAAATGAATAATAAGAGGACTGCAGTAATTCAGTTTTATTTTCTTAAAACCTAGAAAGATCTGAAATAGACTAGGGAATGTTATTGGGGTAATGGCACAATGACACAATGAGAAGTACCTCCCTGTTCTTGCTATCCATTTTGAACTTAGCATTTGTAATATGCCTCCTCTGTAATTGTCAAAGCAATACTTAATATTCATAATTAAATTCTATTAAAACGTTTTCAGATAGTCTGTTTTGCCTTGTTCAGGCACTTGCAAATGGGATGGTAACACATCATCTGAGATGTCCTTCCCTGAAGGCAAACGTTAGCTACTGTGAGGCTCCTCTCCTCGCACTCTGGTGAAAGTTTCAGCTTTGAAGTCTCCTGGGGAGCAGCTGTAATTTGGGCTCCCTGAGCCGTGCCTTGGTGGAACCACTCTCAGGTTATCAGCTGCTGAGGGAGCGTAAGCACATTAGTGAGCGGAGCAAAAGTTAGCTTTTGTGAAAGCCTCTGCAGCCATCTTTCCCGATGCTGTCGAAGGTCCAATTTAAAGAAGTGTCTTGGGTGCCTAAATGCCTAAATCCCTTGATTTTGACAGAGTCCAGACATCTTACCCAGTGCTGTGAATGTGTTTCTCAGAAATGATTAAATTGTAGGAGGATGCTCGTTATCTGCGTGGCCGATTCTCTCTCACATCCTTCCTGGTAGCAAGTCCGGCCTCGGCGTGCCGTCCCGGCTGCTCCTCTTGCTCGCCTCCGTCCCCGTTGGCAAAGGAGCCCGAGGAGCCCATGCAAAGCTGGGGGTTGGAGTAAAACGCTTTTCATGAACAGCGTGCAATTAAGTGGGGGATAATGCAGGATTAGGGCTCCTGTCGCTCTGGGCCTTTTCTGTTGGCTTTCCAGTCAGCTTGCCTGTGTTGTGTTTTGTTTGAGTTCAGGCCAAAATAAAATGGTATCCAGCCGCCCTAGTTGATATTTAATCTCCTTTGGTACTTCGGCGTGTACGTGTTCCAGGATTGGATTCCTCCGGTTTGTCTTGTCAAATAAACATCAGCATTTAATGAGGTTAGCTGGGTAGAAGTATTAGCTGAATTACCTGCTCCTCCATGTTAACAGTGCCGAAGCTGTCGCAGGTACCACTCAGTTAAACTGGGAAAACTGTATCTTCCATTGAGTGGGTAGAGCTATGTTGAAACTTTGAGTGTGTTGAGCTGCTTAGGTTAAATATTTCACTAAATCTACTGAAGTTATTTAAATAATTGTTGGAATGAATCATTGCTTCAGATGTTTTTAACAGCAACTGAAATGGGTGCATGAAAAAAGTAAAATGTAGAATACAAGAAATGTACAAATTATGTAAAGGATGCCAGTTTATCCTATTCTTCCCCCTTTAAAATTTTAATAATGGCATATTTTTATGTGGAGTTAATGAGCCCCGAAGGGAAATCAGAATTGAAACTTAAGATCATACTTATTTTTATTTTTGTTTTGAGTAAACATTGGGAACTAGTATAGTTTTTAGTTGCATTTATATGTTTCTCAAGAACATGGTGCAAAGTTAAGTGGCACAGAGTTTTTATCTCAAAATATGCCCTTATAGTGTATTTTTTTCCTTTTTATATTTCAGTATTTGCCCTTTTAAGGGAATATATATAGCTGTGGTTTCTTATGCTTTGGTAAATTTTATGCTGTAGAAATCTGATGTGGAGTTCACTGCATACCATGCATTAAATGCTTTTGTATAGATAGCTTGCTTTTCAGCATAAAACATTAAGTGCTTTGAGATCTGTTACTGAAAGATTCTGTGCGGGAGCTGGGTACTGATTTGTTATGGCACCGAATATGACACATTACAGTAGCGCTTAGCAAAATCTCCCTCACTCCCATTTATTCCAAAAGAAATCTCTTGTTGATAAAAATAGCTTTTATTCAAAGTACAGAGTTTTACACAGTTCTTAGCGCTGGTTTTGTGGTAAATAATAACTGGTAAGTCATAATTTGATCTTTTATGTTTAGTGCATTCATTCATTTGGGGAATGTTAGCTAAAACTGGGATCCTGCCATTGCAGGGGCATGCCTGCTCTAATGATGCAACCCTGAAGAACAGATCCTAATCTGAAATTTATGTATGTATGTTTGTGTACGTATGTGTACACATACAGGAGAATGTTACATCTTATTTGAGTAGAGAGTGCTTTAAGTCTGCTAGTGTTAGTGAGAGGTTCCTTGTTCAGAATTCACCTGCAGCTGTATGTCGGTTGAGTTAGGAACTGCACCTGTGATGTTAACATACTGACTTTTTTGTTAGTATTGCAAAAGACAAAATGTCATTTTTGCCAGATCTTGGGCATTATTTTCTGATGCTTTGGGGTTACCTGCTATACAGGTAACGCGTATAAATTGTATGAAAATTAGGGTGGTTTTATATTTTTAGACAAGCCTAAAAGTTCTTTATAAAAGCCCCTTTTTCACGGCATATCCTTCGGGCAGGTGAGCATAAGCTGAGTGCTCGCACAACTGTTCTGCAGCATCTGGTTTGAAACCTGAGGGTGTGCGGGCTGCCAGGGAGCTCGCAGGCAGTGCGGCAGGGAGCTGCTCCCGCCGTTTCAGACCTCTGCGGCCCGGAGTTGTTGTTCATAATGAACATTGTCTTTCTGTTCTCAGCATGTGTGTAATAAATGGGGGAAGCTATTTGAGAATGAACTACAGACAGGTACAGGTCATCACAGCCAGGTGCTTAATTATTGTCATTAGGAAGCATTTGGAAGTTCCTGGTGTGCACTTTTAGAAACATAACAGTAACTGAATCCCTATGGATTTTGATAGATTTGTCCATTGTATTAAAGGATGATTAAAATGATTAGAGGCACATTATTGAAGCATTAATTTTCTGAACATCTTTATCAAGAAGAGGTAACAATTATAGTCTACTTGATATGTTATACACATCATACTCCTTTTAGCTGATTTTTTTTTTCTGCAACTGTGCCAGATTTTAATTAACATACTCGAAAACAAGTATGAAAACTTGTGCATTTATAATTATATCTTCAGTAGCAATATTATTGTGCTTTCAAAAAGGTATATTTATGATACAAAAAGGGCCTAGAATTAGGGTCAGTTATAATAATCCTCAAGAAAATGCTGGGGTTGCATGTGAAGCAGATGGCATTCTTTTTTATTGGGGAAGAAAGAAGCAGCCTGGATGAAAGGAAACTTTTCTGTGTGGACTCAGGGCTTTGGTATGAAATGACTCAGACTGAACAAGGTGCTTTCCACGGAGGTACAACCAGAATAGCCCACTCATCGTTCTCTATCAGTGCTTTGAGCGTAGAAAACTTCTATTTTTTTCACCTCGTTTTTAAAAACGTGTCTTTCCTTGCACAGCTTATTTGCCATTCTGTTCTTTCCTGTTCCAGAGTAGTAAGTACATGGAGACACTAGCTACCTCTTGTGTTCAATCTTTTTAATTACACTCACGAAATTTTTCTGATTTTTTTTTTTTTTTTTTTTAAGGCGTAGTTATGGAAGAGCTGGTCTTTATTTTGCGTTGATGAAAATTAGTAAATGTTAAGGAAATTATTAAAATGTTGCAAAATCTGTAACTTATTTCGGGATATGTAGGTCACTATAAATGAAGATGGATAAAATAACCATAGGTGCTTTTTTATGGCATGCATTTTTTTAGTGTATGTTCAATAGATAATAAAAAGTGTATTGCAAATGCAAACAAATGACTGTGACTGTTGGATCTCCCCCCCCCCCCCCAAGCATTTGGGAAATTTTTCTGTTATATTTAAGCTATGTTTAGGGAGAATCTGGCCTGCTAATTTGTAATACTAGTGTATCTGTTTTGTCTTAAAGGATTCAAATATGATTAACTTCTGTAGAAGGAACACATTATAATGCTGCAAGGTTTTACAACATATTATAGTATGATCTAAGCTATTGAAATCAGATCATTACTGGAAAATTTCAAAGTTCTATTTTCTCTTTAGGAAGACACTTGTTACAGGGTAGGGCTCTTCAACCTTCTTGATTCGTGGACTCCTAGACATTTTCCAGCGGAGCCTCAATACTCTTTATTAATTTCTGAATCACTTCTTTCTACTTCTCCACTTATTCCAACCATTGGAGACACATTAGATGTATGAATCTCTTTCGAATCTCAAATTAAGAAAAAAAGAATTAGAATTTTTAGAATTTTTGGAGGGCAAAGACTACTAATTCTGAGTGATTTGGGGTGATAACAGTATCGTTGCAAAGGTAATTCCATAGCGTGTTTTATCTTGTTAATCAGCCAATTTAAAAAGAAAAAATACTGCTTTATTCCTAAATTAGTTGTCTGCAGAACAGGAGTATGACTGGCATCAAGTGCAAATCTATTGCTTGAATTCCAGCATTGTACTTGATGCAAACCAGTAAAGCTGCAGACTTGTGAAAGTTTAAAAATAAATATCTGTGAGTATGGTGGTGTGACATCGTACTTCCCACTGCAACTGTACAGTAACACATCGCAGAAAGAGGGAAACATTCTGATGTTTGCCTAAGTGTTGTGTTTGGGGATTTCTATTCAGCTTTTGTTCATCCACATGTGTGTAAAGATGCAGATGGGCTCTCTGTAAGTCAGTTTTTTTCCGTGGCTATCTAGTGCCAGCTGTAAGTGGGAATGCAAAATATTAATACTGTGCAGCAGATGCCACAAGTATAGGGACTTTTGAGTGCTTGACTGCAGTTTCCTCCATAACATTTTAATATTTTTGAACACAGTGGTCCCTGTTCGTATACGAGATGGAGTTCTCAGATGATAAAAGCTGTTCAGTCATTTGATTCCCCCTTTATCCTTGAAGTTCTTTTTGCTCTTGGATGCTTTTGCTTTTTTGTTATTGACAGGTAGCTGAAGAAGATTTTTCTTTCTCTTAGTAGTTCAGTTGACCCCTGAAATGTTTTTATCTACAGTGTAGCCGAAATGTAGTGCAGAATAATTCTGCTGAATCTTTTCCTGTGCATTTTAAAACACCAGAGATGCTTGTAGAGAGACACAAGGAATAGTTTGTTTCCCATGTCAATAAATTGAGTTCCATTAAGCGCAGTATTTGCTTTTAAGAGATCTCCCTTCTAGAGCTTTATTTCTTACAGCATTTTATGTGTTTCACAGATTTATACCATTATGCAGACTTGTATATATTTCACATTGCCTTGGAATAGGCTTTAAATGTTATTATTTTTCTAAATACAAATGCACTTTTCTTCCTTATGTTATCACAACAGCTAGTGAACCCAGATGCCATTCTTCGGGAGTTTCGATTTTCTGGTAGTTTGTAGCCTTGGCTCGTATTGCACAGTTTGGCTGAGGGTGCCAAGCAGTTGAGCTGTCTCACTTGTTAGGTTTGTCTGGATACAGTTTGCTTATGGGTTTCCCACGATTTGTCTGATGTGTGCAAGGTTTGGAGTTTATTTGTGCACAAAATCCAGTGCAGATCCCTTATGAGATTTGTATGTGGACGTTTATTTAGATGAGAGGAAAATGGCTCAACACTTCCTTTCAGCTGGGATGTAGAAGCAGTGAGCTTCCCTCCGGTGCTGCTCTCCTCCGAGCATTGGCAGGGCAGGACAGAGATGCCTCACAGACTGATCAGATCACGCAACTGCTGATCTTAATACTGCTAAATGACACCAGTTTTGTAAAATATACGTTTTCAAATACATAGGTTTTCAAATACATAGGTTTTCAAATACATAGGTTTTCAAATACATAGGTTTTCAAATACATAGGTTTTCAAATTCTTATTCACAGTGAACAGTTTACACTTGGACATGGTTAGGTGTTTGCTTAAAAACACTGCCTTGCAGGCTTAGTGTTTTTCTTCATTTAAGAAATTCACTCAGGTTTTATTTTGCTCTATGAAGTATCTTGGTCTGAATTTAAGGGAGGGAAGTGGATGTCTGCTGTGTGCACGTGGCTCTGGTAGGGAGGCTCTCTGGCCAAGCCTCAGAGACAGCGTTTATGCTCCTATGAATCTGTCTCCAGTAAATGCTGCTCATCTCAAAGCGATATCTTTCCCTAGAAGACAGTGCTTTTACTGCTGGGCAAGTAGGTAAAGTCACTTCAAAGGTGGGGGGGAGAACAATTCACTCTTGTTTTATATATTTAGGAAGCTACTGCTGCTTTTTTCACTTTCCCCACGTTAAACTGTTTTATCTAATTCAGGATATTTCAAGTTATTATTCTAGACAGTCACTTAAATAAAAATAAACAATTTAAAATACATCATTAAAAAGTATGTTGTGCCCAAAATGGAGTCAGTGATGTGTCCCACAGGACCAGGAAATGAACCTTACGATGTTATGGACAATTTAAAATGGGCAAATTTAATTATAGCAGGAGCGTGCAATTACTGAATGAGGTATGGGAGACATGGGAAATGTTCCCATCTAAATAATGACCAGAATGTGCTTGTTCTAATAATATTCCATAACACATTTAGGGCCCTAGGATTACAAAACTTTCAGGTTATTAGAAGACGATGATAATAGTGTGTTTTATTACCAAATTACTACCATACTCTCTGAGGTATGAAGTGATATTAATGACCATTTTCAATAAGGAATAACATTTTGCAACATCAGTAGCATTTAACCATATTAAAATATGTTGCGTTGTGCAGTAAAGCCCTGGGGTACAGAGATGAAAACTAAAGAGTTTAATTTTGAGATGCAATTGGGAAATTATTTGGACATTCAGAAAAGCTTTAGGGTAAAAATACATTAATGAACTACAGTTTTTAACTATTTGCAATAAATAAAAAGATGCATCTGTATTACCTGGCTGTAATTTTGCTTTATAAAAATGTTAAAATCAGTGCATGACCTACATTCTGTTTAGTGTGCTGTATAAAATTTCAATTATCTAAATGTCTGTTAAATCTAGAAATGAACCAATAAAAGAGAAAAATAGTACCTATATGTAAGTGAATGCTGGCTGGAATGCATATTAAAAATATTTTTCAGAATGGAGGCATCTTTATAGAATAGATGACAAGATAACATTCAGTTTCTCTAGTAAGATCTTCTTTTAATGAGGAGCTCTGTGTTCATACAATTTACCAACAGCCATTCTTTACAGATTTGTCTGCCTCTTTTTCTGTAAATATTGCAATATTTGTTTTGCCAAGGTCAGATGCTCAGACTTGGTGGCATTATTGTCATTGATCTAATCAACTGTAACTCTCATACCATCTGGTTAAGTTATTATGTTAATTCCAAGTAAATAAGTTAATTTCAGTCACTCAGAACTGCCAAAGAGGAAATTTTATGATGTCAAAATATGTCTCTGAAGCTAAATAAACCCTCTGTACATATTGTATGTTATGGAATGTTGTAAAAACTAAAGATGCATTTTCCTGTGGGAGCATCATTTTCATTTGTTCAAAACAAATCTGAGTTTTATTTAGAGCCATAAAAATATGGAAATTACATTGTGGTTTTATAGTAACTATAGAATACCATAACATATTTGTAAGTAACCATCTTGCTGTTGAGTCAGCAATTGAAGTATTGCATATGATATACATACTAATTGTATATGATATCATTTTATATTATACAAGTATTGTTAAATGGGTGCAATAGGATACATTAAGGATGGGTTTACAGCCATGACCTTGTATTTAATGTCAGATGTGGAAGTATCAGAATCGCAAAGCTTGCCACGGGTCTGTACAGAAATAATGGGAGGAACTTGCTTTCTGTTGACTTAGAGCCTTAGTTCTCCTTAAAGATATGAAAGTTAAATCTGTTCCTCAGTTCTGTGCTAGATCATGGGGGCTTCAGTTCTGCTCTCCCTTAACGTTCAAAGATCCTGATTTGAGTGCTGAAAATTCAAGAGGTTACTTTTTAAAACTCATTAGGATTGTTGGTCATGAGAGTATCATTCTCATGATACTGCGTGAGAACGTGTCTTCGAAAATTGAAGCATTTGGGGTTTAAGCAAAAACCAATGTCATGAAACTGAATTAAAATCACAAAAGTTAGGTGAAATTTTAGAGACAGAAAAAAATGAAATTTTAGTTAGGACTTGAATGCGTCCTGGTTCAGCTCCAATTTGATGTGTATCTGTCTTTTTTTTGCTGTACTGTTTTGAAATTTGTCAGTTGTGGTTCTTCTGCAACTTGGGACTACTCCAGCCATCACTCTGTTGCTTATCACAAAATTATTCTAGTATTTAAGATTAAAATAAAAAAGTTTTGTTCTAGTCATAAAGAAAACCTTTGCTAGACTATGTCAGATAATAAAATCCAGAGTCCCATGAGTCTTCACGGCTTAGAGCTGTAGGGCACAGAAGAGGTGATGTCTGGTAGCTTTGATATTGTAGCATGGCCTTGGGAGCCGTTGTGTCTAAATGAACGGAGTGATTTGAAAGTCTCTCAGGGAAGGATTAGTGTCTGGTGGCACAGTATGCAAATTGCTTGCTTGGTAACATGGCATGTAATGCAATTTGAGATGGAGTTTTAACTAGTCCAGTTATATGCATATAAACTTAAAAGCAATATAGAGACTTAAATACTAAGCTATTTATGTTGCTCTCACGGTTTAAGATTGTGTATTTGACTGGATATTGTTTAAATAAAACCAAGGTGACATATGGAAGTGCACATCTGGATTAAATAGCTCTTGTAAGCACTGATAAAAACTTGTTATTGGTAAACGATAACAATTGATAAATGCAAAATGTGTGGTGTTTTCTGGTGCCAGAAACTAGCAAGTGAGCTCTTTCTTCCCGTTCTGTATTCAGAAGTGCAGTTGCCTGCCACGCCGTGCACAAGGAGGAGGTGTGGGCCATCTTCTCCTTGCCAGCTGATGGGCCTTGCTTGGTTGGGAATGCTCCCTGGTGGGGCTGTCCTAGTTTTTGGTGTCCTCTAATGGCACAAGGAAAGTTCTGAGCTTTGATGACTGTGGAGCGGAAAGTACTGTTTGTTTTGTAAACCGGCAGTTTATGGCAAAATCATCAATGCATGCTATGTTTTCCTTCATTAATGGCTTATAGAAATGGTATCAAGTTTGATTTATGATTTTGTAATGATTTGTCAAATAAGAGCCTCAATTATCATTTAGGAATGCTCTGTGAATGCACAGGCAGTTATATATATATATATGTATGTGTGTATATGTATATAACCATGTTTATATAGACATTTGTAATGTATTCACTAGGACAAATCTGCTCTGTGCTTACGTGCTTTCTAGCCTTACTTAAACTCTCTTGCTCTGTTGTGTCTTCAAACTCTTGCACTTTCCAAGGGTCTAAATCCGTCAGTGATTCAGGTGCAGTTTTCTAAAACAGAATATTGTCAATTTGAAAATCACATTTAAATTTAAAAGATTGTAAGTGTGCAAATAATAAAAATTTTACATTATTTAAACAAGAAGGATATTTTTAAATGTATTTTGTTTGACTGGCTTTGAATAAAATGCATCATGTCTCTGTGTACATGTTCTCCATATTTCATATAAAAGAGGTGTGGTAACAAAGCCACTCTATTCAAACCAAAATAGTTGAACCATAGCTCAACTGTGTGAGGCAGGGATGAAGGTAGTTGATTGAGTCTAGACCTTTCTAAGGGTTTTTATGATGATCCCCCTCTTTAGGAGGGAGACCCTGTATCTTCACAGGAGATACTTTTTCTTTTTTTTTTTTTTTTTTTTTTTTAATAATTTCACACAAAGAGGTACCACTTTTTCTGTACTCCTGTATGGGCTGAGTGCACTGAGACCCCCTTCTCTCTTCTTTCTGGGTCCTGGAGAAAATGCTCTAGGATATTGCGGATTTGGTCAGAGTGTCTTAGCTCTTTACTTTCTAACAGGAAAAGAAAGATGATGGACTTAAATCTGTGTAGAAAAAAGGAGTCTGCCAGCAGGAGAAGATGGTTGCTGTGCCTAGTGACAGGAAGAAAATGGGAGCTGTAGAGGGCAGAGGGGCTGCAGTGATATTACTCCTCCCCAACCTCCGAAACAGAGACCAGAAGCAGTTTGAAGAGTTCTTCATTTTTTTGGACTTGTTCTTTTTCTCCCTTGCCCCTGGACAGACAGAGCTGTGGCTTGGAGTTGTGGTTGGGCTTCCCCCACGTTACAGGCAGTGTGGGAGCCTGCGTAGGGAGAAGGTGGGAAAGGTAATCCCCTTCCGACAGTCGCTGCCGTGCACCGCGGAGCCCTGGCCGATGCCAGGACACCCAGGGCAGCTCTCTGCTCGCCCTGCTGCGCCGGAGGCCACGGCTGGAGAGAAGCAGCAGTCCGGTGTTGGCGAGGCTGGTCTGGGCACCTGTACCTAGCCTAGAAGAAGGATTTTGAGAAATGGAAATATTTACTATAGTCTTAAAAGCATGTCAGAGATTTCTGAATTTTCTTGTTTATAAAATCTAAGTATTCTTAGTTGTACTGCAGCCAGTGCTCCTCTCACTGCAGTTGTTATTTAGACCCTGGGAGCACAAGCAGTCTGTTGTTGTTTAATGTACTGGAATAAGTGTAATTCTTTAGTGAATAGTTGAAATTACTGGGTATAGCCAATCACATTAAATGGCTCACAAAGTGACATATAAAGCTTTGGTCCAAAGCTTATCTTTTTCTTTTGGGTTATCAGAAGATTCCTCCTGATATTCTGCATAAAATTTTATCTGTTTAATATCAAATAGATCTCTGGGGTTTGTGGCTTAAATGGTGACATCCTTTTCAAAATACTGCTTGTGCGGCTGATTTGTAAGTGTCGGGCTCGGCCGTGTAGCTCCATTTTCAGTCTGCGTGGAAGATGCACTAACTGTTCAGCAGAGGTCACTGTAACTTTGTGGTTGAGACATTTTATCAAAATGTAGTACTGAAAATATTAATATTAGGACTAGGAAATTCTTGTGCCTGCATTAGCTTTGAAATGAAACACTATGAATTTTAAGAAAGATCTTTATTGTGGAAATAGAAAGTGGAGGTGATTATAAGATTTCAAGGAAACTTGAATAGCCTTAAGAAATGTGGCATATATCCAGAATTTCATCATCTTTAGTATTACTTATCAAGATTTATCCAAATGATGACTTTTTTAGGAGTACCTCCTCCTCCTTCCAAGATGTGTCACTCCTCCCTTCCCCCCGAAGCCAGGTGTGTCGGTGGTCTGCCCTAGCGCAAATGCTTACACCTTCCTGGAGTCTACTGGTCCTGCACTTAAAGGCCACAAAATGAAGTCAAAAAGGAGCGTGGCTTTCCTCTTTGTTTTGTGCCTTGCTAAAGGCAGCACTGAAATATTTCTCCTTCATAATTCAGTGACTGAATTAGTTTCTAAATGAATTGCATTTGCTGTTCTAAAAGCAATGTTGATCTGCAACTACTTTTTGGGTGAAACAGAAGTTTTTTCTTCCAGAGACAAGAATCCATGTTCTGGACTACTGCCATATAGTCATCTTGCAGAGAGGTGATACGTGCTCCTGCATGTGCAATATTGTGATCTCTCCAGTAAAGGGGACAGTGGAAAAGAACAGGACACCTTTCCCCCCCATCTATATGAGTCCTATCTGGTATTGGATGTGAGAGCTTCAGTTTTCTGACGTTACTGTCTTATCTCAACTGTCCCACCTGGATCCTTCATGGTGCTGCTTATATTTGCCACAAGCCATGTATCTTCTAACAAAGATGACAGCTGTGAGCTCCATCTGTTTTCCAAACTCTGTGCATTTTGTCTTGTTCCCTTCATCATCGCAGTAAGCTTTTTAAGCTGTATGGCAGCAAAGTAACCTTTTGCTGCTGTTTTCCCCCTAGACTGTGTACCTCTTAGCCTGCCATTGTGGTGGGGCGATCAGTAGGAGTCCTCATCATCTGCTGTTCGAGAATGTCCATTTTCAAACAAACTAAACCAGCCATCGAGCTTCTGAGAAATGCTGGTTTAAAGCTTTTTGTTTGCCTGCTACCGATTATAGCCATGAAAAGTAGTCCTTGGGAGAAATCTCAAAAGCCACCCTTCTTCTAAAGACAACTTCCGATTTTGATTAACCAGGAAGTTAATGAGGCTTTCGAGTCTTTTGGATTTTTTACTTGATCTTAGTTCTTCAAGGGCTTGTGTAATCTTATTATGGAAATAGTGCCAACAGATGTTTGCAGTTTTGCATCCGCTGCAGATCTATCACTGCATAGGCATGGGAGACTCTGGAAGTTGATTAGCAGAGAAAAGCAGGTGGAGTTAGATTGTTGGTAGGTGTTTGGATGGCACAAGAAGGAGGTCCGCTTTCATTCAGGAAAATATAGGAAAGAGGAATTTATTTAAGTAAGAGCATTGCATGGTGGAAATTATGTTTGTGAAGTTTACACGAGGAGTCTTGTCAGACCAGCGAATAGAGCCTTGTCCAAACATATATTCTCATTTTTTGCTGTCCCTTTGTCACTTTGCAAATGGTTTTTTGTGCTCGTGCTGAGGTGAGGCTGAGGTGAAGTAAACTGGAAATCCAGCATGGTGAACCTTGCAATAAATCGTGCATGTATTTATGACTGTGGAAACAACCAATCTTGGCAGCTGCCAGAAACAGGAGCCGTATTGTTAGTTACGTGCCTCTGTATGGTCCTGTGTCTTTTCAGTTGTATTCCAGTTCAGCCATGATTCACACTACCATATTTTGAAAGCCAAAAAAGCTCCCCAGAGTGCATTGGGGCTGGAAGGACACATAGTGGTCAGTGGCATTTCTGTGTTCCTCCTCCATGCTGTGGTGAAGTCTTTTGAGTATGCCTCACTCCCAAAGAAGCATCTGGGCTGAAGGGGTCGGTCTGCCCCACAGAACAAGGAATTGTGGCTCTGGCTTTGGCAAGGACTTGGGAATCCAGGCACAACCTGCAGTTACAAGCAACCTGTGCGGGTGGGGCCCTGATGGGAGGATGGGAGGTTGTAGCCAGCGGAGCTGGAGATGCAAGTCTCAAGCTCCGTCCCCTGTTGAGGGACGCAGGTACCAAAAGGCAGGTGTGTGCAGCTACGACCAGAGCAGGGGTACTGATGCCTCAAAATACGGGTTTTGAAGATAGCACTGTGGGTGTGAAGTTGATGTTCTCTTTGTTCTTTTCTCTGCAGGATAATGAGGCAAAGTCAAGTAAGCCAAAGTGCAATAAAAGTACTGGCTTAAAGATGTGTGTAAAATTTGTAGTCAGAATTTCAAAAATACGCAGCAGACTGTAGGTCGTTGTTCCCCCCCCCCCCCCCCCCCACCCGTTTCTTCTCTGCAACTGTAATTTCTATAAACTGTTATGTCCCATATGAATATCGCATGCTCCCTTCCAGTTGGGTCTTCTGAAGATGAAGGGTGTTAATTAGGCTAACATTAAGATGGTAACTACACGTAGTCAGAGCAAATTTTTACTGCTAGACAGCACCTTATCACAAAATTCCCTTTTAATAGGATACAAAATATCCTTTTTGAGTTGTCAGCTTGAAATATTCATGATTGTTTCTGTAAAGATGAGGTGACTGAGGTAATGCATTTATGGAGTCTGCATGGATAGAGGAAGACTTTATGCAAAGCACTGATTGCATAGAAGGGTTTGCTATGCGTGACAGGTCAGTATGTCCACAAAGTGTCACTCTGTGGTGAGCCCTTGCTGAAGTATTCTTCAGTTTGTAACGTTTCGGGTGTTGCTGTGCAGATGCAGTTTGGGATTCCTGGCGCAGGTATTTCTGAAGTAAATAACTGCTGCTAAGCAGTTACAAACAGCTGACCTTCCTCATAGTGAACTCACACAAATTGCAGGGTTTATGGCTTCTTTATGTTAAAGAATTTAGTGCCTGATGGATTGTCTTGGTGTCTTCAGAATGAAAGATTTTGGTCTGGCTCTCATGTTTGGTTTGTTGTTGTTTTGTTTGGGTTTTTTTTGTTGTTGTTTGGTTTTTTGTTTGTTTTTTTGTTTGGTTTTTTTGTTTGTTTGTTTTGTTTTTTAATCACCTTTCCCCCGAAACACAAAGCAAATGTCAGTGTTCCCTCCAAGAGTGGTTTTGTGCATGGTGGAGAAGAGTGTGCACATATGGTGGGCTGACTTAGGGATCTTGAAAATGAAAAGGCAAGTGCTTTTTCCTTAAAAAGCCTTAGTTCTCTATTCAAAAGTTAAAATAAAAGGGCATAAGGATTGGAAACAGGCAGCAGCTCATCATACAGTCTGAGCAGTGCTCACCTGCATGGCACGAGGGGCTCATGCAGAGGAGATGCTCCTTTCAGTCATTTCCTTGCAGCCTTTATCAGTAATCAGAACATTTTCAAATAGTAAAACAGAAATTGCCAACTCATCCTCAACTTGGTGATGTAAGTCTTTGTATCAGTTTTCTGGTCTCATTCCCAAATTTGGTAAACAAAAGAGAACCCCCACTTGTGCTGTATTTATGGAAAGTGGCCACAGTGTTGGGTTTTTCCCAGTAAGGTTGATGAGAGACCATATTAGTTTAACCTTTTGATGCTAAGGTGTGGATGAGAACGTTGTGGCAGGAATGTAATTTTAACACCTACTGTTGGGAAAACAAATTGAAAATGTTTAATACCTGACACTGGTGGTAAATAGCATTCTGCTTGTTAGAACTAATACTTATTGTGTTTGTATTAGATAGATATAAGATACGAATGTGTTTTATAGAAAAACAGCTTGCTACTATCTTATTGAAATGTATTTCTTACAACTATTAATGCTGTGGTGTGATTTGCAGTCTTTTCAGATAATATCCATAGTTCTAAGATAAATATGTTAGTAACAATAAAGAAAAACTTTGAAATTCAGTGATAACTGTGTGCTTCAAAACACAGTCCTATGATTGATTATCCAAATAGGTGAATCCTCTTCCAAAGCTCTGCTCCTGCAGAGACCTCAGCCGTGTTGCTTGCAGTCTTTTAACACAGGTGAGGCAGAGAGCAGCTTCAGAGTCTCTCAGACTTTGTCAAAATTCACGTCGCTGGCAGGCTTCACAGGGAGACGTCCAGTGGCTTCCAGCTGCTGCTGTTTGCACTGGTACATGACAAGCTGTTCCTAATCCCCTTCTCCTCTCCGTCTCCTTGTAGAGAGTAATTCCTTATTATTGTTACACACTTATTCTGACTTTGTTTAAAAATAGATTATGAAGGGTCAAAATAAGAACCCCACCACCCCAAGTATTCAGTGTCCAGGTGCTGCCCAGGATTCAGCTGAAGTGCAATTGGAAAAGATGATGAAGCAGCTTTCAAAGGAGGGAGACCTAATCCTTAAATCCTCCCTCTACCAAACTGAATGTTTCTTTCAAAATAGCGCATTTAGTGGCCTGTGATAGGTAAAGTATTGAAATGGTGATAAGCAGTGAAATAAATATCTCATTTTATTTCTACTTTGATTAGTTATTGACATTTTGGCTCTTTGTGACCCTCCACATATTAATATTTAATATGCAAAAGGATAGGGTATGTGAGATCTATGCAAACCGTCAGGTTTCTTCCCAGCAATAACCTTGCTTGAGAAGAAATATTGACTAGTTCTTAGGACAAGTAAAGGGCCAGCTCCTCTGGAGACCTGCTCCTGTACCTTAGGTCGGGTTGGTTTTGGTTCTTCGTACGTTAAGTTCCGTGTTGGTGATACCACTGAGTGCTTTCTACACAGTTTCAAATGTAGATGCTGAACGGGTGAGCAAGTTAAGCTCCAAGCAATTACATATACTCCTTTTACAACCAAGTATCGCTCTTGTTGCTGCTGTTTTGGAAGTGTGTCTTTGTGTATTTCTATGTATATGTAAGGATTTTGTAGCAGTTTGCAAGCAATGTCTGAGCTTGTGTATTGTAGCCAATCATGATCTTTTCTGAAATAGTCTTCTGAAAGAAGTTTTGGACGTAGCAAGTAGTTAGCTAATTTGGACAGAATTGGGAAGATTTTTTTGTCCAAATTGGGTAAGTGTGTAAAAACTCTGCTTCCCGGCTCAGAGTGTCACCAATCCAATTTGTTGATTTAAAAGATAAGATTGCTTGACTGTAAATTTGGTCTAGGCAAGGTCACTGGGAAAATTTGGAATCAGCTAAGCTGAGCAAAGGGGGAATGTCTTTGTGCAGAGGACAGGCTCTATCTGCTGAAATTAATTTTCTCAGTGGAGAAGGCAACAGTTTTATTTCTTTATTTCTCTTCTCTCACTTTCTCTTCTGAGGTTTATTACATTATGGCATGTATCTTGAAGCTTTCAAAACCATCATAACTGAAAAGTGGAGGTTGTTCTGAAAACCTCATACTCTACAAGGAAAACGGGCTAATGTTACTGAGTGAGTAATGTGCAATTAAAATTAAGATAATAAACAGCTCAGTATCTAGGCTGGCTTGGGCCATGGTAGTATACTATGGCAGCATTCTCTAAAAAACCAACGAAGTCATCTTTGACAAGGAATCACTTTCTCTGAGAAGGCTAGCCAGTTTAGAAAAGTGTCTGTCACTCTAAAAATGTATGTACTCTTGGTGTGTTTGGTAGTACTAAATAGATTTGCTTTTAAATGAGCTAGCATATTTGCAGCCAAATTTATCTGTCCTCCTGCTGGCTCCTGCAATCAAACGTCATAAGTATGACTGTATAGCATCATAAACTTTCTGACAGTAATGAGTTGACTACTGCATTTCCTTTGGCACCTAGGGTCTTGAAGCTGTTAGTTACATTAACGTAATAGACTCTCTACCTTAGCCTTGGTGGGACCCATGTCTTTGAACCTTCAGCAGAAGGTGGAGATTCATGTTCCTGCTTTGATTCTGCTGAGGCGCAGCAGTAGCCACATGTCTTATGGCATCTCCTCCAGGCTGGGAAACACATACATCAGGAGCGATACAACATTTTGGAGGTGTTTACAAAAATAACTAAGGAGCGTAATTCAACATAAGGACTGAATTAGTGGAGATGAGAGCTGAGCAGATGGCTTAATACTAAGATTTATGAGTCACCTGAGATGCTGAACATTAAATACATGCATATTTCTTCCCATTTTTAGGGATCTGTAAGTTTTTAATTCCTCTAGTACCCTTATTTGTTGCCACCTGGCCTTTTGTGATATGTATTTTTAAAGTAACCCCATCAGGTAATAAAATATTTTTGTTACAGGTTTACAACTGGAGAGCTAACGAAAGGTCAGCCGCTCAGTGTAGAAACTCCTTTCATTTGTGTTATTACTGCTCTTTAGGAAATTACTACCTCTGTTAATCCCCTGGCCAGCAGAAGAAATCATATAAGGACTTACCTGCTTCAGTGCGAAGCCAGCGGGCCTCAGTGCTGATCATGGGTGTTTGAACTAACCTGGATGCCAAGGAGCAGATTGCAAATATCACTCCAAAACTCATGACCTTACTGCACCCTTAAGTGCCAATTTAGCTTCCTAAGTGTTGGGCCATTCTTTTTTTCACCTATAAGATTTATTAATAACTTTCTGCTTTATACTTATAGCTTCTATTTTTAGAAAACATTAAATTGAGTTTAACAGAATCTTAATTTAACAGAAAAATTATTAGTTTTCTGGATGTGTGTGGTTTTTTTTCTTTTCTTCTTTTTTTCCATGTTATGGCTTGTTTATTTTGAACAGGGTGTGGATATATTTTCATTTCACTTGGCTGTGTGCCCTTCCCACCCAGCCTCATGAACAAGAGGGAACATCTTTCAATTCAGAAGTTGGCAAAAATAATGGAGCAGCAAAATTCCACCCTTGGGAAAAGGTTAGGTATTCTTTTAAGAATGTGAGAAAAGCAGCAGGTTTTGCCTTAAGGTACCAGGGTGAAAATTGGTTATCTTTGCATGGGATCTTTCATTAACACATGGAAGAACACAGAGAACACATGGAAGGATGTACAGAAAAGTGCTACTACTTGGAGAGAATATCAGCTTCTCTTTACTAGGGATTTGGGGCATTTTGGATGTTCCTTATGTATATTCACCTGGAGTTTCATAGCTGGTACTGGATGATGTTTCTGGTTTTCTAAACCTCACTTTTCCTCTTTACTACATTTGTTCAGAAGCATTGACATCACTAAAAAAAATTATTTCAGTCCAGTATAGTTTAAATTGAAAAATTATCGAGCAGTACTGTATATATCTGAGGAGACATATAAACAACATGTATTGGAATAGCTTCCTATTTTCATATTTTAAGAATAAACAAAAGAGGGTAAATGATTCAATTATGAAGGACCGGAGAAGTTTTAGTCTTGATCAGGGGATGCAATGATTTATGCCATTAACCAATTCTTGATGGTAGTCAGCACCAGATACTTGACTTGAATTTGTCACACATCTGCTGTGGCAGCTGGAGGATCCCAAGAGATAGTTTGCTGCAACTCAAGGGGAGCTAAAATGTAGTTTGCGATGAGATGGGCAGCAGCAGGAGAGTAACATGGGGAGCAGCACAAGAGGAATATGAGCAGCAGTCTCACAGGCTGTGTTCTGGAGCAGCATGGTCTTTTAGCAGTGTGGATCAAATTAATATTAAAGTGCTTCTGTTGCAAAGTTTCTGTTTGGCTGCCTGCTTTCACAAAGCATGTAAGACAATGAAGTCTTGTCCATGGGTGTTTGCAGATCTTGAATTCAAGTTTGATGTGAAGAAAACTTTTTCTTTCAAAATGTCCATTGTAAAATTTCTAAGTTTAGCAAACTGGGAGCTGTGGTAGTAGTAGTAGTGTTAGTCCTAAGTGCCTGAGTGTGTGTGTGTTCTGTATAGCTACTTAATACATAGTGCGGAGAACTGCTGTCATGCTGTCTCTGACGAGATCACATACTTCAGCTGTAATTCTTACACTGGTTTCTAGTTTATTGATTGGAGATGGTGTAGGCTGCACTAGTGGGAAATCCCGGTAAGTGCAGCAGAGGTTGAGAAATGGTAGCTTGACTGCTAGGAAAAAGAAACCTTCAGTATTATTACAGAGGTCACTGAGGTTTGTAAAAATGTATGAAGTGGCTGCTTTCTGGAGGGTGTATCTTTTGCAGTATTTAAGATGTAATATATTGGCTGTGATATTTACGTTCCCAGAAGAGTACAATATTCTGATGTTCTGATGTCACTGTTCATAGTCAAGCTCTGTCATTTTCATTTATAGGGCACAGTCAATGAGATCAGCACTTTACAGAAATGAAGTTACTGGTCAGAGGAGTTTTCATTCTGATTATGTAATTAACATGAATTAATTTATTAACTTACAGATGAATGAGGACTAGCAAAATGGTAAAAAGTGAAAAAACTATTAAACTCTTCTGCATTGTGGTTTCTCTTTTTGTATGCACAAACCTGGACTATACCATCTAATGGAACAGTTGTTTTATTGCAAGAATTTATATTTACACACTGAGTTTCCTATGTGAGTAATACTGTTCTTCGTGATAGGAAGCAAGTCAAAAAAGTTCTAAAAATGAAGCAAAACTAAATGACATGCTGTGACTGGATAAATTTATAAAAATGAAATTTCAGGGAATGTACATAATGTATAATGCATATATTGGTAAAACATTAAACATCTGTTTTATATTACTGGCAGTGACACCACTACAGTAGTTTCTCGAGGAACTTGAAATTGCTAACACAGTTACACAGCTTTAAGTTACCAGGCTGCTTGGAACTTAATTCTGGCTTTATTGAACATCTGTGGAGTAATTGTTTTTCTGTAATTTTTCATTCTTTCCCTATTTCTTTATGGCTTTTTTTTTTTTTTTTTTGCATACTGACAGTTGTAGTTAGCTGCCTAATTGTAGAGTCATTGCAAATCTTCCTTCTTCAGAGGCTTGCTAATGGCAGTAATTGATTAACGAGAAGCAGCGTTAAGGTGTCATTATACAACCACTGAAATGTTTCTTTCCATTTCATGGTCAGTGGCTCTTGTTGACCCCACTGATTAGATCATAAACGCAAAAATGTCCTACTGAGGTTCTGAGGTTCAGCTAAGGGCAGGAAAGAAGATGCTTTTAATACTGTTTTATTGTCAAGCCATGTTCAAAAGTAATACAGAATTTTATTGATGCATTTCACATCTAGAATATAAATTGTTCTTGGGGAAAATATTGCTCACAAAGGTAATTTGGAATATAGGCACAAAAGAATATAGATCATCCAATATTTATTCTCTGATTTCAAGAACAGGTATTTCTACTTATCTTTCATTATACCTGACGTATACGTATAGATGTGTACATACACCTGAAAATTCAGACTTTGGCAAAATTAGTCTTTCACTATTGATTTTATTGTTTGTTTGCCTCCTTCACAAAAGTCTCAAAAGTCCATATCTGCATGTGTAAATAATCCATAGGTGCTTGTGTAGAATGTTAATAATTACAAAATAGGATTAAAATAATAATTAAGTAACCAAATGAAGCACTCCCCATGAAGCAATGCTAGAAGTAAAGCTCTATATGTACATTTTTAATTTCTGTAGTTTATAAGTCTTTTCCTCCTTGGGTGTAATTTCTTGTAGCTGTGAAATGCAAACTGGAAACTACGTTTGGCTTCAACTGATTATTGAGAGTTCAGTTCTGCTGCCCAGACCTCTACTAATGCTGTAACGCATAGAAGTAGGGTATTTCCCTCAGTCTCACTTTGCATGCAGGTAAGCAGGAGATAATCCACATGTTTAACCAGTGCTGTCCATAAGAGGAATGTTTTCAGTTATTGACTATGGGAGAGCATGAGTGGTGGCTGGTGAAGACTTTTCTGCCCCTTTCTACTGAATTGCATGTATTTCTCTTGCTCCCTCCCAGCCTCTTCCATCTTGCCTTGCTTTTGTTTCGTTTTTTTACCTGTTGGTTCCAGTTCCTCGTTCTTCTTGCCCGGGACATTTCATTACCCAGTCCTAGTCTCTGCCCTCCCTTCCGCTCCTTTGAAAAGCTCTCTTTCTTTTTTCTGCCCTGCTGTCATGAGCATCAATTTGAGCCATTATTAGTAAAAGTGTCTGCTGTGCTTGGCGTAAGAGGCAAATATAATGAACGTGCCCCTAACAAACTGATGATCCTTAGGTGAAAGTTTATAATCTAAATTAAACAGGGTACTAAAACTTGCTGTTCTTTATAAGGAATCAATTTCTATATGTTCCTTCAGTGCAGGTAGTTTATGGCGGATAGCTGATCATAGCATTTTTGCTTGTGTTCATTTTAGCAGAGGATTTAGTCTGAAATATTTAACTGTTTTGAACTCGATTTTTCAAAAAATGTAAAAATCAAAACCCCTGCAAGATAAATCTACTTGGTCTTCATGGCTTTTCTGCAGCCAAAGTCAAATGCGTTCAGGTTAGCTGGTTCCCGTGTTGCCATCCTGTCTAAACTTTCTTCCGGGCTAGAAAATTGGTAAGTATCTGATAACTGCTGTGGAGACAAAACAGAAACATAAAGATCATATGTTGTGTAATCATCCTGATTACTCTGAGCAGTACTATGCTGCAGGTTTCACTAATCAAGATTAATTGTGATCTAGGCTACGTGAACTGCCATGTAGAGTGGATTGTAATTAAATAAAAATATAATCATTTTAACATTGTGCCACTAACATGTATTTACAATAGGTAGTACTTTTGAAAAGACTCTTATTCCCTACAGTGATTAGGAAGCTGAGTTATATTTTCTAACTGCACAGATGTTGTTAAAAGCTCATATTTCAGGCCATAAAGACTTATTATATTTGAGGTTGTACAGCAATAGAAAAATGGTTTGTGCATCTGTCTATTGTGTGAGACATTAAAACTAAAAAAGTCTGGAATGGTAGAGATTTATGGAAAACCTAACTTGTGTGTGTGTATATGTTTTAAATATGTGGTAGGTAATTTATAGTAGGGTATTGCTAAGAAAAAAATTGCTTTGACAGGTCTTTACAACTCAGAGGAAGAAAAATATTTAATACAGTGTGTAATAAGAGAATCACCTCTGTTTCAGCTTTCTCAGCATGAGCTGACAGGTCTTAACTTGACTTCTTTCACATGGTATCTTTGAATTTTTATCTAGAATGTGTTGTACAAATGCTTCTCTTTGAAGCTTAATGAATCAAGACGTTTTGGGGTATGTATACTCGGGTTGTTTTGTGTAGGGGCCTAAATCTATATTCCAGAATATTCTGTTGTGTATTCTGATAACTAGAAATGCAATAACCTTAAATATTTCTTCTTTTAATAAGGAAAAAGGAGCGCATCCTTGGCAACCATACAAAAGCATAAAAAACTTAAGCATGTGAGTGGATTTCTGCCCATGTGCAGAATGCTTTTTTGGGTGACTTTTCTCTATGCCGCTACTGTTTCCGACTCTTGACTGTTGCTTTTATTAGATACTGCTTTGTTGGGTGTCTGCACTTCCATCCTCCCGCCTCCCGGGGATAATGGGGTATACCTCAGATCTTTAAAGATGCTGACCGGGTGGGTGCTCCGCTGACTGAGGGCTCTGCCGCCCCGGGGCTTCCTGCCCGGGCAGGATATTACTTAGAGAAGGTGGTTTATTGTCCTTGCATGGGTTCGGTGGGAGCCATGCTGAGGTTGGGAGTGTATCAGACACTTGCAGGGAGATTGTATTGACGTTGAGGGGAAAAAGCCACGGTGTCATGAATAGAGCCGTCTTGTGTGCTCGGCTGAGATTTTATCTGTGAGCACCAGATACAGTGGGCTTTTTCTAAATGTGATTTTCTTTTAGAAGATGTGCTTGTTAAAACCGAAGGAAATTAAATTCAAACGTGCTCTCAGGTAATATTGAGTCAAGCAAATAAATGGATAAAAGCAAGGAAGCTCTGACTGGCAGTGTCAGGGGTCTTTCCCCGCCGATCGCAGGCTGGCCTGGCTGCCGCTGCTGTGATGCCTTGCACATGGCCTGTAGGATCGGATCCTGCTCTGTGGTCTCCAGGTCTACATTACTCGCCGTGCAAGCTTTAATTGAGTGACCCATGAGCAAAAAGCTGGTTAGGAGTCCTGTTCTTCTGCTTGGAGGAAGCATTTTTGAGCCTGATTCTCATCAGTTCCTCACAGTGCTGCCACCCTGGCAGGCAGCGCTCGGGTGTGGGTGCAGGGGGACTCCCAGGGCCCTCTGTAAATCCCCTCTGTTTGCAGCCTCAGGCAGGCCACAGTACATCCCTATTATTCTGTTGTTTGAGTCTAGACAATGAAAATATATTTCCTAAATATATTATCTCAGAAAATACTATTTTCTTTTACAAAAGTGTCATCATAATTAAAAAATAAAAAGCATGGTTTTTTTTTTGTTTGTTTGTTTGTTTTTTTTAAACAATCTCATTAAGAAAGACCATATATTTTTTGCCTTTTTCAGGGCTGGAAACAGATAATGGAAACACTTTCTAAATGGGTCATTTTCATTTATTTGATGTCCATATGAAAATGCAAATACCATGCTGTGTGTCAGACAGTACGATACCTGCCACACATCCCAGCTCTTCTCTTGGGGAGCGAGTAGCTTCACGTGACCTCCAAAAGTGGTCAAAACGGTCTTATTTTGTGGCTGACTTTGAAGGAGAAGAGTCACTCTAAATTGCTTGTGCCTCAAACGCTGCAGTGTCAGTAGCAGAGCTCTGACTAGGGGCAAATTTTTGCATTTTTTTCCCATTCTTGAGCCACCAATTGGTCAGAGGTGTGGGTTGCACAACTGAGGGAGGTTGCAGTACAAGATGGAAACAAAAAATAATTGCTGTGATAAAAAACGTTGTTTGTTTGACCTACAACCACACAGTATCAGAAAAATTGTCTTTTCGAAGCAAATGTGCAGTGAATATTATTTATCCAACCGTGGTAAGTGAGACACTGTTACTTTCCCAACTAAGTATAATAAAAGCATATGTTATTAAGCCTTTGCAGCTTTAGTTTTGCCCAAATTAATGAGACTGTGCACTTTATAACGATAGTTTACTATTATTATCTGACATTTAGGTCCTTCTATGGCTTCAAGTAACAAGCGATAGGACAAGAGGAAATGGCCTCAAGTTCACCGGGGGGGTTTAGGTTGGATATTAGGAAAAACTTCTTCGCCAAAAGGGTAGTCAGGCACTGGAACAGGCTGCCCAGGGAAGTGGTTCAGTCCCCATCCCTGGAGGTATTTAAAAGACGGGGAGATGTGGTGCTTAGGGACCTGGTTTAGTGGTGGACTTGGCAGTGCTGGGTTAACACTTGGGCTTGATGATCTTAAGGGTCTTTTCCAACCTAAGCGATTCTGTGATTCTATTTCTCATGTAATGGTGGATGCTTTTGGAGGATACCTCCGAATGATGGGCAGTTCCTGTGCTCATGCATACTCCTGCTGTCGTCTTTTTTTTAAAGACGACTTCCACGCTTTTCTGTATCCATAAAATAGGGGGTTTCCTCCCTGTAGACACAGTTCAGTAAAGAACTTGGACAGGGAACAGTTACATTCATTTCATTGCGACTATTTAAACTGAAATTTAACCTTGAGTATTAAATGCTTTGCTGAGTCTGGGTTTGAGTGGGATGAGATGATTGCAATAGGAAACGGATCCTTCTTGGCACTTTCCCAGGCTTCCAGGCTTGTAGAGGTGTTGCTAATGTTGTGTGTGGTTAGTTGTTGAGGATTTTGAAAAGGGAAGGAGTAAAGCCACCTTATCAGAAGATAAAATGCTTCTTTTTTCCATTTTCTTCTCACTGAGAAGACCAGATAGTTGAGGGATGTGCCTCAAACTCTTTCTTAGCTCTACCTTATGTAAATTCTGGCTTGTCAGGAAGTTATGGTATTACCAGTCAAAATAATAATTTGACCAAGGACTCATTATATATTGTTGCGGAATTCTAATTGTAGGGGGAAAGAAAGAAAGAAAGAAAGAAAGAAAAAAACTGTTTCCCAGCATCCTGTTATGACCTTTGAGTTACTGATGTTTTTCATACATCTATTTAACTTTTTGGCATTACAAATGTCTCTATTCCACTTCCTTTTTATAAAATGGGATGGAAAAGAACTTACCATTTCCTTATTCCTTATCTTTAAATATGTTTTATGAATTTTTTTAATTGTTAATTTTGCCTTGTATTTGAACTTTTACTGTCTGTTTCCTTTCGGGCCTTTGAAACTCTAAGGAAATCCTTGTTATTGCAAGAACAGCCTTAACTGAGCTATACAAATCTGCGTACAATGAAACCCCTTCTGTATCATTCAGTTCCTACAGATGTTACACAGTTTCCCCCTCATCTTTAAATAGGTGATAATAGTGCCTATATGACATGTACCTATATATTTTGTACATTTATATACACACACAGACGTGTATGTTCTAACTTACACTATTGTCTCTTAAATTCTTACATGAACTGTCAGTCTTACTGTTCCCTGGAAGCTGATTTTATTTTAAAGCTGGAGTCTTTCTAGGAGATACAGTAACATGAGATTACAGTTAGATTTCCACTAAGTAATCTATATGGATTGACTATTGCTGAAGGCAGTTTTGTTTCCTGAACAAAAGAAATGTGACTTTTTCTGCTTGGGTTTATTACTTTAAAATTAATGTGACTAGTGTAAATCAGAAAGGCTTAGTATGCCAAATGCAGTGCAGCTATTCAAAATGATACTTAGATGAGACATACTGGAACAAATGGTAACAAGGCATTTTACAAAAATAATCATAATGCTGAAACAAAAAGTCTGTGTTGTCTCTTGATTAGACTTTGATTTTTATGACCAGAAGGGATATTCTGGTCTTCAGAGGTGGTTATCATTTATTTAGAAAACTCATATGTGATCTGACAGGGTGTCTCTATTTCAGTTGTGACGTGATTTTTACTGTCCCCTTCAGAGATGCTCTGCAACTTTCTATCAGTCCTGCTGGTACAGAGAATGGGCTAAGGAAGTAGGTGAAGAAAGCTTCTAAGTTCAAAGAGGTAAACTGCAATAAGCGCTTGAGTCTAATCTTAGAGGACTGAAAAAAGAGGCCAAATCCACGGAAATACGCATTAGGAGAAAAAAATTGTGTTTTTCTTAATAAAAATGCTTTGTGGGAATTGTTCCCATTAAATTAAGCTTAAACAATTGGAATTTGAGTTTCTGTATTAACAGGCTACCACAGGGAATTGGAGGAGGTCAGGCTTTAACAGCAGCTCTATTGTCCAGATATTTATTTAAACTGGAGACAACTGGCCAGTTTTAGCAATACAGGACATAAATCGTGGACAGTGGGCACTGGAAGGGCTGGTTCGGGACTGAAATACCCTGACTCACACCGCTTTTTCCTACCAAGTAGCTCTGAAACAACAGATGTGCTGGAACAAGGGTAGGAAGGAAAGTGTGCTGGCAGTCTGGATGGATGTTTGACTAGGGAAGGAAACCGGGTAATGAAAGAAGAAAGAAGACATGAGGGAAGGGAGCAGTGGAAGCAAACAATAATAAAAAGTTAAAAGAAATGAATCTTGGCTTTCTCACAGAGCTGTGAGAAAGAGCAGGAATAGGGCAATTTCACAAAAACCTTCATTTGCAGAAGATGTTATTTTTTTCTCCTCCCCTTTCTCTATTTAGAGTGATAACCTTATTCAAACTAGGCAATTTGGATGAAAATTATTGTTTATGAATCTTTGGCTTACCTGTTAATTTTCCTGTAATGGAAAACAAACAGACAAAGTCTCAGATTCCTGCTACTGCAGGTCTTCTAAGCCCTCTATAACTACAGAAAAGGGTAGACTTTTCTCTTATTGAAATCATTTATAAGGGGATGGCTCTTAGCCGAGGAGTCAGTGAACACAGCAGTGAATCACAAAGCATTGTTTTTACTAGTAATCCTTTTATCAATACATTTTTGACAATGGTCCAATTGAACAGAAATATATAGTTGCATCAAGAGCATTTCAGGTACCGACTTCTTGATCTGGAGAGAGCTTGGTGTTCAGAAGGAATCTAGTAGCATACCTCCTCAGTTTATTTATTTTTTTTTTGAGTTGTGACTTGTAATGCTGGCACTTTACAAGGGCAAAAGAGATGCTACCTTCCATGTTTAGCAGAGGTCTTAACTTTCCAAAAAAGTGTCTTGCAGTGAAATGCTAGAACCTATTTGATTAAAATATAATTTACAGCTGACTTAATAATTTCAACCAGATCTGTCTCAGGTTAGGAAGTGGAAAGAAATGAAACCCCAGCTTTTCTCACCAGTTTATGATAGCAATTAGTCAAACTTGCTGTTAATTGACACAGTCAAACCTAACTTTATTGATACTGTTTCCTCTACCAATTCCCCCATAAGCTTTCTTAAGTAGTCCTTTGGAGAAGGAATTTTAGAAGTAGGAAAATCAACGCAGCTGTAGTGTTGTTTTAAAGAGGAAGACGATTTCCATGGTTATTCTCTCTCCTAATTGATTTTTCTTTTCTAACAGTCTTTTGCACTATATATGAAATCCTTTTGTTGAGAACAATTCACTTTTTGCTTTAGAGAAGTGACAAGATTTAATCTCTAATTCCATTGAGGGGAGAAGAAATTAATAGAAATGTTATTGAAAACACAGCACAACTAAAAATAATGGCAGTTTCAGGTGAACTCGGAACTAAACAAAGCCCATTCTGTACTTCCATGTAAAGAAATCCTTCTGTGGGGAGAGAAACTGAACATTAAAATTCACCACTGATTTTGAAGAGATATTTCTACAAAGGTAATATAGACGCATGTTGCTTGTATGTGAGAAATTAAGGATAAAAATCTTCTAGATATGGCTTTATTTTTGTTTCTTCAGGAAAAATACTGACATCTGATTTTGGGATAATACATAATTTATTGCCACAGAAAATTCAATTTTCTTTTTGCAGCAGAGAAAGAAGAAAGCATTTTTAATTTAAACAAAATACACTTTTTCATTCTTAACAATAGTCTTATCGATCAGCTTTACCACAATATCATGTTTTCTCTCTTTATATGCATTATACATATACATTTATCTGTATTTGCCTTAAATGGACTGATTGGTAGTCTGTTTAGTTATAAAGATGGATCGTCCATAGTGTATTCTAAAGTTCAGGAAACAGCCACCACTCGCATCGTTGGTAGATGCTTTACTGAGGCTTGCAGCAAATGATGTTTAGCTCTTTGGAAATGTCTTGTTGCTCTTCAGGTGGCTTACTTCAGAGTTTATAGATTGTAGGGGTTTTTTAATCTTGTGATATAGGAACACTTACCTTCCTATTTTTGCATGTTCAAATTATGCCTCTTTCCTCCAAGTAAACTCCACTGTTTGTGACACCTGACTGTTTACTATATTCTCTCTATGCTGGTCATGTTATCATCCACTGTACAGCTTAGTCACTGTATTTAAATACAACTTTTAGCAAAGGTCAAACGACGATACTAGAGATCAGAAGATGTAGATATTGTTCTGATCTTTGCTTTACTGCCCTTTTCAGTCACTTCCCCTGACCGTAATTGTCCCCAGGCCTGGGGTACTGATACCGCACTTCTGTATTAAAATGCTGCTTTTCCACCTTGGTGTAGCAGGTGCCTGGACAGAAAGGTCTGACATTCTTTTCTGTGCAACCTTACTCTTGAATGGGGAACATTAGCAGGAATAGACATGCTATTTGCCGTAATTGGTTTTGTTCTTATACTGGGAGTGTGAGTACGTCGTAAATGGGGAACACCGCCTAGGAGGGCTCCGAGTCACCTCTTCCGAAGGCTCATCCGACAGCAGAGGGAGCCTGGGTTCAGACACCTGAGTTAAATGCAGACCTTTCAATTATGCTGATACCAATTACGAGTGAATTTTTCCCTGGCACAAGTGTATGGTGACTGTTACAGAGTTGTGACTGGCAGTACCTCGCATCGACCACCAAATACTGAGCCTGCTAGCTTGCAGACTTAATTACAAATCCATGGTTTACTTTTGCAATCTGTTGTGCTCAACAGTGCTGGGACTGGTGATAAGTCTATCAGTTTTTACTT
The DNA here is from genome assembly GCF_965183815.1 of Platalea leucorodia. Lineage (NCBI taxonomy): Eukaryota > Metazoa > Chordata > Aves > Pelecaniformes > Threskiornithidae > Platalea > Platalea leucorodia. The sequence goes on along the minus strand of NC_138823.1, from coordinate 153,706,583 downwards.
GGTCACTAACACAGTACCAGCATTAAATTCTAAATGGCAGCCTCTGTGTTTGCTGTCTGTGCTATCTCTGATAAAACATTAATCATTTCAAGGTTCCATTCAAACCCATTGATAGAAATTGTGAAATGTAATTTAGCTTTGAGAATAGAATTAATGTTTTCTAATAGCTCTAAGCTATTCCATGATTTATTGGTTCCACTGCTTGAGGGTTTTTATAATCTAAATTGGTGATTACAGATGATACACAACATTGTGTATCATAAATAGGAATTATGTGTCTGGTGAAAATGATAATGGGTTTTTGTACCTTGTATGTATATTAGTACATTCAATAGTATATTAAAGCCTATTTTAGAATCGGAAAATAGTTTAGTCCACATATAGATCTTCCCAGCTCATTCAGTCAATGAATCTGCTGCTATTTACTGGTTTTCCTCTAATTCGATAAATATGTATTGCATCAGAACAGCATAAAATTAAAGGTACACCTGTGGAATCTCATTATCTTTGATATGCTCTCCTTTATGGCATGCTTCTTATTTTTTGCTTGTTTTCAAGGAGACAATTAATACTATAATGCTGTTTATGATTTCTGAGGGAATTTTAGTCCAATGATTGATAGGTGATGAATGTATCTGACAGTTGTGTCTGGGAGGATTAGTTTTGCATAGCCAAGTCCACCGTTGGAAGACACCTTCATAAACATGAAGATGAAGTGAACATCTTTGTGGACAATGAAAGTTTTAGATACTTCTATTAAAGTTTTAACATATGCTGTTATTTTCCGTTCCTGACCCAAATTTCCCAAATTTCTGCCCTTGAGTGTAGATGGACAGTACTGGCCTGCTTTTCTGTCATCACTGGATTGGTAGGCTTCCATAATTGATCTCAACAATGAGTGGTTTTGAAAGGCTCTTGCTGTCATAGAAATTGAAAATCTATTGTGATGAAACAAAATCATAGAATCATAGAATGGTTTGGGTTGGAAAGGACCGGCAAAGATCATCTAGTCCAACCCCCCGCCATGGGCAGGGACATCTTTCACTAGATCAGGCTGCTCAAAGCCCCATCCAACCTGACTTCGAACAGTTCCAGTGAGGCAGCATCCACGACTTCTCTGTTGCCCCAAAGATGAGGTATCCATAACTTCTCTGAAAGCAAGCATGACTGCTTTGGGAAGTTATCTGGAACAACTGGCTTGTAATAGTGATCTGTAAATTCTTCCTCTAAACCTTCATTGATTTATTTAAATTTAAATCTTAGGAAGAACAGATGTTAAAATACCCCAAATATTGCTTGTTTTTGCATTTGTTCTTCGTAATGTGAAGATATGCAATAAAAGTAAATGTCAAATATAAGTAGAATTAATGATATAGTCATTTTTTGATGGAAATGAATGATACTGTGAAACAAGGTATTTCTTATCAAATAGTGCAAATCACTGTGTATTTATTATTTATGGTGTATACATCTAATTATAGAGAAACTCACTTTAGACAAGGCTTTCAATGAAACAAGGAAGTCATTTATTACATTCCTCTTAGAATTTGTAGGCACTCAGCTTGCATGGTAATGACCATTTATTTTTATTTTTATTTTAGAAATACTTAGATAAAGAGAAATGGGTGCTAGCAGTGAATGGAATAAAAAAAGCAATTGATCAATAACTTGATTTGGTTTAGAATTTCTTTAGAAAATATAGTGGTATTAATCAGCAGAGAACGCTTCAAGTATAAAATTTGATTTTCTTAGCGGAAAATCAGTTTGCTTTATCAAAATCTTAAGGTCTCTTTCCCCCTTTCTCTCCCCATCATACAATTCTCCTTTTGCAGAAAGGCTAAATCAGATTTGTCTGAAGCAGTAATTGGTGATTATCTCCTAACGGCAAGATATAGTTGAGCCTCTTTGGTTAATCCTATCTTGCTTGCCATCTATAGTGAGTCAGAGCAAGGCAAGGAGGAGAGAGGACTTGAAATGTGATTTCTAAGATCATTTTTCCTATGAGGTGTAATTATGTCCAAGAGCTCTGCAGATTGTGGAGAGAATGGCAATTGGACCTCAGCAAAGAGATGTGAAACGGTTGGGGTGGAGAACGACTGCCTGCCTCGGTGTAAATGCGCGTTTCTGTGGCAAGGCAGGAGGGATCCCACGTTGTGTTCTTTCAGTGTGGAAAAGTAGAAACCCTTGTGGAAAAGTTTTTATTGTTGTGTAAGCTTTCTTGTGTGCTCTTGCATAATGTGTTCATTATTTGGACTAATGAAGTGTTACAAGATGAAATTTACCTAATGGAAAAAATCCCTACTTGATTCTATACAGAAATTTAAAATGAGAAGTGAGGATTATTTATGCTTATGCAATGTTTTACATTCTATTAAAAGCCTGGGTTTTGCTTCACACCTGGGGAAGGGTTTATGTTCGACAAAAACTTTCATTACATTATTATTATTAATTTTTACTGGGTAGTCTAATAAAAGTTATCTATCTATAACTTCAAATCCTGACTTACTTGTTTTATTCATGCTTCTTAGCATCGCTTTGTCACAGATGACATAGTTTCTGTAGAAGTAAGGCTCTTCTGAGAGATGCTGAGAACCTTTCAAGTGACCTCTGTTGGAGCCAAGAGGATGATTTATAATTTTATTAGCAAAGTCTTCTCCTAGTGACAGCATCATTAGATGTTTTATGGGAAAAGAAATGTTTTAGAAGTCCAGCCACTAGTTTGTTCTTTCACTCTTATATACCAGGAAACCTCAGTGCACCCTTAGTACCAGGTTCTTGGCTCCTTAGGTAGAGTCCCCGTTACTGCCAGAGCAGTCCTGTGCAGTGTGGGAAGAGAATAGCAAAATGGTAATGAGATTGTAATTTCACAGTTCATGAATTCATTATGCGTCCTCTCTCTATCTAGTCTGTATTGCTTTCAATTTTGGAGAGTAGATCAATATGATAACTCAGATATCAATCTCTAGGTAATGTTGCATAAAACCAACAACTGTAAAGGAACTTTTTCATAAATTACCAATATTTATGCCTTGTGTTCTTATAAAGTATTTTGTACAGCATTTTGATTTGCTCTTTAGTGATACTGTGGTGGAAGGCAGATTTTTTTTTTTAATGTTAATAAGTCTTTCATATATAATTTTGTTAGTGAAAATTATATATATAAGCTTCTTCCAGAGCTTTCCCATTTTCAATTTGCCATACATTTGAACCGATGTTTTCATAGTCTTACATCAGCAGAATGCTTTGTCATCTTACATATTGCTGTAGAAAATATACTGAACATCTCTGCTAAAAATCTATTAGCTCTTCCAAAAAAGCAGCTTGACAGTGTTAGGACTCTATGTCTTATGTTTATATAAGATAGTAGCCTGAATTTTCAGGCTGTTGGCAAATCTTGTGTATGCAAAATCCATTTTTAGCTACTTTGTGGCTGTCCTTAAATCCTTTCTCTTAAGATGTTAGTTGGGCAAAAGCAAAGCCTCTAAAAAAGCTGCGGCACAACATCTGTGATTACCAATAATCTTGTGCTTCCCATGTTTGGTGTGTTGCCTAAGAGTGTCTGGGATGCAGCCAGACTCAAAAGACTCTAGGTCTGCAGGGTTAGCATAGAAACATTCACATCATCAAGGTTATATTAAACAGAAAACACTTAAGGGAGGTTGTGGGAAAAAAAAATTGTATTTTTGGCTTGGAAAAATGTCAGAGACTCTTTTATTATAGTATTAAAATAAAATAACAATTTGTTAATAATTGTTATTAACATTTTAAAACTAAATAACTTTATATTAATTTTTTCCCCTGTTCTTGAGATCAGCCAATATATAGTTAAATGTATGATATACTGGAGATCCTTACAACTCTAAGAACTTAAGCAATTTTTGCACATACGGTTGTGGTCAGTACTTATATTACTAAGTTTACATTAGCGTTCACTGAAGTCATCATATAGTAACTATTGAATTATGGTCAAAACTTCACAAGTAAAAACACTAATGCAGAATTGTTTTTAACAAGGATATGCTGCTGGTTTTGTTTGGCTGGGGGGTGGGTTATGCTAACAGTTGCAAAAGGATTCATTAACTTCTGTGGCCTATTCCTAAAATATGAAAGGTGTAACTGAACAAAGGATACATGAACAGCGCTTGCAAGATGGGCGCTTGCTTTAGCAGATAGTTTTAATTTTATAATTTTCTGAATTATATTTGGGAACAAAGATGGTTAAAGCTAAATACATAGAGGTTAACACCTCAATCTATTTACGCTTTTACCTCATGGTGAAGATCTTGCTTTTAGCCATGTATTTGGTGGTGGCAAGCAACCGTCAGCCCGTTGTGAGGGATGGTACGGCAGCGTGAGCACCGACCTGATGCAGGAGGTTCTCTGAGTAATGCTTGCACCTATTGGCTCTGGGCAACCCTGCGTGCACCATGGTGTTCTGGCATAGGAATGAAAAATGAGTCTGTGTGGCCTTATTTTCATATTCTTGTCTTGTACTTCTTGCCTTCTATACTTGGCCATAGGATTTCAGATTGCTTTTTAGAAAGTCCTTTAACTACTGATGGTTTGCAATTTGTTTTCATTTTGCCTTGGACAAATTGCAGTAGTAGAGAGGAGGCTGTAACTTAGGTACAGTTAAACACAAAGATTTTGTCCTTAAAAGACAAAATATTAATAATTGATACATCTTGTTTAGGCCAAGAGGCTATGGCAGTAGTCATATTTTTTTCTAATTTCTAGTAAGCAGAAAACCATCAAAGCTTGCTTTATTTTCTGAAAAAATACTCTTTCTCAGGAGACGTTTGTAGTGCCTAAACAATATAATTAACGCTCTTCTAAAGAATGAGTTTTTGTTTTGTTGAATTGTTAATTTAGTAGTTGTACTGAGAATTGGTATGTGTAACCCCCCCCCCCCCCCCCCCCCCCGCCATAAAAAGACACGTGGCTTTTTCGTCTGTTTGTTTTTTCTTTCCTTACATGTTTCTTATGTATTAGACAAAACTTGGAGTAGACGAACAAGGAATAACAGGTAAATTTCTGACCTGTTACTGTACCTTGTATTTCCTGCAGGTCTGTCAAAATGAAATTTCTGAATATGAGTGACCATTATGTACCCTCAAGCTAGTTTTCGGGTAGTAGAATAGCAGTATGCTGCTTTCAGCATTTCCAGTACTATAGTGTGGTGATGCATCTGGCTGGTGAGGTCAAAGCAACTAATTTTCTGCTGATGTGGGTGGTGGGTTGGCTATTCATAAGTGATAACGGGATTAAAGTAAGTTCTCTGGCCAAGAAATGTTGCCATCTCTAGTCGTGTGCTTGCAGATTTTGGGAATGGGTATGTTCATGGATATTTTGTGCTGCAGAAGAGATGCATATGAAAAAAACAATTACTTGATTTGGTTGTTTGAAATCTGCATTCTTATTTCTTACATAATTACTGAAGATATGCAGAAATTTAATTGTTCGAATTTTCAGTTTAATGTAATACATGTTTAAGTATTTTTGTAATTGTGGTTTCTTTATGTTCCATTCAGAAATCAGTGATGAGATGCCTTTTATTTTTTTGGTTAGTCATTAGTATTCACAGCTCTATCAGACTGCAGTTCAAACTCTTCACTTGTTTTTGTCACAGAAGATGATGGAGCAAGGTTGCTTAGAAACACTTAGCCACACTCGCAATGGGAGTTATCAGTCTGCTCTGCGTATTCACCTGCACATGCAGGGGAGAAAATTGAGTTTCTCTGCTGATTATGTTAATTCATTGCAAGTTTGTTTTAGCTGTAGTATGCTTAAACATACATAAACATGCATTTTCTTTCATTAGATATAGTGAGAAAATGTAGAGTAAAATATTCACTCTCTTTAAAACAGTGATTTCAAAGTATGAGAGGTCTAATTTGCTTGTATGCCCTCCAAAAAGAAAGTTTTACTGTTGTTGACTGAGTTAATGAAGGAATTGTCTTTTATTGACAAGTTGCATAAATTGGAGATTATTTCATGATCTATTTAAAATAATTTTTATAAGTTCCTAGCTTTAGGGTTCAGTTCAAGAAAATATATCTGTTTGACTACCAACAGCAATTACATTTTTCTCTAATCTAGTTAAATTCTTGATCTTTTAAAGACTGGCCTAAAAATAAACCAAGTCACTCAAGTTATACAATTTTTGATCTTTTCAACTATGAGTGACTTGGCCTATTTTTAGGCCAGCTGTAATTGTACACTAATGTGCTGGAAAAGATAAATGTAGCTTTTTATCACCCTAACTTCTAAGCACTCCAATTATTACACTTATTAAATATGCTGGAAATGCATATATTTCCTCCTGTGAGTCTGGAATAGACTTTAGTATCTTTTCAAGAGACTTAAATATTTTATGTCACTGAGGTCCTACCACTGTCTTTAAGACACAAACTGTTGTATGGTGGGTTGCTGATGCGTGACCGTGCTTTATCTTCCTTACTTTATGCTGAACTCATCCTCTTGTATCCCAAAGAGTAAGAAATCAGGTTAAAAGTAAAAGCTGCACAGCAAAGGGCTTCTGTAAAGCTATAAAATGCTTACGGCTAGTTTGTACAATAAAACAATAGAAAATAATTGCTGTAACTACAGCAGTGTCAGTCTAGTAACAGACCAATAAAATGGCAATTGTGAATAAGCAGGAAATAATTTAATTCTCGCTTTAGTTTTCACTAGGATTTTAATAAGCATCAGAATCAAGTAATATAATTTATTAAAGCATATTACATGTTGCTAATGAGTGAATTATTCTGTTGCCTGTAGACTTAGGTATCTTTAAACTGTATCCTTGTCCGAATTTGTTGCATGCTTAAAGTAATTGAATCTGGATTTTCACGTAGAAGATAGATATTGGGGAGAAAAATCAACCCACAAAACACCACAATAACTTAATATGGAATACATCCTTTGGAGCTGTTACTGGAAAATGTTTGGCAAAGCTTCTTTTATTTATTTATTATGAACATAGCATAGAACTAAAGAGGAACTAAAGAGGTATCTCTAGGGCTTTCACTTTATGGTGCCACCGTTGTCTCCTGTACCTTCTCTTTAGATTAGGGGTGGGTCACAAGAAGAAATCAAGATACCGGAACAGTGGTCTCTTGTCTTTTTGCATTTCTGTTTTTTTCCCCACATTGTATTATCCCAATCCCTTTTATATATTTGTGTTGAACAGTACTTCACATGGTGAAACAAGGTTGCTTACATTCTTTGTAGTTTGACTATACGTTGCTTTCCTAGCCTGTACAGTTGGTTTCCTTTCTCTTCCCATGCCGCCGGCTGGTCGTTGTTGCAGCAGGTGGCTGCATGTTTCGAACACAGCTATGGGCCAGGTGTGCTTAGACTTCGCAGCCCTCTTAATGGCTAAAATGTGCCAGCATTTGTAATCTGCAGAGAGCTGGGCAATTTTCAGTCCCTTAGTTTCCTATTAGGAAATAATATTTAGAAAATATGTGCTTATAATGCTACAAAGCCAAAGAAGTATCAAGTCAACCAGGTAACTTGGAAATGATAAGGAGACAACGCTTTCGTGAAAGAAACGGCATGGAGAAAAGGTGGTGGGGAAGGGCAGTAGGATGTACTCCTGTGGTAAGAACAGATGAGCCTATTACAATGGCAAAGTAAAACGTGCAGTCTTAATTACACGCTTATGGTGAAATTAAGGTATTTGTAGCAGGCAAGGGGTATGTGCTTGGTCAGTAAAACCAGCTCATCTATTAAGTTGTAACTCACTTGCCTGCAGTAGTCTGTGCCCATGGCTTATGTGGACCTTCCTGTGGCTAGTGAGAACTGTGTGAGGGAAAATGGGAGATTTCTACTTTTCACTCTTTAGTTTTGCAAATATGCAAATTATCTTTGCACTTAGCAGCACACTCCTTTTCAACTGAATTTCAGTTAGTTCCCTGCTTATCAGTTCAGCTGACTCCTTGCTACTTGCTGGGCTACTTTGGGTTCAGAGATGCAAAGTTTTCCAGTGTTTGTAGTACTTTGATCCTCCCAGAGCAGGAGGGCAATTGCCTTTTAGAGAAGAAATAAGAATTAAAAATAATAGTAATTAATTCTTAATAGTGTTCTTTAATAGCAAGTTTTTCGTCCAAATTAAAATGGAGCTAAATTGCAAATTACTAACATTCTCTGCAGAAAGGAGACCTTAACCTACCTCTTTGGCTTTTAAAAGGAAGCGTATTTTATAGCTGTTAAGTATCTTGAGATAAATTCCTATGTCTTTTTCAGTAGAGAACTATTTTAGGTTGTTCAGAGTGTGCATGAAAACAATCCAGGATTAAAACCATCCATGTCACTAACTGCTAATAAAAATTCACTTAAAAGTTGTGTTCTGAATGAGATCCCAGTAGAAAATACAAAACCTCCTACACGTATTAATAAGAGAAATTCTCAAGGGAGAGTCTGTGCAGCAGGTAAGACACAGATGTGGGGAAGCAGAACCAAAAATATTCTCAAGAGTAAAACTGAGAGGGAAGCAAGTTGAAAACTCTGTCATTTTCTTCCAAATTTGTCTGTCTCCATTTCTTTCTCCTGGTTCTGAGTCTCACCATTTCCCTACAGCAAGAGTACCAGCATTTTGTAAGAGCGGACTGTGGTGCCCAAACCTCTGCCCGCTGCCTTCGGGCTGCAATGCGGAGCGTGTCTTTTTGCAGTGTTTGCCACAAGCTGTTGGCATCATTTTAGAGCATTTGACACCGGATCTTGAGATCCTGCATGGCAGGTTGATAGTTTGGATGGTAGGGGGAAGGATGGCATTGACATGCTGGACTGGTGAAAATGGAGTTGGCTGTTACAGATTACAGGCTTCTCTTGTTTGCTTGCTTGCTAAGGTGCAAGTAAAGCTGCAGAGGGAACGTTTGGATGATCTGTGAATGACAGCTGCTGTTCTCACCTCCCTTTACTCACCCTGATATCTATTTGGAGCTTAAGGCATCCAAAATTAGGCTTTCTATTCATATTTCCTAACTCTAGGAAGTAGGTATCTTGCTCACCTTTTGTGGACTCCCTTACTGCTGCCCCTCAAAAAAAAAAATCTAAGATGCTCAACACCAGGCACAGAATTCAGTTTTTGGTACGACAGTGAGCGATAACCGAGTTGCAGGAGGATTTTTAATATACTTGAACGAGATTTTGGTATGCATTTGGATTTCCTTGGTCTCAGTTTCTAAAAGGGGCTTTTCCTTGTACTAAAACCAGAAGTTAGGAATTTTTAGAGTCATGATTTTTGTGAGTTCCTCTGGAAGGCGGGTGGTAGGTGGTACATAGGGGAGTTCTGTGTCGGTGTTTTAGGAATGAGGAGAAGGGTCCATTAATGAGAGCTCAGAACCACTTTGCAGTAGGAAATTTGTGTGTAGAGACTCTTGCCAAAGATTAGAAATCAAAGGAATCAGTATTTAAGGTGGAAAGATTTTAAGATCTTAAAAAATTTTGGAAAGGTTTAACAGATTTTAATGAATGTTTCCCATGCAGAGATTGTGTAACTAGAAGAAAGCATCATAATGTTTAGATCTAGGGGGCTTTATATTGTTAGGCAGAGGTATTTACTTTCTTGAGCCCCCAAATCTTGTATTTGTGCTAGAGAACCTCCCATTATCATGTGCACGGTAATACCATCTTATTTTCTTTTTCTCTAATGCATGTGTTAGTTCACAAATGGAGCTTGTTTTAAATGCGCTGATTTGGGGTCATTATAAGTCAATATACCAGTCTGAAGTAGCCTGTGTGTCGGTGATATTTGGGAGCTTTTGCTCTAACGAAGGCAGTGGTCTGTGCCTCTATGTAAAACACGTACATGTTTTACTGCCAAAGAGAGTTATTTAATTCACTTTGTGTTTCGTGACATTTTTACGCATTGTTTTTGAGGAAAACCAATCTTTGTTTCTAAAACGATACCTTGTTGCTGGGTTTTTGCAATGTTACAGTGACTATGTTTTTTTCTTATCCTACTTGTCTAAGAGAGTGGTAAATCTGTAAAGTTTGCTGAAAAATTCCTTATAACATGGGAAAAGGAATAGTAACCCTGTACATTTTCCTCTTGTATACATTTTTCATTATAAGGAAGATTTATGATTGGTAATACGACCCTGTGAGTTGAGCCACTTGCTGCAGAGCATGATTTCAGCACCTAAAGCAGTGGGAATGATTGGAATGCATGTTTTGCATTTTGATTTCCATCCTATAATGTTGACCTTTAGTTTCTCTTCATTTTTGTCATGTTTGCCTTTCCTTGTGCTTAATGGGTATCAGTGTTGCTTTTTCTTCATATTGATAACGGTGTTCAGTAACTTCTGTCTTTGTTCACTGGAGGAGTTAAATGCTTTAAACCTTGATTAAATGCCATGTTAGATGTTGAATTATTATTAATAAACCCACTGCTCTAAAATCATGCTTAAATCTCAGTGTGTTCTTTATGTTCCTCTGGTACGGCTGACTGCATTTGGTATGCGTTTCTGGTGCTGCTTTGATTGCACAGAGTGAAATGGAAAACATTGTGAAAAGAGGGAATATTGATTTTTCTTCTGCTCAAGCAATGGTTTTCCAAGTGACAGAGCTCAATTATATTATACTGGTTATAGGACTATTTAACATATGCCTTTTTAGTGAAGTGATTCTGGCCAGTAATGTCCTGTGTCTTAATTAAACCAATATTGTGAGGGCAGTTGGACAGAACATACGTTTGAAAATGTAAATGTCAAGTATATTGTACCAAGGCTTATCTGTTAAATACTGCGAGGTTACAGCCCGGATGACGCTGCCGGGAGTACTAACAATTGTTCAGCCTTTTCTTCTTCTTCTGTTGCTGTGTAATTAGATCATGACGTTGCCCATTTGATAACTACTGGAAAGCACAAATTAGAGTAAGTTGGAAGTGAATGTATGAACATGGTATTTAAATTTTTAATTACGGAGTTGGAGTAGGTGCTCTGCGTGAGGTCAGCCTGCCGGCCTCTCGCAGAAGCGTTGTCAGAAGATTCCACTTAATGTTAAGAAAAATGCCGAGAGAGAAGTGTCTTTTGAATAGCAAAGGCAGCTCAGTCACTTAAAGGAATTAAAAGCACGTTTGAAAATAGGTGAGAAGCTGGCAGTGTGTAGTGCAGGCATGGTTTGCCTTTACATAGAGTTTGTGCTCTGTATATACTTACTTTATATTTTGAGGTACCCTGACCTTGCGCTATGTGGGTCTGTGTGTGCGTGGAGGGAATCACAGATTCACCCAAGCAGTAAGTAATGACACATTCATGGCCTGTTTGGGAAGCACTGTATAGATTATTAGGTGGGTTGCAGTTTCTATATTGATCTAAAACCATTGTAAATAAAAATAAAATTAAAATTAATGGTAGTAGGATCTCATTAACCTTGTGTTTCTGCATTGATTTATACGTTATAAGCTCTAAGATGCAGTTTGGCTCTTTTGCTTCCAGCTCTTTCTTTCCTTCCCGCATCCCCAAATAGCCATCAGTACGACCAGTGCCAGGTACTATAAAGCAAATGCACATAAAGAGAGGAACAATCATTACTATCAGCTGTATCTATGCAATGCAGACATGTTTCTTTGTAGCAGGAAATATTTTCGTAGTTTGGGAAGAATATTCTTTTTCAGTTTGCAGGTTTCTGCTTCCCTTAAGTAATGAGGATGGTTCTGAGTTTTAAAAACTGGTTAGGACAGTGCTTCATGCTAAAGGCACTGTAGGGATGGTTTACAACTTCTTTCAAAATGTTTTCAGATTAGATGAGAATGTACTGGTATGGTGTGCTACACCCGTATAGTGTAACAGTGCAATAGAAATAGCGTGCATCTTACACAGTAGCACAGTTCTGTATTCCACTTGTTTTTTCCTACCTTAGTGTAGACTATTTGAACAGTTCTTAAATGTAGAATGCGAAAAATTTAAATCTCTTTGAAGTTAGCAGAAGAAAGCACCTTCTCTATAGTTGAGGAATCAAGATAAAACTATGACATGCTTTGTTTGAGGGCTAAGTAAGTGGCTGTCCTCTTATCTCAGCTCTTCTGTGTTGTTCTGCAGGATGTGACCTTTCTGTTCTGCGAGCACACGATAAGGCTATCTGTAGCCCTGATTCTTTCTTAAAATAATGCATAGAGACTAGGGAGAAGAACAAAAACCAAAGGCTTCACCTTGTAAAGTTTGATGGTATTTACCTTCACAATAGCAATACTTGATTGATAGTGTACGTGTGTATGCCATGGCTGCCAAATGCTGATGCATTTCTCTTTCGGCTACTGCACGGGTTTGACACAGTTTGGACTTGAAAGGTTTTTGTTCATCTGGATTGGTGAAAACCATCCGCTGGGGGAAGCTTGTTGAGTGATCAGTGGGTCTGAGGGTAAACCTTCTGTTTTGGAGAAAGGTTAAGAAAACAAACAAAAGCCACTGCACCTTACTTCATGAAGTTATTTGAGATCTTTCAAGAAGTCCGTTCTATTCTATGTGAAAACAAAATAGCGTTTCCAAGCAGGTTAAAAAGAGGAACCAGAAAGACTGTCCTACCTCAGAAAGATTAATTAAGGCCCAGGAATTTTTGAACTTTTCGTGATCTTTCTTGAGTTCCTGTTTGTTGCCCCCCCCCCCTTAAAGAGCCTTAGAAATACAGGCAAAAAGTAATGTAGTTCCACAAGATTATTGTGGAACCCAAATTTTTGCCCTTTGCTTAATGTAGGATGTGAAGATATGTCCTTTTGTCTTAAAAATGTCATTAAGATCTATTTTAAGTATTTTTCTCTTACTTAATAAATGTAACTGAATGTCTTACAAACACATACAGTTTCAATATTCACAAAATAGAGAAGATAGAAGCCAATTTAATTTACAAACAAGATTTTTTTTTTTTTTTTTTTTTTTTTTTTTTTTTGGACAGAGTGACATCAATATTGATATTATAAGAGCATGTGCTTCCCGTACAGCTATATGAGCCACTGTGGATGGAACAGGGCTGCTTATGCTCTAACAACTTCGTGGTTTGTAATTTGTCTTATCTGTCTTCCAGTTAACAGAGCATCTCCTCCTAAGCAAGATTCCCACCGATGTCTTGCTACTCCACATGCACTTTGCACTGAAGATGCACCTCTGTGGAGGGAATATTTCTACACAGACACGTTACATGAAAGATGTGTACGAAAAGTAGCCTTTTAGTCTGTGGACTGACGTGGTGCTGTCCATTATGAAGCACAAACCCAAACTCTGTTGACCTTTTTGCATGTCAGGAGCTACCCATGCTAGGTGTCCTATTGAACTTAGGTGAATTTTCTGCACACGTAATATTCTACATGCCCACATATGTTGGAAGTTTTTTCTTACTTTCTTGTGCAAGTCATACTTTGTATGGCTGAGGCTTCTTCCTAAGAGGGAGTAATTTTCAGATTTTGAACTGAACGTTGGATTCTGATAAGCTAATATTCCTACCAAAATTGAACTCTGAAAGACATGTCTTATGTAGCTTGATAGCCCGGGCAGCAGTGGTGGTCTTTGTTATCTAGAAGCTCCCGTAACACTTACACCTTGGTAACTGAAGGCAAGAAATATTATTACCATATTGCTTGGTTATTTTTTTCCAACATAAACCTTCTGTTTTGTTTTAGTTGCCAATCTTGCTTAGACCCTTCTTGCTCATATCCTGCTGAGTTCATGTCTCGAGGGCTCCAGCAGGCACTGTCTCTGGGGGAGAAGGGTGGTGCGTGGCCTGGAAGATTGTGGGGAGCGAGGCAAGGGCGGGGTGGGAAGGGTGTGGGTCCACATGGGTCCCTGTTGGTGTGGGAGGGGAGAGGTGTTGGGCCGCATATGGAGAGCTGGAACGAGTCAGGAGAAACAGCAGAGTGAGTTGCTTGATAGTTTTTCTTGGATGTATTTCTTCTCATCTGCAATTTTTGTTTCTTCTGAGCATTACTGAGGATACTGGACTTGTATTTCTGAAAATATTGCAATGTTTATTGGGCCTTTGAATTACAGTAGTTTACTTTTAGTCTTAACGTTAATGAAATGTTGTCTCTAGGGAGATTTTGAATAGTGAGAGTAAAGAACTAGTAAAGCTGAAACTCACATCTCTGTTGATATATGGGGATTAACGCCCTGTCTGGAAAATTATAAAACCATAATCTATTATAAAGAGCTTGAGGGATGTGATTTAGACTTAGCTATTCAAGAAAATTCAGACTTAAGGTAGAAACAGTGTTCAGCCCTATTGTGTTCTGTTTAGAGGGTGGCAATTGAAAACTGGTTTCAGTCCATGAGCTGTTGGGCAGTATGCCCTAATGTTGGCGTTGGCTCCTATCTATAAATATTCCTGTCTTGGCTGTACATGCGATTTAACTGGGAGATGTTTGGTCATTGTTTAGTCGGCACTCAAGTGTGGAAACCAGCCAGTTCAAGTAAAACATAGAACGCTTGTCAGGGCGAACTAGAAATGTGCCAAGCCTCGTATCTGACGGCGTCGGGAAGGCAGTTGTTTCAGCTGCCATTCGTTGGTGATCTTGTTGGAAAATTACGTAGAGCGTGTTTCCAAATCAGTGTACGGTCTTCAGGAGATGCCAATGTTTGGGAAACTTGTACGCGTGCTTTTTGTCTGGTGTTCATTTTGTAGTTACATGAGTGCACATGACTAGAAACAGCGTTGTTTATTTTTCAGGCAGAGTACTGAAATTTGGGATAACCGTGTCCCACAGTCAGTCTTCATCTCTGTGGTACTGTTCTTGTTCAGACAAACGCCTGACTTACCCGTGTCTTATTTCTCTGTTTTATGAAACCTGGGCCATACCATATAGCCCACAAAAAATGCCACCAGACTGAATCAGTCTGTTTGCAACGCACTGTTCAGGCTCACGTACTGAGAGTGTCCTGGGAGCGTGAAGTGTACAAACTGGTGCTATGCTGCTGGCTCTTCGTTATCTGTAATGCATATTAACTGTATTTTATGTACAAAACCATGTTCGCATACATATGGCCAACAGAACAGTTTATTTCTGAAAAACAGCTTAGCTGTTGCTGATATTTGCCGATTCTGACCTAGGAAGTCTTGTCCAGGCCCAAATTAGAGTTTTGTTAGGCTCGTTTGTGCCTGTGACATCATTTATGCAGGCTGTATGCTTCACTAGAATGCCAAGTATGAAACAGCATCTTGCTAAGAATTATTTTTTCCTGGCTAATTATAACATTTCCAGTAGAAAACATTTTGTATTCATTTTGTATTCATTTTCAGTGTACTCTTCTTTAAAGTTTCACGTCTGTTGAATTTCATTTTATATGCATATCAGCCCTGAGAGTAAATACTTTCTTAAACTATACTAATGCAACTTCTGAAAAATTATTTTTGTTTTTTTGTTTCCCCTGTTCATATGATGTTTATATTGTGATGATGATGCCGGGCACTTACTCATCTATTTACAAACTTCTGCTGGATGGGAACTCTGAAGAATTGTTTTGGAGACATGTTGTGCTTTCTTCTGGTTAATATGACCTAAGAAACTGTACTTTTTTCCTCACAGATATTAAAAGAGGCCTTGTAATTTATTTGTCAAATACCTCTCTGTTAACCTTCTTGAAAGGTTCTCTGCTTGAAATGAGCAGTGAATAAAATACATTGACTTGGAGGTAATGACTCAAATTCTTCTGTACTTTTTTCTGATGTGCTTTGTGGGTATCCTGTGAAATTTGAATTCATAGGCAACTTGAAGGTAACTTGAAGACTGAAATGTTTGCACAGGATAGGGAATGTGGGGAACAAATTTCTGACATGCTTGGGGTGCTGGCATCGGAGTTTTGTTTTTCAAATTGTGGTTTTAGGAATGTGAAAGGTGATGTCCTCACTGAATAAAACGTAGGCCTGGAACTGATGAATCCAGGTTTCTGTGCTGGCTTTTACAGCTTTCTGGAGTCACTTGCATGGGCTTTTAGCCTTAATAGCCTGTTACAGGCACTGGCTTCCATCACGAAACATTGGGTTGCCTTGGAATGCTAAATAACGTAATTTGAACAGCTGTGTGGAGATGCAAACGTACTATCAAATAATTTTATATTAAAGCTTATCTGTCCAAGAGAGTGGGTAGATGGAACAGATGTCCTAGTGGCTTCTCAGCCTCTGCCTAGCTTTCTGTCAATAGCAATTCACATCTGTGTCCCGTTAGTACTGGGGTGAAGTTGCAGAGTTACACTAGTGTGCCAGCAGTTACAATTATTGGGGAGCAAAAATAATTCTATTTGAGATATCTTCATTTATAAGTTGAGTTGCCATGGGTTCTGGCAGGATTTGTCATGTTATATTATTCTTTGAAAATCAGTAGAAGACTAGGTAAATGGTTGGTTAAAAAGAGCGGGGGGGGGGGGGTAATGCAAACACAAATATCCAGTTGCAGGACCTTTCTATACAAGCATTTTTTCTTGGTCTTTTAGAACATTTTTCCACTTCCCTTGATTTGCAGAGACCTTTGGAGTGTCCTAGTGAAAATGCAGACCTCTTGGCAGTGAATTTACGCACGTTAATACTGCTTGATTTTCATAGTTCCTTTTTGCAGGCATGTTTAGGAGGGGTTCACAGACCACCAGGTGGTCCAGGGCTGGAGGTGAAAGCCCATTGTTTTAGACAGTTTTTCTCGAGTAGTTGAGTGTTTCTGTAGTTTTGCTAAGGCCAACAATGTCTGAAATTTTGCTATGGAGAGAATGAGGTATGTGAAAGGAGAAAATAGGGTGCTATCTTCATATGTTGTTATGAGATGATCAGCATACATATATATGTCAAGTCCAAGGATTTTTAAAGTGTTTGATCATTACAATATTGAAAAGGTCATAATATAGCAGTGTGCAAACTTGTAGCAAACCATGTGCTCATGCCAAAATGTATTGCTGCAGATTTCCAAATACTAGATTTATTATTAGAGAAGGTGGACTTAGAATGAACTCTGAAAGATGCCTTACGGGAGGAAGCCAAATACTTGAGAACTTTCAGAAGCACAGGAGGAAGCTAGTCTTCTGCCACACGCACAAAGTTCAAAGTCCTGTTCTCGAAGATGTTATATTCTTTTGACTGTTTTGTTTTGTTTTGTACATTATTGACAGAGCACAGAGTAGAATTTATTGATGGAAAAAATTTTAAAAATTTTCATAAATTCACTGTAGCATTTTTCATGAGTGTGCTGGTGTTTGACACTTGCATAATTCATTTTCCTCGAATTTTTGACTAAAAAAAGTAAATCTGGCATTAGGATTGAGTATACCTAGTAAAATGTTGGAAGTATTTCATCCAAGTCCTATTTTCTCCTTTTTGGCATCTTAAAATAAAAAATTATCACATGTGATTTACATAAAAGGGATACCAGAAATGGAGTAATTAAAGGCTTTTTATTTCAATTTTAATTCCAGGAAAATTATCAGGGTCCAGTAAGTAGCCAGTAGGGAGAATTATAATGGAGGAATTAATAGAGGTATTACATTTAATTCTTTACATGTAGCATATTCTAAACTATTTCTTTCTTGAATACCCCTGAAGTCGATGTTTACCAGCCTTCACTGGCTAGTAGGCAAAAGCTCTGAGCAGTTAACAGGCTGCAGACCACATCATGCTTGGCTGTCCTTGTTTACTTCAGTTTTAACTTCTTAACCTATAGCTCTAAAGATCTTTTGAAGGTCTCTTGAACATTGCTACAAGCTGTGTCTTGGGAAGCGTAATGTGAATTACGTGTTGTCATCTTGCACAGACTGAGGATAATTACATGCTACTTTCCTACAGATGTGGAAGTTTTCTGGATGCTTTCCATCTCCCTTGCACCCTGTGGTATATTTGTTGTTTAGCAATTGTGGACTTCAACCTTTGTTCTACAGCTCTAGACATATTTTTTCCCTTTGTAGAGAAACCAAAGAACCATTGGTTTAATAAAAACATTTTCAATAATTATACACACTAATGCACTTCCTTTTATTGTGGTATTAATGATACATAACCCCTACTGAATTTGTTGGTCCCAGTCAACCATAAAGATAAACTGAGGAGCTGTGATTTTTAGCAGAACGTTTTGAAATATGAGCAAACTGAAAAATGACTCAAATCATGCTTCTCTGCAGAAATGGTATAAAACCCTGCTTAAATCTAATATATAAAATCACATAGTGGATCATATGTGAACAATTCTAAATGGTATCCACATCTGTTGTGCTTTTCTACTAGCGACATTTACTTCAGAAGTGCTTTTTTGTTGTTCATATCTGCACTTTTAGTTTCAGTAAGTGAGCAAGGTCAAGTTATATTGCTGTTCTGGGAGTCATTTGTTTTAATCGTTTATCTGCATTTTTTGGAGGATGAGTAAATAACTCTATTAAAGTATAGAATAACAGTTTAAAGTAAAGAGTGCAGTTCTTCTGTTAGGTACTATAGGAAGCATATTCTTGTAAAAGGCACTTTCTAGGTATGTTGAGAGACTGTACTCTCATTTGTTGAGCCGTTTTCTTTCACAGCTATGCTGTGTTGGTGCTATATAATGAGCAGCAATCTTGTACCTTCTCCCTCTTACACAAAAACGAAATAGAACATGAACCTGGTTGGTGTGGGGTTTTTATTGCTGCATTATTCCTTTTAGACCTTGGTCCATTAGAAGCAGTCGAGCATTAACCAGGCGATGGTACATGCCAAGACTGTTGGCTTCTGCCAAAGATTTGGACATTTTTAAGCTTGCTTTGAAATTGCTATAGTTATATGTTTTCCATAAATGTAGAGCAACAGACTTACAGACTTGAGAGAAAAATCTTTTATGTGGGTGACTGAAGCGATTGCTTGTGTAAGGCCTCCAGACATTATTGACTTCTGGAGGTAATGCCTCTTTTACACCAACATTGGAAGGTGTCTGGACCATTAACCCTCCCATTATGGTGTGTTGAAGCCACTTGCCCACCTGTTACAATCTGTCCCTGCTGTTAGGTGGTGGGTTTGAAGGCAACTAGGCTTCTCCTACTTGTCTCTCCCCGTTGTACTTTGCAGCGCAGGGACTTGTTTGTAGTCGCGACAGTTTTGCGCATGTGCAGCCTGTTTGCTGCTACAGATATCATCACTGTAGGAACCCGAGATGAGGGAACACTGGGTAATCCTGCAATTGCAAGAAATGTTGTAGCTGTTTTGTTGAGGATGAACAGAATAGATACTCCTTGTGGTAATGCATCACTTCCTGAGGTCTAGTTTTAATGCAACTCATTAAAAATAAAATATGTTTTTATGTTAGTGGAAGACTGATGAGGGAAGGGATGATGTGTCCAGATGTCTGTCTTTTCTCAGAATCTTTGAATTGGCCTATTAAGTATTTTACCTTTCTCTATAAACCTTGTTTCTTTAAAGTTACATGAATTAAATACTCTCACACTATAGAGTATCTTTTCCTGGTTTCTTTGGTTTGTCAGGAAGCATTTGTATCAACTCTTCTGTTTCTCAGTGCAAAATCGATTTACTTTTAGGGGAAAATGGTTGGGCCAGAGGTAAGCAAGTGGGAGGAAAGTTTAATTTGGTGAGCTTCGATGAATATTGTATTGCTGTTTATGGCCTCAAGCAAACATCATTCAACTTAATAAGTCTCATTCAAGTGTATCAAGTGGGATGTGGTTCAGTTTCCTGTTTTGTTCTTTTAAGAGACACACACAGTTCAATGTGTGAAATTATGTCTAAATTTAGGGCAACACTCCTTGAATAAAAAGGTGGTTTTTTTTTTTTTTTTTTTTTCATTTGGACTTTCCAACATTTCATGGTTATCTTGCATTTGCCCACTTTTCTTTTGCATTTTGTATAATAGGGTGCTTTCACGCTGGATTGCTTGGCAATTTTCTATTATTAAATCACAGCACTGAGATGAAAATCTATTCTTTAACTGAAAGATATTTCTATCTGTGATACTTGTTTTGTATTTTAATGCAACCCGTAGTTTAAGATGAAAGAGTAGTTGCTTTTTACCATATTAAAAAAGACCTAATAACACCAGAGTTGGTGGTGGTGTTAGTAATTGGCAAATAACGTCTCAGCAGATACAGGAGTATCTGTGAATTCTGAAAGGAAGCACTTTCTTTTTAACAAAATGACTGGATATATTATTTCCAGGGAGAGGGAGCAATAAAAAGGCAGGGGAGAGGTGTATTAGTAACCTATGAAAAGTAATAATTCATAGAAACATTACTATCTTTTATTGTGTATCACAATAAATCAGATTTCTGTTTTCAGGCTTTTTATTCTGGCCATTTTGTCCTGTGTTTATCTGGAAATTGAAAACCTTCATCTAGGAAGGATGGATACATGCAAAAGGACTATGTGACTACTCAGCATCAATGGGATTTCCATTTGCTTCACTTGCAGTGGAATACTGAAAGCTTTTTTCAATATTTTTCTTGAAGTTCCTGACTCTGTTTATCTGTGATAAGACAGTTTTGCTTGTTTTCTTGCAGATCTGCAAAAGACAGTTTGACTAGCTAGAGGATAGTATGCCTAGAAAAAGTAGAGAATTGGTAAAAGTTCCTTGGTTTTTAGGTAATCTTACACTTTTAAAAGGCAAAAAAACTTATCTGAGAAAATAAATGCTTAGAAAATTAGACTGAGTTGTAATTCCCAATTCAGTGGAAGATGGTGAAACAACAGGGGAAAAACTGTGTTCTTTGCTGTTAGCTGAAAGATTTCGTCAAAGTTGATGTTATTTAGCCAAAGCAGATTAGTTTTTCACTTACAGAAAAACTTAGAATAGCTGAATTTCTTTTGAAAATTCTTCTAAAAAATGTGCACAGGGGAATTCTCTGCACATGTAGTTATTCCTGGTTATTTCTTACCTTTAAACATGTTTTTTCTGGAACAGGGTGACTGCTTAGATTCTGCTTAACTTTATCTGTAAGGTGGAAACAGTAAAATAAAAACAAAAGCAAATGATTTTTCTAGAACAAATGTGTCACACAAAGAGCTATTCAGAAACTCCTGTTAAGCTTTAAGTGGGCTCCTGTGTCAAATCTGAGCAATAAAGAGCTTGACTACAGATAAAGCTTCATCATTTTTCTCCAAGTAAATGAAGCCGTTTGTATGTTTTCTTACTTTAGGCTTGAAATATCAAATTGTTCTGGTTTTTGGGGGGGCGGGGCAGTAATGACATGCTCAAAATTGAGATATTCTTCAAGAATTCTGAGAAATACATGCAATGGGTCTGTTTTCAGGATTTTTTTTTTTTTTGCTTATCTGAACAATTGTTTGCTACAAATTGAGCAGCCTTTCCTGTAAATTGTAACCACCTTTTTATTTTTTATTTTGCCCTTCTCTATCCCTTCTCTCCCATTTCAAAGTGTTTCCTGTAACACAGAAACAAACTCGCATACTGGCTTATGTGTGTGATGGAAACTACTTCAGCATTTGCTGTAAGGACGTATGCAACAAGTACTTCTTCAGTGTCACAGAAAACTGAAAAAAATCAGCATGGATGTTCTTGCTTTGGTTTTCATTCCTGCCCGGTGTCATGCTTTCTACTGGCATTGACGAAACCTGCATCAGGGTGCATGTTGCTATCCGTGGGGTTGGAAAGAAGTGGATTGCAGGGACTAAGACAGTTCAGATCTCAATATGGAGAAAATACCATGAAAGTGTTGGGGTTTGGTGTAGTTGAAGACCTATGCTCATTCACAATACCTGGAAGATGAGTAGTAGCAAGAAGAGTATTGAAACCCTTAAAGTTCCCTGTCTACCACATCCATGTCTCTTGTGCTGGTACAGAGAGGAAAGAAAGAGACTACAATGTTTTTTTCCAGGCTGGTACCTTAATGGGCAGGGAATGATTTGGGGGAATTGCAGGGCAGAAGTAGATTATTGTTAAGATGTCACCCTCGTGTTGCTCCACCTGTACTGAAAATCTCATCCTATAGATGTAAGATAATTATTTATGCCTTCTGGTGCATCCCTGTAGTGGTGTTTGCTTAAACAGACACAGATTTCCATTTGCTGCATGGCTTTCAGTGGGCCTGTTGTTTTTATGGAGACTACTCTAAACTTCCAGCAAAGCTAACAGGATTATTTTGCTACTGAACCTTAATTTTTTGAAGAATTCGAGGGTTCTTTTCACTTCAGATTTTCAGAACTGCTTAATATATAGACTTTCATAGTCTAGTTCTGCATTTATTTAACCCTCTACGCAAGTTAGGTATTTCCTGAAAGGATAAGTACATAGTATTTAGCTTTCTGGCTGAAGACACTTGTATTTTTTTAAGGAAAATTTTCCTTAGCATTTCAGAAAGGAAGAAGTACGTAAGAGGCGTGTTACTCGGGAAAACCAAACTTTCAGATCAGGCAGCCTTTGCCTCCTCACAGGGAACTCGTACAGTTTGTATCCTCCAGGCGACCAGTGGAGGAGACCCCTGCCTGGGGGGGCCCCTCTGTCTCCTGCCTTTTGAACCCCTCCTCCTGGTTGTTGCAGAATGGAGTTTTGTTGCAAGGAGTGTACGATGCTATCAGTTCCTTCCTTGCGAATTGTGTTTCTCGTTGCCTTTACGCTGTTGCTCTTTCTCTGAAATAGCCAGGAGTCTCTTGCGGGATAAGGTGCCGGGTGACCACAGGCTCTCGCTGCTCCTGCAGCCTCCATGCGCCTGCGGGAGCTTCGTAGGCTGGCATGGTGTGCGCTCCACAGAGAGGCGGGTTGGCATTCAAAAACCCCTCTAGCTAGTATCTTCAAATTAGTCTTGCGAATAGAGCTAGCCTGTGAGGAAATGCAGGGCAGTCTTCCTGCTGGTCTGCCAAAGGGCCAGAGGCTTTTGAGAAACGTTAATAGCACCGTTCCTTGCAGAGCTTTCTGAAGGCTGAAGACCTTTTTGAAAGCAAACTCTCTCTCATGTTTCAGGTGAGGAACTTACTGGTGCTGATTCATTAACTGAGTGCATTAATCACCTCCCTGCCCTGAGGGCCTGAGCAGAAGCTGGGCAGCACCCAGGCCTGGGGACCTCACCTCAGCTGCAGGGGCAGCCTGGTGTTGTGTGGGGATCGCCGGCTGCACAGAGGCTTCTCTTTGACACAAGCCAACGACTGCTCTCATCCCCTGATATTTCTAATTAGATCTACCTTTAAGTATAATATTCTTTTGGTGGAAGGGACAAAAGACGGTATTTTATTAGGTTACAGCATAAAAGTGCCATCTATCATGCTGCTCTGCTAAGATAGTTCCTGTGTCTGGCCTATCTTCTGAAAGATGGTATAGTTTTATAGACCCTGTTCTTGGTCACGCAGAGACTCCTTCTAAGTGGAGTGAGCCTTCTTTGTAAATATAAGATAGATTTGAAACAAATCCGTTTATTAATTGTACATTGGTATATGTGAAGTCACCTTGATTATAGTCTGGACTGGTAATGCCTTGCTCGTCTTGCATTTTTTGCTTTTCATGTGTAAGGTTTGGGGAAAAACCATGAATTGTAACTGGTTGTGAAAATAGATTTTTCTGTCTTTGCCCTCAGTTCTAACTTTTGAATCCATTTTCCTTCAGTGTATGCTTTCATGCAGTGGCATTGTTTGTAATTGCCACTTTTTTGGGGCTGGAAGTTGCTTCTCCAGGTTCTTAATCTGCAAAACCATCGCGTCTTATTGTCAAATCCGCTTAACTGAATCTTTCAAAAATATTTCTAGGAATCCCTGAGTAACATCTATGTTTCTTAAGGAACTAACTGCATTTTTTGAATTATTATAGATGTGTAATTTCTAGGTAGTATTGGGGAAATATTGTTAACATCATTACTTACGAGCTTCTGAGATCCAGTTTACGTTTCTTTAATTTAATTTGGATTTTCCTGACTTGGCTCATTAAAGTCCCTGAGAGAGATTTACATCAAAATTAATTATATCAATGGCTGAATTGCTTAAGTAACCCAGAGAACTCAGTTTTGAGTAGGTTGTAAGATGCTGTTTAGATAGTTTGCTTATGTTTCATAAAATGAGACGTTACAAACCTTATAGATTCTCATCCAAGATGGCTTTCACAGAAGTGATGGCCTCTGACAATGACCATGGAAATTACTATTGTACATATACTTTATAGTTGTCTTTTTGTAAATTTAGTTACTGAGTATTGGAAATTGGAAAGAAAATTGTAGGTACTGTAATAAAAACTTACTAGTCACAAATAGGGTTCTGTGGAAAGCGTTAGTTTTTATGAAAAGAAAAAAAGCAAAACTTAATGGGACAAATAGCGGTATTTCACCTCACTAGGAAAGAACTGTTCAGAAAAGCTAATTCAAGTTTTGCTTTTCCAATAGACTTAAAAATGTGTATATATCAGAACTAATACAGTTGTCAGGTGTTAAGGGTTTTGCTGAATCTGTGCTTTAGCAATTTTTACTTTGATCTTGAGTGAGAATTTCAGTTTTCCAAGACTGTGCTGTTGTGGTGGGAAAAAAAACAATTTATCTTTATTTTTTCCCAATGCCTTTCGTTACTTTTAGAGCACATTTCTTGTACATTTTTCACTTAAAAATCACCATAAAGCCATAAATTTGGAGTTTGGGATTCTCATTCGATTCCTATCCCTCCTTCCTCCTCTTTGCAGCAACGTAGACTTATAAAAATAGCAATTGTAATATATATGATGAAGTACCTGGTTTGAAAGGCATGATGCAATTACAATACCAGAACTTCTGGGTTTTATAGAAAGACTCCTAATCGTGTCATAGAAAGTGAACATGTAAACCTTATTTGCAAAGTACTTTGATGTATTTAAAAGGTTTTAAAATCTTATTTAGTTCTTTTTTTTTTTTTTTTTTTTTTTCCAGAAAGGAGTATAAATACAACATAATATGATTTAACATAATGAAAACCAGAATCACTTAGAAAACAGAACATAACAGTGTTGTGCTCCTGCTGTTTTATTTTTACTATAAACAGCTAAGGGCTGAAAAAGTATTTATTACTTTGCAGATCAGGAGAAAATACTTGATGATCTTACCACTGTGTGACTGCAAAACTTACATTCTCACAGGAGGAGGTGCCTCCCTTCCTCCGAACGTGCGGTGAAGTGCAGAGCAACCCATCAAAGTTCAGAGCAGCTCTTTATTGTTTTTGTCAGTGTTTCCATTGTGCACTGAGACTTTTCAGAAAGGCCAAGAGACTCTTCTTGGAGAAGGAGCGAACTCAACACTTTGCAAGCAACCTGTGTTCTGGAGGTAGCCAGACCTCTGAAAGAAACCTGTGTAATTCTTCTACATTATAAGAAAATGAGGTTGGATATGAATTCTCTTGCATTGTTACGGAACCAGAACTGACTATATTAAAATGTGAATATTGTGAACTTGTAAGAAGTTCCTTCAAATGACTGTTTCATTTCCTTCCAGCCTTCAACTGGCTGACAACACCAGTTCTCACACTGTCAGAAGCTGTTATCCATGATTCTTCCAGAGCTTCTGTAACCCAGAAAGGGCAGCAATGCAGTTTTAAAAATTACTTTATTGGTATAAATAAATAGTCTTTAAATTTGTAAATAAATACAGTGAAGTCTTTAGAACTAAATAGGACTCTTAAATAGAGAAGTATCACTCCTGAGATTATCACACATGCTGGATGTCCAGGCTCATTTGGAACATATTTTGAGGTTTATGTGGATCAGCTTGATAGAAATTGTTGTAGAAAAAATAGAGAACAACTTGTTAGGTTTGTAATTTGGAAGTTTTGCTTTGAAATGCACGGCTTGAAAAGAATAGATCTGATCAGGTCTGAACAAGTGGCATAAATAGCACTAAATCCAAGAGTCTGGATTTAGATTATTTTCAAAATATTTGTATAAAATATTTGTATTATAAATGTATATTTAATTTTGGCTTAAAGAGTCTAAACACACTGCATGGCTTAGGATGTCCCTGATCTGCAAGTCAATAGAGAACGGAGATAGGAAGTATTTTTGCCCTGTGCTTTTCGCATCTGCTGTTGGAAGTTGTCAGACGCAGAACACTGGGTTGGACAGATCCAGTACAGCTGTGTGTTTTTCTGTGTGTCTGGTTTTTGGGGTGTGTGGTGTGTGGGTTTTTTTGTTTCTTTGGTTGGTTTTTGTGGGTTTTGGGGTTTTGTTTGTTTGGTTTGTTTTTTTTTATTAAACACCTGGTTTTCTAGAAACATTCAAGAATTGCTTTTCCACATGGACCTAATTGTATCTTTAATATACATAGAAGGTATCAGTGGACTTATCTGCTCAAATGTCAAAAAGGCCTGCTGTTGAATGCTATTACATAGTTCATTTGTTTTAATGCGATTTTTATGTGCATGCTATCTAGCGATGTGATTTTATCATCAAACAGTATCGGTCCCTCTGGATGGCTTTAGAAAGTAAGGATGCTCAGAGAAACTCTTTGGAGACAACCGTAATTTTGGCAGCTGCTGATTGCAACACGAGTGATAGGGGCTGCCTGGCACCAGTCCCTGGGAGCCGGGTACGGTGAGATTGGCCCCATACCATACTGGATGCTCTCCACCTCTAAACTCGTAAGAAGTATAATTTTCAGTGTAATTCTTCTCCCACTAGTGTTCTGGGAGAGATGAGATCTCACTGATCTTCAGTTTCTACCTTTTACCACCACTTGAGCATGCAGGAAAAATATTTCCCTTTCCTCTTCTTCACTGTTGCACTATGGTTTTATATTTTTCCAATTATTATGCGGCGTAGATTGTTCTGTCTAATTATAGGCAAGCCTAGTATATGAACATGTGAGCCATGGTGGTTTTTGTTATTGTTGGCTTTTTTTTTAACTGCAGCAGGAAGAGAGTTTTGAAAGGTGACTGCTTTTGTTTAGTGCTTCTAGGTTTATCTGTCATATCACAAATCTTACTTGCTGTGAATTTACTGTTCACTGAAATTACATTACCTGGTTGATTTAGTATGTGTAATTTAAGATATAAAATTTAAAGTAATATTATAAAGTTTTTTTTCTAAGGAAAAAATAATTGCTCACTCATCAGTATTTTGGTTAAAAAAGTCGTATCCTGCATCTTCTTAATGGAATAGTTAAGATATCTGAACACAGAAAAAAACCCCAACCCCCCAAACCTTAATTCAACAAGCAAAAGAGGATAACCTAATTTTCCCACAAAAGTGTAGAAAAGTAGGGGAAATATTTTTCCCTCCCTTTTCCATTTCTAGCTTGTCTTCTGAACATCAGGCTAATAACTTCTTGCCATGTTCAGAATATTTCATTTGAGTTCTGACAGTAATAACCGTGTTTTATTTGGCTGTCAGGGGCCCTGTAAGATGGACAGATAATGTGTTCATTCTCTGTCCAGTGGGAAGAGAATACATTAACTGCCTAAAATGATATGAAAAGAATGAGAGCTGGTTAAGTTGATATTAGGGACAATAAAAGCAATGTATTTATTTGCAGTGGTACATTGCAAGTTGTTGGTTAGATGGGCACTGGTAATTCCCTGTGGATTATATAAAACAAACCAAAACAAACACAACCATTTCTTTCTGTGAACACCGACATCCACTCGTTCTTGAGATGCCATCACTCAAGATGCTTTCTTGTTTCCTGTACTTTGAGAGGTCTGAACCTTTCTCCATCCATGTTATAGGAGATTTAAACTCTAATGAAAAGTCTGCAGTGAAGTACAGCCTTTAACAGGAAAACACACTTTTTGGGACATCTGGTGTGGAAAAACTGGCTGATTCAAGCCCAACGTGGCGTGTGAGAAGTGGTAACTGCGTAGGCATCCTAAGCCTGTTTAGCATGCTGCACACTCTGAGGAGCCTGACTTGGGGATGAGGAATAATTCATCCTGAGACTCCAGGAGTGTCTGGCATATGTGCGGAGGCGTGCAGAGACTCAAGCAGTTATGTTTCAAGGGATGTGGCTGCATCTCCATCGTGGGCACAGCACCGTAGCAGCAAGGCAGACGTGTCCTCAGCGCTTGCTGGGTTTGGCACGTGGGGAATGCAGTCTATGTTTGTTTACTCTAATTTTTCTTTCATTTTCTCATTGTCCAGTTGCAGACTGTCAGAATATGTTCCTGATTTCTTGCCTGGTGGCAATGGCATGGGGAAGGGAATTGCTGCCCATATATACTGCTTTGCTTTTTGTCACTCTCAAGCTGCCTGAATCCCTTCTCCACCTCAGTCACCTCATTAGTCTAATACTTTTGACTTTTAAGTTTTTAATAGAAAATGGCCTGTGCATGGGGTTTCCAAGTGCTTGAAAAGGTTCATATCTCACAAGAACAAAGTAGATGGATCATTACTAATGGACAGACAGATCTGGAATCCTAAATCTAAACAGCAACCTGCTTTTGCAGTCCCTTATGTCTCCCAAAGGCCTATGGTGGCAGCTCTGCCCTAGTTAAGAAATTCTTTCCTGGTTGATTGTCAGAGCGTGACGGGGATACTGAATGGGGTTATTCACTGAGGAAGGTAAGTTATACTTGGTTGCCTTACTAGGTTGTGTCTAAAATGGCCTACAAACGAAAGCTGGGCTGTGTTCCCCGTAAATGCCCGGGAGCGGCACTTTCCGCCAAGAGTAGCACAGGGCTCAGTGGCTAAAAATCAAGTCATCAATTTATTCTCTGCTTGGGGACAATTTCAGGGAAACTGGGGCAGGCAGGCCCTTACTATTTTCAGCTTTCGTCTAGACTGCATATCATTCCTGAGGGTTAGTACCTCTGCGGGTCACACCAGGACCTGCAGGTGGTCAGTGATGACAGTTACATGTGTCATGTGCGTGGGTTTGGTGATTACGAGTACTTCTAACAGGAATTTTTCCCAACTTGCTTTCAGTATTTTAATTAAAATGATGCTGTAGCTTTCCACATAGTCTTCTGTGTGACACCTATAAACACTTGGCTGATTGCCTGTGTGACTAATGCAGCAGGACAGTTGTCAAGATAATCTAAGATCTTTTCATGTATGCAAGAATAAAGACGGCCAACCATCCAAATTTTTGTCTGTAGACTATTCATTTTTTACTTGAGCACAGTCAGCTCTTGTTAGATTGCTGAATCAAAGGTGTGAAAATGACCTATTATGTGATTTTGATGCAGTTTGAGCTACTGCTTCAAAATAAAAACCAGATCATAGAATGCATGGTGTTATGAGCACTTAA
Organism: Platalea leucorodia; assembly: GCF_965183815.1. Classification (NCBI taxonomy): domain Eukaryota; kingdom Metazoa; phylum Chordata; class Aves; order Pelecaniformes; family Threskiornithidae; genus Platalea; species Platalea leucorodia. Next base: position 153,677,508 of record NC_138823.1, on the reverse strand, counting down.
TAAGCTTTGTTTCTTGCTTTCAGATTAGCTTTAAAACATTAGCCTTGGTCTGGAAAGAAACTGGTGGACACTGTATTAACAGCCAGGTCGGTCTCACCAATTACATTTTTGTAGCCTTTTAGTCAGTTCCTTGATTTAGGGCATGTGGTTAAGATGACGCACAGCATGTAATGTTACTGTAGTTGTTCCTCTTTGAACATATGTTCTGTAGATCTAGTGTTTCTTATATGTTGGAAATGATACTTGATGGCAGTTCTCATATTCGTTAATATATAATAGTTTAATACTGGGAAGTACAGCTCTTTAGTGGAATTCTACAGTGGTGTGTTTTTTTTTTCGTTGCTCCTCTCCATTTCTCAAATACCTCTGCAGTTGAGTAACACAGATGGGTATTGATGTTGCCTAATTTTAGGCATCTGATTTGTGCTGAAGTTAAGCAGCTATCCTCATGATTTTACAGCTAGTGAAAGACAGCTACACCCTCCAGAGAGCCATTCAGCATTGGGCATGCTGAGTTCCCTGCCTGTATGCAGAGACCAGCTTCTCAAAACAGGAATCTAAGATCGATGTCTGAAGTTAAGCAATGCTTCTCCAGGAAAAAATATTACTGAAAGATGAAGTTCAGTCAATTTTTTTGTGGTTTAATCTTAAGGTCAATTTGCGAAGTTAAGTCTGCTGCATGACAGGATCTAAACGGAACAAGCTGAGTGTGTAAAAGACTCTGTTGGGTGCACAGGTTGTAGGAAGTATGTCTGGCTGCTGAATAGGTGCCAGGCAATTTAGTACTTGGTGCTCCTTGCTGGCTAGCTGTTCTGCTAACAGTCTTGCAAAATCCCAGACTTTTGGGTATCAGAAAAACGTCTTATAGAATATATGTGAAATGCCACTACTTTAGGTTTAGCTGGCATTGATAACTGGATTCTGGCAGGAGTGACTGATGTGTCTCGGTGAAGCAGTGTAGCCTGAATATAGTCACAACTTGTATCTTTAAAACATATCAAACCTTTTAGTTTGTAGTTGGTGTCTATTGCAGGTAAGCGACTTAACACAGAAAGTAAAAATTTATGCGTAGTCTCTATTTTCTTATTTGATGAGTCAGACCTGGACAAAGAGGAATGAGCAGGAGCTTACAAAGGACCTCCCTTTGCCAACAGCAGCCTTTGGTCATACGTCCTACAGGTAGCCCTCCTCTTTTTCTCCTCCTGCGATGTCCCTGCTTGTGCTGGTGTTGGCCATCTCTCCTTTCTTTGGTTTTGAAGAAAGCATGCGCTGCTGGAATTGGCAAATAAATGGCTGCACAGTGGAAACACGTGAGTCTCCTGCCCTTCCTGTGGACAGTCAAGTGGGTCCTGTCTGGCTAAGAAGCCCAAGCCAACAGCTGTGGCCAACTAGTGTGTGTACTCTCTCAGACCGGAGAGTTACCTGGTAGGCTCTGTGCTGCCCACTGGCTCCGTATTGCATAGTCCTTCTCCAGGAGAGCTGCCCCATGCTGACCTGCAGTTGTTATGGTGGAGGGAGTTGCAGTTCTGGAGTTTTAGCCAACCAGTCTTTAATCTCAAATTCGATCATGGGTCTTAAATTATTTTATTACCAAAGGGGGCAGAAAAAGAGAGATGATCCAAGCTTTCCAAAGGCAGTCATTTAGGGATTAGAGGAAGGGGGAAGCAAAAGCATCCCTCCAGGTTACATCACCGAGTGCCTTTTGCCAACACTGAAACTTATAGCTGTTGCCTTGTCTGACTGTGCTCTGCAGGTAACCCTTGCAAGATGAATTTAAAAAACTGCAGTCTCTGTCGGCTCCCTTTGAGCTGTTTCTACATCAACATGCTTGCATGTAAGATATACTGGACTTTTTATGAACCAATTAAAAAACAAAAACCTTTCTTAGTTTGATGCTGTAAAGTAAAAATTTGGGTTGAATGTGTCTTTCTGATGATAAGTAATTACAGCTTGAGTGCTTTAGTTGAGTGATTTCTTTTTCCTTTTTTTTTTTTTTTGTTGTCTCAGCTTTTTGGATTGTAAAATATATGGGAATCTTATACTGAAGTCTTTTACTTCTGCTGTATTTATTTCAAGATTTTATAAAATTCAGCAGTCTGTGCAAGTCTGGTTAAATTAATTTTTTTAATGGCTTCTAATAGTTCTGTAGGCACTGGTTTTTGGGTGTCTTGGATTCTTCTGTATTACTGGATTTCTAGGATCAAAGCGAACACAGTGAAAAGGCAAGTGTCCTGTTAAATACCCTTAATTATTTTGTCTCTCTCAATATAGTTTTATTTCACAAAACTTAGAAAGTGTTCTAAAATAGCATTGGAATTGTATCTGAAAATGAAAGGTCAAATTCAGGGCTTTCTCCTAGGAAATGTTTGCTGGACAGTAAATGGAAAACTACTTTGGTTTTAAGTGGAATTTATAAGGAGCACCAAAGTGTGAATTAGATTCCAGTGTACTTCCAATGCAATATTTAGAGCAGCCTCTAATGAACTGGTTATTGCTTTTGCTCACAGGCTTCAAAAGTTATTTTTGCTTTGTTTCGGAGGGGCTTGGTGTCTGATCCAAGCTGTTCTGTGCTTTTGAAAGATGAGCACGCTTTGCATTTCTTCACCCACCGTTCCCTGTGGTTTCCCACAATCAGCTGAGGGAGGGCAACCTCTTCCTTGTACAAACCAAACGTGTCCTTCTGGCCTGGGCATGTACCATGGTCCCAGGACCTGTTTTGGGAAGCATCGAGCCCATGTTGCATCGAGCTGCGTTGTTCCAGGTTGTGCACTGTATTCTTCCTCAGAAGAGCAATGCAAAACACCAAATTGAGTTCTTAAAAACACTTGTCCTCTTGAGCACCTGGTGCTTCAGCTCTGCAGTGATTCACACCAGGCCACAGTTTCTTCTCTAAGTTATGAGTAGCTTCACCTGCTGCTCGCTGACTGTAGGTGTTCGGATAGGGAATGTTGGAAAACCAAAGTGATGGTGCTCGGTTGTTTCTCAGAGGGTGCTTCGCATACCAAAATGTTGATGGGATCCACCTGGGCATCTTCAGTATACAATTTGCAAAATTAATACTGAAGGAGTATAGCTGATAACAGAGCCAAAATAAGCTCATAAACGAAACTTCCTTCATGGAAGACAACAGATGAAGAGTGAACAGAAGAGTATATAAAGATTGCAGCTTTCTGGCAGTGGCGGGGGAGTGACGGGGGAGTAGCCGCAGTAGCTTTTTCAGGGCAGGATTAAGTGGCCTCGGAAGAAACAACTGTCATGCCTGCTCCTCAGCACAAGTCATTGCCTGAATTTCAGCTATAAATTAATGCCTGGTAAATTCCGCTGTGAAGGGGGAGGCCTGTTTTTTATGTGCTGACTCTGAGATATATCTGTTATCTTCTCTGTGCTGGTAGCACGTGTGAATGTGAGTCTAAATGCCTTAATTCCAGCGCTGCAGCCGCTGCATGGTCCTTCCGAGCCGGTCCTGCAACCCTCCACTCCTGTGTCCCGCGGCTGTGAGTCTTCTCCTCGCCTCAGCATCGCTGCCCGTGCTGCTGCCTCCTGCTCCCACCCTGGAGCCCCTCGTTAGCTTTTAATGCTGTCAATGTACAAGCTTCCAGAGAAAAAAGTTCATTACCTGTCCACTAACTGGTGCATGGAGCCATGACGTATCTGTGTTTAATACAAATGCTTACACTCTTCTTCCCTTCTGTAAATGCACATGTGTGCTTATTTTCCACTCATCTCTGAGTGGTGTTGAGGATGCAGTCTTTGAACAGGCATCTGAGATCATAAAGTATCTATATTGAACAATGCTAAGCTATCAGTGCCAAATTAGAAATGATGTTTGTGATAAATCTTTTTTAATCATGTTCCGGTACAGTGTAACTTCTCTTTCCCCTCTAGGTGTGTGTCCGTGTCATTCATCCCGTGTGTGTGTCCCCCCCATCTCTCCATTATGTGTGAATGTGAAGGGATGACTGAGACAGTCCAGGCGGCATTTGCCTTTCTGACAGTTATTTATCTGTTCCAGGGGCCAAAACCATCCTCAAAAACACCCAGTGCCACCCTGCCCCACCTCAGAACTATCTGTACCGCCACATCCGAAGTAGGGTGGTCAGTGGGAATAGGAAGTGGTGAGTCTGTCTTGGGAGCGCAGTGAAATAGTGCTCCAGCCGGTTGTGATTTCTTCTCAAGTTCTAGTAGCGCTTCTGCTTTCATGTCCTTAATATTAGATACATGTTTGTGGAAAAGTTGGCATTTTAAGCTTTTTTCCCTTCTCTGCACGTGGAATTTTAGTTTTTGTTATTGAGGTTAGTTTTGAAGGACAGCTGTGTGGTTGGCGGTGAGCGTGGGCGGGCTGGGCAGGGGGGACGCGCAGCCCTCCTTCTCTCTGCCTGTTCGTTTCTCTTTGCTCGCTGCTGCTTGCCTCTGCCAGGCTGAAGGAGCATTTGCTCTGGCATGTAGTGGGAACTGCAGTTTTTCCTGCATGATTTCTGAGGGAATTTAGTAAAATTGCAGTTTGGACTGAGCTTTGACACCCGCGGCCACATGGTGCCATTAGCTGGGGCAAACGTCCACATGTGTCCTAGTACAAACAGAGCAGCGGGACCGATCTACATTTCTTGTTTGCATTTTTAGGCAGTTGCACAAATACAACTTTGAGGACTAATCTTTTCTTCTGCACTAGTTATTCTGGAATTATGTATAAAATGGAACTGTTACATATTTGAAACTTGGGGTTTTATCATTTGGAGTTTTAAGAGACTTAGCATAGGATTTGAACCTCAAATACTCTAAGTAAACTAGCAGCATTTGAAATTTTGATTTAGATCAGCTTAAGGACAAAATGCTTTATCAGTGATCTGTAAATTGCATTAGCTACAACTCAAAACACTGAAAAACTTCCTTTTCAGCCTTTTGCCACTTCTCATAAGGATTTTCATAATATGAAATTGCCTAGTCCTCTGTGCCCAAAGTTAGGTCTAAGCAAAGTGTATTTCAGTGCCCTGTGGGGGTTTCTGTTTTAACAGGAGATGTTACAACCATTCTGTGTGTCTGAAATTTGGGTCACTTTTAATAAGCCTGATCTTTACACCAGTCAAGTCAACAGTGTTTGACGTTGTAGACAATAAGAAGAACGTGTAATGAAAGAAGAGTTAATTTCCTCAAATTATTTTAATATTTTGTTATATATAAACACTTAAAGCTGTGTATCTGGAGCTAGTTAGCACCACTGTTTTCCAGGGACAGACGTATGGTATTTTAGTAGTGCATGCATTGCCCCAGTATATACAAAAAGGTGAGTTTCAGATTATTAGAGCTGTCAGCGATGGATGGAAGAAGAAAAAAATGGAGAAAAATTACCTATCTTTTGCTGCCTACCCTCCTCACTGACTGTGCAGTCTGCAACACCGGAATGTAGCTGGGGGAGTCAGCCAGCAGCAGATCAGCAGCAGTGCTGCCCACACCCCGCCGCCTGGTTGCACTGCCGTAGGTGAGGAATAGGCTGGTCCATATGCTGCGGATTTGTAAACTGGTGGTGCTGGAGTTTCACCACGAGGAGGCTTCCCCTCCCTTCCCCCTGCTTCTGGCGCCCGCTATTTTGCTATTATTCTTGCTCATCTGCTCCATCAGACGCGTGCACGTCCTGCGCGTCGCCTCGCTCCCGCTCTGTTGCGGCGCGCTTTGCATTTTTACGTTATATCCCATTTTGCTCTGGTGTTCTCCCCAGGATGTTTGAGGTTCCTATCTCAGGAATTCCTGCCAAGTTCTGATCCTAGCATCTGTTCCCGACATGATCCAGATGCTCTAATTTTGGGGCCTTTAGAGACATGACTTTTCTGATCCCGTGTTTCTTGAAACCCAAGTAACCTGAAGCACAGATACGATTGTGAAAGTGTTAATCTAATTGTTAAACAATAGTAAAGTCATTCTGGAAATGACACTTTTGACCACAAGAGTTTTTGTAATAGCTGGTATGTGCCGAATGTAAATTAATTCATTCTGCCTGGGATAAAGTTACTTTTGTGTAGCTGTGGCTAGATGGAGCTGTCAGAATGCGTAAGGCGGTTTGATTTATGTGCAAAGGCTACACGCGTTAGACTTCCCTGGTATGCGCTATTCATTTTAGCTACTTACAAGGTTCAATGTTGATGCCCTTTTACTGTTTTAGCATAGATGATATAATGTTTGGTAATTATTTTGGAAAGTAGAGAAATCATTTGGGATCCAACAATTAGGCACAGAGACTGTGAAATAAGGTTTGCTTTCAGTGAGGGGCAAGATTATCTTAAAGCAAGGATGTTTGAAGAAGTAATGAATGCATATATGTCTGTGATTAAGTTTGTATTTTTTTCTATTTATGTGGGCAGAGTTGTTTTAATAAGTGAATGGTCTCCAGTGAGGCAGGTAATTTAACAGTGGTCTTGCACATCAGGAAAGGTGACCCCTAATGAAAATGTAAAAAATTCTCTTTAAAAGCTGTGCTCCCTCTGATTTTCAGTCTTTGCCTTTTAATATTAATTACTAGGATGTTTTAATTAAAAACAGATCTTGGAGGTATTATCTACTTCCTCTGTTTAGTCCTTTTAAATGTTAATCACTTTTGACAGCATAATTTACCCAGCTACCTGTGCTAGCCTTATGCAGTGCATCTGCTTTGTGTGGCGCCAAACTACAAACTGCACCCCAAAAAGGTTTTCCAAGAGTTCATACAATTGCAAAGATTAAGTCTGGCAGGAGAAATACAAAGAAAGAAGAATTACATGGAGACTTAATGAGACAGTGAGTCAGAAAAGCTATTTCAAGATGGTTGGAGCTTCCCAAGAAATGATTCTTAGACTAGAGGCAACCAGACCAAATGCACTTCTGGTTCTGTTAGAAGACATTTAGAGAGGAGTGGAAGGTAAGAGGCGAGACTGGAGGTAGCCTTGGAGCCTATGGAGAGTTTCCATCCAGCAGGATTGTGAGCTGTGCATAGGAGAACACTTAAAAAGGGAGAAAAGGAAAAAAAAAAAAATCTTAGAAACCCCCAAACTTTAAAAAACCCAAACAACCTTAACCCATCCAGTTGCACTAATGCTCTCCATGGTATCAATATTATCCCCTCTCGCCTTCCCACCCTTCACCCCAGCTGTTTTCTCCTTCCCTCCAGAGCTGGCCATGCCTGTTCCTTTGCCAGGCAAGGCAAAGCAAGCTTCCTCAAGCTGCCTTCAGCTGTGGCTGTGGTCATGTTTCGCTTAAAATATTTTTAAGCTGGAAATATTATGAAGCAAAGTAGTAATTTTTTTTAATAGTCACAAATCAGCAGAGAATCACCAAATCTTACTCAAATGGATGTTAACTTAATGAAATATCTAACTATGCCATAAGTGTAGAAGCAGAGCGAGTGCTCCTTTGATTTGCTTTGATTGTATTTTTCTGTATAATTTACCAAGAATGAAATTCAGCAACAAAGTCCTCCCAAACACGTGCTGATTTTCAAGGTCTTAGATAGCCATTCCTCTCCCAAGTACTGAAATAGAAAAGCAACTTTTCTTTGTGCTGGGCCCTCAGAGACTTCAATTTTTTATATTTGTAAGGGTGTTTGAAAGGGAATGTTGGGTTCTGAAAGATTTGTTTGTTTGTTTGGTTGGTTTTTAATACATAATAGTAAAAATTAAAGGGAACTATAAATAAGACAGGACACCATTAGTTCAGTGAGCACCACTCAAAATTATTTATATGTTCGTAGGTTTAAAATAAATAATCTTGCGCTGCACAAGTCAAACTGCTTGTTTTGTGTGATGTTTCTGAATGGAGCCTTTGGTAATCAAATTCCACACACGCTTTAACCTTGTGCAAAATTTAATGAAAAATAGAGTTACTACTGAATATACTGTTTTGCCAGCTCAACAAAAGATGTTAAGTTCTGCATATTTTTGCATAATAAAGATGAGTGTTGACAGTGTAATGATCCATTTGGCACAGATAAAATCATGAATGATTTTAATAACCTTACAACAATATTTGAATTCACTATGAAATATAATATAGACACTTCAAACAGAGACAGGCCTGCTGCCCTGGTATGGAGTGCCAGCTACTTATAAACTTAATTTTTCTAGGAGAGAAAAGAGGAGAAGCAAAGAGGCTAGATCAGCCCAGAGGAGATGGGAGGAATTAGGGCATCTACAGGATGGAAGGAACCTGTTTTGAAGTCTGCAGGTTGAAGCTGATGGGTTTTGGCAATGCTCGTATCTCCTTCCCCAGGCTGGGTGACATTTATATTATGGGTTGGAAAATGCCTTCATGGGTATGTGGTGAGTCAAGGTAAAATGCAAGAATGATAGTGTGTTCCCAAGTTCGGTAGCTTGAAATGATGGTGCATACAAATGTAATTTCTCTTTTGAGCGTTTTTTTTTTAAATGTTTTTTGGGTTCATCTAGGTGACGTAGGTGCATCGGTCCCAGTTTCCACAGTGATTTAGGGAATTAATTTTCAAAATGAGTTCTGAAAATAAGGCTGGAGTCTGAAGCTTTCACACTAAATGATTTAGGAGTATAATTCCATCAAAAGTCCCTATTTATGTTGCTGTCTCTTTGGTTATCATGCTCGAGTGCTGCATCCCTACGTAAACAGAGAGTGCTGTAAGGTGGTGGAGGCTTTTGCACCAAGTAGTCAAGAATCGCGAACTGATGCAAACTATCATTAGAGTAATATCAGAGATCTCCTTTGCTATTCATTCCTGCATTTCACAGAAACAAAAGCACTTGACTACTAGTGAATGTGTTTTGAAGATGGATGTGGTGATATTAAGTTTTCTTCTGCGGTCCTCCCTCCTTACTCTTCACTTCTTCCTGCTGCTTTTTTTTTCTGTTTGCGTTTGTTTTCATAAGCATTTAGAAGTCAGATTTGAAAAGTCACCAGGCAGCTCTTAAAAGCAGAGTTTCAAAAATACCTTGGCATCTGATTTCTAATGATTTTATGGGGAGAAAATAAGTGAGATGCCTTTTTGCAACCTTATCTGCCAAACTAGTGTTGAAAATGTGGCTCCAGATCATTTTGAAAATGGTTTTGGCATTGGGAGCCTAGGTTTTAGTGAAAGTCCCTGGGGCTCAGTTACTAATGTCGTTTAACTTGGTGTTTTGTGGGAAATAAACACAGGCCCTGTCTCCTCCTAGCAGATTATGGTGTATGGTAGATGAATATCCATCTGGCTGTGGAGGCACCAGGCTATTTTTAATTCATACAGAGATCACTATAAGCCTGTTGGTTGTAGAAAGCCTCAAGGTGTTTGGGAAGAACTGTAGTATGGCAATTTTGGGATCCTCTCCCTTTCTAGACTATCAAGTGTTGTCTAATGGGTGTCTTTTGCTTAAGACCAGAGCTCCTTATCTGGCAGAGGTTCACGTAATAATTCTGTTGAGTCAAGTCCCCCGTGCCTGGGGGCTGCCACAGGAGGGGACAGCCTCCACGGATCTCCTGGTACGTGTCTCTTGCCAGTAGCCCGGTGCTGTTGGACCGCTACCTTTTATTCTTCATTTTGTACGGATAGTCCTAATGGACTGTAAGTTAAGTTGCATTGTTTTCACTATTGTTACACTTCAAAATAATACAAAATGTTAGTCACAAGGGAACAATCAGTCATTTGCATTTAAGATTTTTTTAGAGCCTTACTTAAAGAAGGGGAGGCATGAATTATTGCCTAATGTGCTGATTATTTTTGTCATTATGCACAAAATGAAGAATATTGTTATTGTTGTTTTAAAATGCCAGAGGTAAATGTCTATCTCTTTGATGTTTTTTAATACTAGATAATGAAGTTAGTTAAAAAGCCATCCCTATCTTGTTGTTTTTAAGACCTCTGAAAAGTTTCTTGGGGGGAAAAAAGAATGCTATACGAAAGGCAAAAGGTACACAGAGTTTTACCTTTTGAACAGACCTTGACGTTGATTTAAAATAAGCCTAATTTAATAGGTATTGTATTGCATACCGAAGATAATTTAGGCTAATGTCAAGGACAAGTGTTATCTATTCCTTTGTTGTTGTAAGGTATTGAAATAATGAGTGGAACAGAAGGGAATCAGAAAATGTTTGAAGTTTTTCATCTGTGTCTCTAGATGGGTATTTTTAATCACATTCTCCTGGCTTTTGCATGCAAATTACACTGAACAGCGCACACACAATATAAAATGAAGAGCTGTATTTTGCAAAATCTATTTTCTTGAAGTTTAATAAGCTTGCAAAGATTGGCCTATGCTTTAACTAACTAGATACCTTTTTGTACCTCAGCTGAAATTAAAATCTTCGATTTTAAATGCTGCTGTTTTGATCCTGTAACAGAGGAATGGAAACCCTGGTCTTTTTGGAGGTTTCTGAAACCATTTTTTTCTTGGTACTCAAGGGCTGCAGCTCCCAATGACAGATGAGACAACTGTTAAGATTTAATACATCTTTATTTCAGCAATATATCTTGCTGTGTGACACCAGCCCCTCTAATAACCCCAGTGTCTGGATTACTTACTGCATAGCGTCACTGCTTAACTGCTGACCTCTGTGGCAGAAATAAAATACCGAACTCCTGTATGGTCCATGCTGTTGACTTGGAAATCTGCTGACATGCAGAGTCATCCCATACCCACAAGCTCAGCTGCATGGAGAACAATCAGGGTATCTTTCTGAGCCTTGTCCTCTTAGAAAAGGAGGCAGACTTTTATAGTGCACTCTAAAAATGTAAAATTGCTTCCAAAGTAATATTAACAACATTGTCCTGAGTGTAGTTGGCATTTATTCATTTGTGCTGAGGGATCAAAAATGGAGGATATGAAATTGGCTTATTCACGCGCTCAGATGTGTCCCTGCTACTTTCCAACCATCACACTCTCCCTTCTGATACCACGCTTTTTTTACGCACCTCTTTAAAGCCAGGATAGATATTTTTTTTTTTTCCTATTTCTTTTCAAAATGACCTAAGGAGATACCATGGTAAATCATATTTTGTGGTAATTTTGCAGAGTATGTCCTTAGCCTTGAACAAGAGGGCTGTTTTTACAAAGGGATTTTCGAAGAAATCTTTTCTGTATAAATTGAGGATTTAAGGAAATGACAGGGTAGCATTATACTCTGTATGCTTTCAAAGCAAGAGTCGGTGAAGAAACAACCTATTACAAAAATCCCATGATAAAATGCCTATGATTGAAAAACTTTCTAATTTTCGACAGAGATATTTTCCCTAGCTGTTCTCATAGCCCAAATGAGCATGGGATTGAGCATTTTGGTACCTGCTGTGTGGAGGGACTGTAGCAACTGAGGAAAGCAAACTTCTCTCTAAGTGTAATATCTTAATTTTTGCTGAGAAGCAAAGAAGAAAAGATTGTTTAAAACAGATGAGCATGTTTTTCTCTATTCTTGCACTGTCATTTTAGCAGTAGTTTTGTGTTTAGTTGCAAGCTCTGGAATCTCTTACCCCATAATCTTAATCAAACCACTTTTGCAGTGAGATGCATCTGCAGCATTTCTTGCTGGATTTTGCATGGCTGCCCCCATCCTCCTGCAGATCAGAGTGCAGCGATGGCACTGCCCACTCTTCTGCCAGGGCTTAGTTTAACAGCTGCAGGTGCCAGTGCTGATCATAGAATCGTTAAGGTTGAAAAAGACCCTTAAGATAATTGAGTCCAACCATTAACCTATCACTGCCAAGCCCACCACTAAACCATGTCCTTGAGCACCACATCTACCCGTCTTTTAAATACCTCCAGGGATGGAGACTCAACCACTTCCCTGGGCAGCCTGTTCCAGTGCCTGACTGCCCTTTCGGTGAAGAAGTTTTTCCTAATATCCAACCTAAACTTCCCCTGGCGCAGCTTGAGGTCGTTTCCTCTTGTTGCATCACTTGTTACTAGGGAGAAGAGACCGACCCCCACCTCACTACAACCTCCTTTCAGGTAGTTGTAGAGAGCAATAAGGTCTCCCCTCAGCCTCCTCTTCTCCAGGCTAAACAACCCCAGCTCCCTCAGCCGCTCCTCATAAGACTTGTGCTCTAGACCCTTCACCAGCTTCGTTGCCCTTCTTTGGACACTCTCCAGCACCTCCATGTCCCTCTTGTAGTGAGGGGCCCAAAACTGAACATAGTATTTGAGGTGCGGCCTCACCAGTGCTGAGTATGGGGGCACTATCACCTCCCTGGTCCTGCTGGCCATGCTATTCCCGATACAAGCCAGGATGCCATTGGCGTTCTTGGCCACCTGGGCACACTGCTGGCTCATATTCAGGTGGCTGTCGACCAACACCCCCAGGTCCTTTTCTGCCAGGCAGCTCTCCAGCCACTCCTCCCCAAGCCTGTAGCATTGCCTGGGGTGGTTGTGACCCAAGTGCAGGACCTGGCACTGAGCCTTGTTGAATCTCATGCACTTGGCCCCGGCCCATCAATCCAGCCTGTCCAGATCCCTCTGTAGGGCCTTCCTACCCTCCAGCAGATCGACACTTCCACCCAACTTGGTGTCATCTGCAGACTTACTGAGGGTGCACTTGATCCCCTCATCCAGATCATCAGTGAAGACACTGAACAGGACCGGCCCCAACACGGAGCCCTGGAGAACACCACTCGTGACCGGCCACCAACTGGATTTGACTCCATTCACCATCACTCTCTGGGCTTGGCCGTCCAGCCAGTTTTTAACCCGGCGCAGAGTGCACTTATCCAAGCCGTAAGCAGCCAACTTCTCCAGGAGAATGCTGTAGGGGACAGTGTCAAAGGCCCTACTAAAGTCCAAGTAGACAACATCCACAGCCTTTACCCTCATCCACTAAGCTGGTCACCTTGTCGTAGAAGGAGATCAGGTTGGTCAAGCAGGATCTCCCTTCCATAAACCCATGCTGGCTGAGCCTGATCCCCCGGTTGTCCCGCACATGCCGCATAATGGCACTCAAGATGATCTGCTCCATGACCTTTCCTGGCACCGAGGTCAGGCTGACAGGGCTGTAGTTCCCCGGACCCTCCTTCCAACCCTTCTTGTAGAGGGGCGTCACATTTGCTGACTTCCAGTCATCTGGGACCTCCCTGGTTGACCAGGACTGCTGATAAATGATGGAGAGTGGCTTGGCAAGCTCCTCTGCCAGCTCCTTCAGTATCCTCAGGTGGATCCCATCTGGCCCCATGGACTTGTGAGCATCCAGGTGGAGGAGCAGGTCGGTGACTGCCACCTCTTTGACAACTGGGGCTTCATTCTGCATCCTATCTCCATCTCCCAGCTCAGGGGCCTGAAAACCCCAAGGATGACCAGTCTGACTATTACAGACTGAGGCAAAGAAGGCATTAAGTACCTCAGCCTTCTCCTCATCCTTCGTGGCAATGTATCCCTTCGCATCCAACAAAGGAGGGAGATTCTCCTTGGCCCTCCTTTTGTCGCTGATATATTTGGAAAAACATTTTTTGTTTTCTTTAATGGCGGTGGCCAGTTGAAGTTCTAGCTGGGCCTTCGCCTTTCTAATCTTCTCCCTGCATAACCTCACAACATCCTTGTAATCCTCCTGAGTCACCTGCCCCTTCTTCCAAAGGTTGTAGGCTCTCCTTTTTTTCCTTAATTAACGCATTCAGGCATTACCTCCATTGAGAAGGCTGGGATTGGTAGCTAATTCATGCTGGTTGTGGAGCCTTCCTTAGCGTGGTTAAAGCTAACAGCAAAAATGTAGCATGCAGGAGCAGGAGTTAATATAACGAACTGGAGCTTCTGCCTGTTCCTGACCCAGCTGAGTATGCCCTACCGAGAAGTAACCCACCTACTGGCATCTATCCTTCTTCCCGTGTCTGTCAGCTTCATGAAATGTAGACTGCTTCCACTTTTCTTTCTGTCAGCAATGCCTTCTGGCCATGTAGGACAGGGCTGCTGGGTTGTCTGTCTGTAGGAGATGGCAAATTTAGATGTTTTCTTTGGCCATGGAAGTTAGCTGGTGATAAAGTCCAACATCCAGCTCTGGTGTTGGACTTGCTGCATCCATGCAGTAGGTTCGGCTGGGTGAGCAGGTCAGCAGGACTTCGCAGGATAATCGATCTGTGCGTGATCTCTACGTGCTTGTGTCTGTCAGGCTGCACAGGTGGGCTGGTGGCTCGAGTCTTGTTCATTATGTTATGCAGAAGCGGTATGTCTGGTATATTCAAGGTCTGAGGTCCTGAAAAAGCAAATCCAGCCAACCTGACAGGCAGCTCAGTGACAGCTACCTCTGATAGCCCTCATAATACACATAACACTGCTCAGTTATTGTCTTATTTCTTGGTCTAAACCTCAGCCTGACTTAACCCATGGAGGTCAAGTAGAGAGAAATTTAGACAGAATATACACATTACTTTCCAGGGTGCCATAGTCATGCTTGCTTTTTGTTTGTTGCTCAGCAGTAGAGGGAAGAAGGGAGGAAAAGTCTTTTAGATGTATGTAATATTAAACTAATATGTTTTAAATATTTTAAAATTTTAAATATATTTTACATTCATTTAATAGTCTGGGTATTTACAGTATAGTATCTAAAACTGCTTTAAATTCCTACTGGGAGAAGATTAGATTGCAATTTAATATTGGTTCTAGAATTTCTCAGATCAAAATGCCGTAGGAAATGAATAATCAAAAGCAATGTTTTAATAAAAAGCTTGTATATTTACTTCAGAATCGTTTCTTAGATTTAAAGAATCATGAAAGCAGAAGAGTTTTAAACTATCTGTAAAATTGAAGTATCCTTTGAATCAATAGATGAGTTCTGATCTTGCAATTATGATTTAACTTGGTGTGTTATGTTGAGCTTCAAAAGTGAAGGATGTTTACTTAGTCAGCAGATTTGAGAATGACTTTCAATGAGACCTATGATGTATTTTCCAGCAGTGGTTATGCCATGGTTTTGAGGGGGCAGATTATGTTCAGCAAAGGCAAATGTAGAGTCCTGCACATGGGCTGGAATAACCCCACGCGTTGTGTGTGGGCTGGGGGCCCACTGCCTGGGTAGGAACAGACCTGGTGGACAACCCGATGAACGTCAGTCAGCAGTGTGCCCTTGTGGTAAAGATGACCAGCTCCATCCTGGGCTATATTAGCAAGCCTGTAGCCAGCTGGTTGAGAGAAGTGACTATTTTTCTCTACTTCTGGAGTATTTTGGCCTCCTCAATACAAGCAAGACATTACCATGATGGCCCAGCCAGAGGGTGAGTTAGGGGGCTGGAGATCATCACAGGGAAAGGGAGGCCTTCGGGGTGCTGTATGGCCGTGCGGCTGCCTAAAGCACCGCGTTTTGCTATAGCTGCTCTCTGTCAGGTATGGTGAAGATGGAGCTGGAGGTGCACAGGAGTAGTGCGAGGGACAACAGACACAAGTTGCAACAAGAAAAGTTTCAGCTTGATACAGGGGAAAAAAAAAAAAAAATCTTAAAACTAAGAGTGGTCAAACACTGGGAGAGATTGCCTAGAGAGGGTGTGGAGTCTCCATTCTCAGGGTTGTTCAAAACGCAACTAGATGTGACCCTGAGAAACCTCCTGTCACTGACTCTGGTTTGAACAGGGGCTTGGCCGAGATGATCTCCAGAGGTCCCTTCCACTTGAGGTTATTCTATGATTCCATATGAGCTTACACTTCCGTATAATGCACAGAAGATCTAATACAAAGTGTTAATTTGACAGTAGAATGTGACCCTTAAAATCTCCTTCTTATTTTTCCAAAAGCAATAATGCAGTAAAGTTACTATGAGAATGTCAATTGTTTGGCTCCCTTCTAGATACATTACTTTGAAAAGTTATGAAAACCTAGTTCTGGCTTCATGACTGAAGTTGATTAATTAGGACAGGTAAAGATTTTCTTGAAATTATAAAGGTTTGTTGTTTGTGTTACAGTTTGTCTAAAATTGAAACTGCGCTTGCCCTTTTTCTGCTGTTAAAATGTTGGGTGTCTGTCAAGGGGACACTCAGGTTGCAGTTACAGCACAGAATGCCTCCTAGGTGCTGCTGTTTTTGCTAATTGATCTTTTTTTTTTATGTCTGTAGGCAATAGTGCATTATTTGTGAAAACGTCCATTTTTTTCTGTATTTCCTCTTACCAGTTCATTGAAATGGTACTTATATTTAAATGGATTTTTAATGAGCCATGTAGAAAAGTGAAGCTCAAGGAATAATAAGTATCCGGGTCTGCCATGGGGCTATTAAAGTCAGTTGACTCATCAGAAAGCCTACAAATCGATTTCATATTTAGTTTCTTTCATATCTAAATAATAATTGGCTACTCCCTTGCTAACTGTTTGCCTGAATTTATGTTTTTTTCCTCTGATACTCATCTGTTCATTCACAAGAAACTTGTATTTCAAGATGCTTTGGAGTCTGAGGTGCCATTAGCTGAAATTTGATTTACTGCTGGGCCTTATTAAACAAGTACTCTTTAGTTCAGCATTGCAGTATGGTCTGAGTAATACACAGGCTGCTTTGAGTACACAGGGTTTTTGCCAACCCTAAAGAGTTACTATAGAAATCTGCTTATATTCTCTTGCAATCTACTTCGGTTGCGCTCATCGCAAAGGAGGTGCGTGGTTGATTCGGTGGTTGCCTTGTGGGATCACTGTACAGGCTTGCTGAAGACTGGAAAAGTTTTTTGCTGAGGTGAGGATGCCAGTGATGCTCGTGTTTAAATTTTCTGCCAGCCTTCTCCATGTTCTCTTTCCGGATACTTGCTGCACACGTCTGAAAGTGTATGGCAGTGCTCTGAGAGTGATTGAAACCTCTGACATCAGCAGATCAGGTGGCCGTCTAAAAGTGTGTGCAGACAGAGACCTATGCATTGCGACTGCAGGACAGGGCTGGGCTTAGCCCTCTGGCATCAGTTTTTAAAGGAAATGCTCGAAGTAGCTATTTTAGGTGGAGATATATTGACAAGGGTAATTTAGATTTTATAATCTCATTTGGAACATCAAAATCTGTCTCTTCAAGGACCAAAGTCTCCTATGAAAAAATTATTTAGTTCAGTTATTAAGCATAAACTGAGAACCAGAATCCTTGCCAGTGTGGGCGCCTCACCAGAGGTGGGTGTTGAGCTGCACCGCCACTCAGCGCTGCCGCAGAAGGGCTATGCTCTCTATTCTTCTGGAAGCAGAAAAATAATCACTTGTGTGAAAGGCAGCTTTGTACACAAATGGCCATCCTGCAGGAGAAGATGTGCAGCATAAATGCCAGAAACCCATAGCAGCTGTGAAAGGGAAGACCACATCTGGAAGTTGTTGTATAGGCCAGGAGGGGAAGTGCATGGTTCAACCAGGGGAATCGAGACACTTCTGGTTGCTCAACAGATGAACTACCGAGCAATTGGTCACTGAACAGCGAAACAAATTGGGAATGTCCTTGTTTGAAATTATCTGATAAGTGTCCTTCTGATGAGAAGAAACCAGATATTTAAAATGGCTCCTAATCATTAAAAAAGATAAGTGATTAAAAGATAAGTGATAAATTTCACTCTGTGTTAAAAAGAGTGGACGAGAAGTGCAGAGGATGTGAAAACCAGACAATGCAAAACCCAGAGGATCACTTGCTGTCTTTCTAGCATGAGAACAGAGCTGTAATCCTAATTGATGTTAAAATAAGTCTGAAATCATTACTGGTGCCTACACATGAGCCAGTATCAGATTCATCAATAAAGATTACAAATGAATTAACAAATTTTGGACAGGTACTTAGGAATATGCAAAATTCAAGTGATCTTTTTGACAATCTTACCTGTCATAGTGGGGGAAAGATACAGCAAAAGTTTCTAGCTTTATGAGTTTCTGTGAAGTGGAGGATTTCTGGTTTTGTGGTTTTGTGCTGGAGAGAGATGACCTGATTGCACCGTTGGATAGTGATGAATTGTTTTATATGGCCTTAGTACTTAATGAAAATGTAAACAGCCTTTGCTGCTGTGACTATTTTTTTAATCCAGTTAATTAACATTCAAGTACTTAATCTAGGCTATTAATTAAGACTGCATATGTGTTTACTAAATTTTAATTACCTTAGAATAGATGGAAATTGTAATAATTAATGTTGGAATGCAGACTGCTGCTGATGTGTCAATATTAAAATAAATCAGTCTTCTTGCTTTTTATTTATTTAAGTAAATATAGCCTGGTTAGTATGATATGTTGAGTCCTAGACAGAGCAATAGAGAAGCTCATCCTGGTATCTCTTTCAGAAAGAACTAAAGGTCGGAGTGTAATTAATTCCATACAACATGGTGTTGTGAAAAGTCAGATGTGCTACAGAGGGCTGAATGCAGTGATCTGCTGGAATGCCTTCCTCCTATCCCAAAGCCAAAGGTGTCTCAATAAAACTTTGTTTCGGTACCTCAAGCTGTAGAATCATTTCTTTGTAAGCCATTTGTTTGATGAAGGTAGTATATTTAGCAAAAAGAATTAAATTATGTTGCTCCCCCTTCTTTTTCTGTTTGCTGTATAAAGAGTCTTTATCAGTCAAAAGAGAAGAGCATCAAGTTAGTAGCTGGTTTTTAAACTGTACTCTTCTCCCCCCCCCCCCCCCCCCCCCTTCAGTTGATGGTGGTAGCAATTAAAAAAAAACACCTCTTAAAATATCTAAGGATCAGAAACACACTTTTTACCACTGGGATAATTGTTGAGTTTTACTGCAGTTCTTTGTATTTTTAAAAAAACTGCTGTTGGTCAAACACTGAATGTCGTTGCTTTTTAAAAAAATCATATCTTCTGTTGATAATTCGTATAAGATTACTTATATTGCTTGCTCTGGAATTTAAAAAGTAGGAGTATTTTAGTTTATGCATATTGACCTTTCAAAGACTTACTCTAATTCCATTGCTGAAATGGAATGAACCTTTCCATAAGTTGTGATCTAAACAAAGCTGCTGTCTTTATATTTGAAGGTGCTACTGAATATTTGAAACTTAATTTTTCTTGAAAAACTAGTACACACTTACACTGGGGACCAAATTCTTACCTTGTTCAAACTGAAGATTATTCCTGTGCCAGCTTACATTGATGAAGAACGTGGATCTGTATCAAAACCTTCTTTCCGTTGCTTTTGCCATATAATAATCAGAAATGTAAACATGCCAGTCTAAAGTAAGACTATCATTTATTAGATTTATTTTGGGAAGACAAAGTGGTTTGTTACTACTTTATTTCCCATTTCCAGATTTTTAGTTCAGTGATTGAAAAATGCAAATAGTGTGTCCTGTTACCCTGTGTGATTAAAACTGCTGTTACCTATTTAGCCATATTTTCATGTTTTTGATGCAAATTCAAATTCAGGTCCCATGGAATGGGGGGTGGATGTAACTTATTATAACTACTAGCATTTTTATTTATTTATTATTATTGTTGATATGATATTTGGTCTTTGGCTGTGGGTTGTCTTTTTTTAAAAAATGGTTTCAAACAAGCCAAATGGCTCCAATTTTCACTGAATTTTGGTGGAAGATCTTTTAAAGATCTAATATTGAACAGCTAAGCTATTTTCCTCTTTCTTTGTGCATTGTTATGGTTTGTTCAGCCCTTCTGCTGATCCCTTCTGCATAAGAACGGATGGTACGATGACTTCCTCAGGTCATTGCAAGTGACGAGATCTAAAACTGAAGGACAGAGAGCAGGAGGCACAGCTCATGTCAGGTATTGGAAGTAATCATAGAGTGATTCTGGAAAGGATATGCAGTCCATTGCATTTGAAAACTGACACTGTGCATGGTTATAGTGATTTCAGTCATGTATTTCTTATTTAACAAAAAAAAAAAGTCAACATGGAAGCAGTCTCTCTACAGTAAAGACGCTGTTGTTTCCAGAAAAGATAGTAATCTTTGGTTTCTGCTCTCGTTGTAAATCTGATATCAGAATACTGTAGGTTTACCATTGACTTTAAGGCTGATAAAAGCTGGTCTAGTAATCGGTGTTCCATGCTTTGCCAAATGAAAAACATATCTTTGGCCTTTAAACGTGACTGGCATCTTGCTGAGAGGCCATTTTCCCCTGACATAAAGCAGTGTTTATTGCTGTGGATTCCCGCTGCAAAGGATTCTTTGTAGGCCTAGTGACCTACTCATGTGGCTTCCCTCTAAGTAGCTGTAAGGTGTCTCTTCCTATGTGTTTTGTTTTGTTTCTTGTTCCTGCAAAGATGGTTGTCGAGGTGTGATTTCTGGGCCTCCAGAGGTACAAAAGTGTATAATTCCTTTCCTTGAAGAATTTCCCTTGATTAAAATAAAATGTGTTGGAGAAATCAGAAATGAATGCTTCATATCAGAATACAGCGGAAGATGTATTCGCACCCTGCCTTCCCTCAGACAGGCCCAACAGGCAGAGAGGATGCATGATACTGAGGATTCCCTACCCTCTCTCTGCCTGGCTGAACACAGTGACTTGAGGGATAGGGGGCAATGGCGACAAGTTCCTGCCTGGTGCAGCAGGCGCATCTCCTCCGTGACTGCCCCACCTTCCCAGGTGCCCTTGCATGAGGCTCTGCAAGTGGAACCGAACAGTAACGAGGACGATGGTTCATCTAGCTTGGAGGTGTCGCTGAGGTTGTCGGTCTACGCCCTGTGTCAAAACTGCTTCCATAAAGAAGAAAAGATGGGTCATTGTCATAGGAGACTCCCGTCTGAAGGGAACAGAAGGCCCAATATGCAGACCAGACCCACTTCTCAGGGAAGTCTGCTGCCTCTCTGGGGCCCAGGTTAAAGATGTGAAGAGAAAGCTTCCTACCCTGGTACGGCCCTCAGGTTACTATCAATTATTGATTCTTCAGGTAGGCAGCAATGAAGTTGCAACTAGAAGTCTGAGGGCAATCAAGAGAGACTTCAGGGCCTTGGGACGACTGGTTAAGGGATCAGGAGCACAAGCAGTGTTCTCCTCTATCCTTCCAGTTGCAGGGGATGAGGAGGGAAGACACAGGAAAAGCCAGCAGATCAACCTTTCTGGTATCACTGGCAGAATTTTTGGTTTTTTGATCATGGGTCAGTTTACATGACACCAGGCCTGCTGGCAACAGATGTGGTACACCTGTCTCAAAGGAGCAAAAGTATCTTTGCCCAGGAGCTAGGAGGGCTCATTGAAAGAGCTTTAAACTAGATTGGAAGGGGGGAAGGGATAAAACCCAGCTTGCCAGAGATAAGCCTGGAGGCAGCACGCCAGTGTTTGAGGGACAGTGTGCTAGCAAGGTCCTTCGGTCTGCCATCTCAGTGGAGGTAGGGGATGGAGAGCCATGCAGCAGCAAAGACGCAAGCGTTATTGATGTGTTAGAAACGATGGAAGTGCCTGACAATGGTTATGTAGGAATTAGGGCTTCTCCCCCCAAAAGGTGGTGGGATCAGTAGCCCAAGTGAAGTGCATCTACACCAATGCATGCAGCATGGGCAACAGACAGGAGGAGCTGGAAGCCATTGTCCAGCAGGAAAACTGTGATATAGCTGCCATCACGGAAACATAGTGGGATGGCTCACACAACTGGAGTGCTGCAATGGATGGCTACAAACTCTTCAGAAGGGATAGGCAAGGGAGGAGAGGCGGTGGGGTAGCCCTGTATGTTAGGGAGTGTTTTGATAGTCTAAAGCTTAATGATGGTGATAATAGGGTTGAGTGTTTATGGGTAAGAATTAGGGAGAAGGCCAACAAGGCAGATATCATGGTGGGAGTCTGTTACAGACCACCCAACCAGGATGAAGAGGCAGATGAAATATTCTGTAAGCAGCTGGGAGAAGTCTTAACAATCGCTAGCTATTTTTCTCGTGGGGGACTTCAACGTACCAGATGTCTGCTGGAAATACAGTACAGCAGAGAGGAAGCAGTCTAGGAGGCTCCTGGAGTGTGTGGAAGATAACTTCCTGAGGGAGCCAGCTAGGGAAGGCACCCTGCTGGACGTGTTGTTTGTGAACAGAGAAGGACTGGTGGGTGATGTGATGGTTGGAGGCCATCTTGGGAGAGATTAGAGAGGGAGAAGATTAGAAGGGGCAAAGCCCAGCTAGAACTTAATCTGGCTACTGCCGTAAAAGGCAACAAAAAATGTTTCTATAAATACATTAGCAATAAAAGGACAGCTAAGGAGAATCTCCATCTTTTATTGGATGTGGGGGGAAACATAGTGACAGAGGATGACGAAAAGGCTGAGGTACTTAATGCCTTCTTTGCCTCAGTCTTTAACAGTAAGACCAGTTGTTCTCTGGCTACCCAGACAGGCACAAGGAGCAGAATGAAGTCCCTATAATCCAAGGGGAAGTGGCTAGTGACCTGCTACACCACATAGACACACACAAAGTTTATGGGGCCGGATGGGATCTATCCAAGGATACTGAGGGAGCTTGCTCATCAAGCCACTTTCCATCATCTATCAGCAGTCCTGGCTAACTGGGGAGGTCCCAGTTGACTGGAAGTTAGCAAATGTGATGCCTGTCTACAAGAAGGGCCAGAAGGAGGATCTGGGGAACTACAGGTCTATCAGCCTGACCTCGGTGCTGAGGAAGGTTATGGAGCAGATCATCCTGAGTGCTATTACACAGCATGTACGGGACAACCAGGGGATCAGCCCCAGTCAGCATGGGTTTATGGAAGGCAGGTCCAGCTTGACCAACCTGATCTCCTTCTATGACAAGGTGACCGCTTAGTGGCTGAGGAAAAGGCTGTGGATGTTGTCTACCTGGACTTTAGTAAGGCCTTTGACACCATTTCCCACAGCATTCTCCTGGAGAAACTGGCTGCTCATGGCTTGAACAGGCATACTCTTCACTGGGTAAAAAACTGGCTGGACAGCCGGGCCCAAAGAGTTGTGGTGAATGGAGTTGATTGCAGTTGTCGGCCAGTCGCAAGTGGTGTTCCCCAGGGCTCAGTATTGGGGTCAGTTCTGTTTAATACCTTTATTAATGATCTGGATGAGGGGATTGAGTGCACCCTCAGTAAGTCTGCAGACGACACCAAGTTGGGTGGGAGTGTTGATCTGCTGGAGGGTAGGAAGGCCCTACAGAGGGACCTGGACAGGCTGGATCAATGGGCCGAGGCCAATTGCTTGAGGTTCAACAAGACTCAATGCCGGGCGCTGCACTTGGGTCACAACAACCCCATGCAGTGCTACAGGCTGGGGGAGGAGTGGCTGGAGAGCTGCCTGGCTGAAAAGGACCTGGGGGTGTTGGTCGACAACCGCCTGAACATGAGCCAGCAGTGTGCCCAGGTGGCCAAGAGGGCCAATGGCATCCTGGCTTGTATCAGGAACAGTGTGGCCAGCAGGACCAGGGAGGTGATAGTGCCCCTGTACTCGGCACTGGTGAGGCCGCACCTCGGGTACTGTGTTCAGTTTTGGGCCCCTCACTACAAGAAGGACATGGAGGTGCTGGAGCGTGTCCAAAGAAGGGCAACGAAGCTGGTGAAGGGTCTGGAGCACAAGTCTTCTGAGGAGCAGCTGAGGGAGCTGGGGTTGTTTAGTCTGGAGATGAGGAGGCTGAGGGGAGACCTTATTGCTCTCTACAACTACCTGAAAGGAGGTTGTAGTGAGGTGGGGGTCGGTCTCTTCTCTCGAGTAACAAGCGATGGGACAAGAGGAAATGGGCTTAAACTGCGCCAGGGGAAGTTTAGGTTGGATATTAGGAAAAACTTCTTCACCGAAAGGGCAGTCAGGCACTGGAACAGGCTGCCCAAGCCTGGTTGAGGATGGTTGAGTCTCCATCCCTGGAGGTATTTAAAAGAGATGTAGATGTGGTGCTTGAGGACATGGTTTAGTGGTGAACTTGGCAGTGGTAGGTTAACAGTTGGACTTGGTGATATTAAAGGTCTTTTCCAACCTAAACGATTCTATAATTCTATGTTTCGGCTCTCTTTGTTTCCTGTGAGCTCACTGTCATCTGCATAGTGGCATGCCAAGCTCTGGAAATCAAGATCCAACACTGTCTATTCACATAAGTCTTCCAGTCCTGAAGACTTTCTAGCTCGTTATGAGGAATGGATGTACCTTTGTAATGCTGTTTTACAATGAACTTCCTAACTAGCATAGCAGAGCTGCTGCAAACCTAGATTGAATTATAAGCTGCTACTGTAGAATAAAATGTAACACTAATTAGATTTGGAGAAGACTAACATGGCTTGTGTTTCTTCACGTTGTGTGCAAAAATGTTACAACTTGGTATGCTTTGTAATGGAGCTGAAGCCTTTTGAAGGTTTGATGCTGTCAAAACGGGAAATAACCTGTGAAAATACATGAGATCAAAAGCTAAGCTTGAAATGAGAAACATTCATTTTTCGATGTTCTGGAGTCATAGGTTGTAGACTGTCTGGAATAGACAAAAAGCTGGAGGCTGGTTACAGTAGAACATACATATATAGAGATTTATATGCATGTACCTTTTTACATACATATATGTAAAATAAGTGCAGCAGCATGCATTGAGCGATATTTTTCAATCAGCCTCAAAGGAGCAGAATGTAATTTGGGGATTTATCTTGATACATGCCATCCAAAGGAGAAAAAGACTTGATATTTCATGCCTAGAATTCTTAAATGCATCGTTTGTGTTTTGTTCTAATACCTTACACATCTTCACTTGTGGATTAATTTATTTTCAGTTGCTGGAGATTGGTAATTATCTTGTTATAAAACAGATAGTAAAAGTGTTATGAGTAAAGTGTGCTTCTTGTGAGAAATATGCTTCAATTTATGTAAGCACTGGTATTTCACAATGTGTTAGAAAATTAAATTTCCAATACTCTTGAGCTATTGACGTTTTAGGTGTTGTCACATCTCTTTTGTTGCTATCTTATGTGTAGATTTCTCAAGTATAAAATAATGAATTGTATGTTAAAAACATATTCTAGCTGTCTGTGGCTGCAGCCTGGTTTTCCTTCTGCTCCCTACCTTTCAAATAGCACTGGAGAGACCATGGACTTTTTTCCCATTCTCAATTCATTCTTTCTGTTCTATGCATGCATGCCAGAGCCTAAATTTGCATTAGGTACGGAATTATTGGCAGAAGCTTGCTACTCTCTGCAATTTCAAAACTACTTGTTAAAAAAAAGTTAATGCCTGAAAGTACTTTCAAAAGCTGAATTCCCAAATGGTTTCCACTTGGGCTTACAGTTGCAGGTTTTTGGGTTTTGGGTTTTTTTGTTTGTTTGTTTGGGGTTTTTTTTGGTGTTTTTTTTTTTTTTTGTTTGTTTTTTTTTGTTGTTGTTGTTGTTGTTTTTTTGTTTTTTTTTTTTGTTTTTTTAACTGATGTTTATGTAAGTTAGATTTGAGTAAAGGGACCAATATTAAAATCTGTAGGATGAGATGATGTTAAATTCACTTAAAAAAAAAGGGGGGGAGAAAAAAGCAAAGAGAAAATGACCTCTGATTCCTTTAGGTTATACGAAGCCTTAAGTGTTGTTCTAACAAAATAAACAATTTGCAGAGATCAGTGTAGGTTTAAGTTGATTTGCTTCATTTACCTGACCAATTTGGAAAAAAGAATGTAATGCTTTCTTGGAAATGTTTTTCAAATATTACATTATAGATTAATTTATAGGCTGCAGAATGCTGTTATCCATAAAACTTTTTTACCCAGCTTGAAAATTAAGTTCTAAAATTAAATGTGTATAAGAACTGGCCTTTCCTCTTTCAGTAGGTTACCAAAGATAAATTGGGATAAATTACTTGTTTCAAATAAAAGCATTCATTTACAGTGGAAAAAATATCTCAGATTTACCAAAAAACATCGTGATGTTTTTCCTATTTCTCTTGCAATGGTGAACACAGATTTAGTAAATCTTTATTAAATTAGTGGCTTGGCTGAGTTTCAAATTGGGCTTGAGTTCTTAGGCTTGTCTTGGAGAATCTGAATGCAAACAAACATGGAAGTATCTCTGTAAATTTGATGAAAGAAATTTTGCACAGGAAGCCCACAACTTAAATCATACTAATAGATTATTAGGTGTCACATTAATAGATGATAACTTGTAGTGGTTATAACACTTTCAGGTGGCTTTGTATTTTGTCTGTAGCTTTCAATATGTATTAACATGATTTCTTCTTGTATGTTTTTATAGAATAAAAATGTGGTTTTGCTCATGATTTGACTTTGTAGTAATGATGCATATAGAGGTATCAAAACACGGGTGTAAATTCCAGTGCACAGGCATCGATTGGCACTCAGATAGTTTTCTGCATTGCTGGGTAAGTAGTGGTTTGTCAGGGAAGGGGCGACCGTTCCTTTCCTGACTTGGTGCCGTTCACTCTGCAGCTTGCAGTGATGGGTTTCATGTCCCATCAGAGCTGTTGACCCTTTGTACTATCCAATTAATGGCTGCCTTTCCTTGGGCTGATGATGTTGTGATCTAGGCATTGATCTGAGTCTGCTGATAGACGTTTCTTGCTCTTCGGTGGGAAGAAATGATGAAATGCCGAGCTACAATGGCACTCTGATATTGCTGAAAGTTTGTTTTTTTTTTTAACAGTAGACTAAATTGTCATTTGCAGCTCGTAGCTGTGTTTGATGAGCAAGATCCACACCATGGAGGTGATGGCACCAGCGCCAGCTCGACAGGCACGCAAAGCCCCGAGATTTTTGGCAGTGAGCTTGGCTCCAACGCGGCATCGGCCTTTCAGCCTTACCAAGCAACAAGTGAAATTGAGGTCACCCCTTCAGTCCTTCGTGCAAGTAAGTAAATGTTCTCGGTATCTCAATGTGTTTCATCTTAATTTACGAGGATGCCAAGTGCTGTTATCCATTCCTGCTGCTGGGAATATGATTCATTATCTGTCCTTATCAAAAGCTGATCAAAATTGAGAAACTGCGTAAATGCTTGTTGCATGCAAGTAAACAAACCTTTCTGTTTTAATAAATTATTTATAAACTGCTTTTAGGAGCAATAAGCTCTTTCTGTGCTGCCAGTTTAAAATTGTTCTCACACTGAAAATCACAGCAAAGTTTCCAAATGCAGTTGCTGCACGGTGTAATTTTCGGTTTGCCAGTTTTATTCAATTTAATGAAGAAAAGGCTAAAAAGAAACTAAAGGTAGGAGCACTTTCTACTGAACCTGTCAATGTTGCTAGGTTATGCTTGTCACCTTTCCATAAAAACACCTGCTGATAAGTGCATTTGCTGTGTTACAAAAATACACTTCTTTAAAAAACAGAAAAGAAAGCCAGGAACATCCCTTTAATTTGTTTATTTCAAAATGGGGAAGATTCGTTGCAAAATCATGAACTAGGAATTATATATCACAGTTCTGGCTCAGGCAGGATCTTTGAATATTTCAGCTTATTAAGAAGAAAAATCGCCAAAGGAAATTTACTACGTAATTTTCACTGTTGTTAAAAGTACCGTGCAAACAAGACAACGATGGATAAAGCATTGTGCCCCTCTTACTTGTAGTATCTATCATTTTGTTCACTGAACTTTTGAAGTAGTGACTCCATTCCAGAAAATTCTTGGCAGAAGTCAGTATCAGTCACTCCTCTGATATTTTACAGATACAGCGTTTTAAACAACTATTTGTAATTCCCAAGAGATTACTTTTCTGTAGGTGTTCTTTTAATGGATAAAATCTGTGTTTAAGTAATCAGGTAAAATGCAAATGGAAAAGTTACAACTCTCTATTAAGTGTGAGGGGTTTTGTACCAGAGTGCTTTCTGTAAAATTAAGGGAACAACATTTAACAATCAGGTTACATAGACCTGAACGTGTATCTTTTCAAGCTATAACTATGCTTCATTATAACCCAGAATTAAATTAGGGAAAGGATTAAGGGCAGAATAAAGAAGTATCCTAGAATTTCAGGACCTTCTGTTTTGCTGTCGCTAGGGTATGCCACTGCTAAATACATATCTCATTTCCATGCATAAGCCAAAAATCTGTCCTCCTGGGTTCTCAGCTGGGGGAGGGGGTGATTAGAGCAGACAAATACATACACATTTTCTCTTTAGTGTGATTTTCTGGTGTACTATACAGTACATTGGTGTTAGTGCATCAAAATCATATAGCGCAGATAAAATTCAGTGATACATTGGACAGCTCACTTATCTTCAGTGTCATTCTGGAAAATGGATAGAATACTTAGCTAGTTCACTGATTGCTGAAATGACCAAAAAGTGCTTTGAGACCCTACAATACAAAGGTCTATAGAAATGCAGACAACTTTTAAAACTCTTGGTAAGAATTATAGCTCTTTTGACACTTTTTATAAAAGCATGCAAAAATAAAATGGGTGAAACAATTTGTCATAAATATGTTACCACAAATCAGAGATGTTCTCCTGTCTAGCTAACTCTTTTTTTTTTAATGTTGACAATTAGATATATTTTGTTTCTAAATGTCCCAAACCACAGGCTTAGAAGCCCAGTCCAGTAATAATATTCCATATTAAACATACCTATTTCAAGAATTTCATTTAAATATACATTGAAAATGGAAATAATATCCCTATTGTATTTCCTTTATAACTTGTGAAGTGAAGCATAGCATACAAATGGTATTCTCAGTATTTCAAATAATTATCTTCTTACTGTGTAAGTTCTATTCAGCAAATAAAACCCATCCAGTTTTGTGGTAGATGCAGATCCTGATTATTACATGTTGACAAGGTCATATATCTATTAATTGGATTGGAGATGGGATACAAAATTGCTGTAATTATTGTAATTTTCTAGCTAATTGCAGGGTTGGCGGTGAATATTTTACTTCTAACAAATGAAAAACAGTATTCCATCTGAAATTGGTTTATAGCATTTTAGACATTTTGTTTTACATCTCTGGTGCTTTTTGCTCGTGAGCTGGGCTCTGTTTCTCAGCAGTTCGCTCGCAGAAGCGTAGCTTTGTGCCATTCTGCTGCTGCTCACCTGCGCCCAAGGGGTACGGGGCGGTCTCCGTTCCGAGGCAGCATCTCAGCGCGTGAGGCTGGGGCTTAAGGGCCTGCTGAGATTTTCGTCTCTTTGTTCTGGTTGCCATGCTACCCCTTTTGTTTGTTTATAGATCACGCCATCACTCCTCTCT
Source organism: Platalea leucorodia (assembly GCF_965183815.1). Taxonomy (NCBI): domain Eukaryota; kingdom Metazoa; phylum Chordata; class Aves; order Pelecaniformes; family Threskiornithidae; genus Platalea; species Platalea leucorodia. The sequence goes on along the minus strand of NC_138823.1, from coordinate 153,648,589 downwards.
CAGCAAGGGAAAGGTTAGCTAGATCAGGTCCAGCTGGAAAAGTAATATTCATCTGGATTCCCTCTTTTCCCATGCACAAACACTTTGCACATAGGGGGGTTGTGTCAAATTGAATCTTTCCATCTAAATGTGGAAACAAAAATGAGGCTGGCCCATACCCCCTATGTTGTTTTGCAACATGAAAACACAATTCATCAATAGAAGCAGTTGATTTATTTATGTTTCTTATCTAGCTCTTTCTCTTTTGCTGCTTTTCTGTTACCCACATTAAACTTCCTCATGTTGTATTTCATCAGTTGAGCTGCATTTTTTTTTTTTTCTAAGCATACAGTAGACAAGGCGTTTTTTGTGTGTGCCTGTGTGCTTTCTGAGAAGAGGTTGGAAGCTTGCTGCAGAAGATTGTTAAAGCAGACTGATGTTTATTCCCTGCTGAAATATAAACTGGAGGCGCAGGTGAAAATTGCCAAACCTAATGAGCAATTTGGCAGATAAGACAGGATGTCAGGCAGTGACAGTTCAGCAGCGGGTGCACTGCCTGTGAACCAAGTTGTTTGTTTCACAGTACTGCATTTAAATATTGTAAATAAAATCCCTTTCCAGCGACATGAAATATTGTGAAAAGGGTCATCTCTCTGTCTAGTTTTCCTTTTAAGTTATTTAGCTCTGTTAAATAACCAAGGGTGGTCTTAGTTCTTGGTCTTGCTGTGATTATATGTTACAAATCTCTCTGAATGTTTCAGCAGTTACAGTTAAAAAAACTTTTTAATACATAGCATTATTTTGAAAATATATTAAGAGAGGTTTAGAGGACTGATTTTTTTTTTTCTTTTCTTTTTTTTTTTTTTTCCTCCGCACCCAAAGTAGAGAGAAGTAAGGGGACTGGGAGATCTTTCTTTCTTTAGCTGTTTAATGGGAGGGTATCAAGAAGATGAAGCCACACTCTTCTCACATGGGCACATTATTGCTGGAGGCAACAAACACAAGTTGCAACAAGGAAAACGCCGTTAGATATTAGGAAAACAATTTTCACCTCAAGAGTGAAACAGGCTGCTCAGAGAAGTTGTGGCATCTCCGTCCTTGGAGATGGGCAGAACTTGACTGAACATGGCCCCGGGCAACCTGATGTAGCTGGCTCTGTTTTGTGTGGAGGGGTTGGACCAGATGTCCTCCAGAGATCTTGTCCAATCTCCAAAGTTACCGTGTAATTCTGTGACTCCAAACAGTTAATACAATTAAAGTGTTTGCTTCTTGAAGCTATTATTTGTGAAAGCAAATGATGTTCATAGTGAAATATTTAGCAGACAGTTGTGCAAGCATGTTGTGCATGTGCAGCTTCCCAGCATGGTTTAGTATTGTACTAGTTTGTGCCAGTGTGACACAGTTAAGCTGACGATGCCTTTTACAAGCCTGCTGCTTTTGTTTTCAGGATGTATTTGGTAGCTGTGTCAGTTCCATAAAAATGAGATACGGGGTAATTTTAAGGTTCTCCTAAAGGCTGGAGGGGGAGCATCTCCTCAAAACGCTGTCCAGAGGAGTCCAAGAAATTACTAAGAACTGGCTGAAAATGGTGCACTCCAGTGATGTATTGGCTCAAGTGATAATGATGATGATCGCATATTTCAGTAGGACTCTCAGCATCGGTTTCATATTCTGGTCACAGAAGCAGACTAAGGGGGGAAAAAAGGTCGAAATGAGAATATTATGAAGTGAGTGCACAACTGTCTGTGAAGATGTACTAAAAGTGCAGAGGAGCAAAGAACTTGTTGCAGCTTCACATCTTTGTTTACCTAGCAGCATGGCTGTTGCTGTAAGGTTCCCTGTGTGCATGTGTGTTCTTACCCTGCAATAAGCACAAGTTTATTCCTCACAGGTAAGAGCATGCAGGCAGACTTTCACTGTGAATTTTTTGAAATATTAAAGTTCATGACCTTGCTTGCCTTTGAATTTGTGGATCCCTCTGTGCCCTCAAAGTAGTTTTTAGTAGTTCACTGGCAAATTAGTAGGATGTATCAAGTATAGTCCCTGAGGGCTCTCTTAGGTTAAGGACTGTTCAGTATTTTAATAAATCTGAACTGAAATATAGAGTATTGCATAAAAAGCTAAGATGGAGTTTCAAGCACTTAGGATGTCAAGGTTTCAGTTCAGCATTCACTTCATACATTTTTGAACTGTTTTGAAAGCAGTAAGATGTGCACAGTCACTGCATCTGAAAATAAAAAAAGTAATTTGCAAGGCAATACTAGCGAACAGCTAACTACACAGTACTGCCAGAAGGATCCGGGCATTATAGTGCATTATTGTAGTGCATCTGGCTGGGCACTATGCTCTTCCATCAAAGGATCAAAGGCAAATGCTGTTGTGGGCTCACCGAAGTAGTTGTGAGCAGAAAGACTTCAGCTGAAGTGACCAGTTGTGGTGCCAGACTTGGAGAAATTGTAAACAAGTCAGAGTGAGCTGGAAGAGAGCAAGAAGAGTAAGATGCTCTGGAGACTATGAGCAAGCATTGGAAGGACAGGTTTATTTAGTTAAGAAAAGATAAAAAGTGATAGGGTCCAAGTCTTCAAATGTATTAAATTTTTTCTCGTTCTCCATGTCTGCTGAGAGAAGGGCAGTTGGTATTTCCTGGGGAAGAGCCATTTTTGGTAACCTGTAGGCCTAAAAAAACGTTTTTACACCTCATGTAACAAGCAAGTCTTTGTGGGAATGGTTCAGAGGCGTGTTGTGCGTGCTGCTGAGTGGTGCCGGGCGCTGTGCTGTAAGGCAGGAAGGCAACTGGCTGGTGGTGGCATATCTGTCCTGTTCCTGGTTAAGCCATTGGGTTGTTTGGTAACCACAGATGGGCCACTTCTTGTATCTGTTGTAAATATGTGTGTCTTTTCTTAGCATCTCACAATTTGAGTGTTCAAAAAATCCAATACCAAGCAAACCAGTTAAAGGTGTGAGCGCATAAATAAGTATGTGAATTTCAAGTACTTTAAAATTGCTGTTTTAAATATGGCACTTCACTGATTTGATACAAGTATTTATCTAGAGTCCCAAATGCATATTCTGAGAATTAATTTGTTAATATTTCTAAGTGCCTTTGTTTAAAGGTTTGGAGCACTGCATTTTAGTATGTTGGCAAAGAACTGCAGAGGTGAGTTCATATTTGTTCTGGTTTCAAAAATGAGGATGGTTTCAGCACTCCCACACATGGCCATTAGAAACTTTTTCATTCTTGTTTGTATCTCTTTGCCTCCTTATTCAACTGTGAGTCAGCTTTATATATGGAAATAAAGTCATTTTCAAGTGTTGAAGAACTAAGGAAGCAAGAGATTAGAAGAGGGAGGAAGAGAAGGATGAGTTCATCAAAAACCAGATGTTTGGAGCTTTATCAGATGGAGTTATCTCTAGGGTTAAATAGCTGCTTACAAAATGTAGAGAAAGTCATCCACATTTATAATGAAAGATTATGGCTTTACAGGCAATGCTTGCTAAAGTCAGTGGGAGGTTTTCCACTAGCTTCACCGAGCTTTGGGTCAGGTCAGCTTCCCACAGTGAGTCTCCTTGGTCAGGAGCCTTCATTGGTGACCAGCCGGTGTTCAGGTGCCTGTTGTTCCAGTGCAGTTACAGGAATGAATTCCAAAGATTTCCTAACCATCGTTCCCACTTTTACGTCCTTGCCAGGTTCTCAGATGTTTCCTTTACCATGTCAGATAATATGAAAAGAACCTCAAACTTGAGGCTTACACCAAGCTATTGGCAGCTGAATAAGGAAGGTTTCTCATGCATCGGAGTCTGAGGAGAAGATTTAGCTAAGTCTGTTTCCTCACCTTCTGGTGCTCTCACCGTTCAGGAATTCTTATTGCATTTATCCCTGTAGCTCTACTAAGGATGTGATTGTTTTAAAGCCAGAGTTATTGAATCAAAAAATAAGTACCAGGTGCTGCTTTCTTCCATGAGGCTAAATTTGTTCTTTCTACAGCACAGTTCTGACTTGAGTGATCTCCAGTTGGTGTTTTCTCCACGCGTAGTGCTCTGCTGTTAATTTGGGATTGTTGAGCAGTTTAAAAACCATGTGTTTTGGATGAGGCCGTGACACGTTTGTAAAAACAAATGGATTTTAAACTGCTTAAGTTTCTAAATTAACCTTTAATATCTTCAGTCTTCTCAGTATACCATCAAGCAAAATACTGTAGCTTCTAGTAGGATTAAAAAATCCCTGAAACCAATAAAGTAAAGAATTTTAGAACTTACTGGATTCTCTAGAGGAAACCTAAGTAATCATGGGGCATTTCAAAATGTCATTGCGTATGGTGAGGGCTTCTGTCTTCGAGTACTGATAATGGGGAGTAATAAAAATACGGTATTGTTTCTGATACCTACTGGTATTTTGTACCGTACGTACAGAATGTAGTACAAGAGAGATAATAAGGAAGGGTTATGAAGATGTGAAGTATTGAATTTGAATAGTTTAATAAGTCAGGTTTGGATATTAGTCTAAATTTGACATCTTAAATAGATTTAATGATCACTTGAACAAGAAGCTATTATGGAAATCACAGCTGTATTCTGAGAATGTTTCGATATGCTTGTGTGGTGGTGGTGGTGTTGCTGGGTTTTATTTTTCTCTTCTTTAAACGAAAGGTAACTTTTTCCTTAAGGGAACTGTATTTTTATGTATACAAAACTGTTATGCCATTTTATCCAATCAAACATTACAGTGTAGCTGCACAAGTCCATTGTATTGTGGTATCATGGTTTTAATCCCATTGTGATAAAGCTATTAGTTTATTGAAAGAGTGTTCATCACACACGCGTCAATAAGTGTAGTAACTCTTTCTATAGATAATTTCTTGATTACTCTTCTATTTCTTGTTATTTCATTGTAAGCAAACAAGAAGGAGCACAGTGAAAGCAAAGGAACATGAATCTGAAATGAGGAGGGAATGCTTTTTCATGATACAGACAACCACCCTGTGAAATTTTTTACTTTATGGAGGCATGTGTACATATTATACTTTTTTTTAATCCAACAGTTTCTAAAAACCTCATGCAGTATTTATAGGTACTTATTCTGGAATGTGATAAAACAGTATGCTTCAAGGCATCCTTAATATCCAGAACCACGAATCCACGAGAGTAACTGGTACCCTGGTTGCATTTTGCTTTGCTTTGAGGCAACAGCATTGGTCTCTGGGGGGGTTGACTACTTACATAAATTACTCGCAGACAATTTGCCAACAGGAGAGGATGCAGAGTTTGTCAAATGTACTTAATTATTCACGTGGTCGTAAGTGGGATGATGTTAGGGAAAGGGTGTTGTAGGGCTAGTGAAAGGTGATGTGATGCTGTGAGCTCTGTGCCATGCTGTCTGCAGGGTTACCCTGTGTTCAGTGCAACAGCTAGTGCATGCCCCCCACCCTCCCCCCAAACAAAGAAGGATGTGGATATTTTTTACCACAAGCCCAAAGCTCTAAGATATTATACTTACAGTGTATCCTTAATTAGGCTAAACTTGTGCTTCAGGGAGAGAATTGTTGCTTGCTTTTGTTCTTAATTCACAAGGGATCTTCTTGCTCCTTTCTTTACGGCATTTGTAGCACGTGAAGTCACACACTCTTTTTTTCAGATGGGTATGTGTTTTGGACATAGACCATCTCTTCTGGTGATTACTGGGAAAAGCTTGCTTTAAATTCTGTGTCTTTTGACATGTTCTTTTGAGGGGGAAGAAACAGGGACAGATGGCTGCTAGTTGAATAGGCTTGTTTTTTAGTTTGTTTTTTATTTACTCTCTCATGCAGTGAAAAGGACTGAAAGATGATACAGAAATAAAGAGGTGGATGAGAAATAACTTTCCATTAATTTATTGCCTTATTTCATACTTTTAAAAAGATAAAATGTGTTCTTTCTCCCACCCATCTCTTGTTGTAAATCTTAAATGAATTGCGTAAGTAAGATGAGCTTCGTCTTCAGAAATGCTGTGGGTTCATGTTAGGGGCAGGTTATGCATTTAGGGTGAGAATCAAGCATATATATTTAGAAGAACTTTCCTCCAGCGATTTTAGCCCCCAGTAGCAGTGGATGCCACGGAGGTGACAAGCCCAGCTTTAGCCCATGATCCTGGTCTGAGCTGAGACGAGGCACGAGCCCAGCGCCTGCTCTCCTGCCGGCACGGCACGGCTCAGATCAGCTCAGTGTCCCCCACCGGTCTGCGGGCAGGGCCCCCTCATCTCCCCCTCTGTGACACTGCGGGGGCAGACGGGGTCCCCCTTTGACAGAGTGGGCACCTCGCTGGGGTGGCTTTCACCACCCAGGCTGATGCCAGAGCTCGGCTGTTTGGGATTGGAGGTGGACGGGAACTCGGGCTGTGTTCCAGGTCTGTGTTTCTTGCCTCTGTTATGGATTTAGGTAATTAATTCTGTCAACATTTTTGGATTTATAGAAACTGGAAGTGATTGTATATGTGGGAAGGGAGTTGGGGACCGTGTGGGTTTACAAACAAAAGCAAAAAATGGTGCTTAGGTTAAGATAAAATATTTGTACTACTACTTGCATGCGTACGGTAAAGGGCTGTACAAAGACAGCAATACCAAGCTATTGTGTTAGCTTCTGGAAATTGTGCACATGAGTCGGGGACTAGGCTTCTCAAAGCAAACTTTGATCAACCATTAAAACCTTGTCCCAGGGGGCTGGATTTGATCCCACTCTCTGTACAGCACTGTTTGCAACTGGAAGAAAAATTGGGACTCTTTTGGCAATTGCTGGGCAACAGCTGATTCAAAGCAGACAGAACGGATGAGGTTAATATCAACAGACTTAAGGTTCTGCATCTGAGCTAAATATTTGAGGCAGCCCAGTTTCTCATTCCTGGAGAGGAATGGACACCCTTAGGGTGAGTTCATCTGACCTCTTTTACAGCTTACTTCAGGATGAGATGGAGTATAGCCTAGACTAGCTGCACTGGCTAATCTCCATTGATGAGAGAGAAACAGAGGTGACCAGTTCTGAAACAGATGCCAGTGGATCCCGTTCTGCATGTGATTTACCTCACACTGTAAAAGTAAATTTTTATTTGAAAGATTATTTTTTTTTTTTAAATGAAATAGAATGTTGCCTTTGTTGCCTTAAAAATGGTCATTTGTATATTTGGAAGAGAAACGCTAAGTGGTATTTTATAAAGTCAACGGCTTCTCAGTTTGACCCACAGAGCAATTTTACATGGTCCCAGGAAGATCCTACAGAGCCATAATTATGCTTCGGAAGTATATTTGGGTCGTAGACAGTATGTCATGAATGCAGATAGTCCCATGTTAGCTTTTTTCAGAGTAAAATTGGGTTTGAGAACCTTCCATGAAATTTTATGGTTAAACCAACAGTGTCATCTGCCTTGGGTCTGACACTGGTATCTAGTTGCCTTATGTGGTACCTTTCCCATGGGTAAACCTCTGCAAAGAGGCAGCTGTACCTTTTCTTGCCACGCGTTCTCAGACCTTGAAGCGTAACAGGTCATGCCACATGGCACTGAAAAGCCAGCCTAAATCTGGGGGAACAAGCATGACGTGGCGTTAATGAGCACTGAAGGATTGGAGTTGTCTTTACTGCTCTTTGCAGTCGAGTGCCTCTGTACCCCATTCCCTCGTGCAGTGTGCAGCGTCTGGGTGTTATGGCCATCCTGCCCTTACCACTCTTCAAGGTATCCCGGCTCCCTCTGGGCTTGGAAGAGGAAGGCTCTCTGTATACATGGCCAGCCTCTGAATGGGGGGCTGGGGAAAGGAGCCATCCCTTGAATATAGGCTATTAAAGTAAATGCCTTTGCAGGTTTGCAGAGAGAATAATGGTGAGCAACAACTACTGAGACTGTTTCAAATGAAATAACATTTGAAGCAATGCTAGCAGTTCATTTTTAGTGCATTATAAAAGAATAAAATTATGTTCACCAGTTTCTGATAAGTTAGAGAATGAAGAGACACACGTGCCTTGTTAACCAGCCCTATACAACACACAATATTTCCATGATTTTTGATAAGTCCTCTGTTGATCTCTCTGCTTTTGGGCTTTTTGGAACCAAAACCTCAGAAATGTTTTCTGCATATGAAAGCTTTCTCCACCAAATATAAAAATGACATTAGCTTTTTCTATTCCAACCCATTTTAAGCTCTGATGTTTAAGACCTTCATTAGATGACAGAGGGATTTTAGGTCAAGCACTGCCTGACTTTCATGATGATTTCCATCTGAAGGGTCTTGCATAGTGAAATCTCTTCATGTTTTATTTAAAATTTTAGTTGGACTCTTGACTCATGGAAAAATAAATAAAAATGAAGGGCTTACTAGGAGTGCCACTGTGAAAAAATTATGGAACTGCTTTTTCAAGTGAACTGCATGGCATTTATCCATGAGAAATATCCAGTTAGTGAGTGAATAAAGTTACTGCTCTAGTCTGACGTAGTAGGGGCAATATTTCTGTGACTATTGTACATGCAGATGTACAATACCTCTGTTTTAAGTTCACCTTTGAAGTAATAAAACATAAGTGGACAAAGTCTTCTTGTAATCCTGCTTTCGCATAGCTCTTTGCTGTGTTGCTCAAAAGGTAACATTACAGTGAAATAAGTATTTTCATTTCATCCACCCATAAGGGTAGGGGGAAATCTCTTTGCAGTTATTGCTGGTACTGAGTTAGTATTTCTAGTTTGCACTTCGGCAGGGACCAGAGGTGCGGGACGTGTAGCTGAAGGCTCGGGGAAAGGGTCTCTGCCAGAGCGCCGGCTCTGCGGCGAGCAGGGCTGTCCCCAGGAGCCAGAGGAGCAGAAAAAGAAGCCGTGTGTAAGCAGTAAAGGAGGGAAAGAGGAGAAAACTGGACTGTTTAAAAACCTAGCCCCCAAAAAGCGAAGGGTGAGAAAGCTTCAGTGGAACTGCAGCTGTGAATATGTATAGATATTTGGTTATTACAGCTTGGTCTGCGTATTTCTTGTGTTAGCTGAAGGGTTTATCCTAAATTGCGTGTGTCTGTTGGCAGTTTGTCTGTGCAGTAGTACGTCGTGGTGGCAGCGAATCCAGAAAACCATTGAAGATGAGAGTACCAAAAAAGCGCACGCTTGAGCCGTGTCCTCGGTGGTGCGGGGCGTGAGCAGCTGCACCCCTGAGGGTGCAGGCAGGGGGTTTGCCGCGGGGGCCGCGGGGCGGCCGTGCCCGGGAGCGTGCCCCAGGCTGCGGGCAGGGAGCGGTGCTCCGGGCAGCGGCGCTTTGCTGGGGTCGGACCCCGCAGTCTTCTCGCTGCGGCACACAGCCACCCGGGTATGCACCCAGCGGGTGAGCTCCAGGAGGAGCGCGGTGCGTGCGTGTGCTAAAATCATTTGCGCTTTTATATTACAACTTCCTTAAAGTTCTCAATGGCTGTGAGTTGGGGGTAATATTGTAATACCGATATTTATATGCTGTTTACCTGGTGTGACGGATGGTATATAAGCAAGCTTCTAGGAGTCTTACTTCACTCTGCATTTTACCAGAATGATTTTGTGGATGTGAATTCTTTGCATAGGATTCCTATTATGGGCTGAATTGAATATTAAATTACTCCTCAAACCCTCAAGGCAGTACATCAGCTTCACTCATACTGAGCAATTTGTGCTGTGCTGTATGTGCCATGTACCAGCTTCAGTTTCTGAATTCTCCCAGGGCTAGGATTTTGCTCCATTCATTTTCATTTTTCTTGTTCAAAGTCGGAATGTTTTACTAAGGGTGAAAAATATTTTTAATGAAGTATTTTAATTTGTTCTTATGTTACAGGCTTGTATTCCCCCCTCCCCTCATCCGGATTTCACCAGATGTTTTAAATATTTTCTGAGTATGTGTGCTCTCAGGGTTTTTCTGCAAATCCAATTGTGTTTAACAGGCACTGAGTCCTTGTGAATCAGTGTTGTGTTTTCTCTACTTTATGCCTCACAGATCTGGCAGAGGTCCTGAGTTCTAGGACAAGAGATTTTCAGCGTTTTTTGTATGAAAGCAGATAAGATTGGTAAATAGTTAGAATTTCCTTGGAAGGAACAGGGTTTCAGACCTCTGTGGGAGGAAGGCATTTCATTGACCACGTTTTGTAGAATTTAGTAAGTTCAGTAAGTAATTAAATCCAATCATGCATCTTACGCTGTATCAAAAGTGATGGCTTTTGTAAGGAAAGCTGTACTTGTGTTTTTTCTTCACTTTTCCTACCTTTTTTTTTTGAACTGCAGAGAGTGGCATATGTAACATGTAAAGAAAATATGGTGTTTCCTTGGAAAAAGTTCTTGATCTTAAAGTCATAGTTTTAGCAAGATGGGTGGTAATTTTCACTCAGGGATACATGTACTTAATTCAGAGTTTAATTTTCACCTTGACCAGCCAAATTAAATGTATTTGTTTCATTTTAGCCATAACTATTTTCTTCCTTTTTTCACTTACACTGCAATATAAATTGTTTGTTCTGTTTCCTTACTTGATTTTTTCCCTATTATTTTTTTCTGTCATTTACTTTATGACACCTGAAGGGCCATTTTTAACAATGAAAAGTGAGGAAGTGTCAAAGGTACGGCTGCTGATTAAGGCTCTTTGTGTGCTCTATGCTTTCTGTCTGTAGTTATCAGGCTGCAGAACGTGAGATGCTCAGCATGTGTGACGGGGACGAGGCTTTAAGCCGAGAGAAGGTTAGCTGGTGACTTGATGCTTCTTCCTTCTGTTTCCATTTGCTGACTTTCAGATTGAGAACCCGGTGCAGCTGGGTTAACTTGATGCCTCATGGAAATTTTAGAGAAGAGACAACCATTTCATATCAGTCCGTGAGCAGAAACAGAGGGAGAAAGGAAAAGAGAAGGCGTGAAGAATTAAAGAACAAAGAAGCATGGCTCAGAAAAGGGGAAAAGAAAAAAAAAAAAGAAACCAAAAAAACCCAAAAAAGAGGAGCTAGTTGGCAGGGAATGCTTACCTCCCTGGGGACAGATAAAAATACATAACTGTTTTGTTGATGTTATTTTGCCATATAAACAATTACTCTAGGAGCCATGTAAATGATGTATGATTATGAGAGAGGAGTGAGTAGGTTTCTGCTGCCCTCCCTCGCTCCCTTTCTTTCTTTTTGCAAAACTGAAGCATCTGAGACCTGGTCCATGCCAGAAACTGCAAAAAAAGGTTAAAAATATGAAAAGGAAGGATAATCCTACATGATTACACTTTTGTTATTTTTCAAGTGTTAATCACAAAATGAAAAATGGTATTGTGTGTAATCTTAGATTTGTATAAGTGCGTGATGACATTTTGAATTACCTTTCCTGAAACACAAACTGTGGATGTCTCAGACATAGAAGACATTCACTGAATTGCAGAGCTTTAAAAATGACAGTCCTGGGGCTTTGATGGATTCTCTTGTCTCCTGAAGTCTTGAAATTAAAGTCAATATTTTTCTGTGTTTCCAACAGAAGTTAAAAGACTAAATGCAGACATTATTGCAGAGTGTACCTGGGCTTATATAGGTGTTTGACAGGATGATCACAGGGTGTCTTCTGGATTTGAGTTATGAGGCTTGTTTGGAGTCTCGCCGTAGTGCTGCAGTGTGTGTAGCGAATGATTCTTCGCATACTTGGACTTGCGCTTTTCTCGTTTAACATTCTTCTGTATTTGTTTTCTTAACATTTTCTTTTTTGGTGCAGTTTTTCCAGCTGCGCGTGCTCTCCCTCTTTACAGTGTCCATTCCAGATGGGTCTGTAGTCTTCCCATCCCATATGCCATAGCCTCTCTTTCTCTAGCTATACTGCTGTAATACCCTGTTCTCCTGCAAACCCTCCAGCAACCTGGTTTCTCGTTCATCTATGCCCTGTTTTGACTGTAGGTGGAGAGTCTGGGGTTTTGGTGGATTTTTTAAAAATTTTTTTGTCTTGGTTTTTTTTTTTTTGTTTTGTTTTGTTTTTGTTTTTGTTTGTTTGTTTGTTTTTTAGGAGAAAATTAGCTTTAAAGGCCTTTTGCATTTGTTTTTTAATTCAGCTTCTCTTTAGTGGGGACTAAGGAGGATGGACAGCATCTGATTCCATCAGCACGGTTTGGGCTGGTCTTGTTCTCCTGCTGGACTGGCTGGTGACTGAGCTGCTACCCAGGAAAACGGGGCTGATAAAAATTCCGCATTAACTTCTTATACTTTCTTGGCCCCTTAACAGAAACTGATCTGTTTTGGCTCAGCTAAAAAATGGACATGTTGAGCCTTTTCTTCCCAGAGTACTTCTCCTCTTTACTGTACTTCATGGCCAACTGCTGGCGTAGCTGTACCACAAAAAATTCCTGAGACTGTATTTTGCAACAATGGCTTCGAGTGTGGTCTGACTTAATTAGTAGGAAAAAACAGCTTATATCTCTGGCTGTATTAGGGGCTTCATGCTGTTGTGGCGTGACTGCTTATTGTTGCACCTTCAATGCAGAAGACATCTGTAAGGTAGGGTTTTTTTTGAAAGAAAAATAGGTTAAAGATGTAAGCCACCACATAAATGCTAAGTATGATTACAAAATGCAAAAGTGATGATGATATAAAATTCTGTGAGGAAAGCCGTGCAAGAATGCCTGTGGGCCTAGGTTTTTATCCCTTTGCTTTTACAGCAAGACACTAAAAATGCTTATGCAATATTAATTCAGGATATACAGCAGTTGGCGTTTGGAAGCATTCAATTTTCTTCATAATTGTTCTCCATTCACTTGGCCGATTATCAGTAATTTCAGGGAATTAGAGATGCTCCTTTTAGAAGTTTCTAGTGAACTCTTTACAATTTTCAAACAATAACAAACCTGCCACTTAGGCAGCAATTTTCTCTCTCTCTGTCCTCACACAAATGTTAGATCACTGTTTGGAAAGGCTAGACAAGCAAACTGCCATGTAGTAAATCAGTAGGAATTTTTTTTTAAGCCTCATGCTGCTGAATGAATTTTGATCCAAGAATTTTTTGTGTTTGTTTTGTTCATGCAAAGACATTTATCCTCCCGTTTGGGTCCGAGGAGGTTGTTTTTTCTTGGTAGCAAGATCTGCAAAAGTATATTTTGTTAAAGAACTTAATGCTATATTTTTGTGGATTAAGCTTGTATTTCTTTAGTCATCCCCAGGTGAGTCCCACAAGAATGTAATTCAAAGCGTGTGATGTCCAGGTCTTCCCTTTTCCTCTGCTGTAAAATGAAAAGGGAAACAAAATTGTTAAAACCCCTCAGGAATGGGCTCGTGAAGTGCCATTTAGTGAAAAGGTGGCTTTCTGTCCTCTCTGGCTACATCGCCGGACTTCCTAAAGCACAAAGTGTGCACAGGAACAAGAGTTGCAAACCTTCTGTGGCCAGAAAGGGTGTGGAGAGGGACTGTTTGATGGGGATGTCTGCGGCAGCGTGATTCAGTGACCCGGTGCGGTATGTTATGTACCGACCTATGGATGACGGATGTGCTGAGCAGCAGTATCTCCCTGGCTTTAGCAGGCCAAGGAGACCCAGTGTCCTAGTGCTGTCCCTGTGCCAACCAGGAGTGAGGAGTGTGGACATCTGAATGAGTGTGGGCGTAGGTGGCTTTGGCTCCTGTTCCTCTCAGGGTAGCTGCTTCCCCGCCCTGCGGAGGTGCTGCTGATGAAGAGGAGCAGCAAAGCTCACGGAGATGTATAACTGCTTTTCTCTCCAGCTATGTGGAAACAGCACAAATGACTACACTTCATCAGTGCTTTTAGTCCAGTAGTCACATTTGGGGTAACCCAGTTGCTTCTGAGGAATGTGTGAGCAACCTTGCTTTACACAAACTGTTTCGGTAATCTCAGAAAAAGCAAATATACCTGTTGAGTTTGTTTTAATGTGTCCTACATTAGAATTGCCATAATAATCACATAAAAAGTGCAACAGTGCTTAGATTTCAAGAACTGATAAAATCTGGGTGACTGAGGGGTGCTTGATGCCCAGCCTGCCCTCCTGTCCAGCAGCAACGTCTTTTATAAGACCTGTGTCCCAAGAGTTGTTCCTTCACAAGTGGCCTTTCCTCTTGCTGGCTTTCGCGTGATGAAGAGCAGCCCCTCTCTCAGAAATGTTATGTTGTGGAGAGGAGGGGACACCCTCTGCTATTAAGATTCAGACTTGATTTCCCATATGTGCTTAGGCTTGGCTCCCTTTTTAAACCTTTTGAGGAGGTCTGCATTTTGCATATGTGTTGTGTGACCAATGGATAAGTTTTCTCTGCTCCTAAATTTGAACTTTGAGTCTAAGAGAAAGGGTGTTAAGCGTCCTTTGGAAGTATTTCAAAATGCTTTAAAAATAAATAAATCCAAATCTCATCTGAGACACAAAAGTGAACTATGTCATGAATTAATAACTTTTAAAATAGTTTTACAAATTCCAGAGAAGAAACACAAAGTAATGAATTTGTTCTCAGAAGGCTATTCAGTTTCAGAAACATTTAAGAAATATTTTTAGTGTTCATGTGAATGATATGGAAGATAATGTTTCAGTTTCTGGACAGACAAGATCCCAACTAAAACATGCATGTGTGCATGAATACAAATTTACTTCTGTTCTGGGGTGACCTTAAAAACATCTGCGTGAGGGTTCTCTGTTTTAGATAGCCATTTTATTTGTAGTGATGAGTAAGTATCTTAGATATTATTTAACATGGTGGACTTTTTGACACCTCATATGAAATACTAAATACACTAGCTCTCATACAGTTGTTAAAATACTCTGCTTTCAGAGATTACATAAGCATAGGCAACTCTGCTCTCTTATGTGAAATTTAAGACAGCTACATTTATTAAACAGTAAAGTAGTTTTTTGTCAGAAACACAGTGTTTAATGTAAAAATAATGTCGTTTGGCAAAATGTATGTGAACAGTTTCTTAGAGCTAACTTTCAGATTTTGAACTAAGCACTTCAAAAAACAGAGGCGGTTTCCTGCTAGAAGCACATTGACTGCTTGATGCAGACTGCAGAGAAGCTGATGATCTGTGAGAGCCCGTGGATGTTCTTCTCGCGGTCACTTGTACATCTTCCCCATGTTTATTCTGTGAATGTCTGGGTGCTGTGTACAAACCTCATAAGGATGCATGGATTGCAAAATCAATATGCTAGGGAGGTTTTTATACCGGAAGGCTTTCTAAATTCTAATGTAAGGTAAAAATGATGATACTAAGACTTGTTCCCTACAATCCATTGCTCTCAGGTGGGTTAAAGAAATAACTCCATCAGTACAGGAGATGGCTCTCTTATCCTGTGGCTTTCTTTTAGTGGTTATACAAGACAACTTTCTTCCTTTTGAGAAGCAGAAAATATCTGAATTGCATTTCACGGAGCCTTTGTGGAGAACTTAAGTTAAAAAATATTATTAGAGTGAATTTTATTTTTGGTTGTAGCAGCAGCATCTTACACATACGCAGCTACAGGCTGGGCAGGGGAGGCCTGTGGGTGCTGAGGATTGGTCACCATAGTGCTCTTACAGCTGTCCTTTACATGCTGACTGTGGCATCAAAGTGGGGCACTTACCTGTCCTCCTTTGGATCTCCACATTGACAGTTGGACAGACAGTGACCCTTCCATGTTCCTGGTTTGCTCCTGGATATATTTTCTGATGGACTGAGGTTGTTAGCCTTGATGCTGCAGGGGCTGTGTCTGGGTGTGTGGCACTCAGGAAAGCGAGTCCTCTGTCCATCAGCCCACATGCAGGCAGCCCTGGCCACGGCCTCCTGTGGACTAGAGGAACTGTAGTTCCGTTGTTTCCCCGGTTTCTCTTCTGTCCATCCTCTGTAGCGGTTTTGCCGGCTTGTTATCTTTCGGCAGGGAGGCCTCGGAGAGAGCGAGGTGTATGCACCATGAGGCACTTAACTGGGTTCAGGTGCAGAAGGAGATATTCAGTTGCCAGATCAGCTGTAACATCATTTTTCTTCTGCTCTGTGGAAAATGCAATCTGTTGGAATGGCTTTGCAGACTACTCTTGTCCAACAGAGTACTTGCAGGGCTTTTCCTGGATACCCTCTCCTGGGCTATTGATTTTCCTTTGAATCCGTTGGGATTCCTCTTCAAGCAACAGCCTCCAATTATTCATACTAATGGAAGAGGACCAAGTAACATACACTGTTTCTCCCTCTTGTTTTCTCCTTTCAGTGTAGCAATACATTTTGGGCTGCAGAAAAATAAATATCTTATTAATCTCCTTTGAAGAATGAAACAGAATGAAAACTCCTTAATAGTATACATAACATTAATAATAATAATATATTTTAAAATAGTAATAATGTTCTAAAATAAAATGTGTCCACCTCATGTTCCCTTTCTGTGTGCAGATATTTCAAATTGTTGTAGCACATTCTAGGATGAGACAAGGAGGGAGGCTTGTGGTGTGGAGACAGCTTGGAAAAGTTAGCTGCTGGGAACCTGACAAATTCTGGCACGAAGTATATACCATAGTATTTCAGTAAATATCTTCTGTTAGTTCTGGCTAAAGCTGTTTCTCCCCTAAGAAAGATGATCTTCATCTCTGGGCTAGAACCAATCACAAATTGTAATGAAAATTGGCAACCGCAAGCATGAAAAGTCATTGATCCAAAAATTCATGAACTGTCTTTCATGTAGTGAGATTTCTTTTTGAACTTCAGCTGAGATTCTTTGTATTTGCTTATTCTTGGTTTTGAACTTTTAAGAATAATTTTTGACTCTCTTCAGCCTTGGCAACGTGAAATAAAAAAAGAAGTGAGAGGTATGTAATTAAATATGCAGCGTAACCGCATGTTTCCAGAGTTGTAAAAGGGAAGAGAGAAAGGGGGGAGGGAGAGGAGAAAAAAAGAGAAGGAAAAAAGAAGAGAAGGAAAAAAGAAAAGAAGAAAAAAGATAGATATTGCCAAAGTTTCTCCAAAGTGTAGAAAATTTTCTGCGTTTCCAGAAGAGAACAATGAAGGCTCCCCGTTGCTGTAAGGGACTTTGTAAAGTGCATGTAGACAGGAATGCTCAACTTTGCACGTGTTTCAAGCAGCATCTAGGTCTGTTACTACTCATTAGGCATGGTTTTAAAAAAGAAGGGAATATAGTTTACTATTATAATATGATTCTAGTAAAGAAGAATTAAAGATGTCTGTTGGTCTGTCACCCCTTGGAGAGCAGCAGATGTTTTGTTTTATTGTCCCACTGTGGGCGTTATCTGAACAATTTAACTAACAACTTCCAGTGTAGTCTAAATTGCCTTACTCCCTGTTTGGCTACTGGGAACACTGGGGTCTACTGCAGAAAGTGATCTTTAACCTTCAGAGTTAATGAGAAGATTTCAGCATGTTGTGCTGATAGCTGGAGCTTCTTATTCCCCACTCCTGTAATTGGAAAGAGCTTGTTTGGATGCCGTTAGGTTTCTGTAGTCCCCAAACTTCGCAGCTTCCCAGACCATTCTCCGACCTACCCCCAGTGAAAGGTCAGGCACAGCATTGCATCTTTTTGCAGAGAGCCGTGCTACCTGCCCTCCCGTGTCATGGGCATGGCAGCTCTGCTGCCGTGCATCCCCTGTGGATGAGGAGGGCTGGTGGCATTTCATCTCGTTACTTAAACACGCAAATACTTGATTTGTCTTTGGGGATTCACCTTGATACTTGTAGCTGAATGACAGAATATAATATTCTTGAGATCTTTATGTTCTGTGCTTTGCCTTTAAGCTGTATGAGTCCCTGCGTGCAGAAGACCTTTCTGCTAAAAATTGCGTCTCTGAGCACATGGGGTGGCACGACATGGCCTTTTCCTGGTTCTGCTTGAGATCTTTTACTCTTCTTGGTCATCAGCGGCAGATATGAGTGCAGCAAAACGTTAACCCGCAGATATTTGATAACACTTTAAATAAGAGCGTGTTTCATGAATGTACCAACATGTTTCTAATAATCCTAGTAAATGTTTCTGTCATGGAAACAAGAACAAGTGTCATTAAAATTGCAGAAGCTGTTAGTAATTTTTAATAGTTGTTCAGGACTGTGTTCACTCTATCTTATTATAGATGTTAGTTGTAATTTTTTTTTGCCATGTTGGAAACTCTGTGTGCAGTAGAGGCTGTTCCTTCCCACATGTTCTTTTTTCTTTAGATTTTGTGCATATAGCTATGAAAAAACCCTTTAAATGATTGTAACCAAGTTTTCTTGGTTGTCATAACTATTATGCTTCAGTTAACAATCTGTCTAAATAATTTCTGTAATGAAGCTATGTGGCTTGTGGGTAACACAGGTTCAGATGCACCTCCAGGTGCTAATATCCCCAAATCATTGCCTTCTCTAGCCTCAGAGTGGCCTGCGAGCTGGATGTAAGCAATCATTTTTATATCTCAGAAAAACCCCAGCTGGATTTTTGACAATTCCTGTACTTCTCCGCAGTGGAGCGAGGCTGGAGTTGGCCATGCTCACCCCAGCCTGCAGGGAGGAGAGGCCGGGTGTCCAGTCCCTGCTCCATGGTGAGGAGGTTCTGCTCCGCAGAAACGTGGAGGTGTGCCAGGTTACCAGCCAAACGCTTTCAAAGATGGAGTATTCATCTGATGACTGGCACAGAAATACCTCTTCCCTCACTGTTTCAAACATAAATGAGGTAAAAAACCATCATTCACACCTTGTTCACAGTTCGCATAGTTAAGGTACCGATAGCATCCCACGGCTGCTCGTTATTTACCATACCCTGTGGAAATGCTGGACTATTCGGTGATGGTCCCATTGTGATGTCTTTACTAATCCAGAAGTTGTTTTTTTTCCCCCCTTCTAGACCCTAGTAGAAATGCCGTAGGTTTTCCTTTCCTTGCTATTTGCCCAGGAAATGGCCGGTGGGTAAGTTTCCTTCGCCAGGCAGGAACGGCAGAGGCGATGCTGATGGGCAGCACGGAGGCTCCGCAGCCCTCTGGGACAGTGCAGACCATTACCTTTTTGAAAAGTCAATTAGTGCTGTAATTCATGAGCCAGTGGGTGCGGCATTAGGTTCTGATGATGTGGTGGTGAATAGAGTTAGTGGTGGTGAATGGAGTCAAATCCAGCTGGTGGCCGGTCACGAGTGGTGTTCCCCAGGGCTCCGTGTTGGGGCCGGTCCTGTTCAGTGTCTTCACTGATGATCTGGATGAGGGGATCAAGTGCACCCTCAGTAAGTCTGCAGATGACACCAAGTTGGGTGGAAGTGTCGATCTGCTGGAGGGTAGGAAGGCCCTACAGAGGGATCTGGACAGGCTGGATTGATGGGCCGGGGCCAAGTGCATGAGATTCAACAAGGCTCAGTGCCAGGTCCTGCACTTGGGTCACAATAACCCCATGCAGTGCTACAGGCTTGGGGAGGAGTGGCTGGAGAGCTGCCTGGCAGAAAAGGACCTGGGGGTGTTGGTCGACAGCCAGCTGAACAGGAGCCAGCAGTGTGCTCAGGTGGCCAAGAACGCCAATGGCATCCTGGCTTGTATCAGGAACAGTGTGGCCAGCAGGACCAGGGAGGCGATAGTGCCCCCATACTCAGCACTGGTGAGGCCGCACCTCAAATACTATGTTCAGTTTTGGGCCCCTCACTACAAGAGGGACATGGAGGTGCTGGAGCGTGTCCAAAGAAGGGCAACAAAGCTGGTGAAGGGTCTGGAGCACAAGTCTTCTGAGGAGCGGCTGAGGGAGCTGGGGTTGTTTAGTCTGGAGATCAGGAGGCTGAGGGGAGACCTTACTGCTCTCTACAACTACCTGAAAGGAGGTTGTAGCAAGGTGGGGTCGGTCTCTTCTGCCTAGTAACAAGTGATGCGACAAGAGGAAACGGCCTCAAACTGCGCCAGGGCAGGTTTAGGTTGGATATTAGGAAAAACTTCTTCACCGAAAGGGTAGTCAGGCACTGGAACAGGCTGCCCAGGGAAGTGGCTGAGTCTCCATCCCTGGAGGTATTTAAAAGAGGGGTAGACGTGGTGCTTGAGGACATGGTTTAGTGGTGGACTTGGCAGTGCTAGGTTAACGGTTGGACTGGATGATCTTAAGGGTCTCTTCCAACCTTAATGATTCTATGATGGAGAGTAGGGAAGGAGAGGGGTTCCCGTACCAGCTTTGTAAGGACTTGTGTAACAACAAGTCCCGTGTTAATTACACGCTGAATTGCAATTAAGCACGTTTAACTCTTTGGCATCTGGATATCATCCACATAGGAATTCCCACCTCACATATGAGGTGATGTAGTGATGCACGAGGCTGTGTCGGCAACAGATGTTGATAGAAAGTTGATTCTAGTATAAGTCAGAAACGGCTATAGACTGACAAGTAGTTTTGAACCCCTTATATCTGGTACTGCAGAGTAATGGCACTTCTACCCACCCCTTTTCCTCATATAAAGGCACAGTGATGGCCTGGGGACCAGAAGGGGGTTGTGATATTGGCAACCACAGCAGGTTTTCTCCCACTGAAACTCACTGATGAAAGAACCGTAACGTGTATTATACACATTATGTCATTCCTGTTTCTTCCCAACTGAGCTCTTCAAGTTACAATCTAAATCCTATTGTTGCATCTATATTTTTTCCCTTCTGTCCAGGAAAAAGTTGCAAACTTCTTCCTCGAAGTGAGCCTTTCTGAGCCTACCCAAAGCATTTAGACCATAAATATTATAGTTTTCACATCACTGCATTATGTTCATTAACAGGAACAATTTTACCATTCAGTTTTAGAGAATTTTTCAAAGTTGTGGTAAGGAAAATATTGCCAAATTCCTTCCTGTGTCTCAGAGGGGTGAACCCTTATCAACTCAAAGCAGCTAGGAGTTTGCTCCTGCTATTGCAAACCTTTGCCTGCACTGCAAAATGACTTGTGAATGCAGATACAAAATACAGTGTCTTCATTATAATATAACGAAATATCAATCGGAGTCTTATTAGCAAGGCATGATCTTTGATGTAAGCAGAAAAACTTCAGCAGTAGCAAAGTTGATGATTCTTCTACTGTCACAAAAGTGTTTGAAGAAGTAACAAGCGGGATGCTATTTTGCAAAAAAATTGTAACATCTGGGGGACTAGAAGTGCATTATTCCTAGATTTGTAGTAATAGTGTGAAAATAGGTAAAGAGGTAATCCAGCATGTTTTAAGGAAAACTGTGAAGAATGTACCCAAAAAACTGAGACTGCAGCTCATTAAAACATACTGAAACATAATTTTTTGACAGAGACGAGTAGAACATTTGTAAGATCTGACATTTTTGTCTTTTCTTTTGGCATGCAAAGATATTTGCATTTTAGAAAAAAGCCCAGAGAAAGAAGATGGAGAGGGTGTAGGTAATTAAATTTTAATTTTGGTTTTAAAGATCTTTCTCTAATTAGCTTTAAAAGTCAGTGTCTAAGTAAATTGAGTTTCAAGGTGCAATCATCTTTTTCCTCCTGGATCTCAGTATTCAAAAGTAAGAAGAAAGAATATTAGAGAAATAGAAGGAAGATTGTTATTTTAAAGGCCTTTCAAGATAAGGATTTAACATAACCTCATTATTAAAATAGAACTGTGGCAGGTTGATGTTTTCTTATTTTTGAATTTCAAAGTCATTGAGCAGTCATGCTTGGGAAAATGGAAAACTTAGGTTCTATTAAAAGAAATTGAAAATGATACTAGGAAGGTAAGGACTTTTCATCTTTCTTTTGCTTTGTAATACGACTTTTTTTGGTGGCTTGGTTGCATTCTTTTCACTGCTGTCCATTCTTCCAGAGATGTTCTTACTTTTCTGTGAATCATTTTTGATCGTAGGCATACCAATATAGTGTCTCGTATTTCTTAAAGGTATGCTAGCATGCAGTGGGTTTTTGTTTGTACATTTTACACAGCCAAGTGTATTTTCTCTTAAATTTATGTGATGGTTAGGGACATATGCACACCTGTCAGATTTTGCAGGCTGAGTGTAAGAGTCCCACGACCCGCCTCGTTCATCTGCCATCTGCTAGACCACGTTCTGCATTTTTAGTGCCATGGTACGGCCTCTGCCCCGCTCCTGATGTGGCTGTCTGCCAGAGCTCCAACTGCATGGGGCAGTGGTATGAGGAAAACAGAGTTAATGTGATTTGTCATGATTTTAATGTGCGAATGCTTATAAATGTGCCATTTTAAAGCTAAAGAAATAAGCCAGCGGAGAACAATATTTGATAACATTTAAAATATATCTGTGAGGAAGTACATAAGCTGTTGTTTGAAGATGAATAGCTAGAGGAATAACTGAAAACAGTTGGGTTTGTACTTGAAGTAGTTATAAATATCTGGAATTGTGTGAAGTTAACAATGATTTTTTTTCTCTGTAAGAGAAACGGCAGTCTTGTTATTTAACCAAGAGTTCTGAATGTAGAGAAATTAATTTTAGAAGCTAGCATTTTAAGCATAAACATTTTCAAGTAGAGAGATGCTGATTAGCTAAACTATGTCATCTTATGCTTTCTTGCAATTTTGAAAGTGAGAGACGTGAACACTAGGTAGTTGGCATTTGTAGGTGAATGAGGCACAATTGATGTAATATTTGCAAATGTTAAATATTAAATGTTAAAGCATTTGATAGAAATTTAAGCATCTTGGAAATTCCAAGTTAACATGACCATAAACACTTCAGTATGGTTTGAAAATCAGCCTAGATATCTTAAAAGTGGGAGGCAACCTTAGTCTAGAGATTGTTGTCCAGTAGGATGTCATGAGGATTCCTGTTAGGTGGTTTTTTTTTTGGTTTTTTGGTTGTGTGTTTTTTTTTTTTTTTTTAAAACATCTTTAAATCTGGGAGAAGCAGAACTGTAAATAGTATGTTAATTAAATTTCCAGATGTTGATAAACTAGGAAAGGAGAATAATATGAATGGAGGAAAGCTAAATAACCCAATAGAGATGTAGCACCCATACTAGAAAAATACAGTTTAATTCAGCCTGAATAAATAGAAACTAACGTCTAAGAATATTGATCTAAACTGGACATACACTTTAATTAACAAGACAAAGATGCTGAAGTGAGGCTATAGAAAAAGTTTTAGGATTTCTGTGGATGTTCTGGATTCATACCATAACAACAAAATACCCAGATGTGATTATTGTTGACTATGTATTAGTGTCAAAGGTCAAAAAAAAAGACTGGGAGGGTACTCCTTGTAAGACAGCACTGAGGTTATTTCATAAGATAAATACACTATTCTGGGTGTCTTCTGAACAAATTAAGACCAGAATAATATTTACAGAAATGAAGAGCAATAGAGAATTAAGAGAGGCAGAGGTGAAGTTACGTGCTGCGCAGCACCGTTTAGGGGAGAAATGCTATAATTACCGGTGACACATGGAAGGAAAAGATAGTTTTGTAAGTGAAGGGGAGACAACTAGTAACAGGAGGATAAACTTGGGGAAAATAATACAAATTTAGAAAAAAAATTCTGAAGATTTTGACCAAGTAAAGAGTATTCACTTTGGGAAATGCTGCAAATTCTTTTATTAAACAGTCGTTAGTTGAAAGAGGAATGGATTCTAGGGGAGAGAAAAATACTGCTCGGGACCATGAAGAGAGAGTTGGTGGTGTATATACATCTTTTTCCTTTGCTGTCATGTCCAAAAGTATGTTTCTGAAAAGATCTGCAACTGGTGGTAGCTTTGCAGTGCTGCTGTTTCGCGTCCCTCCCAGCAGCCGTCTCTGTGTAGCATGCCTGAGTTTGCTTCTGCAGGACAGATGATGCAGTTGTCTGGGGAGTAGTTCTTCACCTCTTGGAACTGCTTATGTTCTTAATATTTTTTCTTCTCTAATTCAAGATGCCTACATTTGATTTGCACTGTTTTGTTAATCTTGTAGAGAAGTGCTGGCTTATGTTAGCTGCTGCTAGGGTTTAATGCAGTTTGTAGATAAGTTCACAATCAGCTGGTTTTTGTCTCTAACTGTTTTTCGTCTATCTGAAGGGAAAAAGCTTTGCAAACCTGTGTGGTAGTCCAGTTTCCAACAGCCTCAGTGGTCTTTGGAAGTTACCATCATCTTGTCTCTAGAGGTTTGCAAGAATGAAAGTTGAACCAATTTGGGGAGCTGAGCTTTCGAAGGTCATAAGGGATGTTTGGCTCTTGCTGTGTCCAGCTGAGTGGAACGAGGAGCTGAACGGAACCTACTGAAACTGGAACCAGAGTTCGGGCAGCTGTGCTGCAGTGTGAAACTCAAAGCTAATCTAAATATTTTTAAAAGCTATTTCAGTTAAATATAGACAAAGTCTTAACTTGTAGTTTCAAGTACTTTAAGCTGAAAGAAGCAGTCCTGCTTTCCTGAGCCCCAGGATGACCCTGATTCATCCTTCCTCTTGAGCTCCAGATGAGGATTTGAGTGGTACGATGAGCTGGATGGGCGACACAAGTAGTAAAACTGTTGAGTCTCTATCTCCCATCCCCAGACTGGTTTCGTGGTGCTGAGGTAGGCTCTCTGTACCTATTGCGAATACAACACAGCTCAACATACATAGATCTCTACAGGCTAACTCTCAGAAACTCCGAGCAACTCCCTTGTGGAAAACTACTCTTTCCCACAGAGTTTTTTGGTTTTACTGAATCACCATTTTCCTGGTGTGCAAAGGGTGGGGGGAAGTCCTGTTCAGGTCTACTCATCAGTCATGGGCCTGATGGTCTGTGTGAGGTGGCCAGAAATGACTATAAGATCATTTTTCATTTCTGTGCCTTAAATTCACTGCACACCAAACTGTGCAAGCTTCCAATGGCACTGAGCAGCTGAAACATTGGTTTGAAATCTTCAGAGTAAAATTGTCTTGGCTATGCTATATAAATATATGTGTGTATTTTTCTAGTCATGCCCTCCAAGCTGACATCTGAGAGGAAATTGGTATGGGACGGTATATATTAGCTCTGCTCGGAGACCACCATCCTTTGTGCTGAATGCCTGCATGCAGGACGACATATTCAGCTTTATGGATGAAATTTGCCAGATCCTCAAATGCTTTTGCTCTTGAGCATATTTGAAAATCAGAGAAGGTGATGACCCTTTTAAAATAAAAATGGAATTGCTGGCAGGAAGGAAAGGTATAACTCTGTGTTCTTAACATTTAAAGATGGTTATAAAATGTATATTGGCTGTTTTTATAATTTATAGTGAAACTGCTGTTGCTTTTAATAAAATGAGACTTCCAGTCAGAATTTCATGATTATGAATGTGAGCATTTTGTTATCCAGCTTGGATTTATCCTACAAATAACCATTTTCTAGCAGAACTGTGGCTATATACATAAGTTAATGGGATTCTCTGTCACACATAATTCTTTCTGAAGTTATAGTGTTGGACTCGTTGCTGAATACTTCAAGTCCTTGAATGTGGCTCAAGAACTGAGTTAGTGTAACTTTCATGATTTTTAATTTAATTTTTCCTTAATTCTTAGACTTTTAAAACTTCCTGTAATTCCTTATTAGATTTACCGTTTCAAGTGCTTATTTAAAAGGCACCTTAGCTGCAGAAGCAAATCAATATTTACAGTGCATTAGTGCCACAGAGAATTTGAAGCCTTGTGATTAGAGTTCATTGCTGTTTTATCCACTCTTCAAAGAAACCACAGACTTCAAACGATATCAGCCATCATCCTGGAATCAGTGACATTGCATCGGTCCCATGCGTACTTCATCTTGTGGTTTAATTATTAAGTTCCTTTTCTTTGATTTTCCTTTAATATTTCAGATTATATCCTCTTCAAATCTGTAAATTCAGGTAAACCAGAAGATTGTAACCAACAATATATTGGTAGAAAAATCTGTTCAATATATTCTTTTTTGTTGTTGTTTTAATGGGAGTATCAAAACCGAGTTAGAGTGGTCTCTCAGAATAGAATTGGAGACAGGAATGTGGGAGATTATATTTACAACTTGTGGTTAATATAGTGTGAATAAGATTTAATTTTCGGATTAATACCTGGAGCGGTATTGACCATTGCCAAGCAGCATACACTAGAGCTAGCTCCATGTTCTTGTCTCATTCCAGCAAGGAAAAAAAAATTACCATATGCTTAGATTTCTAGTTTAACTGGGAAATACATAGATCCCACACACCCGAATTACTGTCTTTTATAATTCACTTTATTGTGAAGTTTGGTTAGTAATACAAATAACTTTTCCTTATGTATGGAACCATTTTTATAAGGAGAGGCTAGAATTGATCATGTTGTATCTTTGTATTGACAGGATACTTTTTTTTTTAAAAGATTTGCAGGAGTGTTCAATAAATATCTGAAAATACCTCAATAACTAACCTTACTAAAATGAAATAGGTCATATTGAAGGTGGCTCATCAGTGAATAGATTTTGTAGAGAAACTTCTCACGTTATTGTTTTCTCTGGAGCATATTAATATTTGGGAATTCCATTGCATCATTAACTTTCTGTACTGTGAAAAGTGTCTGCTACTTTGCATGGTGCAAACTGTCAGGTTCTTGCTAGAAAGCAAAAGGCAAGGCAGTGATAATTGCTCGCTCGCCTCCAGAAGTGCTGACTTGAGTTCCAGTTTCTTCCTTTTTCTTTGTTGGCAATTTGGCTTCTCTTCTTACAGAAGTTCACCGCACTGAACTTTTGTTTTGTCAAGTAATTTCAAGAAAGGGTGTAAAAATACAAGAACATTTTGCTATCACCGTGCTTATATATAGATATATGAGCATAAGGAGCAAGTGAACTCATGTTTGAAAATTGTAATTCTCTGTTGCAGGGTGGGTAGCTAAGGCAAACAGGATAATATGCATGGGCTGCTGCTTGGAACAAATATAGATTGGTATTTTTCTTAAGTGGTACTACATACTACAGAGCCACTTTCTTGCCCAGGCTAATCTGATAAATGAGAGTGTATGTTCAGGGCTAAGCCAGCAGCACAGGCACCGCTGTTAATGGGTCACTTCATTACGCTTTGTGGGGCCGTGGCTGGGGCTGCAGCTGTGCCACCTTTGTTACAGAGATCTCTTGCGATTTGATCGTGTACTTTTATTATGTTTGCCATCTAGGGGGAAATGAGAGGCTTTACCTTCAGCTGCTTCATGAAACTTGAAGTAGTTGAAGACAAAGCAATCAAAGAAAACCCCTCTATTATGAGTTTATGAGTATATACACTGAGTAATCAAAGTTGGAGTTAACTCAGACCATAAATACTTCTCTGTGTAATTAAAGTGTTCTTTCCTGAATGATTCTTTTAATTACTTCTAGTTCTGTTATATCTGTATGTATAAATATGTATAAATGTACATGTTTATAAAAGAAAACATTTTGTTTGCTAGAAATTAACTCTTGTGAATATTTGTGTTATGAAAATAATAATAAAAAAGAATTTTCAAAGGAAAGAGAAATAGTACAACAATTATGGGAAAAAACATAAATTAACCCTGTTATTCTTGTATACCAGGGTGGACATGAAATAGAATGACTGATGTTCCATCCTGTAACACTTGTGCATACCTCAGCGGCACAAGTCCTAGCTGTTAAAAAAAAAAACCCCACACATTTTCTCTGTGTGGCATGACTTAGTGTATCTTTCGCTGTCTTTAAAATGCCATGTAAAATAAGATTCTATATTTTAATACTGTTATACGTAGTGTTAACATAAAGCTATTGTAAAATTTAAGACTAGTCACTTAAACTCCTGTCATTGTGTTTTCCTGCTAGTATTGTGAGACATGCACCTTCGGCTTCCTCAGGAACTGTTTCATCAAAGCATTAAAAAGTAGCCTGGTTTTCATTCTCAGTTGTTGCCCAGCGGGCCTTTCTCTGTGACTCTGCTGCTTACGTGTTGTAGCTTTCACCTCTTCCTTTTCCACTTCGCATTCAAGGTTCCCAGTGCAGCAGTAAAGAGAAATACAACTGATAAATCACGTCCCCTCCGTTCTGCGGCTGAGTGGGAGAGTGCTAAGAGGTCGCAAATACAGGCAATGAAACTTCTGTTTGGGCAAGGAGACGATAGATGTGTGGATATTTGTTGTAGGATAATAAATGAAATTGGAAAAAATTAAGTTGTATTTCAAGAGAAACTAACTTTAATGTGCCATCAAAGTTTCCAGAATGGATTTGACCTCTACATATATTAAAAAAGTCTTATCTCTTTCCAATTGGTCTACCTGCCTGCTGCATTGTTTATTACTAACGAAATATTTTTCTCCTGTCAGTCATGCCAGCTGGAAGGCTAAGGGAATCAGGGTAAATCAGCACAGATCTTGTTTCAGCTGTCAGGAAGAGGCACAGGAAGAATGCAGAATAGAAAACAGTCACTTCCATAAGTTTTGAGAAAGAAATGGAAAGTCTGTTTTAGAAGGCGAGGGGGCTGCCTTTCGCTGCAAAGAAGCTGTCGCACAGCTTCTTGCAAGCATGTTGTGCTGGCAGTGCCCATGCTGCAGCCATGGCAGTGGGGTGGGGGACGCGTTGTCCTAGTCCACCCCTTAATTGTCACCAGGCTGTTGAATTTACGTCTTTGGCCTCTTGTTCTTTAAAATACCTCTAAGTCACCTTAACCTCTTAGTTGTTCAAACTTACGCTGTTTTTATTTTTTTTATTTTGTACAACAGCTGACAGATAGTAGCGATGCTGTGTTTGTACTTCTAAAGCCAACGAGCTGTGCTAGGTTCAAAGAGCTTGATTTGGCCCTTGTTTTCTCCTTGTGTGGCCAAGCGTCAAGGCTGTGGTTTTGAGGAAACAGACCTTGTCCTTGAGGAACTATGCTGAGGTCAATAACTCCTTACTCTGTGAAACCACATTTGTCATAAACCACTCATCCAGAGCTTGAAAAAAATATTTTTCTTATGTGAAAAACATTTTAAATCTAGTCAGTGTTTATTTACTCTCTGTTTTATTCTTCAGATATGCCTCTTCATGTCCGACGTAGTAGTGACCCTGCACTGATTGGCCTCTCAACCTCTGTAAGTGACACAAATTTTTCTTCAGAAGAGCCTTCACGGAAAAACCCTACAAGGTGGTCCACAACAGCAGGCTTTCTCAAGCAGAACACCCCTGGCGTATCCAGTGCTCATGAAAGAAAGGTATATTTCTTTCCCCCTCTTTATCCAATAAATGACAAATGTGCATGAATCTTGAATTGTTTTGTCCTTCTCTCTCCTGCTCCTGGTTTAAACTTGTGTTTTCTGACCTTGTTCACCAAACCCCATCAGCAGCAGAGGAGTGTTTGAGTCGCACACGTGTCCCGCCCTCAGGAGACTCTCGGTGATGCCCACAGCAGGGGCTCTAAAAACTTGATTTTGCTCTTAACTGTAGCTGAAGCTCTGATTACTCATTACTCTGCAAAGCAGGGCCTAAATGCTGCCACGTGTTTTCTTTGAATGCAAATAGGCCATGTCTGTAATGATTTTTACTGATCTCCATAGAAGTCCTAATGTCAATGAATAATCTGCATGCCCACAGCTGGTCTGGTGTGTCTTTCTGACATAGCATTGCTAGTTTTTACTTTCTGAGGCACTAGTCAAGTAATACAAAACACAAATTGCTAATGCTCTCTGTCCTTGATAACATTCTTAAAACTAAAACAGTGAAATGCAGAGTGAGTGTTTTTTCCTTCATTTTTTCAATATGATTTCAGTATCTCCACATGAATTACATTATTAGCTGGAGAAGTCAGCAGGAAGCTCTCTTCTCAGTGCATTATTGAAAATAAAATTGGAAGAAATATTCTCTTTTGTACAGCCCCCAACATTGCCCATAATTGTGATGGTAACTTGCAAACAAACTCAAAAGGAAAACATATGTATATTTTCCAATAGAAATGAGTAATTTTTAGAGGAAGTTGCACTTTTGATTACCATTCTGACTGCAGAGCACAAAGTTCTGTTAGAAAATATGCAGCTTATTATAACTATTTTATTTTTTTCTTTATTACCATTAATTCTGTGTAGCATAAACACAGACTAAGACTTTGCAGCCAGGACTCCCACACCCCAAATAAAGAAGTCTTTACATGCTGCCAATGAACTGAATTGTCTTCAGCGGGCTTTTGGTTATTTCAGAAACTTCTATAAAAGCACATAGGCATGTTCATAGGCATTGAGGTCCACATTCTTACAGAGGTGTCAGTTTAACATGGTATCGTTAGGTCTCTGCTTGATCGTGATTTCAGGTAGGTAAAGGTATATTTTCTGTCACTTATACTGGTGTGGCACAGACGTGCATGTTGTTTTGAAAAATATCTTTTATACTGTTCTGATTTGGAGAAGAAAAATGATAATCTAATCCATTTGAAGTGTTAACATTTTCAGTTAATTTTTCTGAAATCATAATGAGACTGCACTTCGTTACTCCACAAGCATAGATATGGAGGGCCATACATAGCATAATCAGATTTCTTTGAGTGTCTGAAGTTAGCAGAAATTGAAGAGAATTGAACAGCAGCTAATCTTTCCCACTAGTCTTCTTGCATCATTAGTTGTTCGGCATGTGCTTACTCTTGATTTTCGTGAAGATATTTCATGCCTGCTGGAGCATGGCGACCAAACTGGAAAGGAATGCATGTGATCTCATGTAGTGATGGGAAGCAAGGCACAACAGGACATTAAATCAAGATGAGAAAGAACTGACATAGGTTAGTTAATACAATAGATACTGATAATTTCTTTTACCTTTTTTGCACACTCTATACATCGATCCTTTGAATAGAGCAGATCACTGAGTGCACTATTTTTAATGGGTAAGATGCAGTAAACAACTGGAATTAAATAATACTTGCTTGTGCAACATATGAATTAATCCCAAGTTCATTTGTGCTAGACTGTTTCTTTGTGTTTTCAGCATCTTGATTTCTTCATGGCAGTCAAGATTTTGTAGTGAATCCTATTTCTCTTAGGAATGGATATTAAGAATTCTCCTTTCCTTTCCCAGTATTAGCAACAATTCATTTGTAGTATTATTCTAAAAGGTGCATTTTTTAAGTCTCTGTCACCAGTCACCTTCCAAAGTACTAACACTGAATTTTTACAAATGTATTTTGGTTATTTGAACTATAACAAGTCCTCACTACTTTTCTTACATTAGGTTGTTTTCTTCAGCTACTCAGATAACAAAAAGAGATGGCTGTGCTTTGTTCCAGACTGTTTCATTGATTATAGATGACACAGACATTTCAAGGAAAGCAATGAGAACAATCTTAATTTTCTGCTCAGCGCATTGGGCTTGAGCACCCATATATCTTTTGTGGGCGGTTGGCACTACGTCATGTTTTCACTGCAGTTCTCTCTCTTGACAGCACAAGAACATATGTTCTTGGGCTGAGATTTGCAGCACAGTTGTAGATTAGCAACTTTGCCCCAGCAGTATCTTGCAGAAACAAGAAAAGGGTTTCTGGGAGAGTTGCCAAAAGCTTCATCTACCTACTGACTCTAAGAAGTGACATTACTTTCAGCCCATCACCTCTAAAGAGAAATAATTGACAGGTAGAAACCGTGTCCAATTTTTTGAGGAATTAGCAGAGGGAGACTGCGTGGATCTGGCAGAAGGGATTTATTTCTCAGGGGCAAGCGAGAGAAGACTCCTTATTGGTGTTTGTTTCGCTTTGGGTAAGAAGAATTTGGAATGGCAGGAAAATGGGCAGATGCCCAAGATGAGATGAAATGAAGGGGTGGGAATGCTGCCATGCACTGAGGGCTGTGAGGAGCCAGGACATATGCCAGTAGTTCTGGGCAAACAGAAAGGGAAAAGGGCACTGGGGAAGAGGAAAAAATGTGGGATGGTTGAAGGATCCTGCTGAAGAAATTGTAGTGCTACCTGTAGGTATTAGGGTAGACGAAGCAGGACATGAGGCTGTCCTGTGTCCTTAGGAAAAGAAGAGAGTGACCAGAGAGGGCCAGAGTTTGGTTTGGAGGGGCCTGAGTAGGTCCAGCGAAGGTTTGAATGTGTGTTGAACTTGAGATGCATTTCTGCTATAGTAAGTAGGATGTTTTGGAAAGGATGAAACGCTTGCACTAAACTGGATGCGCTCTCTCATCCATTTTTCATATCATCTCATTGTAAAGAAACATATTTACTGCCAGGATATCACAATATACTCTGTGTTTCCTTAGAATTGGAATCTCAATCATTTCTGGCTTCTGTGTCGTTCACCTGTAAGAGCAACTTGAAAGCAGACGTTCTGTGTCACAAAGTACTTAGAAGAATTATCATTATTATTCATTATTTACAAGTTATTGTTGTGTTGGTAATTGTACTCAGCTAGGTAATTCCTGACCTCTTCCTTCTGTGTCATTCCTATGTGTGGTCTCAACCAAATGATTAGGTCTCCTCATCTGTGCAAGTATTCACAAAATTGGCTCATAATTACCAGCACCTTTAGGAGGTAAATTCACTTCTTGTTTTTTTTTTTTTTTTTTTTAAACTGAATATTAAAATCACTTCCAGATACTTTTTTGTGTATGAGACATATCTGTATTACCTAGTGAGTCACAGCTTGACTTAATCCTGTCTCTTGCTTCTTTGAGCCATTCTAATGAAACAAGAAGAAATCTCTTAGTAAAAATATCTTCTCAAAGGCCTGCAGTAATACCTGATTTGCAAGCTGTAATTTTGTTTGAATTGTGTTGAACTGTACAGCTGAACAGATTGTACGCAGCTGAAGCATATCATGTGTGCTTCTTTCCACTACAGTAAAATGTTTTTTTGATATTGTTTTCTGAATAACTCTTAATTTGAATCACATTCTTAATAATTCATTACCAAAGCCTATTGTCTTAGCTAGCTGCCCTTAATAGGTGTGAGCTGCATAAATGAAAATCAGGTTTCTTTTCCCTTAGATGCTTGTGTTACTGTATTGGAAGAACATAAATGCAACAACCAGACATGTTGCATCTTTTAGCAACTGTGAATTAATTATCCCATATATTTTCAGTGTGTTTTTTTAAATTTACATCTCCATTTCTGGTGAGGAATTGCGTGTCATTACAAATTAGTTATCTGCTTTGATCCTGCTTCTCTGAAAGATGCAAGGCTTATCTAGTTAACCTGCCTTGCTAAATGCAGGGATATACCATGGCTAACTGGCTTATGAAAAATTTCCCACTGTGACTTTCCTGAATTTGATTCATATATTGTTGCATCAGAGATAACAGCATTGGTGTAGCAGAAGGAAGTGAAAATGTACACTAAGAAGGAGAGCTCAAGAGAGAGCAATGAGAGAGAAAAATGATTGTGTATGGGCTTCTGTGCCTCTCTCGCTCCTGGGTTCACCCACCTGGAGCAAAGCAAATGGCATGCAATGTGCTCTGCGGGGTGGATCAGCAACAGCAAACACATAGCTGACTGTACTTGGCACATCATTTTTTAGGTTTGTTGGTTTTGGTTTTTTTTTTCCCCCTTCTCTTTTTGCCTTTGCCATTTATTCAGCAGCCTGTTTGTTTTTTTTTTTTTTTCTTGTTTTGTTTGTTTTTAAATGGGTTTGCCCATATATGTATTTTGAGGTTGAAAATAGCCATGCCTTGTAGGAAGAATTATTTTCAGGATGTGCTTTCTTCCTGCTTGGAAACCTAATATTTTTGGACTCTGTACACTGCAAAGGAAGAATTTGAAACTGTATGGGAGTGATCTAAGTCTCATCTAGGGTCAAATCCTTTACCTGTAAAGCATTGTGTTCCCCACCATCTCTTCTTGCAGGTATTTTTACTGTTCCTTTGGGTTGAGACTGATGAGTACAAATTTTCAGATTGTTGGATTGTAGGTTTTTTTTTATTTATGTGAAATATGCAATGCTTTCTAATCCTCTTTGTAAACAGAATTAAAAAAAAAAGTATTTCTCTAATGAAGTGTGTCTAGATAGGAGAAAAGCATGCATGCATTATATGAAAAGCTTCAACAATAATGGTATGTCAGTGTCAAAATCAGATTTAAAGTGAAAATTAGTTTCATTTAGCTTTGAGTCTTTTTAAACACAGCTTAGTGAAGTTTGCTTTATCACTGTCACCAAAGACACAGTATTTCAATAGGTTTTAACTATAATTCAGAGGATTGAAGAGTCTTATATTAGAACTGTGTGTGTTAGTGTGATTTTAT
Organism: Platalea leucorodia; assembly: GCF_965183815.1. Taxonomy (NCBI): domain Eukaryota; kingdom Metazoa; phylum Chordata; class Aves; order Pelecaniformes; family Threskiornithidae; genus Platalea; species Platalea leucorodia. Next base: position 153,614,656 of record NC_138823.1, on the reverse strand, counting down.
AGCCAGGGAGTCTGAATTGCAGAGTGTAAGTCGATTAGATTGATTAGGGAAGACTGTGGGCTAAAAGACTGGGCATCATTCTGGGAACAAGTGACCGAAGTGTTGCTGATGCTTCTTGGGAACCTTTGTCTCTGGTTCATACTCCTGCAGAAGGGAGGTAGCGTGTACCGATGAACAATGTCGGTAAAGTGCTGTAACACAACAGAGTCAGCTAAGGAGAAACACAGAGTAAATGCAGAGAGCCTGGCATCTCTGTCATGGTAGGTTTTAAACCCCTGCATAATGAATGTAGCTGTCTGCTTTCAGAATAAAAATGCAATGTTTTAAACACAAGTTCTGAAGGCTTCAATAGCCATGAATATTTCTTCATCCAGGTTTATTTGAGCAGGGCTTTTCTCTTTTCAGTGAGACAGTCACAATTTTTGTCATTTCAGATGTGGTTTCACATAGACTGAGAGGAAGGGAGAATGTGAGAGAGTTATCCACAGGTGATGAAATAGTGTGTTTTAATGCAGAAAATGTTGTTATAGGAGAGAGCTTAATGGAAATTCATAAAACAAAAGTTACATGCATCAGTTTTCTTTCTTTGTGGTACAAACTCGTTGCTGGCAGCTTGTCACATGATGATGAAATAGTTTAGAGGAATTGTACCCAAACAGAGTACAATATAAAATAAACATACTATGTGTTATTTTTGTCCTGGGTAATATGTAAAATTAATGACTTTCACAGAATCACAGAACAGCTGAGGTTGGAAGGTCCCTCTGGAGATCGTCTAGTGCAACCTTTCTGGTCAAAACAGGGTCAGCTAGGTCAGGTTCCTCAGGTCTGTGTCCAGTCAGGTTTTGAGTATATGCATCTCCAAGGATGCAGGCTGCGCTATCTCTCTAGGCAACCTCTTCCAGTGTTCGATCACCCTTACAGTAAGAAAGTTGTTTCTTATGTTTTGATAGAATTACTTGTATTTCTTTATGTGCCCATTGCCTCTTGTGCTTTCACTGGATACTCTTCACTGGAGAAGAGTCTGACTTTCTTTACAGAGCAGCTAGTGAAATTTTAGTGCAATTAAAATTAAAATCTCTGTGAAGAGAGCAACATTCCAGACTTTCAAAATGTGAAAACAAATACAGTATTTCTCAGCAGCAGCAGCAGGTTGGGAATGAGAGACATAAAATGAAAAATCCGTGCCTGGTGCACAGGGAGGTAACAGCCAACACGTACCGCCTGGTGCTGTGCTGTTCTGTTTGCTGAGTACTGTGTACACGGACAGGATTCAACTGTTTGCATCCAGAAGTCAGTCATGACCAGATGCATTAAGCAGGGAAAAAGCCAACAACAAAAACAACAAATCCAAAGTGAAGGTGTGATTTTCTCTATCTCTTTTGTTGTTTTACCACTTTTTGCTCTGAGTCATCCATATGTGGAAGCCCATCTATCGAATTTCCTCTCTGTCCCCCAAAAGAGACAGGTTATTAGTGCAAGATACTAGAGAGATCGGAGAGCTGGTGAGTTTTTTTCCGCTTCTGCTCTGAGGCTGAGCAAGTCTGTTGATCACTCTCAATCTTTGTTCTGCATCAGTAGCGTAGGAAGAATATGTCTTTTTCTCCCAGCCCTGTGCTCTCCCCTCTCTCTCTCTGTCTGATGGGTGAGCAATGTCTGGTCCATAGGCGAGGGGACGCAGTGCTGCATCACAAGCTGCGAGTGCCCAGGCGGGTCTGGATGAGCGAGTCTCTTACTGGTAATGAAGGAGTGGTGGAAGGTGCACAAGTTATTTGTCTTTTCACTTCAGTAAATGCAGTGTACAGCACCTCTCTCTGAGAGATGGTGAAAGCTGTACTGAAAACAGAAAACTCTCAAGTACACGGTATAGGATAATTGAAGTTGTAACGAATGGCTGACTTTTCCTCTGCCATTTATCTAAGTGAATGTGTACTTTGCAAATTCCCATGTTTAAATCTTCATCTCTATTTCCTTTAATTTTTTTATGTTCTTGCAGCTCTCCCTGGGTTTGAGGGTGAAAAACTGTGGGCCTGAAAGAGTAGCTTGATAAAAGATTGAAAAAGTTTTTTTTTTTAAAAAAAAAAAAAAAAAAAGTTGGATGTTCAGGTTTAGTGATTTTATTTTTTTTGAAGTTTAGAAACACAGATATGTTTTCATTGGCAATACTTGGATCTGGGTTTTGACCTGCTTTTATCAATTTAGTTGAAACCCACAGCCATATATTTACACTGCATTTACAGTATACACTTGCGGTTCAAGAGTTTCTGCAGATTCGTATATTTGTCTGTCTTGTTTTCATGTTATCAAGGTTATATATTGGTGCAAAACAGGTTTGGATTTTGGCTGAATGTGTAGCTAGCAAGATTGAAAGTACAATCCAGGTTACAGGCTGTGCTTCCCTACAGCGTTCTGACGTGAGTCTGAGCAGTTTAAACAATGATTATTTTGGCCTTTTTCTGCTGTATTTGTTGTATTTTTAAATGAACTTCGGTCATCTTGCAATGAATACTAATCACAGAAGAAGACAAGGAAAGACAACCAGGCAAAGTAGTCTTAGAATAAAATTCAGACCCAATGTGGAACTAATCTGTACAAAGTAGTAGTGTGGCTGGGGAGGAGATGGTAGGCTTTAATGAGTGGGGAAATTCAGCTCCAGTAAATACGGGATTTCAAACCAGGAATGCCTAGTCACCTTCTGGGCTTACTTCTGTTATGACTAAATTTGGGGCTGAAACAGATGTCACTTAGCCTGGGTTTGTTTCGCAGCCTGACAGAAAGGGGATGATCATTCTGTGTACCCAGTTTTATTGTCTCTTTACAAACGAGCTCTTCAGCTCCTGTATACAGATGTCCAACTTCAGAGCATTGCCTGCCGAGCATATGAAGTAAAGGAAATCTGGAGAATGGCTGAAACCATGAGATGGAGAATGATGGGAAGCTGTTCAGCGTGAGAAAGGCCCATGAGACAGCAAGGAGCCGAAGGTGGCTGTGCTGCTGTAAACTCAGATAAAAGAGAAACACACTGCTACAAGCCACCCCTCTGGTATCTATTTGGGCCTTTCCCCGCAGATCGCAGAAGGGATTCTGGCCAAGGTCTGAAATGAATTTGCAAGTCGGATGAGGTGATGGAAGCTTTACTGGGAGCTGTGCGGAGTCCCCTGTCTAGGGGCTGGCAGAGGGGAGGAGCAGCTGGCTGGCAGCGTGCAAAGGCACAGCCGCTTGCTGCGTGGTTGGGGCAATACCTTCGTGTTTCTGACCTTAAGTCACCGCTCTTCTACACATTTGTCAGTGTAATGAAGAAAGAGGGGAAAAAACAGTTTAGTTAGTCTGAGAAGACAGTACAGTTACCTCATCATCATCCCCTCTCCTGCTTTCATTTCAGGACTGCATATGCAAGCTTCTAACATACAAACAGGCAGTTGCACCTTTCAAATTTTCATTTTAGAGGTATGGCCACCTGAAAGCATCTGCTCAACACTTAAAAGGATAGTACTGGTGGTTTATAAGATGCTCTTTGTTTCAAGATCTAAATAGAAGATCCGTATGAAGTTTCCTGTACCCCATTGTTTCCTGTCTCCCTTAGCTCCCCAAATATATTTAATATTAACATTCTATTTGTTAAATCCTATCTTCAGAGCATACTCTTGAAATTAATTCATTATCAGCTTTTTTCCCCTCCTGCAATTAAATTTCTTGGCTCTCCCAAGGAATCAAATGAAGCGATGTCGACATTAAAAATAAACAACTTTACAAAGGCTATTTCATCTAAATCCAAATTGACATAAAGCATTGTATAAATTTGGGTGCAAAACCACATATCTGGTGAAAATGGCAGGATTGTGCATAATTATATTATTGCATTTAAATGGATAGCCATATAGATTCATATACAGCTGAATATACATAGAAGCTCTTTAGAGGCCATTAAAGTGGCACAGCAAAAGAGAATACTTCAATTTAGTGAAAAATAGTAGAAGGGGAAACTGGTTTCTGAGTATAATGTGTACAGGAATCAGAACTGTAGCTTCATGACATTTTAAGGTAACTGGTTCATTTATTTTTCTTTAAAATGAAACTATGGAAAGCCATGCCTTTTTAGTTAAGAAGCTTACAGAAATAAAATCCAGCTTCTGAATTATAATTACAGAACATCAACTGCCGTCTGTTATTTGAGATGTTTGCATTATCTTCTGTGAGGTTTTATTGTGAGATTAATAAGTACAGAGTGAATGGAAGAAGCAGCTTCTTCCCTGTCCCTCAGCCTGAGAAATAACAATATACACTGCCTGGTAATTTCTGGCTTTGCATGTATACGTGCAGAGATCATGACATTTTTGATTTTTCCGTTGTAAACAAGAGAAATGAACAGAATGTTTTGGATTGGCAGTCTCATGTTTTTTAGTTTACTCTTAATTTAGCCCATATTCTTTGACACTAAATATTTACGTATAACACCACATGCACAGAAAACTGTCTGTTCATCGTGGCCCCTAGTTATTGCCTTTTTTTTAAGGTCAGGCCTTGCTTGTCAATCAAAGGATAGCATGGAATATATTAATTGGAATTGGACAACTCTGGAAATTTCTGAACATAAGGTGATAGAACTTAAGCAGAACATTGGCTTTTCAATTGTCTTTCTCCTTGTAGGCATCTAATGAGCTACTGTCAATGCATAATACAATAATTCCATTTACGGCGTTGTAGACAGAGTCATTTCTGAATAGAATAGAATAGACTATTTCAATTGGAAGGGACCTACAACGATCATCTAGTCCAATTGCCTGATGAATTTAGGACTGACCAAAAGTTAAAGCATGTTGTTAAGGGCACTGTCCAAATGCCTCTTAAACATGAACAGGCTTGGGGCATCGACCACCACCCTAGAAAGCCCGTTCCAGTGTTTGGCCACCTTCTCGGTAAAGAAATGCTTCCTAATGCCCAGTGTGAACCACCCTTGGTGCAGCTTTGAACCATTCCCATGCGTCCTATCACTGGATACCAGGGAGAAGAGATCAGCACCTCCCTCTCCACTTCCCCTCCTCAGGAAGCTGTAGAGAGCAATGAGGCCACCCCTCAGCTTCCTTTTCTCCAAACTAGACAAGCCCAAAGTCCTTAGCCACTCCTCACAGGACATTCCTTCTACCCCTTTCATCAGCTTTGTTGCCCTCCTCTGGACGCATTCAAGGACCTTAACATCCTTCTTAAATTGTGGGGCCCAGAACCGCACACAGTATTCAAGGTGAGGCCGCACCAATGCTGAATTCAGTGGGATAATCACTTCTTTTGACCGGCTGGTTATGCTGTGTTTGATGCACCCCAGGATGTGGTTTGCCCTCTTGGCTGCCAGGGCACACTGCTGACTCCTATTGAGCCTGCTGTTGACCAGCACCCCCAGATCCCTTTCTGCAGGGCTGCTCTCCAGCCTCTCTTTCTGAAGGGCTGCTCTCCAGCCACTCCTCTCCCAATTTATACTTGTGCCTGGCCTTACTCCGTCCTAGGTGCAGAATCTGGCATTTCAACTGGTTAGATTTCATTCTATTAATCATAGCCCAATTCTCCAGTCTATCTAGATCCCTCTGCAAGGCCTCGTGTCCCTCAAGAGAGTCAACAGCACCTCCCAGTTTGGTATCATCAGCAAACTTGCTAACAGTGCATTCAACTCCTGCATCCAGATTGTTGATAAATACATTGAACAGAACTGGCCCTAGAATTGAACCCTGAGGAACACTGCTGGTAATCGGTTCCCAGCCAGATGTAGCCCCATTCACTACAACCCTTTCAGCTCTGCCCTTCAGCCAGTTCTTCACCCAGCACACCATAAACCCGCTCATCTCACAGTTGGACAATTGTCCAGAAGGAAGCTGTGAGGGGCAGTATCAAAAGCCTTACTAGAATCCAGAAAAACTGCATCCACCGCCTTTCCTTTATCCACTACTTGGGTGACCCTATTATGGAATGATATCAAATCAGTTAAACAGGACTTTTGTTTTGTGAACCCATGTTGACTGTGCCTGATGACTGCATTATTCTTTCAATGCCTTTCAATAGTACCCAGTATAATCTTCCCCATAATTTTTCCAGGAACCGAGGGTAGACTAACAGGTTTGTAGTTCCCTGGGTCTTCCCTCACGCCTTTCTTGTGGACTGGAATAACATCGGCTCGCTTCCAGTTCAGCAGGGACCGCCCCAGACTCCCATGACCTTTGGTGGATGATAGAGAAGGGTCCTGCCATAACATCTGCTAGCTTCTTCAGAACTCTGGGATGAATCCCACCAGGCCCCATGGACTTGTGAACATTCAGCTGATACAGCTGGTCCCTTCCAATTTCAGTGTCCACAAGTGGAAAGTCACTGTTCCCACACTTGCAGTCCTTCGACTCAGGGGACCGGGGAGCCCAAGGTCTATCAGCATTATTAAAGACTGAGGCAAAAACTGCATTGAATACCTCTGCTTTTCCTTCATCCCTGTTAGTCAGATGACCATCTTCAACAAGTATTGGTCCAATGTTTTCTTCAGACCTCCTGTTGCTACTAATATACTTAAAAAAGCCCTTCTTATCTGAAACAACAGTGGCCAGTTCAACTCTAATTGAGCTTTGGCCTTTCGTGTCTTCTCCATGCATAAGTGAACCACAGCTGTATACTCTTCCTGTGAAGCCTGACCTTGCTGCCAGAGATGATACAGCTTTTTTTTCTCCTGAGCTCCCAAGGAGTTCCCTGTTCAGCCAAGCTGGTCTTCTGCTCTACTTGCTTGACTTACAACACTGGAATTGCCTGCTCCTGTGCTTCTAAAAGGTGGTTCTTAAAGACTGACCAGCACTTGTGGACTCCTAAGCTCTCAAAAGTAGGTTCCCAGGGTACTCTGCTAAATAGCTCCCTGAGTAGCTTAAAGTTTGCTCTTCTGAAATCCAGGGTAGCAACTCTGCTGTCCTTTTTTGTCATTACACTGAAAATTTTAAACTCAACCATTTCATGAGCACTGTGGCCAAGACAGCCACCTACCATCACATCCCCCACGAGTCCTTCTCTGTTCACAAACAGCAAGTCTAGAAGGGCATCTTTCCTAGTACTTACAACAAGAAGTTATTGCCTACAAACATCAAGAATTTCCAAGACCTGCTCGTCACAGCAGTATGGTATTCCCAGTTGATGTCTGGGGAGCTGAAATCTCCCATAAGGACATGGGCTACCGGTCCAGAAATTGCTTATAGAATAACTCATCGGTGCTTACATCCTGGCTGGGCGATCGGTAGTAGACACCCACTACAGCATCTCCTTTGTTTTCCATCCCTCTAATCCTCACCTAGAGGCTCTCAACCACATCATCACTAACTGTAAGGGCTGTACAATCAAACCTCTCCCTTATGTGTAGTGCGACACGAGTCTTTCTAAAGACATCAAAATGACTACAGAGTGGTCATGCTTCTCATCTATTTTCATCATAAATAAGGCATGCATGTTCTTTATTAGAGTATTAGATTTGCATCTCCTGCATCCCAAGACCGTTTTTACCAGTTGCTGGAAATGACCCATGTTCCAAGTCAGAGCTCAGAGAAGGCACAAAGCTGAGATAATTCTTTAATAGGGGAGTCCTCTTTTACTCCTTGGAGAATGGCCTAAGATCAAACCCAAACAAGCGAGAAGCCTTTCCTAAAATGCACAGTGTACAAGAAAAAAGAATGGATAGCATAAAAAGTCAGTGCCCCAAATGGTCTCTCTTAGTGAAGATCCTAAATGAGAGGCGGACAATTTGCTGCAGAAGGAATTAAAGTGAAAACTTGGTTTACATTTTTGCATCTCCTTCCAGAGAATTGCATTGAAGAGGTCTTCAATCTGTTTTACTCCTTTTGTATTGCTATCTAGTCTTAAAAACAAAACAAAAAAACCCCAAACCAAAACAAACTCCAAATTTTCTACACTTTACATTAGCCATATAGGTCAGAACAAAAGGAAAAACCCAACTCCTTCACTATTTGGAAAGTGGCCTAGAGGCAAATGAGAAGATGTTGGACTGTCACCATACCGTGTAGAGGATGTTCTGGTTGGCTTAGTGATGCTGGGAGTCTGTAGGGGTAGAACTGTGGGTGAAAATCATGAGTGAGTTTATGCCCTGACAGCGAGTAATTGGAAGTACACAGATCATGCTAACGCATCATTTTATCTACAAGCTGCAGAGTCCTTGATGAGGAGCTTGTTATATATTGCAAATCCTCTGAAATGAAAAGTATAGCAAAATTGCTTCATTTTTCCTGTCCCCTTTCACCCAGCCCTCCAGCAAAGCCCCGCAGGGACACCGCGCTGAACTAAATCTTAAGGTGTTAGATTATATGTCCTCATTAAAAATACTGCAAAATGCTGCTGTTAAGTGTAGTGGTAATATTGTGACTTGGCAGTTTTAGTGTTATATTGATCAATTTCCATTTCAAACATGATAAAGCTGACACGGCCCGTGGTCCCCAAAGATGTTTGGGAAAGAAACTTTTTTTTTTTAAAATTAGAGCATTTAATTGTAACTGATGATGTGTGTCAGCCCCGGTCCCAGAAGGGCTTACAGCTGCAGCTCCAGAAGAAATGAGAATTCTCTGTGTGACCCTAATGGCTTCTATACCATGAAATCTTTTTCTTTATGGTATTTAAGTTAAAAGCAACACACACCTTTTCCAGTCGGATGTTAGGAGCATGTGTGATAATGCTAGATCATTCTGAATAGAAGTAAAGCTTTCTGGGTTAACATTTGCATGTTTTACACCCCCCCCTCCCCCCAATATATACATATATTTGAAATAGCAAAAAACATTGCAGCTGGTTCAGTAAATCCCAATGTCTAAGCTGCAGCGATGTGTTTTTCATCTCCACTTCTATAGTCTATCGCCACTGCTATCTCTGTATTAGACGTGGCAGCAGCAGTAATGGAGACCCTGCATCGGTGGGGTTCCAGGTAGCCAGCAGCATCTTACAGTTTTGTTGTGGAGCTGTCTGTGAGAAGGGCCGCATCCCGCAGTATTAAAAGCGCTGGTCTCTCTCCTCCTGGTCTAGCTTAGTGCTTGCCCCAGTGCTGTCACCTGTGGGGTACAGGGATAGCTGTTTGCCGAAAAGCAAGGACAAAGAAAGGAGTGAAGGACCTGTCTATGGCTGGTTGTTTTTCTCATGTTTCACTGTTTGGCTAAGACCAACGTGACTGTGTGTGATTGCAACACTGATAAGGTATTTTATTCCACTCTGATAATAGTGCTATTTTGAGCCTCTGAGCAGCACTGGGAAACACAAGAAGTTACAGGAACCACATCTCTCTACCATTCTAGCTTTTACCTCTGATGTCAGAAAAATCGCTGAGTGACTTTGATGCCTTCTGTGTAAAATAAGCTGGTATAGGTCTTAGCAGGAGAAAGGCAATCTTCTACAGAAGAGGGCTACAGCAGAAATATTTCAGTAGATGGGAAGAATATACTCTTCTGGTCAGCACAGATAGTATTAGGAGTAAACTTGCAGAATTCTTGACATTAGTATAGGTGCACCAAACAGAGGCCGAAATAACTCTTTTATCGTAGATAATTTAACTTATAGTGTGTGCTGTGGTGTTTAAGACTTTTTACCTCATGAAGTTCCAGTATAAACTCTAGGCAATAAGACTGTCCTGATGATTCAGATCAGAGCCTTAGTGTTTGAATGACCGAAGAACAACACATCCTTTGATGAACTTTTTTTCCTTCCCTCTTGCAAAACACTCCTGTGCACGGGTAATGGATGCTGTGTGGAGAGAGATTTTTGTGTAGCATAGATAAAAATGTCTTTTAAAAAAGTTTATATTGAAGATTGTAAACACGAACCAATAAAAAACAGAATTATCTATAAAGTACAGAAATACAGAAAACATCTCATTACGTCGGAAGAAATTTCTATTCATTCAGACTAGGTGATGGTCTGTCAGATAGCGAGTTATTGTTAGATGACAATAACTCATGTACCAGCTGTATGGGGCTTTTTGTGCATAAAATGATCTTTCTTTATTTCTTTGTCAGATTTCTATTTTGTTGTTATACCTTTCCACCACTTTGAACAAGAGAAATTGTTGTTTTGGGTTGTAGGAACTGTGCCACCTCTGTCACCAGAAGAGAAGAATTGAGTAAGAGAAGCAACAGGAAAAAATCAATTTGTACACACCATTCCCTGGCTTTTATGGCTCTGCTAAGGGACAGTTGTACAAAGCAGCGACTGACTTCCACTGTCCCTTTCTAAGCAAGAGACTGAGAAAGTTTCTAGTTTGCTGTGTGGTTAACCACACTGGGAAACTAGATTTTTTTAGTTGCTGAAAGACGCAAAGTTCTTACTCATTTGTGGCAGGGTAAATTAATTTATGATGGTGATTTGTTTGGCTGGTTACTTGTGCAGACATATTTTTGCAAGGTTATCTTGTGCTGGTTGAATTCAAGCTTTAATGTCTTGAAATGCAAGACTTGTTACTACAAAGTCTCTATCAAGACAAGAAGTTGTCATCAATTAAGAAAGCTTACGTTTGATGTGTCTGGGCAGAGACTGCTCTCACACAGGAAGCTTTTGAACACTGTGCTACGTATCACAGTTATTGAGACCTGAATTTCCTAGCAAAGTGTCATACATTTACAAGAAATAGAGTTGTGAAGGATAATTGTAAGGGAATTGATGCTACAGTCCGTATTTTAGAATAGTGGACTAATACTGTGCCAGGCCAAAGAAATATCAATACAGCAAATAGGAAAAGGAAATACTCATGCTGATGGAATGGAGTATTGATTTAAGAAAGGGTCAAAAATTTGCTGTGTGCTATAAATAAAAAAAACAGGTTTTAGCTGTGAATGTGCACTGGTGTTTGTTTATTTTTTTAGAGATTTTTGAGATTCCTAAAAGCAGTAGTATTGCAATATATGTAGGACTACAATCCTATTTTATTTGCTAATGAATGACTATAAGGAAAATAGATACTCTCTCTAAATTATCTGATTTGGCATGAGGATAGACAGATATTGACTGGAAGAAATACTCTGCTCCTGAAGGAAGGATACTTACAGTATATTTATAATCCTCTTTTGAAAAGCGAAGCAGAATTTCAGTTCCATATATTATTTCAGTTGGAGGGAACTAACCTGTGTAAGTTACTAGTAATTCATTGGCTTTGGGCTAAGGGTAACTCCCATCGTTAAGGATCTGCCTCTGTGTTTTTATTGGCTTTTAGTGATCAGACTGGGTAAGAACTAATCATCTTTAGAAGCTGAAGAATTTGTACAGCTTGTGGGAAAGTTGTGAAGACAAACTCATCAATTAAAAAGAAAAAAAAACAATTTTATCAGTCTCAATGGGATAAATGTATCTCCGTCAGCACAATCTCCATCTCCTGCTGTTTTACAAATGTGACTGTATTTGTATACCTTCAGGCAAACCAAGCAAAGCATTATTATGTTGAATAATCAATTCAAGTTTTGAACTCTCTAGCATGCTATTCTGGTCCAAAGGACAGTACCTGGAGCAGTGAGACAGCTTCGATTGTAAAATTGATTACATACAGAGACTTGGGAAAATTATATAGCGGCCTTAGCTGTCACTGGATGGACTGTTACATGGTATATTTGCTTTTGGTGAGAATGAAGCTGAGGAGCATGATGCTCTGAAAGCCTTGCTGAGTATGTACTTGGGAAGTCTGTGCACTAGAAGTTTGAGGTTGGAAAAGAGAGGTAGTGAAGCACAAGTGGGTGGAGGAGCTACAAACCCACCGAAGGCTTTGCTTGGGCTTCACTGGCATTAAGGAAGGGGAGCTCTTGCAATTGAATTGCCGGGCAATTGCGTTGTCCTTGGGTCCAGCTGGACCTGCGTTCTCCTTTGTCAGTCTTCCTTTTGTATTGGTTTAATAACCAGCTGCATTGTTAATGTGCAAGGACTGGTTGTTTTTTATAAGACACTTTTTTGTTTCTTTTAAACTAGAAAGATGAAAACTACAGAAGCCTACCACGAGATACTAGTAGCTGGTCTAACCAGTTTCAGAGAGACAATGCTCGTTCATCGTTAAGTGCCAGTCATCCCATGGTGGACAAGTGGCTGGAGAGGCAAGAACAGGTAATATATATGTGTATATATATATATTACTTTATCAATCTAATCTTTATGCTACTCCAAGCTATTACAAAGAAGTGTATTCTTATGTGATATTGGCTCTCTAAGCATGATAAAAAGCACCAGCAGCAGGCTGACTAAATTTGTATGGGATTCCTTCTGCTTCCAAAAAAACTGCATTAAGACTGAAATAGACAGCTGCAAATTATTTCATTTTTGAGTCATAAACACATTTATATAGTATGTGGAGTACTGCTGTTCTTCACAACTGATACCGACAGTGTTATTTTAATTAGAGAGTATTATTTTGATAAACATTTTGCTGTTGAAAGCTAATAATATTACTACAGAATAGCCAAATGTGGGTCAGTTTTGGCATTGCACTTTTAAATGCTTGTTATTCTTAACATTGTAAAATATATTAGTTACAAATTTGAAGTCAGTGTTCTGTTTATTTAGTGTACATTTATACTGCTTTTGATCTTGAGCTTTTTTGAGGTACTAAGTAATTCCAGCTTGTTTTTTTAATTAATAAGATGGTAGTCATAGATGTTTAAAGGTCTGAAATTAAAATTACCTAGCAGTCACTTTATGCATTTGTATGTCTGAAATCTTCCAAGAAGTGTCTTCAAACGTATAATAAAAATGCATCTTTACTATGGAGACTGGAAATATAATAGGAAGCCCATATATAGGGTAGTGCATATGTAGGATTATTACCTCATTTTTCTTCTTTATACAATGTGACAGGAAAACATTGAGTTTTTTGCATTGAACACAAATGTACAAATTTTGTATTTTACAGCAATAGGGCATAAAACCAGAATTTGCTTCATACAGAGGAGCTTCAAAATGAAATTTTCCATTTGACACAGCCCAAGCTTCTTACACTGTGCCTTGTGAATGGAGGGGAATGTTGAGAGTCCAACACTGGGCTGATGTCCTGGGACTGGTCCCCTTCACCCTCAAATCCCAGACCAATATTTCAAGTCCAGAATTGCCAAATCCTAGGATATTCCAAACGTTCTCTATTCAACCCCATTCTTAGTTAAAAAGGAGCTTAAGTTATATCACAGAGTATAAAAACCTAAAAAAAACCCCAAATGCGAGCTATGAACTATTTTTGTATCTTGTAATTAGCTGCAGATTCATTTAAAATCATATATTTTATCAAAAAACCTCTCTTTGGTCCTTGTATATTTTCCTCTGCACATTTAATGATAGTGCTAATTCTGTTACTATTTTCCTCTCAAAAGATGTAGAGTTTGTGCAGATGAGGTTAGCTGCTGTCCCTGTATCTGCCTGTGCTGAAATAGAAGGTTGGTGCCCAGATTGGAAGGCATCTCCTGTGACGGTTCTGCTTGTTTGATGTTTTCGAGGCATATTTCCATGAGTCATTAGATTTTCACATGGCATTTAATGAAACTGTTTTCTCAGCAAAAGAAGTTGGATTAGGAATCTTAATAGTGATCATCTTTTAAAATGTTTGGTACATGAATATTTTAATATATGATGTTTTATATTAAGTTTTGTGCTGATTTTGGTCTCTGAACAGCTTAATTATTTCAATTTATTCACTGGTTAGATAAATAATTGGGCACTAGTGGTAGACTGGAAGTGTATCTGTTACGTGAGTTAACTGATTGAAGTCCAAAATTGCAAATACCACATTTCTTCTGAGCAAGTTTTCTACTTTTTGGTTTTGTTTGTTTGTGGTGGTGTTTTTTGAGAGAGAAAGAGAGAGAGAAGTTTCATTCTTTAAACGTGTTAATGAATCTGCATGTACCTGGAAGACCAGGATCCTTTTGTGATTTCATATCTGCAGGATAATTAATTAGACTGAAACCTGTTTAACAGGTGTGCGCAGGAGAAGAAAGCCCGTAGTGAGAGTGGGATGCAGCACAGCTCTGCAGAGAGAGGGAGGGAAGGGCCTGGCAGGGGACAGAGCAGCTGCAGAGAGAGAGATTCTTCCACCGTTTTTGCGGGGTTTAAACTCTAGTATCTTTTTCAGTATCCTCTGTGGGCTTTTTGTTTCTCACTGGTTAAGCCTTTCCCTTCTGTGAAGAAGAAACCCAAGCGACGAGGTTGCTATCTGGCATAATCAATTAATTTAGCAACTTCCAGTCCTGTTCCTGTGTGCTCGACAGAGCTGCGGAGGGGCTGGCGTGGTCTGCGCACCCTGCCCGTGCATGCATGAAAAGTAGCAGACAGCAGGTCTGGCACCAAGGGTACGGCAGTGACAGTGCCAAGAAACCTCTTGTGCAGAACCCATTACAGATACCAGCGGTAATAACAGCCCTCATCTAACCTGCCTTTATGGCTCTTTAGAGGAGATAGTAGTAAACATTAGAGTAATCTTGCAGACTCCAGAGGCTTGTCGTTGGAGGAAGGCTCTTCTGGCTTGGATTGAGTTGCTTCTCTTGAAGCTTGCCTCATCTCTTCCTTTCGAATATAAGGAGAAAAAAATTTCCAGGATGATCTTTGTCAGCTTCTAACATACACGAACATTCACTGGAATTGCGCTTTGAGGAGTGAAGGTGTGATGTGCAAAGAACTGCAGTTATTTTTGTGTGGACAACACCTCGTTTCCCGTGAACAGACCTATGGAGCAAACTGTGATTCTGCAGCATCACAGCCTGTTCTGCAGATGAAACTGCAAGAGATCTTGTTTCTAGGAAATCATTATAGGCTGCCCTGGCAGTGACTAATAAGGGCTCAGAATTAGATATGTTCTAGTAGTTGTTAAAGAAATAGTTCTGTAAACTTGTCTAGGTTTTAGCACCTTAAAACAGAGGAATGCCTGAAGCCCGTTAAAATTCCTGGAAGTAATTGCTTTTGCTCCTATCTGTTGTGCTTTACTAGGGCCCTGCTAAATTAGAGTGATACATCAAAGAAATGGAAAAGATTAACTCTGCTTTCTGAGTCCTTTAAGATATTCTGATTGTACATGCTGGTTAGCTATATCTACCTAAGGATTGTTCCCAGTTCAGTTCCAGAGCCCTCTGGTCGTCCTCAGGGCAAATGGTCCATGTATTTCTCAGAAAGTTTTGGTATTTCTCAAGCCCACAAAGTAAGTTCTGTGAAACTGTTTGCACCAAAGAATCATTCACTGCTATAAAGCTGAAAATCCAAATACAGTTTCAGAATACAGTTAAAAAGTTAAGGATTGTGTTTTTCACTCTTTTGCTCAATAATTTCATTAATTCTCTCCTACAGATTGTCAAGTGCTAGGAACAAAATTTGCAATCTTTAATTTAATTCTGAAATATCTTAAAAAAAGAAAAACTTGGGTTTTGTTCTTCACCTTGCCCTCCACAGCACTTTCTTTTCCCCCCACAGCAACCAAACGTTGAGGAATAGTTGAAAAATCTTATTTCCTCTGAAATTTATTCAGATATATGGTAATGCCACTTTTATTTGAGAAATCTTTTTTTCTTCAGTTCGCCTCAAGACTTGTTCAGGCCCTGATCAAATCTGGACTCATGCTGTTTCATACAAGGGAGACATAAAAAGGAAATGTATGAAAGAGTTAAACTTTTCACGAATTCCTTAAGTTTAAGTACAGAGAAAGCTTCTCTCGGGTGGTTATTTTAGTTTCATTAGTCAAATATTGGAACTGGCAGCAATCAAGACACCTTGAACTGAAATAGTATATTCCTTGCTCTGCTGGAGAGGCCTGTTGCGCAGAAGGATTAAGAGGACCCGGCTGTGCTGTGCCCTGCGAAGGGGTGCGAGAGCAGCAGGAGAGGGAAATTCTACAGCTGCCCTCCTTAATTATGAAGCGGTTGATCAGATTTGCAAATACAATAAGATTGGTTCAATTAAAATTATATGCAAATATATATACATAACTATTGGATATATATCTGTATTTGTCAGTGCATGAAAGCTAGGTAGGAGATGGAGTAAAATTTCATGGTTATTACTGAAGAACAGGTCTGATTCCTAAAATCCCAGTCGCTTTCTGGTATCTAGCAAAAACCGGAGATAAAAGCAACTCAAATGTATTCTGAAATGGGAAGAGAAGTTGGTTACTACTGCTGAAGTGTGCTGTATGGAACACTTCCCCTAAGTTACTCGTGTTCATGGCATCTGTCCTGGTTTCAGCTGGGATAGAGTTAATTTTCTTCTTGGTAGCCAGTATGGTGCTGTGTTTTGGGTTTAGGATGAGAACAATGTCCATAACACACTAATGCTTTGGTTCTTGCTAAGTAGTGCTAAGCTGTTGCTAAATAGTTGCTAAGCAGTGCTTACACTGGTCAAGGGCTGTCCAGCTTCCCATGCTCTGCCTGGTGCTGGGAGGGGGCACAGCCAGGACAGCTGACCCAAACTGGCCAAAGGGCTACTCCATACCATAAGACATCATGCTCAGTATATGAGCGGGGGGAGTTGGCTGGGGGGCAGCGATCGCTGCTTGGAGACGTGCTGGGCATGGATCGGCGGGTGGTGAGCAGTTGTACCATGTATCACTTGTTTTGTATTATTATTATTATTATTATTTGTTATTATTGTTATTATTACTATTACTACTGTTCTATTTTTATTTTACTTCAGTTATTAAACTGTTCTTATCTCAACCCACAAGTTTTCCCCTTTTGCCCTTCCAATTCTCTCCCCCATCCCACCAAGGGGCAGTGAGCGAGCGGCTGCGTGTTGCTTAGTTGCTGGCTGGGGTTAAACCACGACAACATCTGGCCATAGTAATCTGGTTCAGTATCTCTGGCTCCTTTTTCAATGAGATCAGACGTACAAGTAGCATGTGGTCTCACATCTCCAGCTGTAGAGTACCTGCCTTCAGCCTGTATTTTCGACAAAATAAGGCCGGCTTTTAATATGATTGAGTATACTCTCTTAATACATTTGGATGCTATAAATAAGTGCGTTTCAGCACTGTCAGTTGAAAAAAAAAATAATCAGAGCTTCAGAGGTAGGTTGGTGAATTTAAACCATTAATTTCCTGTGGATTCTCATACTGCAGCTTACCCATGTTGTCAAGTCTTTCATTTAACAACAAAAACTCAGCTTCTGTTTTATACCGTAAGGTAAGAATAGAAAGCAGAAATGCAGCTTATTTACTTTGTTTAGTTCTGAATGTTTCATAGTGGTATAGCTAATGTATATAAATATTTTTATTTTCACTAGTGCCCCTCTTTTGTGTTTCTCCTTGTCTGACAGGTGTATTCTGGCTTTTGTTTCAGGGTTTTATTATGACTGTAACTACAGTGGAAAGGTCTGCAACTTCTGTGTTTCATGGCCTGCAGATGGGGAGGCTTGGGGGTTGGAGGCTCTTCTTATCTCAAACTCCTCACATGTAGAGGTTGAAACTGCAGTAAAAATTATTGTCGTTAGTAAGGAATTGTGCTTTAAGATTTGGAAAAAGGATTAGCTAGGCTTCAGTTGGAAGAATACTTTTTAACTTGTTATCCATTACTCTGTACAATGTCAAGATAGAGTCTCATTGCTTTCCTCCCTATCTGAGTACAGGTACTTTCTAATTTGTCTCTTGTGATAACAACCTTAATGAACATAGAACCATGACAGCATATAAATTATAAATTACAAAGATGGTTTTAAAGCTTGTCCTATTCCTTGTAAAGAATTTCTGTCACAGAGATATGCATATGTTCGAAGCCTTAGGCCTAATGCAGAGGCCTGTCTTTCTGAGTGGTCTTCAGTGGATTGTCCCGCACGAAGGGCAGGGGGTGTATGGGAGCAGCCAGAAAGCTATCCAGGGATTGCGAAACCAGGCAGGGCTACTCTGAGCCTGATCACGGGAGGGAAGAATGTTACCAGCTAGCGAACAAGGCCGTGGCTCATGTAGTTTGCTTGTTTCTGCAGGTAGAGCTATGGGACGTGGCTAAGAAAGGCATGGCTTGGCACCCAACTTAGTATTAAATAATTGGCCATAGCTATAACTATGGGAAGGTGGAAGCAGTGACTAGTGCCTTGGTAGCGGACTCACTTCAGGTTTATATTAGCCAAAGGGCTGATCAGAAGACCACAAGTTGCAAGACTGCAAGAGTTCAAAGTCTCCCCAGTCCCATATCCACTTGCAAATTCAGCTTTTTTACTATTTGAGACAGGGGTTCTTGGCCATGTGATCACACTGGCTTCCACCTGATGGGGCTGTCAACACCCCAAGTGCTACAGCTGTTTCTTCTTGCTTTTGTACTATGAAGAAGGTGAAAAGCTTGATTTGGCCTGAGAATACTTTCTCTTAGCTGCTGCTGCAGGTCATTAGGCATTGACTGCTCCCTTTATTTCTGTGTATTGGCAAGATGTTAACTCCTTGAGCTCGGAAACTCAAATGCTCAAAGGAAGCGTAAGCTATAAAGTGCTGGCTTGACCCTCCACTCAGCAGGAAGAGGAGCGGTTAAGTTTCAGCAAGGGCGGTGGTTGCATCTAGCTCTGAGCCAGCCAGATGCCCTGTCTGGCTGCCAGAAGAACACCTTGGCATCTTGAAGCCATTACTAAACACAGGTGTAATAATCTTTTTCTTTTTTTTCTTTTCTTTTTCTTTGATTGATCACACCTTTGGAATATTCTTTTATATATAATATGGTCAAAATTATTAAATAATTTCTAATAGCATTTGACTTCCCAAAAGAGCGTAGTGGTATTGGGTGTCACTGATCTGTCTGTGATCACAATTAAGTGATTATTCTGTAGACTTGTTTCAGTGTTCTCCCTGTGTTGCATTTATTATTATTATATTAGAAAAAATACTATGCATAGTGAGCTCCAAAATGAGAAATCTGTATTTAGGTGTTTATAATGTTAGTAACATAAAAATATAGTTACATATAGTTATGTAGTTACATAAAAATATCAAAACTCCTATTGTGGTAGTACTGGAGCCTAGATCTTCATTGAGTCGAGTCATGCGTGCGGTCAGCTGGGTCGCGTCCAGGCTGGAGCCTGCTGAGCTGCTTCCAGCGGCTGAGGCTCTGGGGTGCTGAGGTGCCCATTTCCCATAGACACATCTTGATCTGGGAGACTTGCTGGAGCCGGTTCTGTATTATGTGTCAGAGTGCTTAAAAAGGGGCACGGGAGCGTAAAACAAGCTCTTACGATGGGCATGTAAGTTCCCTATTTCTGTATTTATGATTTCTGCTTTTTATGGTTAAAATCTTTACCACGTTTTTCTGTAATGAGAACCAGAATCACAGGCCTTTTCTAGGTTTAAATCTGACTTTGAACCTGACTGGCTTCAGATCCATATTTCTAACTCTAAACTTCATTTCCATATTTAAAAGCCATTTGATTTTTAGGTTCTAACTTGATCTGTTTCTGATTTTTATGCAGACGCTAATTCCTATGCCCAGAAGAGTTGTCATGTCTTCTGAATTCAGAAGAGTCTCTGTATTCTTCTGTATAAAGCTTAGATATGAACACACTAATATATGTGTTTATTAAATATTCTCTAAATGTGTGTGTATAACTACAGAAACAGAGCGAAGAAGCCTGAAAGAGAAAAGCTTATCTGTGTGCTGAATGCATGAGTATGTACAGAGAATCAAATTCCAAACTACAGTATGTATTAGTTTTAAGAAAATATTAACATGGAATTTAGAAGTCTGTGCACTTTTATGCAAAATGGACATTTGTGGACATGACCATAATTGTATATTTTGGAATGAGATTCTTCTTATTATTTGTCTTGGAGTCAGGAACAAATTTGAAGTTGTTTTTCAGTGCTGAGGGTTTCAGTTTATATAAGGTAGGAGGTTGGAATAAACAGCTTTATTGCTTGGGGACAGCTGTAGTGGTGACGCTTTTATAAACAATGGTTCATGCTGGCATCTATCTTGCTCTACTTTGAAAAATAATCTGTCATTTCATACTGTGTATTAAATAGGTGAGAGAGTTCGGGGGCTGCAGTCTGCTTTCAGTTATATGCTGCTGTGTAGATATGAATTCAGTAGCAGAATAGCTCTATATGTGGAGAGGTGATTATAGTCTACAATTTAAAAAAAAAAAAAACAAACAGAAAAGCCAATTTTACAAAAAATCTCATGGATTTTAAGTGTTATACAGAAAGAAACACTTCATGTTCAGACGTATATCCTCACATTCAAACACTCTCATGCTCTTGGATGTATGTACACATGCACATAAGTATGCAGGTGGACTGGGCTGAAATGTAAAGAATCGTGGAACAGCCCAGGTTGGAAGGGACCTCAGAAGTCTGCCTGTGTCTTTCATGTATTGTGGGGACCAGAACTGGACATGGTACTCCAGGTGCAGCCTGACAAGCGCTGGTATCTGCTAGAAGACCTACTCTGTTCTGCAGAACCTTTTTGAAGTGTGTTGGCATGCATGAAGGGCATTTTCCAACTTTCTAGTAACCATACATTGCTGTTTTCCTGCCCTTTAGGACCAAACTATTTAAATAATCATGTTGTTGTAGTTAATGGTAATAAATCTGTGATACCAGGGATATAATAATACTCTTTTAAATTACATGGAGATGCTGTAAGAAGGCTTAAATAAATTATTGCTGTTAGTTTTCCGACTATTTTCTGAATATTTTGCAGAACATTATTATCTCTGGCTTTTTTGACTGCTGTCTATCCGTGGTAGCAGGTCAGATAAGGACATCCGAAAATGCCTTACTGGCCCTGGAAGAGTGTTTCATCTAAAGGATGTCTCAATTCTTCATTTTCTTCTTTTAAGAAGTTGTTTTCTTTCTTCACGCTGTGAAAGAGGTTTATCTTCTCATATGTTTACTTTTTAGTCCAAGCGTATATAATGTATCCCAACGAGTTGTTTGTAATAGAAATGCTCTCACTATTTTCATAATGTGCTTGTTGCTGTTACCATGCCGCGTCCTCAAAAGCTCCGGTGGGATGTGGTATGAGTTAGTGCTGCGCGGCCCTGCTCGAGGCGGCGATGGCTGCGTGGGTCCCGGGGGCTCCATGCAGCCCTGCCTGCGTGGCCGAGAGCACGGGCAGCGCGGGCGCAAGGTGGCCCCGTGACGGCAGAGCGAGCAATCCTGAGCGGGAGCTGCAATTACAGCGTGCCAAAGTAATGCAGAAGTGAAATACATTAGTAAAATGAAAATTTGTCCTCATTCCCTTGGTGAGTAATACAGTTAATGAAAATAGATCTAGCCAAATTAAGATAATTTATTTCATTAGTTTACAGCACTGTAAAACTTTTCCGGGCAGTACAGCCCTTCCATACAAACCTGAAATAGATGCAGTTCCACTATTCACTTCAAAGACCACAAAGGTTAAAAGTTTTAAGTGTATTAAAGCAATTCTGTTAATTGTGTCTATAGAGGATTCTCCCTCGCCCTTGGTAAAGTATTCTTAATTTAAAATTCACATTATGCTCATTCTGCATTCTAGCCTTTTAACCAAAGTGTAAATATGTAAGTGATTACTTGTATCTTTGAGGCTTAAAAAGAAATTCTGCATTTTTGTTTCAGAAGGTGGTACTGGTAGTACATGGTATTGATATTTTACCCTTTTTTCCTTCCATTTTGTGTTCTTCTCATGTTCTGTGCTCTACGTTTCTCTTCTTCCTGCATACCTGCTTTGTGTTTTACAATACAGTTTTCTACAGAACAGCAACCAATTCCTTGGAAAGAAAGAGATGACGTCTCTAAATCCCAGCTCCCCAAATCCCTTCTGTTTCATTTTCTAGAGTCTTGACGATGTCCTTTTTTATATTCTCTCAGAAAGACACCATTCAAAATCAAAGTTATCCCAAATAATGTTTTTTTTTTTTTTTTTTTTTTTCTCTGTTCCTTTCAAATTATAAGAAAACCCAAGACTGAGAATTTGCTTGGTTTTGTTGGCAAGCCAAACTTCTATAATTCTGCATTAGAAGTCAGTCTGGCCTTACCTTAAGCTTCACATTAAGTTGATTTTCAGTTAACTTAATTTGTGTTTTAGAATTTGCTTGACTTGAAATGGAAAAATAAGTGCCTTTTTTTTTTTTTTTTTTTAATAGTCTAGTTTTCTTCCTGGTACAATTTTTCTTCTAAGTGGTTAATGTTACTTATTTAAAAGACATATTTATATTATTAATTTGTAGTGGAAGTTGTAGTCCTTTTTACAACAAAATAGAACAACTTATCTGGACAGGAATATGGATGTGAGGGCTCTTCGCTTTTCACTGTATTTTTTAGGTGAGATGCAGGTAAATCACTGCTGAGTCATGCAAGTCAGTTACTTCCAAGCAGAACAGAAATAAAGTCAGAGTGGTTATTTTGGGCAAGGGAAAATGGCAGATTTTATCTGAATGGGAAACTTATCTGATTTATTGAATAACAGCAGGATGATTTTTATACTTTTTTCTTTCTATGAATTATTAATTATGGGAAAGATGCTTTCAGAAAGGGGCAGGTTGGGCCTGTCTGTTGTGGAAGTGATCATTAATTTATCTTCCATTGATGGAAATAGGAAAGGTGGTTATTCCTTGAAATCCTGTGTGGACAGGTCACTTTAATGACGTGGTTGCACTTTGCTGTAAAGGGGAATGGTACTGTGTAACTTGGAGTTAATAACTGAGTGGAAGTAGTTTGTGTGGGGTTTTGTTTTATTTTGGGTTTTAAATTTAATCTTGAATTTATCGCTTAAGTACAAGCATTTCATTATTGAATGTAGTACTCTCTGGCTGTATTAAGTGGTTACTGTAATTTATAGGATACTTGGAGAAATGTCATGATTCCTCATGAAGTGACACAGCAAGATTTAGTGAGTGCAGCAACTGAGTGAATGGAATTATGTAATATGACCTAGTTGATGCGATATACCATAAGATTTTAATTTATTTCATCAGTTTGACTGGAAGAGAAAAGAAGATAATAGACCAGCCTCGCCAATTCATTCACTGACTGATTTGAAAATAAGTCCATTCTAAATTTATCTTGAAACTACTTGGAGTTGCATATGAAACGGTCAACCTCAATAGTTTCCAGGGCTGGGGAGGGGGCGAGCAGGGAGAATAGGAATTTGGTTGCTTAGGAAATCAGGATGTATGAAAAAGTTATTTACTTTTGTATGTGTCACATGCAAAACAGAAGGAACAACAATCCGTCTCTTCTTTTTAAATTTATTTTATTTGATCTGATTTAATAAATAATTAAAAAGTGTTTTCATAAGACTCAGCAACTAACTGCCAGCTGCCTTGTGGCACTGATAAGGGCTTTTGCTGAAGCCCTATGCCGAAGAAGGAAAACTGATTTGTAACTGGTGCCGTTACTCTGGTTGAGGTGGATTCCATACTCAGGATACACAGAATTAGAACAAATACAGCACAGCTAGTGTTTCCATGAGGAAGCAATCGATTGGAAACATATGAAGCCCTAAAAATATTAATGAACTAAAGACTTTCTGTAATGTACTGCTGTAAAGATTTTACTTTTTAAATAAATATTCCTTTTAAGTTTTGATCTCTTGTATGTGATATTTTAAGATCAAAAATTGTTGCCCAGATTCCATCTTAAGATATCACTCACTTTCATGCCAGCTGCATGTGATTGCTTTAACTTCATTTGGGTTGAAAATTTTTATGCTGCTTTTTCCAGCCCAGAGATGACTATATATGAATTTGAACAAAATCAGTTGGCTATTATTATTTTAGCATATTTGCCATTTAAAATATTGTTTGTTTTCACAGTTTAGAAATTAACGTTAAGGGCAGCATACATACAGAACTACTTCCAAAATGGGGGGGAAATTATCCTTTAGGCTGTATATTGCAAACATTTTTACAGACTGTGGAATAAGCACCTGAGGAGTGAGGTATCCAGTATGAACAAAACCTTTGGTCCTCTTAGTGTTTCTTCAGAATACGAGGCAGGAAGCCAGTGTTCAATCACTTTGTATCAAAACTTTATTTCCTCTTCCTTTTGGATACCCTCATTTGTCTTCTAAAATCTTTACTTTCCTAATGTGTAGGAATTCATGGTTGCGCATAATTTCAACTCATTTATCTAAAGCACTGACTAAATTAAATGTCCCTCAAGAAAGTGGTCATATCTGTGAGCATCTCTATTTAAAATTATTGAAAGTTACATTGGGTATTCTATCATACCGTTTTTATTTATCTCGATTTTCTAGGCAATAATTGTTACAACAAAGCACAGATTTCATAAAGCAGGCCCATCAGTATTTCCTCCTTGTAGTTACACTTCGTCACTATAAGTAGCTTTCTCTTCATGAAGACTCTTTTAACTCATCCTCTCATCAAAACTGATGGATTTTGCTGGTGATTTGAAGGTCAGTAAAATTGGTCTCTGTGCAAAAGAAGCATCTTATATTATTATACTTCAGTAGGTTAGTGTGTATCACAGCATTCTGGGTAGGTGAAATTAATGGGGCTCAAGGAGTGCCATTTCCCCCCTAAATTAACAAATGTCAGTCTTACTGAAAAGCTGAAGATTGGGTAGGAGGCACTTGAGGTCCATACTTGTGTCTCAGGGGACATCAGAAAATACTGGGATGTAGGCTGGGAAATGTGTAGAAAAAAACAGGAATTATTATATCTGAATCTATGTGAAATTCCTATCTCTTTGCAGTGCAGTTCCCTGATGACTTTTTTCATTTCACAGCTCCATGTGCATGTAAATATAAAAAGCGGCACAGTTGAAGAGAAGTCGTGCCCTCCTATGCCGGGCCCCTGGGGGTTTGAGCGCGCTGGCGTCAGGCACGCTTTGACTTGTCTTACTCTAAAGCCAAACCTCAGAAACCTGGGGTGAATTCAGAGCAGCGCTTGCATCTGCAGCGTGCAGCTGGGACTCTGTTTCGGGATGGTGGGAGTCATTTCGAAACCGCCTCCCGGGCGGTTGCAGCAGGGCAAGCAGCAGCTGCTGAAGCTCTGCTGGCTTGCGCTAGCTGGAGGCTGATAGGTGTCCTGGGGAGAAGTGATACCTTTCTGGGTCATCTGAATTTGGAGCCTCTACAGAAGACAAAATTTATTTGATTCATGACAGCATCTCTCTGTTTGCCCATTAACGTATAGCAAACTTTCCTGTTCGTTTTTATAGTTCATCATTCTTACTGCTCATCCATATATGCATTAGAGTTAAATGAAGTACACGTCCATGCTTGTTTATATACTAGAAATACAGAACACTTCATTAACTGCCCACTTTTACAAGCAGTATTTTAAAGTGCTGTCATTGATGACACATACAGATATATGTGTATCTGTATGTTTAAATGTGTCCGTTTATAACTTGTAAAACTTACTTTATGACAAATGTTTTTCTTGTAATTGTGTTTTTAAATACATTCATGTTGTGGAGTTCTCAGTCACCTGCCTGATATTATTATTATTATTATCCAGATAACTTCAGTAATTGTTTTAGAGGCGAAAGTGCCCAGTGTAAACTTTCGCATGCTAAAAGAGATCATAAAGAAATATCATTTTGTTTTCTTTTGAATTTGACTTTGTTTTTTAGCAGTAGTCTTTATGGTTATATATCTACAGCTAGCCTGAAATTATGCTGAGGGTTTGTTCAGTCATGCATAGCAGTATCAATTTAATGCATTTAACAATCTGGAAGAGTAGTCTTCAGTAATGCGTTTCAAAGTTACTACTAATAATTTTTCATTTCAAGTTCTGATTTTAAGAAGATCTTTCAGGAAAAGCTGAACTTCAAGCATATAGGTACTACACATCAGTTTCTCAATATTCAAATCTTGGATTGTTTTTAGTTCCCTGATTTAATACCAATAGCCTGAACTGGGATATCTTTTAGGTAATTGTGGTGATTGAAATCAAGGAGACCTTAAATAAGATCGGAGGTCAGCAAAGCTATTAGCGTGACAAAGTTTAACAACATGGAATCTGGGAAGCACAGTCTGGCTTCCATCCGGAGCAAGAAGCTTGAATATCGTTTCAAGAAGGAATGCTTCAGAAATGCTCAAATAACCAGTTCATGCTCACTCCTGTAGTATTATAAATCTGTAAATGGATTCTGCAAGTCACCTCTCTTATCTCATTTACACAGATAAAGAATTTTTTTTTGCTGAAGACATTAATTTCACAGTGTTGGATAGTTTAATTTTCTTCCCTTCTATTTTAGTAGACTGGCAGTGCAGATATCACCGTCTCTGACACGTCATTTTTTCTCTGTACAATACGGTGTATTTTGTGGCTCTAGCGCAGCAGTAGACTGGCCCAGAAATCACAATCTGGGATTATTGTCTTTGTGTATCCTCAAGGAGTAATATTTTAAAGTCACTGCATCTGTTGGTACTTAAGAGCATGATTTTTACTTTTTATTTTTGCCAGTTTTTACCATCTGTGTGTCTGGTTTTTGGCTCCTTGATTTAATTTTTCAGTTTAATTTCTCAGTTGCACTGGGATTTCTTCCTCTTTCTCACACATGCTCTTTTTGACTCATCCATGAACTTATATTAAAAAAAAAAAGAAAAAAATAGAAAAAAAAAAAAGAAATTATTTACAGCAGTTGCATAGTAAAATTCTTGGCCTTCACAATTTGGAGTTTTTAATGATATCTTTTTATCAAGTCTCTTCTAGTAAATGCACGTCATTTTTGGAAGTGAAATAACTTTTATTAGACTTTGTTTAAGTTTTAAAAAATTAGTTTGGATTAAATTGAAGCATTTTGGCGGGAAAAGCTAGCTTGGTCACATTAAACACATTCTAGTCTTTCATACTCATTTAGTTTTTAATGCCCAAGAGGGAGTAATTTTCTTGAGAAATCTGTGTTGTAATCATAAACAGACATAATTCAGTAATTTTCTCATGAAACATTGGCTTAAGTTTTGGCACTAACGACTTGAAACTCACACAAGCAGGAACATTTTTGTTTAAATTCCAAGAAAAATACTAATGAAATATATTAAAATAGAAACAAAATATACATACAGTGTTACAGACTGTTTTCAATAAAAAGGATGTATCTTCGTCAATTGAATAAATGACTCATGAATTCAGGCATGTTCTAGCATTTCAAGAATGTTCTGATAGAACTTGTATCATTTTCTTTGCTTATCCCTGAGAAGTTTTTACAAAATATTACATTATGTAAATAAATTTTTTGATGTATGAGGGTTACTGTATAGCACATCTATCAAATATTTTGCTTCTGTATGTGTCTGTGAATATTGAAAACTCCACTGCAGCTCTGATCTTTTCCTTGACATATATATTTTGCTTCTCACTTAAAATATAATAGATTCCTTAAGGTCGAATTTAATGGCTTTTTAAAAAACAGGCCGGTTTATTTTTAGCCTCTTTCAAATATTTTGTAACTGGGGATTTTAAAGTTTATTTTTACCTTCTGATGTACTTGCTTGCTCATAGTTGATTTTCAAACCAGATTATGGACCTCTTCCTTTTTGATCTTTTTTTTTTTTTTCCCGGTTTCTAATGAGTATTTTGCTTAGTGCTGAACAAAACAATGAGTAAGAGCCAGCACTAGCGCAGTAAAATACCAGCAGTAGCAGGTAAAAACTTGTTCCTTTTTGAATACGTGGCTCCCATAATCTATAGTACCCTTTCTGTTTGTGTGGGCTGCTTTGAATTATTTTTCTTAACAATGCTGTAGACTATCAAAAGACCAAAAGAAATACTTCGTTCACTTGAGAAAGCATTTTTTGAAAGGAAGTGTTGCTGTGAAATTCTGAGGAGTGGAATTAGTCATCTTCTCTTCTGTTTACATATGCATATAGTTTTTCTTAAATATACTCTGTAACCATTTTTTACTGTGTTGTGAAACTGGGAGAGCGTGGTGGTTTTTCACTGAGTGATTTGAGCTTTCGTTCCCACTGGATTCCCATTGTGTTTTGCTGAAAACTTTTTGAGGAAGAGGAGTGTTAGTGCTGTATTTTAAATTCTCAGTTGTCATTAAAAAAACTGAGTGGGATTTTCCAGTTTTACTAATAGAGATTCCAACAGACCCTATTTTGAGTAGTACTGGGAATGATTTAAACTCGATTTTTCAAAATTTGAGTTCCAAAATTTTCCTTGGCTCTAAGGATTTTGTTACTGCCAGATTGAACTTCCCGATTTCCTGACAAAAACTCTGTTACTGTAAGTAAAGGGGAAAGCTGAGTGAGCAAACCAGTATGCGTTTTCCAGTCTACTGTGAGATGTGCACTTCATTACAATGCTGTAACAACATCCATGCAGGAATGGAACTGATTTAGAGTTGATAATATGTGATCACGAGACTGCTGATCATTTGTTTTCCTGTGGCTTGTATCTTAAAAAGTTGTATGGTTTCAGTTTGGAGTATAAATTAAGAATAACAAGTAGGATGCTTTCACTACTATGGTTTGTCGTCCATAGGACTGCTTAGAAAGCACCAGCAAAAATGATCGCCTCTGCTATCTTTTTTTCTTGCCTTCCACATGGAAAACAAGTTGGTCTCATATTCTCACGAGATGGACCTGTAATAGCCCATGAGCAGAAGCATGCATGCATTGGTCTTTCCATGGCGGCGGTTTACTTTGGGCTGAGAGAATTCAAGCAGTATTAAGAGAAGGGGACTCGAAGTGCAGTGATGAGAGCAATCCATCCGTTTCCGGCAGCATCCCCTCTGAACTGGAGCCTTGCTCCTGCTTTGAATCTGAACTCACTGTGTAAGTCTAAGGGTAACCCATATTTGAATGCCAGACACTCGGTTGTGCTTTACTGTGTATTTTAAAGGGCTTGTGGGAAGCTAGATGTAAACTTTCATGTTAGACAGTTTCCCAGCTGACTGGTACATTGAATTCATTGAGAATAGGAAGGGCTGGTTCAATTCATTTCCATCCCTTGTATCTCAGTCATTTTCTGCAACGACGCATAAGGATTGATTACCATAGCAACAGTGTTTTAGCTTGTACTACTGTGAATGTGGTTAATGATAATAGAATTATCTAGTCATTTTAAATCCTGTTATATTATTAGGTCATCTGAGCCATCCTCTTGCTATGTATTGAGTTATTCCCTGTAGCCTATCTTGTAGTTCTTTGTCCACGCTGCTTTTACATGTGTTGAGCAGTGGGGATTCTGCTGCTTCCCTTAGGAGACTTTCACAATCTGATATATCACCCCATTAAGGATTTTCTTCTGATATTTAGCCTCATTTCACCTCCTTTCTCCCAGCTACATGGATTTGTACCACATGGAAGTTCTGTTCTGATCTTCTTCCCTATCCAGCATTCGCAATTAATCCTTTTTCTTTACCTGCATCAGAAGACAACAGCTCAGTATTTGTGCGTTTCAGGATCTTCT
The DNA here is from genome assembly GCF_965183815.1 of Platalea leucorodia. Classification (NCBI taxonomy): domain Eukaryota; kingdom Metazoa; phylum Chordata; class Aves; order Pelecaniformes; family Threskiornithidae; genus Platalea; species Platalea leucorodia. Next base: position 153,585,367 of record NC_138823.1, on the reverse strand, counting down.
TACAGGGAAAAGCAGGTTTCTAAATGCATCATCTCTTCTTCTTGACTACCGCATTTTGATAGGAAAGTGCCTAGTACTCAAAAAATATTTAGATGACCTGAACTGCATAGGCAAAGAGCTTCCAACTTTCCAGTGCTTAAATATATTCACATCAGCCTATGTACCACTAGATTGCCGGTTCTTACGCCTGCATCTGTGCCTCGCTCCTTCTGATGTCTCTAGTAGTGTGTGGCAAGTGGGAAGATGCAGGGTTTTTTTCTCATAAAGCTCGAGAAGTGCTCCTTAACCCTTGCCACAAGTCAGCAGAAGTAACCTCTCAGGCTGCCCTTCTTGTATGCCCGGTCTAAATGTGGATGGGCGTAGATATCTCTGCTATCCTCCACATACACTTTATCCTCTCTTGTGATTTACTGTGTTTCTAAATCCTTTCTACCTACATTGTTTTTCCATCATGAAGAGAAATCATTTCCAGTCATGTCCAAAGAGACATACAAATGGAGATGCAGTTGTCCTGCTCTACTTCAGGCATTGCGTAGTCTGTGCTATGTGTAGGAATTCTTTTAAAACAGGTAAAATACTTTTCTATACAGCGAGGCCTTGGGTTACCTGCAGATATTACATCATTGTCATACTCTCTGTCTGCTTTCTCAAAAGTTGTGGATTTGGTAAATAAGATGCAAGAGTATTGACATCTTCCCAGTAATCTGTTGTTCTCACTGCTTGCTTATGCTTTTGGAATAATTTTCTTCTTTAATATTTGATGTTATACAGTTGCCCATTTTTTTTTGTTTTTATTCATCTACAGTATAAATAAGTACATATTGCATTAATATTCATCCATGCTACCCGAAGAGGGCAGAAGACTGGGAATTGCCATTTGAAATTACTTTTAGAGCTAAATTTGCTGCAAAAATAGTTGATGCTGCAGTAAAAAACAGGTATATTAAATCTACCTTACTATTATCATTGACTGATTCTTTAATTTGTGGTGATTTTTGATGGGATTTTTTTGAGAGGTGGTGCTGCTCTTTCCAAGATTTTTCCCTTTGAGGCTTAGACTAGATTGCATTTCTCAGAATGCATTATCTTACATTTATTCAAGTTTCAATTTTCTCAGTCACCAGGCTTCTCAGTCCACCAGTGTGATATATATATCTGGAAAGTCTCGCAAAGCTCATTGATCATGTTTTAAAAGATTGTTTTAAACCTAAGTTGTATTTCACTGGCAAATTTCATCACTTTATTTTCAACTTGCTCTTCCGTATCATTAATTCTTTAGGTAACATTATCTTGCTGTCAGTCCCTTAGGAAAGTATTAGCTTTTCTATTTTAAAGATTGTTTTAATGTTCTTTCGTTTCTGTGTGTATATACATTCTCGTTCTTTTTCTCTGTTCGTTATTGCCTTCAACGTGGTTATATGTAAGAAGAGAAAAACAAGTGCATTTCATTAATTTTATGGAATCCTCTTGCCTACACTGTCTAGAATACATGTGTGCAAGATATTTCTTTAAGTTTTGTTGTTTTTTGTTTTGTTTTGTTTGTTTTAATTAAATCAAACTGCAGAAAGGTTATAACTATTAATATTAAGGAACTATTCTGAGCCTGCAAGTAGCTGAGGATAGACCACAAAAAAAAAGAGCGGGGAACCTGCTGATTTTAGTAAATTAAAATTCACAGCTTTTAAACTCATCTGTTTGTTTCTCCCCGTATTTTCTTCAAATCAGATCATTCTGTGAGAACACCATGAGCTTTATTAATTTCAGTGAGAAACCACAGCCTTTGTCACAGATTTTTTTTTTTTTTTTCTTTTAAACTGGCCTTGCCTTCATACTGAATTGGTTCTTAATTATAAGATATAGTGACCTTTATCTTATTTCAAAGGTTCACTCTCTAGTCTCTTCAAGATTTGAGTTCTGTGATGATAAAGCAGATGATTTTCTCCTCCCCACCTAGTCAGGACTATCGGCAGGCCAGTATTGTCCTTTCTCAAATTTGCTGCCATTTGAGGAAGTACAAAACACACTCGAGTCCTAATGACTTCGGACCTAACTTCCAAGGACAAGAGAAAAGCCTGTTGGTGAATTACTTGAGTTTTCTGTTATAGTGGCTCTTGCACTGTCCTCTGAAATAGCCAAAGCTGCCCATAACAACATACTAGAACAGCCCAGCTAGTTAGTCTGAAACTTGATGTATCCTCTGAAACTGGAAGGTGGACGTGCCCGAAGATCCTGCCCATGATGCAGCTGAAGAAGCACTCAGTGCAGTTTGATTTCTAAAGTTGCTTCTTTCTGAAACCCCAGCATTTGCTTGTTCTTCAAGTTTCTTCAAGCTTTCCTTTCATAGATTGAATTAGAAAGCTTCAGAATGGTAGGATAATAGCTCTTGCTTTCCCCTGGTTTCCTAAAAGTAGTTTTTTCCCCGTTTCAGAAAATCGGTATGAAGAGTTAAAGCAAAATAAACATTTCTTCAAGGAGGCCTTAGACTGGACTAGCTTCATTGACTGGCTTGTCTGGGATTCAAGTGTGGTTTATGGGAAATTGATAACAAGTTCCTGTACATTTGGAAACCTTCAACTCAGCTTTAGCTAGTTTATAACTGATTAAGTGGCAACTGAGAAAACCTTAGATCAAAATCGGAATGTTTAAATTTGAGGTTTAACAGTGGCTACCTCCTTTTAATCCTATTTGACAGAAGTTGTTCTGTTTCCTTATCGAATTTTGTTCCCAAAAATGCTATTGTTAACCTTAAAAGAGTGTTTATGTAGACATCTATGTATAAAGTGCCATGACTTTTTGATGAAGAGAGGCACTTGGGCACATGCCTCTCTAATGTGTATATGACTTCCCATGCTTTCACATTTTTTTTTTTTTGGGTGGGGTGGATGAAGAAGAATTCAACCACAAAACGTGTGGAGTTTTTTCCTTCTGTGTATGCATCTTAGCTTTTAATGAACTCGTGAAATAGCACCTAAAAGCATTGTTGTGCCTCTGTCTTAATTTGATCTCATCTAAGGAAGATGGTGGAATTTGAGTAATTTGTATGAAGTTGTTTAGGGAACTATTTATGTCGTGACAAATGAAGTTCTGCTGTAGATTAGAAACTGGCAGAGAGAAAAACAAATTATGGAAAATAGGTCAGCAGTATATGAGGGCAAGAGGGATTTATTCCTGGAAAGCCTGCTCGCTTTGAAAGAGGCAGAGAGCTGAGACGGCAACTTTAGTGAACAAGACACAATTATTTAGAGTAGTTGAAAATAGGTAGGATTTTGAAGGAGGCAATAGAAGAGGAATGAGATTGGACATAGAGCAGTGCAAGTTACTGAATGTTGAAAAGAATGCCTTGAGCTGTATGCGAAGCTGCAGATGAACGGTATCCTTTCAAACAACAGTCTGAGGCCACAGTGTTAGAGACATTTTAAGTCATCTCTGCTGCTGAAGGAAGCAGTCTTGGCCATGCTTTGCTTCCTCCCTTGTGCCTCCCTAAGCTTTTATGAGACTGTTAATTAGACTGAACTGGACCAGCCTGGGAAACGTAACCAATTAAAATTGTTTTTATTAAACATTAATTTTAATTTAGATGTTTTGTGTAATGATACAAATGCCTGAATAAGCAGAAAGTAGAAGGTGGACAGAGGGATCCAGTGATGAACATGACCATCTCGGGAGGGGAAAAGATGGGACTGCCTCTTTCAACAGACCACATCTGTGGTTTGCGCTGGCCTTGCAGGATAATGAAATGCCAGGCTGAGATGTTTTTGTGGGCAACACAATGGAAATTGCTTGGAAATACTGGACCTCCATCACGTGTGCTGAATTCAGTCCCTACTGCTTTGACTTGGGGCGAAAAAGGAAGGGAGAGAATCAGAAAGTAAAATAAGGTCTCTATCTGAGAATAAGTTTTAAAAAATTAATTATCTTGAGAAGCTGGTACCTGTTCTGGTGCAACAAATGGCACTAAATGAGTTATTTTTTGAAATGCCTTCCTTTTTGTATAACTTACAGTTAATTTGCAGAGTGCTTCTGGAGCTGTGGTTCTAGCAGTTGTGTGATGTCCTACGCTTTGTTTGTCAATACATTTTAGACAAGAGGTTGTCTTTGGTGTCCCTGGATAGCTTAGTGAGGTGGTGGTCATGGTGCAGTTTGGCTATTGATCATGTTTCATCACGTGTCGCGTAAGAGTTTTGCGTGACAGTGAGTGGTGCGGGCATGCTGGTGCGGGCTTGGGACCAAACTGCTCTGAGGGAATGGGTGCTTTCCCCAGCCTGTCTCCAGCTACCAGCCTCCTCTTGTGGGGGCCAGGGGCGACGGGGCCTGTGGTGCTGTTTGCCATGAATGGGGAATGACTTTATTGTCTGCAGTGAGGAGTCTAGATGTTTTTTTTTTATGTTTTCAAAAATTTGCTTAGCAGTCTTTTATTTTTAAGGTGTCATTTTAGCTTCTGTCCTTTTTGGTTCACTTCAGGAATACATGCAAGTATTCTACATTTTTCTGAAAGTAAGGCTTTGGCTATCTCAGAGAGATCACCCAAAACTGAAGGCATCTAAGACTGGAGGTGAACCTCAAACATATGGAAAGAAATCTTGTGTGCCTCAGTTTCCTCAAATAAAGAAAGAATTTGGAGAAGAACTTTTAATCTTCTTCCTGGGGGTGCAGTGAAGCTAAAGCCATTATTGTCCATGAAACGCTTTTGCCGTACTGTGCTGGAGGGCACTACAGAAGTACTGAGTACTATTTATTTTAAATTTGATTTAATGCTTTTGATTAAAAAATTAATAAAATTGTCATAGACCAGATTGTAACCCTGTAGGCACTTGGAATGGAGCATTCGTAAATGAAGCATTTACTGAGAAGTTTGAAATTGTTTTTCATGTTGACTTCAGCAAAACAAATTGAGCAAAGAACAATGAAAAATGCTATAGTATTTTCTGTTATTAAAATGGTGAATTTGTTTGGTGCCTAAGGTAAAATCCATGCTGTGCAAAAGGCCAAAAAAGAAAATGCTATGGCATAACAGGGAAACTCAATTGAAGCAATTTTAGTGGAGTTTCTCAGTGAAGGATGAGGTGAAAAGCAAAAAGTGGCATACAACTGTGCAATTCGGCAAAAGAGAAGTAAAAGATAAAGCTGCAAAATGTTAAAATCTCATCACTCAAACTTTGCCCAGGAGCCGAGAGCAGGCTTGGGTGCCTTCTGCCTCTGTAGCGAGGCTGGGTGCCCTGCATTGCCTTCACTGTGCCGGGGCTCCCTTGGGGAGCTTCCTCTCCTGGGACTTGGGGCCGGGACCTTGACTGGTTTTGTTCCTTTAGGGCAGGAAGAGCTGAAACAGAAAGAATTTACTTTAAGCTATGCAAGTTAGGGATCCCTTAGCTCGGGTGTGGTTGTCCATCTATGTGGTGTGTAATACAAAAGACCTTTGTAACAGATACACAGATATTTTTTCTTTTCAGCAGTAGGAATTTGAATCAAAAAAGTCATAAATCGAAGCTGTATGTTAGCGAATCCTAGTAAATGAGAACCGAAGATCAGTCACTGTCTAAATGAGAGGAAACCCATGTACTTTTCTTTAAGCAAGATGATAAAATAGTATAATTACGTTTTTCTAGTTCTTTGGGTAAAATTAACAGAGTGATTTTTAGTAACACAAAACTAAAACCTTTGAAAGTTATGTTTCCTAAATGAGATGAAATTCAAAGTTAAAGAATACATGCTAACTTTAAACTCCCACCAACATAGGGACTTTTACCTTATTGGAAAAGAGATATTTTAATTAAATTTTTAAAAAGCCAAGTCTTCAATAAGCTTTCTGATGTCATCTCTAAACAGTCCTGAGCCATGCCGAGAAAAATATCCAGAATTGAATTTTGTTATTAAGATGCCTGTGTGAGTAAAATGATGTTTTGTGTGACGGAGAACAGAGTGCTATACTTTTAGCTTGCTTCTAAATTGACTCTTACATTCAGTACTCAGGGGGATCGAACTGTTCTGTACTTGGCTGAAGCTAGTGAAACCTTGCATGCTGATACAGATCTGCAAATCAAGCAACAAGGGACTATTTCAGATTAAAAAAGAAAAAAGAAATGAATAAGGATAAAAGAGCTATGAGACCTGTTTGAAAATTGCCTAATGACAAATTCAAGTTGCTAAATAAGAAATGCTTTTTGTATCTTAAAAAAAAAAAAAAATCCTCAGAAGGATGAAAATCACGGTCTTTGAAAAGGTGAGGTGAATAATAATATATTCAGGAGCATTACAAGGAAAATGTGAAGTGATTTATGCAGAATTTTCTCCTTTCCTTTGTCTCGATATCAAGGGGAAACTATGTGACTCATCTATAATACATCTCTGCAGAAGTCTTTCAGATCTCTAAACTTATAGGTGGAGGCATGTACATTTGGTTTTCTGCAGGGGAAAAAAGTGCGTGTCCCAATTCCATGTATCCATTGTCATTTCTTCAGCTTTTAAAAATCATACAGGACTTAATGACTTCTTTTTTTTTTAATGTCTGTGTACAGAATAAGCTAACTTGTCAGATTAAAGGAAAAAGTATTTAAAATTCTGTTGTTCTACATTAGTTACAAGGAGGTGAACTCAGCGTGGATCTATTTATAGGAGAACTAATGGATGTGCCTAACTTGACCTACTTTAGACTACTCAAAGGAAAAAACAAACACACTGTAGTTGTACCACTGCCGTGTAATTTATTTTTTTCTTACCTTAAGAACGAAATAATGTCTTCGCTGTTGTGGCCTTCTAAATACATATGTATATTTAGAAGCTTGCTTGCTTGCTTGCTTGCTTGCTTATTTATTTATTTATTTATTTATTTCCTGGATGCCATAGTAACACTCCATGTTAGAAGTATATTGTGTGGGTTTTTTTTTTTTTTTTCCTTCCATAAACATCAACTTCTCCATATAAAAGGGATGTTAGTTTTTTGTTCTTTGCTGGTCCTGAAATCCCAGATCTGTATAACTTGGAATTGTGGAGTAGGAAGAACTCAAGTTCTTAAAGAAAACTAAACTTCATTTTGTAAAAATCACTCCTGTTTTGAAATAATTCAAGTAAAGCATCTTCTGGCAATGCAGGGGCAATTTTGTCTATATATGTATGTATTATATGAGTTAACCAGGGGTGGTAGTGGTATATAGATGCATTTGTATGTATCAGTTAACACGATGAAAGGGAAAATAAACGGTATATGAGGTCATCAACCAGAAGTTGTGTTTGTTACATGGCAAATGCCACACTCATGTTGGCCCACCTTGTGGAGATGTCTCTGTAATTGAGGTAATTCCTGCATTATTCAAGGCAAATGATAAAAGAGCCTGCACAAAACCAGGCCTGGCCTTTGGGCTAAACTTTGCAGGGGAATTTGATTATACATTGACCTATAATTGTAGCCTCGTTTCAAATAAAGCCGATAACTATTTCCGTTAAAAATATTTCCCATGACTCTGACATCAAAGTATGACTTTGAATCTGTATATAATATGAACCCTAATATTTGTTTTGGACTGGCAGATCCTGGTGGTCTGTATGTCAGTCTGTGAATCATATGACAAGAGTATAAAATTTCAGAGATTTGAACATGGAAATAGTCTGCAGATAAGCCTTATTTAAAACAAACAAAGAACATAGACTTTTGCCTGTGAAACAGATATGTTTTGGATCCCGAGGAAAAACAGAAAGCAGAATAAAAACTAGGCAGTTACACAAAATGAACCCATTTTATTTTTAAGGCAACAATCAATTTGAGGTAATTTGATATAGTTGTACGTGGGTCTGTGAGATAAGTACTTCTCTTTGTAATACAATGGACACATCTATAGTTTGTTATTGATCAGATCTTCAGAAAGCTCTTTAGATGCTTTGGTTACTACTGAAAGTGTGGCAATCCATGCTTTATATATTTCAAATATTTAGCACATGAGAGGTTAGTCCTTTCTTGTTGCATCTAATCTTTTAGTTGACTTTCTATCATAGCATTGCTTTTTAAAAACTCATTTTGGTGGACTCCCCAACAGGCGGCACTGCTAGCGCTGGGATGCCCTGTCTGGTCATGCCAAACCTTTTCTGGCTATTCCCGTTAGCTGTGGTTGGTTTTGCTTATAGATTGCTCTCTAAGTGAACTGTCTCACAAATTCATTATGTGATGAAATGTCTTGAGTTTTGTAATCCTTCCGATACTTTGCATCTAATAAAATGTTTAAAAAATAGGTTATGGACTGCAAGCATTATCAGGTGATAAGAAAAGGAAGAGGTGAAGCTCATCTCGTGTCTTTGAGCAAGAAGAGGCGTTTTGTGGCTCAGCATCCTAAGCTGCTGCTGAGAAAATTAATATCCATTTTAATATTACTGTTTTTCAAAGTGTCGTATCCCAGCGTCTTATCTTTATTTGTCTTTGCAAACATGTAGTATTATCCTGAACGTATTAATAGAGAAATGCACTTTTAGGTTATTTTTGCCACTATTGTATAGCCAAGTCAGTGTAGGAATTAAGACAGGACCCAACGTTATCTTCATCTTAAGTCTCTCTTTGCTATAAGAAATAGATCATCAAGGTGTTATCAGGCTCAGTTTGGCAACAATTTACGCATTTGTCAATGAACAGAAATTTAGGGCACTGAATTATCATCATTATAGTATTTTCTAATATGCTATGCGTATTATGGTGATGCATGTTATTTGTGGACTTAGAGCTGTTGCTCTAAGTGGCTGACCACGTGAGCTGTTGTGCTACAGTAACACTTGAGTCTTCTTTAAAATGACCCTTAAATATGATCTGGTGGGAACAGCTACATATTTTTGTTATCCATTTGATATTTGCCATCTGTAGAGGAGCCTTGATGTACGCATTTGTTACGGTAGCTATCAGTTTACAGCACACCTCCTGCCTCTGCCTCCCACCTTGGACTGTCAGTAGTCCCAGAGAAGCCGCTGAAACGGTCTGGAGTGGGATGTCCTCAGCCTGGGGAAAACAAATGTTGTAGTTTTCACTCAAACAGCGAATACAGTCTATGAAACATGATTACAATACACATTGTGAAATGCTTGAGAATCAGCATTGCTGTAGACATTACTATGGTTTTCTTTCTCTGTCAGACCCCATTTTGTGCCGTTTCCCTTGTATGGGGTTGCCGAGTTGCTTAAGTATTTGCAATTTTTTTTCCCTTTTTTTTTTTTTTCCTTCTTTTTTCTCAATATTCCTTCTCTGATGGTAGGCATAGACCATTCGGCTACGTTAATTAACAAGCATGTTCGATCAACAACAAAAAACCCCTTTGAGTTTTAATGCATTTCATGCTGTTTGTTGGCAAGGTACCACTGTAAGGTCATGTCTGAGATTTTCTTTACTGTAAAGAAGCAGAACCAGCAAAATGTCTCAAACTAAATTCACTACCAAGAAAACCTTTTGTCTAACCTACTAAAACTCATAAAAGGCTCTCGTGCTTTTCAGTGCTGTCTGCAGTGCCTACTGTAAAAAAGAATTAACTGCAGCATCATCTAGTAAAAAGCTTTTTTAGTGGAAGCTCCGTTAAATGGCGAAGCAGTATTTGTGTTGTGCTCCTGCCGTTAGCCTGGCTAGCTGGGTGATAGAGGTGCGTGCCATCAAATCGTTACAGAATATATGTGTGTGATTTTAGTGACACATCGCAAGTCGTTTAGCCCCTAAAGACTACGGACTTCGGTAAACCTCTAAACTAATACACACTACAAAATAATTGAGATACTATAGGGCTTGCTCAGTTTTTATTAGTATTACAAGGCTTTTAATATATGTTTTAAGAAGAGTCGTTAGGCATGAAAAAATGGTAGTCAAAACTGAATGAAGTGTCATACAGGTTTGTGAAAGGAAGGTTGTATCAAATTATATTCATTGGCTATCTGGTGTTCTGCTTTTTGGACAATAGGAAATCAAATGGATCTCTCTCTAAATCTGTAAAAACATTTCCTTTGAAGGCGCTTCACAACAGAAATAGTGCCATCATGAAGTCAACCAGTTTTAAGGCTCAGCTTGATCAGTTTATTAAATGGCAAATAAGAGATGATTGCCTGTGATAGCAGGGGATGAATTTGGTATTCATCAGAGACCTGGGAAATCCCTTCCATTCTGCTCTCCTCTGTGTCTATATGATGTCTATTCACTGATTTGACTGAGCAAGGCAAATTTCATTTTAGAGTAGTGAAGCATATAGAAACTATATGAATAATGCCATTTCCAGTTGTGGAATGGCCATCCTGCACAAGGATGTGATTAACATAGGGATGACTGAGATGTAAGGAGAATATTAACTCATATATATAAAAGATTTAATAACTTTCTGTGGTTTTTCGATTTAAGTGGATGATGATTTAAGGTAAGGTTTCTCTCTCTCCTCTCTCCCTTTGGATTACTGATAATAGCAGTGCACATACTATAGGACTGATGTGGGTTACACAAAGTTCTCACGTAATTATTTGTGCATATATATGTGTTCAAGAGGGAGAAACCCTATTTTTTTTAATTCAATAACTTTTGGTTTTCCCCCATGTGATCTTTGTAACTGCTCTTCAGATTTGATTGAAAATTGCCATTCTCTTGAGATTTGGCCGGTTAATCAAGAAGTGAGAACATTAGCACAAAAGCCTAATGCTGGTATATTTGTGCTAGTTAAGACACAGGAAAATAGGTCCCTTAGGAGCTGTTTCCTATCAAGTCTGATCGTACAGAGAGAGAACCTACTTTATGTTGCAAGGACCAAACAAACATTTATAAAACACGGCTGCCAGGAGACTAATAGCAAATGCGGTCTCTTCTTCCATAATCATTACGGAGAAGTGCAAGAGAATAAAAGGGGAAAGATGAAGGGACGGGTATATTTTAATAGCATACGCATTATTTTTGTTGTGTCCTGGCTGGGGAAAAAAATACTGGTGTGCAGTCTTTCAGGAGCTGTTCGTTATTGATAATGTGTCCTCTCTACAGTAAACTCTGAAGTACCTGTTGGGCATTATATACTGTTCCTTTCTGTTTGGTATTTACACTACTTTCACTTACTATGCTAAAGTTTAAAAAAAAAATTAAATGCTAGGAAACAAACAAGCTTGAATTCTTCTTCCAAAACACAGAGGCTTTGTATTAAGAGGCTTTTATTTGCAGAGGGGTGTATGTCTGATACATTTATCATGTGTTGCTCACACTGGTAGCTCTGCCTGTTTACCGCAATGGTTGCAATTGCTTGCCATTTCAAGACCCTGCTTTCTGTTGCTAATGCTAGTAAAAATGCTGAAAGTGGTGTATAATGAGAACATCCACCCCTGCGAAAATACTTTGCTGCAGTTACTCTGCAGACTAGTAAAAATACAAAACAGGTTTAATTATGTTTTAAAAGACGGTTCCGTTGTATAGCTCTTGTGTACCTGTGTCAGCCCGTCTTTCTGCTGAGGCTGGATCTTTGTTCAGTTAACAACTTCACAAGTCAGAAAAAAATTTGGTTTGTGTACAATGTGAACAGATTTACTACAATTTAAAGCTAAATTTCCCAGACTTTCTCTTTTCACCGACTACGTTAAATCTCGGAGTGGTTGCGCATGCTTTCCCGGGTGAGGGCTCCGCAGTGGGGCTGAGCCGGCGGCGATGGCGGCTTGTGCCTGCTGCGCGACGGGGCTGGGCGCGGATGCCGAGCACTGATACCCTGGCTCTCTTGGCTTTCCATGATCCCCTTCCCGGCACTCAGACAAGGTGGAGGATTAAGCTTTCTAAATCGAATATAAGTTAACAGCAAAGTCAGGGCAGGAAGGCACAGGTTTGGGAGAGGGAGCTTGTAGTTGGTGTTAGAGTTGCAGGTAGAGACACAAGAGGAAAGGATTTAACACTGCAGGTTGCAGAAGTGAATGAGGAAAATGTGCAGAGGGGAGGTCAGTGGTGAAACCTCACTACAGCTCCATGCACACATGTATTACGATAAACTTCACTTACAGCTTCCCTTTCTTCGGTGTTAATTTGCATTGACTCAGTGCACAAGATAGTTGCTGTAAGTGACCAGTCAGTTTTTCTCTCGTGTTGGTCAGTGTAGCAGACCTTGCCATGGAGTGTTCAAGTCATTTGAAGGCAGAGTTGCTCTCTTTCATACAAGCATTATCACTAAAATACCCAATCACTTTCTGAACAATAATGAAATAATTATTATATCCCTCTGAATTGAAAAAAACCCCACCCAAGCCAAACACCTTTACTGCCATTTTTTCAGTTATTGGTAGAATAGAGATGTTGCTATTGAATTTGGGAGATGGAATTAAGTCTTCAGAGGAGACAGATTTTGGAGTCAAATCCAGTTGGAGGCCGGTCACGAGTGGTGGTCCCCAGGGCTCAGTACTGGGGCCGGTCCTGTTCAATATCTTCATTGATGATCTGGATGAGGGGATCGAGTGCACCCTCAGTAAGCTTGCAGACGACACCAAGTTGGGTGGAAGTGTCGATCTGCTGGAGGGTAGGAAGGCCCTGCAGAGGGACCTGGACAGGCTGGATCGTTGGGCTGGGGCCCAACTGTATGAGATTCAACAAGGCTCAGTGCCAGGTCCTGCACTGGGGTCACAACAACCCCATGCAGTGCTACAGGCTTGGGGAGGAGTGGCTGGAGAGCTGCCTGGCTGAAAAGGACCTGGGGGTGTTGGCTGACAGCTGCCTGAACATGAGCCAGCAGTGTGCCCAGGTGGCCAAGAGGGCCAATGGCATCCTGGCTTGGATCAGGAATAGTGTGGCCAGCAGGACCAGGGAAGAGATTGTCCCCTTGTACTCTGCACTGGTGAGACCACACCTCAAATACTGTGTTCAGTTTTGGGCCCCTCACTACAAGAGGGACATGGAGGTGCTGGAGAGTGTCCAAAGAAGGGCAACGAAGCTGGTGAAGGTTCTGGAGCACAAGTGTTATGAGGAGCAGCTGAGGGAGCTGGGGTTGTTTAGCCTGGAGAAGAGGAGGCTGAGGGGAGACCTTATTGCTCTCTACAACTACCTGAAAGGAGGCTGTAGCGAGGTGGGGGTCGGTCTCTTCTCCCTAATAAGGAGTGATAGGACGAGAGGAAACGGCCTCAAGCTGCGCCAGGGGAGGTTTAGGTTGGATATTAGGAAAAACTTCTTCACCGAGAGGGTGGTCAAGCATTGGACCAGGCTGCCCAGGGAAGTGGTTGAGTCTCCATCCCTGGAGGTATTTAAAGAACGGATAGATGTGGTGCTTGAAGAAATGGTATAGATGGACTTGGCAGTGATAGGTTAACGGTTGGACTGGATGATCTTAAGGGTCTCTTCCAACCTTAACGATTCCCTGATTCTATGATATAACCCTTACATGCCTTCAGAGCCCATTTCCCATAGCGTCTGGCTGAAGTAGATTGCAATCGGCACTTTCTCAGACCAGGCACCTAGAAGTAAAGACTGCATAAATGAAACGTGTAGGAATTTAAGTGACTGCCCTAACTTTATTCAGACTCCCTGGCTGCTGTTGAGTTTTCTGCAGGTAATTGTCAAAAGATGAGGGAATGTGAAGAAGTTCTGCTTATATTTTTGGAGACTTCATTAGCAGTATATTGAACCAGCAGAGATGAGTGGGAAACTGCTTCTTTGAAGATGAAGTAATGACTGGTAGCAACTGTGGATTAATCAGAGGCAGGAGCTGATATTTTCGTAGTGAAAGATAAAATATCCAGTAAGACAGGGAAGGCATGGCTGGTTTTGAGCTTTGGAAATGATACAAGGCAGTGTTCACTCAGAAATAATCTGCGAAAATGTAATCAAAGAGACTATTTGGGTTCATTTATATCGAAGAAGGTTCTGTTGGCAAGTGTACTGCTTAACTCTGAGGATTTTGTAACCCTAAGAGCTGATAGTGAAATTTTCTTTAAAAATATAAAGCAAATTGGAAACTTTTCATATGTATTTCATTAACGCTGTGCAGGTGAACTGTGAAATGGACCTTTTTATAGGCAGAACTGCTAGCACTAATATTCCATTTTGAGCAGTTAAGATAATTTTTCAGTTTTTGAGTCATTAATTTTATTACAGAACTTAGAACAATTTTATTTTTAGAACAATGGCATTTTTTTTTTATTTTTGCAAGAATCTGCTACTGTGTACCTGTGCACAAACTTAACTCTTACAAGACACAGGAATTTTGTACAGATCCATTTAAAAGTAAGAATAACTCTTTGAAATCCCTAATTCTCTTAAACTAAAACAAATTTCAGGAAGTTTCCTTTCGGTTTGACAGGTGGCTTTAGGGAAAGTTACATCCATGTCTGGTGGCACAGAGAGGCCCCGGTGAGAAGCCCTGGCTGAGTCATCTCAGCAAAAGGGAACTGGGGGAATTTTACACTGAGCACATCAGGATATGTAGAAGTACGTTGGAGGAGGTGCTTTAAATTTTCCACTGTGCTGTAAAAATGAAAGGATCTTTTAATTACCCTCTTTCAATTTTGGAAAAAAATATACCATTTTGTCTTTGGTGGCTGTACATTAAAAGCTGTATCTTTTGATACAGCAGGAATTGGTGTTTTTATAGAGAGAAAGGAAACTTTACAAGTTTGGGAGTTTGCTCAAACCAGTTGTTTCTGAGAAATATCTGCAATAATATCCGTCTGGGTTCTCGGAAACTTTCTTGCTCTTCTAAATGTCCTTTTCCTCATTTTACCTCATGGTAGCACATCCAGGTGGAATTTGCCTTTCAGAAGAAAACTACTTTCCAAATAAAGAAATAATTGCTTGATGCAGAGATTTTCACAGCTAGTTACTTTTCTTAGTAAATCAGAATTTTAAGTCAAATCCCTCTGCAGGTGTCCAATTTTTCTCTCCGTTCACTTTAATGTAAATCAAAATCTGTGTTATTTTGAGAAGAAAAGAGAGCCTGATTACCCTAATATTAAAGATTTTTAAAAGGATACATCATACATCTGCTGATTATGGCAGTAGTGCTTTCGTTAGGGTTGTGATTCCTCCTCTAAGTACCTATTTACAGGCACATGCATGTTTTTGATACAGATCTGTCTGCTGTCCGGGAAAAGCCAGACACAGGCGTGTGGGAGCTGCTGTTTCTTAATTGCTTGGATAACTGACAGTGAGTCTGGTTCCAAAACTTGCTGTGTTTATAATTCTCGATACAAAAAGTACAAAAAGTAGATGCGATAGTGCCACATAGCATCTGTTTTACATAGCTTTTGGTTTGCAGTTTCTGATGTGTTATATCCTAAGAGTAAAAGATACGGTACAGGCAGGAGGCAGGTAAGTTGGCTGTTGCCTTCGTCCTGGCTGTGCTCAGGGTCAGGCACGGGGATGCTCCTTCCCTTGGCAGAACACACCTGTGGACCACCAGCTGGGACAGAAAGAAAGAAAACGGGATGTGCAACAAGTGGGGAGGCTTAAGTGTTGAGCTGACATGAGGAGGCTCTGGAAACAAGAGCAAAGATACTATCAAGGCTGGAAAGAAGGATTTTCACAAGGATTTAGCTGGAGCCTCGCATGGCAGGCTGTATCCCAGGAGGGAACTGAAAGTGGGTCTGTCAAGAGCAAGTCCAAAGGACTGCTGCGAAGACTGAGTGGGGCAAGGGGAGTTTTGTTTACAGACTTACTTTAAACTAGTCAAGGGAAAAACTTGTGGGGCTGAAAGATGGTAAAGTGTAGGACTCAAGTGGTACTAGATGAATGATGCTTACATTGTGCATATATAGATGTCTACTAAAATGACACAGCATAAAGCCAGACTTTTATTTGTTAGCAGAGGCATATCTACTAATAGGTAGGATGTTATTTCAGTCTCTTCTTACATGTGTATATGCTTATCGTATGTTTGTTTGAAAAGACCACACATGGAAAATTGCCAAAAACATTGCATTAACAAAGCCACATTCATTTGTGATGACCTTTTATCATAGCTAAGATTCAAAATAGTGTTTCATCAGCAACTCTCATTTTAGACTTGCAGATAATAGCTTCAGTGCAATATAAATACTTACGTAGTTTTCTACAATCACCAGTGTCTCTAACTTCAAAACAAGAAACCCATGGCAACAGTGATCTGCAAGATGCTGTATGAAACAGGGTGGAACGCTTCTTTTTAATGTGAAGCAACTCCAAATGTTCCGATTTTCCTATATATATATCTATCTTTTTGCATGTAACTTTAGAATTGTCCTGGAGATTTTAATATTTATTTATTTTTAAACTTTATGCAGTGGTACATATAGAACTTCAGCTGAAATCAGTAAATATACAAATGTAAACACTAGCATATATCATATTTATGAATTATAGGGATTATCCTTTATATTGGGTTTATAAGCAACTTTCACTATATGGAAAATATTTTATTTTGAGTTCTTGTTTACATTCATAATGCAGTTCTAGGCAGGTTCAAGATGCTGGTTAACCTTTGAAATGTATTACTTGCCTAGTGCTTAACAGAGATAGATGACGAAGAAGTGCATATTAAAACCTCTCAAAATACAGGATCATCAATCTTCAAGTAGCTTGGCTTCACGCAGCGCGCTGCTATCCAGGATGCACAAGGCATATCTACCGCCCATGGAAGCTTGATGCATCCAGCCTCCTGCTTTTGCAGATTCTCAGTGGAAATGTCAATTGGACATTACCAACTGCTTCTGCCTGCCTTTAATATCTCTTCAATAATTTAATATGTTGTCTGACTCTGTGTGCTAAACTCATAACCTATCACTTATT
Source organism: Platalea leucorodia (assembly GCF_965183815.1). NCBI lineage: Eukaryota > Metazoa > Chordata > Aves > Pelecaniformes > Threskiornithidae > Platalea > Platalea leucorodia. Next base: position 153,568,662 of record NC_138823.1, on the reverse strand, counting down.
ATTTTACTGACCTGATGGTTCTGGCTTTAGACTCTAAGTCCGTGTTTGAAACCTACTGTTTACACTTTATAACAGTTTCTGTTTGGTCACACGGGTAATTAAAAGCACAAGCTTCTAATGAGTAACACAGGTATGAGAATGGCTTTAGATCTTACTGGTAGTCCTTGAATTACCTTGATGTAAATTTGAAAGTACAGCATTCACAACTTTGACATTAAAATTATACATTTGGTGAATAATGTATGTACTTTTTGGAAAGTCAAATTAAAAATAAAATCAATTGGTAAGCATTAGAGCCTCACGTAACTCTTTGATGTCAGCCTTTTCTGTCATGCTATTAATAAAGGCCTGTGATAAAATGTTTAAAGAGGTCTTGGTACTTTATGGAATTACACAAGCTGCATTTTTTTTACACTGTTTTTAACTCTTTGCAAATGAGCCTCAGTGAGCTGCCTCGTGTGTTCAGTCAAGTCCCCAGTAACCTGCCCGGAGAGGGCTCGGAAGGAGTTTGCCCAAACACTGCTGACCGTCAGCTGATTTTGTGCTTTTCCTTGTCTACCTTTTAAAAAAATGCTGGCTGTGATAGCTTCTGTAGCATTGCTTTTATAACAGTAGTAAAATTATGATATAAAGCTGACTAAACTATAAATACCATTACAAAAATGCATAAAGTGACAAAAAACAATTTACAACAGTTTCAGACAGCAACAGAAAAGATTTTTGTAGTTGGTGAAGCACACATTTCCACTGCACATGTGGTAACCCCAATAATCTGAAAATGGTAAAATGGCATTATTAAAATTAGTTAACCTATTAAACCTAGGTTTAAATGATTGTTTTTCCTCTCTCTCTCTTTTTTTTTTTTTTTTTTTTTTTTTTTTTTTTTTAATATCCAGGATGAAGATCGAACAGAGGAGGACAACAGCAGAGTTGAGCCTGTTGGACATGCAGACACTGGTTTGGAGAATGCTACCAATTTTTCCCTGGAGTAAGTTACTGGCAGAACACATTGTTTTAACGATGAGTCTTGAGACTGAACATAGACTAGCAAAAAAGTCAGAATAATATGAGTGATACTGCTTTTGAGAAAGTGGAGCAATCTTTTTTAGGTCATATGTCGTTTTCGTTTTAAACAATTTGCTTCATGGACCTTTTTAAAGCAGATGTTAAACAGTTTAAAAAGCCTGTGTTAAAGATGAACATTGGAAACTTGACATTTGTAAGTGCTGATGCTCCAGTAGATTTTCTGCCTCAGAGAAGATGCTTATTTGATGGAACTCTGAAAACTTGACAGAAGGAACAGGGTCAGTGCTAGCACAAATAGATCAACAGGCAAGAATTTCAAGGGGGGAAAATCTTAATTCCTGTCACCAGTTCACAGTCTACTGGGAAGATGTGCGTGAAGGTCACATAAGTTGTGTGGTCAAAAACTTCATACTTTGTGAATGGATCAAAACTGATGTTATTTAGGACTGGGAAGCTCCTCCTAATTTTAAAAAAATCCGTATCCTAATTTTAAAAAAATCCGTATCCTAATTTTAAAAAAATCCGTAAAGGATGTTTTATTTCATCACAAGATACAGCAAGCTTGACCTTTTGCATTTCATTGCAAAGAGCTGATCCATGCCTCACTATGGAATTAATGCGAAAATATCCCTTCTACCCTTAAATTAAACCTTTTAAATTGATTAAGCTTAAATTTGAAATAAAAATAAATCTTCTGCTCCTATTATTTCTGAATTAAATTATGAATTAGGTGCAGAGGGTTTAAATGTTAGATAAAGATCATGGTGACATCTATTAGGCAATACATGCTGAGTTTTACTCCGTTCCATTTACAAAATCTGTTACATTGTAAATTCCAAATGCTGTTTGCTAGGTGGAGTTTGCAGAACTCCTGTCAAATTTAATGCTTCTTGGTGTTGCTTTTAAGTAACTTAATGACTTTTCGTCATATGCGACTTCGTTCTTTTCTGTTTTCATATCGTACTTCTTTGTATGTTTGTTTGAATTAGTTGGCCCAAACCTCTGAGAAAATCGGGAAGCAAAATTGAAACAATCTCTCTTAGGAAGGGATCATTTCCTTTTGTTTTCCATTTTATAGAGTTTAACATTTGAATTTGGGATGGATATTTTTGAAGAAAAAGTATAAGAAAAATGAGTGCCTAGACCTTAAGCGTGTATTTTGGAAAAAAGGAAGGTTACTGACTCAAGCAGTAGAACAAGTTAAACAGTATAGGCTGGATATGAAAACTGACTTTTTTTTAATTTAAAGCTGTGTTTCCACTTTATGACAGTGCCAGGTGAATCACGCTGATTTTCACTCGTTCTCTTCCTCAACCCTCAGTTTTATTTTATGCTAATAGGAAAGTCAGAAAAAAGTTGATCATAGGGGGCCGTAGGCATGCAAATAGCAAACGGTGCCTTTTAGAGTACCTTTTGGAGGTGAAGGGCGTTGCTTGATTGCCATGAGCTGCTTTGCACACTAGTTAATGAAAACATAGCCTTAGTGTACAGTGAGAATGAAATGAAGCTAGCCTATACAGAAACCGGGACAGCGAACGTTACCAAATGCTGTAATGCTGTCAGTCTTAAAACATTGGTCCAGGCCTGAAGAATAACATGTTTTTGGCTGATGTCTCTCAGCTCTCCTGTTGTTGCAATACTTTCTTGAGCTAAACAGTGGCAACAGGGATAGAGACCTTCCCTTTGTGGTGTTTAAAAAATGAGTTAAAAAAATCAGACGTGAATTGAGGCATACAACAAATGTAAAGGCTACCTTAAAAATATATTAAAATATGTAATGTAGAAGAAATATAAACCAAACTGTAATGCAGGATTTTTGTTGACTTCCTAACAATATGTGGTCTGGTTATTCAGAATCCAGATTAAGCTCTGCAAGCTTTGGTGGTGGGCCACCATATGATCAAGAGCTTATTGAAGGAAGTAGAAGATCTTTTACTGATATCATAGGGCGTTGGTCTTGTGCTTTGCTCCACTTCTAGATTAAATTTGGTTTGTACAGTTATGAGAAACAAGCTTCTCAAAGATCTGTGTATATATATGTAGTGCCAGGAAATATGGAAAAAGTATGCAATACTAGAGAGAGGCATAAGTCATAAATTTAGATCGTGGCTTTTGTTCAGATCTCTCACTTCCAGATTTACTGACAAGTTTGGCCTTCGTGTATTATTTTCTCATTTGGGTATTTATAACTCTTTATGGTTTATGGGCTGTATTCCACCTTTCCAGATGTGGGTATGTTTGAAATGCTTCAGTAGGTTTGGTCCGTACCTATTTCTAGAATTTTTGCATGTCTCTTCCTGAATCTGTACTTTTCTCTTTGACTTTTCCCCTCTTCACAGCAAAAAGTATAATTGAAAACTAGATGCATGGCTGCTTCAGGAGGACGTCTGGTTGGTTTTGAATGTTATAGTTAAATCTTCCTTTGGGTACTTTGCCTAGTAAGGAGATACAGATACAGCAAGCTTCCAGTAAAAGATATGGAATTACAATAAAACAAATTCATGTGTTTTAAAACTAGAAGAATTTAATCAACTAAAAATTTAATAATTCTCATTTGATTATGGTGTAGTTATGTAACAGCTAATGTTAAAGCGCAGAGTGGGCTCTCCCTAAGATAAAAAATAAAGCATGCTACTGCTATGATCAGCTTTTAGGCTTTTGAGGGAAAATTGTGTGTGGTATTTAAGGTATTTCTGCTTGGCCATCAACACAGTCTACTTGAAATTTAACTTTAGAATAAGGAAGAAATAAAAGCAATATGCATGCAATGATGATACCTATTTTTATATAGCAAACTAAGTTTACACAAAAATTCTTTGGTTTTTGTTTGTTTTATTAATTGAACTGTTTTTGATGATTGATCTCCTTTCATGCCATCAGATTAATCTTCAGGTACGTAGCATTCAACAATGCTTTCATCACCATGACTTGATTTCTGGAATGATTTTGTTTTTCTGTGTATGTTTGTGTGGGGTTTTTTGGTTCCTTCACGGTACATGTTCATATTCCCTCATTCGTCATTGTCTCACAGTGATATGGTAAAGCTCGTAGAAGTCTCCAACGACGGTGGGCCTTTGGGAATCCATGTAGTGCCTTTCAGTGCCCGAGGCGGAAGGTAATGTATTGTGTAGGATTTTAATTGAATCATAACTTGCTGTGTTGTATCTTAGTTGTGTTAATTTTTGTATCGTGTGCCTTTGCCTTCTGTAGAATAGTGTATGTTTTTCAAAAGGCAGTCTCACTGATTAAGAAAGGAAGAAATGCAAGTTTACTGACTCTGTACTTGGAATGGACTCTATAATGGAAAGGAACTGCTTAAAATGAGTTAGAGCTGTGAGGTTTTAATAGCGGTTCTGTTGTGATCTCATGGGAAATTGAATTATCAGGTGGTTTCGCAAAAGTTATAATCTGCTGCTTTAATTCAGGTGGATATTTATGCAACATTTCCTTGCTGACTGTTTAGAGCCACAAGTTCCCAAGTAACAGCAGGAGTCTAAACCGGAGGCATCCTACGCCTGCATTTGATAAGAGTGGAAGGGAAAACAAGCATCGCACTTTCCCTATTTAGTGTTGTCCCATCTGTAGGGGTTAAAATTAAGTAGCAAAACCAGTTGAAACATTCTGGTTTTGGGGAAGGTGAACCTGTTTTTTAGTTATATGACAAACTGGAACTCCTGAAGTTGGAATGATTACCAAAAAAAAAAAAAAAAAAAGTAAAGAACATAATTTACATTCAAGATATCACGTCGGGGATTATATTAGTAAACAGAATGCATCATGTCTAATGCTTACTTTGCTGAAATAGAGTTTTAGCATTTAGGGTCATTAACATAGTCTCAGAAAAATAGCTTTACTTTTATAGTAATTAGTGGTGGTTTTGAAGCTTTTAAGTATGTTGAAAAAATAATAATTTTTCAGGAATATAAGCAAATTTTATTTTGATGATGCATGTTCTAAGTATACACCATATTTTCCATCTTTAAGGAAAAGGGGAACAAATACATTTTTTTAAAAAGTAATCTTCGATTACACATGAAGGGGTATTATGTTCTCACACATCCCGACCGTGCAGCAATTTCAGTTTAGTAATTAAGAGCAAAACTAACTTGCTCTATATATTTCAAAAATTAATATCAACCTATTTTCAGAGATGATAAATGTATTTTTCCTTCTATACCAAGTACCTTCACAAGATTTTAAACACAGCATAAGAGCTTTATTTGCAGTTGTTACTTTAAACCTAATGCTTTCATTGCTATACTGACATGTATTATGAGAAAATGTATTTTTTTTTTTTTTAATTTAAGGCTACTTTTTCTGAGGACTACAAGTATTAAGAACTAACTTCCATAATGTGGTAAATTCTTCTATTGATGATCTGAAATTTAGTAAATTCAGTGTGGGCATGGAAAGGGCTTGAATGAATGGTACTTCAAACATAAGCTCATAAGTAAATCCCCCGAAGTTGGAAATGGTTGAAACGTTCACACAGTTATCTGCAATTTAGATAGTGTGAAGGCCAAGAAAAAGACTGGTTTAAGAATGTTGGCTGCCTACTAAGTACTTGCTTAATAAAACTGATGCTAGAAATGTATATTTTGACATTTTTGAATAAGAATTTTAACTCAAAATTCACTTCCAGGCTGTTAATCTGGTTGTCAAGTCTGAGGTGAAGCTTAAACTGTTTATACATAATGATAGCATGTAAAATGAAAAAGCCATAAACACAGAAATAAAATATCTCACATTTTTTAAGGATACTAGCTATGTCAAGAGCTATGAAGGACTTCTAACTCTTTTTTTGTCCTGAGTTTGGGATTATATGGTAAAGTTTTATTACAGGAAAGCCAATTTTAAATATAGATGTTTAGAATCAAGACATACTTGAAAATAAAATTCTGTTACAAGGGAAATAATTTTTATATTAAAATTTATCTACTTTTTCTTCATAATACTAGAACTCCCTTCATTGAAAAATGGATGGTACGTGCAATTTCTGTCTGAGTTTTTTTGACACACACCCCCCCCCAAAATAATCTGCTGGAGAGGGGAGATACTTGGGTCCATGTCTTGAAAATGTGGAGGAGCGGAGTTGGAGGGGACATCGGGTATTTCCAAAACATTTCTCCCATGCTCTCTGCTTTGTAGTGGAAGAAAAGCAGAGTTCATTGCTTGGTATTGATTATAAGCACCTGTGTTGTACTACTGCTTTACTGTCAGGTGGGCCTACACCTCTACATGCTTTCAGTAAGAGCAAAGACATTTTCTCCAGCTGCCTGGAGCTTGCAGTGTGGGCAGGGAAAAGAGTGCACCCACCTTCAGTTTTGGAGCACTTGGTGGCGGTTTTTGGTTTCTTTTTGGCTTTTTTTTTTTTTTTTTTTTTTCCCCCTTCGCTCCTGGTCCTCCAGGTCTTTTGAGCAGATAAGATACATTTGGTTCTCCTTTTGCTAGATTCATAGCAAGAGCAGATGCTTGGCAGGGATCCTCTTCTGCCTGCTTGTTTCTCACTCGAGCACATGGCTGCTCTTTGTTCCTCCTCTGGCTGCGAAGCATAATGCTCTGTGCTACAGTGAACTAGCTTGAGCAGGGGATCTGCTCGGTAGAAACCTAAATATACAAAACCAAACACAGGACTCAGTAAAGACTTTGAGGGATGTCCAAAAAAAAAAGATCAGATGTATCATATAGCTTAGTCCATTGGCCCACCATTGCTTTATATTTGCTTGGTGTTCAATTCCAGTTATGCTGTGTTTTTGATTATTTTTCTTCCAGCTCCTTTCTTTTGCTTTTGAAAATGTTACTCAATAGGCAACGGTTATTAAATCGATAATTTTAAAAAGTGAAAAAGTGTAAAAACGTACTAATGCAATTCTCCCTTTTTTCCCCTATGCAGTAAGCAGGGGCCTTCTCCCACCAAAAAAAATCCCCCCCAAAGCAAACACCCTAAACCTCTAAAAATTATATGCCATAACCATGTCCTTTATTTATATTGAGGAAATATTTGACTTTTTCACAGTCTTTTGAGGGTTTAATTTTGGAGTAAAAATCTGTCTTCAATATTGGCTTTTGATCTTAAACAAAATCTGTAAAGATCTCTGCCCCGTCTATATAGATGCTACTAATTATTTCTGTTCCTAGTAAAACTGAGACATTTTTAAATGGGCGAAAAAAAAATAATCTCCATAATTCTATGGGAAAAGTACTATTGGTACAGACGTGGTCAAACTTTCTTCTATGGATATGTTTCCTTATTATCCTTCTGTTTTTACTTCTAGAAGTTTATCAGTCCTTTATTGGCCTTTTTGATCATATGCTTTGGATAACAGTTTGTTCACCTTATCAAAAGGGAGGAGGGGTATATATATTCATCATCTTATGGTTGTGAAGCTTTTCAAGATAAAAGTTTTGTCTGCAAAACCTGCTTGCACATTTTTGCGATGGCGTAGATGCAGTGCTAAGCAGAATAGGACGCATGAAAATGAAAGCAGAAAGAAAGACAGAATAGAAAGTGAACAGGAAAGTGTTTAGATAAGAGTAGAGCAAAGAGGAAATGAATGAGAGGACAGCATAAAAGGAAAGAAAATTCTAAGTCTGTGCAAAATTGCCTTTAGCACCAATCCTTCCTTTTTATTAGGTGCTGCAGAGAGGAGAGCAAGCACTCAGTCCCTTAAGAATAGCATTTGAGCAATCCTGGCTGATGGGGAATGCTGTGTTGATGCATAAGTGGGGTTGCATTGAGTTCTCCTCTGCAAGCTTAATAGTAATTATAGCATAATTTACTGTTATATGGCCTCTTCTACTTTTAAGAGTCTTTGAAATCCTCTCAAGCTCTGTACCCTAGCTGCTTTTCCGGAGTCCTGCCATGTCTGTCTTTGGAAGGAGATTCAACTGACACAAATAATATATGAAATAACATCAGAAGTCTCTGTGAATAATGATATGGAAGTTATAATCCCATAGTCCCAAGACTGCTATGAAGTCTACTTAGTATAACAGAACAGAAAAGGATTTGGATATTCATCTGAAAACCCCATAAAATACATCCATTAATAAGTATCAGACACGTTAGTTTGATGCAGAGCAGTATGTAGGGCTCTGCCAGCTGTTCTTCCTATTGATGCATGCCACAAAATCCATGAGAAACTGTACAGCTAAAACCTGGCAGCTGAAAATATTTAATCTGTATTTTTATGTTATATATCCTAAATGTCTTAAAAATATTAAGGAAGTCTCTGAAGAATGGGAAAAATAAGACACTGAATTTTATTGCTTTTTGTCAGTTTAAATGACAAATTTAAGATTTTATTAAAAAAATGAAAACCCTCAAATGAAGGTAGGCATTGATGTACGCACAATCCCCATACTAGAAAATTGTTTGTACTTTTTTCTGTTCTGTAGTTCTTTTATTGTTTTTGCTTTTAGTGGAAGTGCCCCTCATTTTCTAGAGTTTATAAATCACTTCATATTTCACTGTAAGAGTTTTCGTCTTTTACTCAAGATACAAAGAAAACTAAAATAATATCTAATGGCCATAGTCTATACTCAGAGTCCTTAGTACTGCCTTCAAGGTGCCTCTCTAATGATCGCATTCTGTTTGATCATCTAGGAGGTATGTGTTATCTGCATCTCCATTTATTCCCCTCCTGCATTTCCAGTCTTTTAAGTCTCAAAGGTAGCCATGGTTTTCAAAAACATATGCATTGGGAAGAGATTCCCTGTGGTGTGAATGTACCATTTCCTCACTCTTTTAGCTGAATTCAAGGCTTTCCTTGTCTGATCTCAGCCTTTAAAAAGTTATATAAACTTAATTTGAAGTATTATTCAAGCTGAAAAGCTGAGGAGTAGTTACCAAAGATTGGAAATTGGTTCTGGACTTCAGGCGTGAAAGCTGATAAGGTTATTTTAATGCCTCCACAGTAGCGTCATGACGTCAATGTTGTACAACGGAGTTTATGTCCAATTTAGCACTGATCAGCCATGATAATTTAACTTGAACAAACAAGCTGATTTGCCTACTCTGGCCTCCAAATCTCAGGAAATTTACACCGTGTTTATGTTCCTGTAGAACTTCTCAGAGATCTTTCACTGCGTGAAACCGCTACACGTCAGCTTTTCAATCAATCCTTATTTTTGCCCCTTAACCTAGTTTTTGCCTTTTCATGTTAGTGACTTTACATAAACATCTAAATTGGTTATTTTCTGTTCTGTCTGATTTGATTATATTACAGTTAGCTTGCAGGTAATAGGTAAATAACTTCAGTGTGTACGTACAATGGGCAGTGATGGCCGAATCATATTCTAGATGCTAAATGTAATATCTTTATTACTCTCATAGTATCTACTCTGTCAGTTTTTATTAAGACAAATTATCGTCATTTCCATACAGCTGGATGGCATGTGGGGAGTTCACAATTTCAAAGAACTACCCAGACTAACTCAGGCAATTTAGTTGTCAATAAAACATTCACTGCTTGTTTCTAGTTTTATCATTGGTTGTAATTTATACTGAGAACTGAAATGTTAACACATGTAGCTGAGTTTATTTTAATTGTATAATTAGAGTAATGAACCTTGTGGAAATACAGTGGTGCAAATGCTAATATAATCTAAGCTGTTTACATTCCCAATTAGGTATTTAAAATAAATACAAAGATTGAGCTTTGTGCTTTGATACTGTTCCCCTTCTGTCCCCATGTCAGCTAACGTTAGTCTAAAACAGTGCAGGTACCAAATTTCCATTTATAATTATTGTTTCGACAGGGTGTAGACTTGCAGAGTGTTTTGCAGAGGTTCACACAATATTTAATCTCATTCTTGAAGAAGTTATATTTTAAAATGTTTCTAATGGAAGACTTTATGTTATAAAATGTGTTGACTTACTTTAACTGGACAAGATTAAGCAAACTCAAATGCACCCATATATTTGTATGCTACATGGTTGTGTTTAAACAAATATATATACTGACTTTTTTATTTTATACTAGATTAGTTTACAAGCTTTCAAAATTTATGTTTTCTTAATGTAGGAAACGTAATATTGAAACTGTAGTAGAGCTACATCTCCACTTATCAGGATTAATGGTGGTGGCATACAGCAGGGAAGAAAAAATCCAATTAGTTTTTAGGTTATTGCATATTTGCAATATCAGGTCTACTCTGTTTATCTCCGGTTACTGCAACAACAAACATGAATTCCCATAATGCCTTTTTTTAGAGTCATATTCTTATATCTAACCATAACATGCTGAAGAAATACCGTAGGAAATTTATAGGCTTTTGTGACTAAAATTTTCAGGAACATATATTTTCTGCAAGTTCTAGGAGAGTTTTACTCTGCTATGCAGAACTGCATTCAGGAAATTCTTTCTGGAACTGTGTCTAAAGGGATCTTTTGCCCCATGTGTTTATAGAAAAAGATTAAATTAAAAGGCGCTGTGAGGATCCTGGTTTCAAATTTGACTCGGGCTGTTCATCCAGCCTTGAATCTGTTCTCAGTGACGTTAGCTTTATATGCGTTGGTTAACCTAGCTCTAACATTTGTTAAAAAGCAAAATCCTCATGAGCACCATATGCTGTGTCTGAGATGAGCAATCTTGCATTAGTAGAACTGGTAGCCTTTGTTTAATGAGATTATTTGCAATTTTGACTGGTAGTTTATTTATGTGTTACATTATTTTACTGCTGGTTAGGATTAGTAATATTTTTACTAGATTTGAGAGCTTAGGTGAAGTAAATTTAAGAAATTACAAACCATGCATAAAGGTGCATCTTGCATTAATAATTTAATATAACTTCAGGATGCGAAACAGTAGAAAGCAGCATTTCAAGAAAAATGCTATGCAGAAACCATTGATAGACGAATTACTTTGTAATCATAAGTACATGGAGACATTGGGATAAAATAATCATATTATTTTGTGTAGTGTATTATCATAGTATTAACTTGGAGTGTTGTACTTTGTGTAGAATATGTATTGATATTTAGCATATTGATATTTTGATATTTTTTATATTTAACCATATAAACAAAACACCTGTTGCAGTTACTGTGTACGCTCTCGTGCAAGCACTGCATGCGCATCCAAATTCTGAATTGTCTTTGAGCATCCCAGAGGAAGACACCTGCATCAAAGTGCTGTTGGGCATGAAGTGAAAGAAAAGGAACAGTAGGCACAATTCTTTCCTTTCCCCCTCAAATATTTTGGTGGTTTTCTCTTAAATGTAATATTCCCAATTTTATATTTGCTTGCTTATCTCTTCCCAATTTAGAGATATCCTCTTCAGTAACTTCACTTTGGGGCTCAAAGACGTCGTCTTCCCAGAGAAATTCAACAGCTCAAAAGTGAAAAAGTCGCAAACTTGTTTTCTAACCATCAGTTTTATATGTACCAAAACTATCTTTCTGATAGAAATAATGTAGTGAAGGCATACAAGTCTTTTTCCTTTTTATCATTAACATAACACACAACTGTTATTTTAGTGCTTTCTGCAACTAACAAACATTCTATAAAAATTTATTTTTTGTAATTATTTATCAGTTTTAAAAATTTGAGACTGTGCTCAAAGCTTACTTTAGTGAACAGAAGTAAAAAGGGATTTAATCAATATTTTAAAAATTTGTTTTGTTTTACTTCCTGTGACAACAAGCCTTCATAATTATCAGCAAATTTTAGAACAATAAATGGAGCACAACGTGGTCATTAAGTTAGTACGTGACTGTTGTGGACTTTTAGAATTTTTTGTCATGCAAATTAGTAGAGGATTGTGGGAAAGGCAAACAGAAAACCGCCCAAAATATCTAGATAATACAAGGTGTTTCAGTACCTTGGTGATCAGGGGGGGAAAAAAAAAAAAAAAGGAAGAATTGTTTTTGCTTTCAGAAATTTGAGAAAATTGGTTTTGCTTTTTTTTATTTTCCTTTTTAATGGGAGATGCTGCATTGTTCAAAGGAATCTACAAAAGGTGGAACTTTCCAAACCCAAAGAATATCAACTTGGGGTGGGGAAGGACAGGACTAGATGCACGCTAGTATTGGTTGTGTTTTTCAAGTTTGTTTTTTTTTTTTTTTCTGAAATGCATGTATTCTAGAGAAATGATACTTTAGCTTTATGGAATCTTTCTGGTCCTTGTGCTCACCAGTGCTATTGCAAAGAGACAGGTTGCTAATTGCAGCAGCTGAGCTAAAGTCAAGCCCAGTCACAGTTAGCATCCGTGACTGCACTCAAGTGGTCCATCAGGAACCAAATGAGGGTGGAGAAGGTTCACCTCAGATGGGAACCCCAGACAGGTCAAAGGTGCAGTGTGTTAGGTGTTTGCAAAGTACTCCCTATCAGTTGGAAACAGAGTAGTATCACGTAAATGTTAATGTCTGACTCGAACTTCATTTGATGATTTGTGTTGTCAAAATGCTTTATGTTGTTTTTCTCCTCACAGTCTGTTTACATGTATAGATCCTTTCAACATCATATCTTAATCTCTCTAGGTGGTTCCAAAATGGAAATACTACTAGGATTGTTTCTCTTACTCCTTCATCTGCCTTGTAGGAGAGAACGTATGACTGTTCTGTAAAATAAATGTCTTATTTGCATATGCTTATGATAAATTGGTAAATGAAGAATTTAAAGTGGAAGAAATAAGTTAAAGTTAATTTTACTTTTCTGACCCACTTGATGAAGTGCTCAAGTGCATATATAACTTTTGAGCGCATGAGGAGTCCTTTTAAGCGTCATTGACTGCTCATTTGCTTTGAGGTATGTGTGAACTGAAGTGCTATGATCACTGAAAGTCTTGGGCTAAAAGACATATGTGGTCTTGCAATTCCTGCCGTGCAACCAAGTATTTTCCACGCCGTGCCTTGAAAGGACTTCTGAAAAAGTAATGCTGTTGACTTGGATGATGTGAATTTGACCCACTGATATGTCCTGTGGGATTTCAAAATAAAGCTGATCATCTTTAAAAACATCAAATGCGGTGTCGATGTAAGAATAACCCTGAAGATTGAATCCTCCTTCAAACCTAGAGTTCAGGTATAGAAACATCATTGACTTTTCACACTATCCTACCAGTACCTCAGAAATCCACGCTTCAGGATCCATTTCATAATTTCAGGTTGACTATTTGTTTACCTTTTCTCTCTAAGAATGTCCTTAAGGTGACACTGTGGGTAAGCACTAGACAGAGGTGACCAACTCATTGCACAGAGGTTATCAAATGGTAATTGTCTTCAGTCATTACTGAAGCAATAAATTTGAGATAATATGCTGAATTAAAAATGGCATTTAAGTTTTTAATTTCCTCTTTGCTGTTTAGTAAAAAAAGTTAAGGCTTAAAGATAAAAGCATTTGGTTTGCATGAAGTTCCTGAATCTTCTGTCCATCCCTTCATTATAGGCTGCTTATTACGTGAGATGACCTCACATCTCACTTGCGCAGAAGTAGTAGCAATGGCTGTGGTATTCTGTGCTAATTGAAATTCAAATTTTAAGTTGAAACTGTTCAACTTCAGTTAACTAGCACAAAAGATGCTGGCTGTTAGATGTGTGGTGCTTCTTGGAGCTTTTACTGCTCAGAAATCTAGGCCTTTTGCAAGAATGGACATGCTATCATCACACTGCCTGTTTGTTCTTACTTTTAAATGACGTGCTTGATTCGCCTAGGGTCTTTGTTTCATGGATAAGGGATAGTAATTCAGGTAATGTTTCTAAATTATTTGAAACGATGATATCCTACTTCAAGGTAAAGATGGTTTAAAATTTAGTTTCTGTAGTGATTATGATAAAATATTAAATCAGTAGGATTTTCTATCCTGCAAATTGTTAGAACAGTAATCATTTGTAATCTTAATGTTTCAGAACCCTGGGGCTGCTGGTAAAGCGATTGGAGAAAGGTGGAAAAGCTGAACAAGAAAACCTTTTTCGTGAGAATGATTGTATTGTCAGGATTAACGATGGAGACCTTCGGAACAGGAGATTTGAACAGTAAGTATACTTACCACATGTTACATTGCATTATTTAATCTTTAATGTTGCACCTCGCAGTAATTTGATGAAAAAAGTATTTAAGAAAAAATTGTCTAAGCTTGCCTTTCTAAAAAAGAATAGATAAACTAAGGGACATTAGTGGTTTTTAATTAGCCAAACGACAGAAAATTCAGGATAATTATTGTCATTAGAGTATATGCGCTGCTTATTTGATTGTTTTTGTATATTACGGATTTTTTTCTTCTTGCATTGGTAAACTGTTGTGAAATTCCCATGTGATTTTTTGCTCTTATACGTGCAATGCATCGTGTTCAACAGATGTGGACAGCATGGACACTTTATTTTTAACATTTTAAAAATATTTGTGCGTTTGTATGTGTGAGAACTAAAGGTCCTATATGCAGAAACTTCCTGGAGAGGTTTGAGAGTTCATAATTATTTGCTCAGTCGAAGCCTGGACTTGGTAGAATCCCAAAACAGTGAATCAGAAAGACTTCTAAAAATGAAATCAGGTTGTAGTTCCCACACAGACAATTGAAAGAGAAAGCAGGAAAGAGGTATGCAGAAAATGCGCGATGTCGATGATAATATTGTTCTGAAAACCCTAATATATTGAGGGCCAAAGGAATATCATTTATTCTGGTCGCCCTATACTTAATATACATTTGAAATGTGGTTTTTATTTCTTTGACTCTAACCTGGATTGGAACCCGACCCTATACCATATGGTTGAAAGCAGCTTCTCTCTGCTTGTTCTGTGGTTCTGAATCACAATTTGTTAAGTCTGTAAAGAGTCTTGTTGACTTTGTGTGCTTTGGATCGTGACCTAGAGCCCAATGCCTGTCTGTGCAGGATTAAGCATTTTTTTCTTACTTCTTCATGTATTCTGAAAGACCACTAACTTACAAAAAGTAAAGTGTAAACTAGACTTTTGCAAGACTGCATAGACTCTCAGCAAATTATGGAAATACATAGTCTTTGTATAAAGTGTGATTTTCATTCTAATAATTCTGTTGTCACTGTGATTACTGTATCTGAAGAAGCAATTATCAAGGTTCAAAACAAACGGACGCTGCAGTCCTGCCATAGAACTGTCTGCATTTGAAGATTGTGGTTAAGATTTTTGCTTTTCCGAGTCCAGTTTTTGGTACATTAGTTGTTAAGCCTATTTAACCATTGTGTTACCCTAAGGCAATAAACCTTAGCAAAAAGCAGACCAAGTAGACTAGTGAACAGATTCAAGTTTTATGGTTTATGCTTGAGTGCAATGTGTCTGTCAGCTCGTGTTGCTTAATTAACATCAGTAATTATGCTTATAATGTCTTGTAGTCTGCCAGTCCTAATTTGCTAATTTTCTGTTCATTTTGATACCTAGAGCACAGCATATGTTTCGCCAAGCCATGCGTACGCCGTTCATTTGGTTTCACGTGGTCCCCGCAGCAAATAAAGAGCAGTATGAACAGTTGTCCCAAAGCGAGAAGAACACGTACTACTCCAGCCGGTTCAGCCCCGATTCCCAGTATGCCGACGGGAAAAGTATTAACAATTCTGGACTTCACACGTTACAAAGAATGTCTCGAGCGGGTAACCCGTCCGATCAGACAGACTCCTACTCGCAGCTACCTCATAGTATGAATTCATCAGGGAAACCACCCTCGGGCCTGGTACCATCACCTCAGAAAGTTCTCACCTCCACTGCAAACAGTGGGTATAACACCAAAAAGATAGGGAAGAGGCTCAGTATACAGCTGAGAAAAGGTAAGGCAGCAGTGTGCTCCTTTATATACCATGAGGTATGTGTGCGTAGCGTTATGTACGTGTGTCCAGTGCCATTGGATAGGGGAGGCCAGCTTGCAGAAGCACAGCGGAAGCGATGGATAGATTTTTGAAGCCAAGTGGCTGAGTTGTCCCTGACAGCATGCCCAGGAGTCCAACCGTGCATTCACATTGTGCAGTGTGTTTGCAGAAGGCCATTTTGAAGAGTGCTTTAACATTGTTTTCTGTCTCTCAACTAATAGAGAAGTGCAGTAAGTGCTGCAAATTCTCTTGGCCAAGACCCAGGGAGTGGTGAACTATTTAACTAATAAAAGTAAATAAGTCAAAATGGCCCATGTTCTGTACTTTACAGATATCGTGACTTTTCAAATTGAATAACTGCGGTTTTGCCGTTGGATTTTAAGTGTGTGTTGAATCCAGTTGGTAAATTGGACTTTCTAATTTCCAGCTAAAGCTTTTTTTATTCCACAGGGATGTGAAAGTCTTTGTTTAAACAGTTGAGATGTAATGTGATATTTCCTATCTTAGGCCTTACGCTAATGTAGTTTGGATGGGGGCGAGAGACTATTTAAAGGCAGAGGAGAAAGCAGTGCGTGCTTATCTCAACATCTGTATTATATGTGCACGTGTAGATGTACTGGTACATCTGTGCAATTTTTATGATGTGTTAAATGTCCTTAGTGAGAAAATTTGCTATTTTTCTGTAGTTACCATCTAGATGCTTTTAAGATAGTTCGAAGTATAATAAAATGACATTTAGATGCAAGTATTGCTTAGCTCTTGGGAAATGATTTTTTTTAAAGGATTATACATGCTGTAAACTTTATGGTATTAAAATGAGCATGTTTAAGGTTAGATATAATTTGATCTCGAGGAGCAAGAATAGGGTTTATATTACACAGCAAAACGTTTACCCATGTGACAGTATTCTCCATGAACTCAAAGTACGTTCCCCTTAGGATGTTGTATGTGCTTAGTGTTAATAATTTTTATTAATTAATCTTTTTATCGAAACACATCAAAGACAATGCATTGAATGGTAGAGATTTTACAGTTTTCACAGGTACCAGGTTACTTGTCACATTATCATTGTGCTTTCCGTTGTATGAACTTCACATGAACCACCAGATTGCTTCTTTCTGGTTGCTGAATTTTAAGGTCTGCAAACTTGGATGACATAAGGTTGAGTTGACAGTTTGCTTCTGTTGTTGATGCTTCTTCAATAAATTCTCTAGGCCATCAGCTCGGGTCAGCCTGTTTGGAAAAACTTACTGTTATTGGCTGAGTAAGGAGTCACTGTGCGTACAAATACGCTCTCAGTCACTACAGTGATTTTTACCTATTTTTTTGTGTCTCCAGAAGCTTGTAGAAATATCACTCAGGCATTACATAAAAGAATTCTTAGCCAGGAGTGGAGATATATATTTCATATAATTTAAAAACACCAGCAAATGAATACGGAATATGGAAATACAATATTTTTGCATGAAACAAATGTGGCGTTACAGCTGCTCGTAAGATAGGAGAATATAATTTTGATGTGTTATGGATTCTTTGGCTGTGATGTGAGGTTACATTTTGGTCCTCTTGCACTGGATACTGTTTCATAAATACTCTCCCCACTTCTATAATGTAATTTATCCTTGCTGGCACCAATATATTAGATGGTTTTGGAAGAAGGTGCTTGCTACCTGTTGATGGATACTTTAACATGTAGTTCACACCAGAGAAGTTTGGTGTCTCTTACACTAGTGTAAGCTTTGAAATCCATATCTAGAGTATCTTTCAAAAGTTTAGAGGGGATATTTGTTTCTAACCGTTTGCTTATATGAGAATACTACTTATGCAGAAATGGCACCTAGCTCAGATTATAGACAGACAGAGAGAAACTATTGAGTGTACTGTATTTCATGCATGATGATATTTAAAAAAAAATGTGTAAGGAGGGATACCTTTTTATCATTGCTGTCTTTCATTTGTTAATATCCACTGTGGAAAGAGGCATGTCCTCCCATTCTGCCTTTCATTTGATCACTCTGAGAACATACGTGTGGAGCAACAAATTAAGCGAAACACTTAAGGATGCCCCCAAGTAGTTTGTTATAAATATGAGTGCAATAGGGATGTTGATTGTCTTTGATTATTTCTAATGAAGGATGTTGTAATAACACAGGCTTTATAGATATTTAACAAATATGCTTTCTTTGTAGCTAACAGACAGCAGTTATTTCACCAATTACCGTCATTAGATTAAAAACTCCTTGTGGGGTGCATTAAGGCATACAAGCGTGTAAGGCTTCATCTTTAAATTCACTTTCGATTTAACCTGTGCATTCTGGTTAATGATGTAGTATATGAGAATCGACTCTTTTTCAATACAGACAGACCTTCTTTATTACAGCTGTGTTTCTATATATTGCATGAGCTTTGTTATATAAAATGACATGGTAAGATAACCCTACAGTACGTGCTTCTGTAATTATGATTTCTTAATATTTATGGCTGTTTTGGCATTTTAAAATAACCTGAACTTTCATAGGATTTAGCTGTTTAATAAAGTCAGAAGAGAAGGTCAGTCATATGTTTCAGTCAATGCAGAATGTTTGTTGGCTTTTCTAAATGAAAATGGATATCTGTTTATCTTTCCTTAAAGGTCAGGGCCTGAACTTCTAGCATATAGATGTAGGGTTTATTGCTGATATTCTAATGCCATTAAGGCTGTATAACAGTCTAGCTTAATAGCTCACACAAATTAAGATAGTACAAGAGATGACAGTGAGCCTGTGTTTATATGTATTTTGGTGTAAGCTGATACACAGTAAGTATAAATAAATAAAAATAGTTCTTTACAGCTAATATATAGAGAAAATAAGACCACCGGTATAACACCCAGAGTGTTAGGATAAATTTTGACCTCCTATATACCAGGACAATGCCAGAGTGTTTTTTCTTTGGCTGCAAGGGTTCAAGCCAATGCAATTGAGAGAAATTTAGCCCAGCACTTATAAATAATAAATAACCAATTATACAAAAAATGATTCTAAGGCTTAGTCATTGAGCACTGAGCAACTCGCAGCATTTAGCCTGATACTCACTAAAGCATTCAAAAGACTGCTTTTCAATTGGACGTTGTATTCATATATTCATATATATTGGTTTTGACATCACTGTACTAAGACAAGCCTGAAGTACTCAGTCTTTAAATTAGCTTCATTTTATTTGATTGCCCTTAAGTATAATACTCATTCCATTGGATCATTTCTATCTATAACTACATATTTGTCTAGCTAAATTAAATATATAATTCTTGAGGTAAAATGTCAAAACTGAGCTCTTCTTTTTTAAGTTGGTCCTAGTTCCACCAAATATTTTGCTATTTTTTGTCTGAAGTATTCAGTGCATCAGGACTTCAGTCCACATCTCTCTGCTTCCAGAGAGCGACTTAACTACTGGCCATGGGAGTTGCGATCATCTCTTCCTTTTTGTCCCAGAGAATATTTCTCTCTTGCAAAATAGTACAGGTTCAAGAGGAAGAAATGAGTGACGCAACTGCAGGATACCTTGCAGCAGGAAAGCTGTAGGAATCACCAGGTCCATCATAGAAAGGGCATAGCAGCCGTGTCCTAGGAGATGGTGAGTCCCGAGAGGAAGGACGCACCTTTGTGCAATGCAACAGAGAAAAATGGTTAAATTGTAGATGTGAGGAGGATTATGAGACTCTGCTCTTCAGAGTTTCTCGTTGGATTCCTGTTTGGCTTGTAGGCCTTTCTGTGGTTAATAAGGCTCCATCTTACATACAGAGCCGAGCTTAAACACTGCAAGTCCCACCAGGTGACTGGGCACTCAGTGTTAGGGCGCAGTGACGCTCAACTCTGCCACATCCAAGTTCCTTTCTGCAAGAAGTCATTAGAGACGCAGATAAGATGCCACAGGTAGTTTAGGAGTATGCCAGTTTAAAATGGCATCATATTTACTATGGAGTAAAGCATGTATATGGACGATTACTTGTTTTACTTGAGTTTATATAACAGAGCGTACAAGACAGGACCCTGAACTTGTCTGTAAGATATCCTGCATCATGTATCTGAAGTGTACAGATTTACATACATTTTTCATCATACTCTTCTGTTTTCCCAGACAGTTTCTTGAGCCAGACTTTGAACTGACATTTTAAATTTTTATTTAAAATTTCTTTTGAAGTGATAT
Source organism: Platalea leucorodia (assembly GCF_965183815.1). Taxonomy (NCBI): domain Eukaryota; kingdom Metazoa; phylum Chordata; class Aves; order Pelecaniformes; family Threskiornithidae; genus Platalea; species Platalea leucorodia. The sequence continues at coordinate 153,548,675 of NC_138823.1, read as the reverse complement.
GTTCTCTTAGACTGATTTTAGAATTCCTGTTCAGATGCAGTATGGGTGTTCGTCACTTTTGAAACGAAGCGTGTAGATTCCTAAATTACTGAAGTGACCTTGAGAAATGAGATTCAAAAGTGGAGCAAATCATTTTGGGCATTATTAGCCACCGAAGAAACATAAACTGCATCAAGTTTCATCTTTCCATTTTTTAAAAACACTTCTGATCACTATTTATTAGCAGGCTGTAGCAAAAAGGAAAGAATGTTTCTATTAGGTTGATCAAAGATTTTCTTGAGAGGTCTGAGCTTTGCTTGGAGAAAAAAAGTTGTTCCGAATCACTCAACTGTACAAAAATGGGCACACAATTAATTTGTCTTGATTGTGCATGTGGCTGCAAAATTTTTACCGACAGCTGAGCAGTCAGCTTTCTACGCAGTCATTTGCACGTACAGTTACCCTGACTACACATACACAAATTCTGAAAATACGGGGCTTAAACTAGGAGCAGTAAAAGAACTTTTCGGGAAGTATATAAAATGGTCTTGGTTAGTTTAGTGGAGCCCCTGACAATAAGGAAAGCATATTTGCTGTTCAGCTCTTGCATGAGTCCAGTCCTTAATAAAAACTGCTTTCTAGCATAAAACAGTAGGATAATTATTTCAGCAATCATCCATCCGTACATGGATCTCAAGAAAGAGTCTACTGTGAAAAAGCAGGAACTTGAAATGCTTGGAAGGAGAGTGTCTGCTCTGATTATTGTCAGAGAGCGTTTGGCCCTTCTGCTTAGTTTTATTGTACTGTTATCTCACTCCTTATTCTGAATCATTTTTATAATCTCATACTTTCATTAAGTGGGGATGCTTTATTTTGTAATTTTTGTGAATTAGTGTCACAAACCGTTTATATGTGTAACCAACCTCCCTTATTGTTTTAGGAAAGGGAGTGTGTGTTCTTTGTCTTCCATGAAGAGTCTTGTGCTTTTCCTTAACAATCCTTTATTCCATCTGAGGACTGTTCACCCACATGGATTTTCCACATTTAGGTTGTTCTGAAATGTTCTCTGCCTCTCTTGTATAAGTACTAACAAATGTGGTGCCCAATTGTCTGGTTATCAAACGTTTTCCATTGTTTTAGAAGTGATTTTTTTTTTTTTTTTTTTAATTTAGGGAGATCTGTACTGAAGTACCTGAGAACTCATCTGCATTTTCTTAAATTAGAGGAGAAAAAAGAGCATGATTTATTTCTAGCTCTGCTTGCAGTCCTGAAAGGGAAGATAACTGTAAGAGAAGTATCATAAGAAGTTGACAGTGTGGGTCCTTCAGATGTCCCTTATTGTGTCTCTGAACTAATGTCCTTTTGAGGGACATAAAAGTACTGGAAGCAGTGCAGAGGTGATGCTTACTTTTTGTCTCGTGTTCTGGCAGTGTTTCTACTCAGCAGCACATTTTGCTGTTGAGAATTTAGACCTGAAGTTGATGCTGGATGCGGAGCACACAATTTTTCATGCAGAAGGACCTTAGAAAGACAGAAATGTTATGCCAGACACACTCTTTCTACAGTCAAGAAGATAATCCTAGCATTAGTGAGAAATTAAACACTTCTTCACTGGGAGATGACAGAAAACCTAGCCACCTCTAGTAAGATTTAATAATATTTTTAGCATCCCATCAGTTTATGATCAGGCTGATTCCAAATAAGATGATGATGATGCTCATTTTGAATATGTATTTAATTAACTTCCTTGAAAGTCTTTTGCTCCTGTCTTAATGCTACTAGAAACAATTTCCTCCAAAACAGCAACTGAAGCATCAAATCTGCTCCTCTTCTGTTTGTACAACGTAGTTTTTTTGCTATTGTAACTGCTCTTTTTAGTCACCTACTTTGTCTTCAGCTCAGAGCTGGCTGAGCTCTCGAGGGTAATGCGACCTTAGAAGGCGTGTTCAGCATCACATTCAAGAGAAAAGGGGAGCTCTAACTTGTCGAGAGCACTGCTGATTTATCAAAGAAGCCTAAGAATTTAAATTACACAAATTAGTGGGTAATTTTTAAATGTTATTATCACCTGGTGTAATTTGATCTTTGTCAGAGATGACAGCTATAGAGGGAGGAAGATGTTTTCTACCCTCTTTCTTTTTAAAATCTGTGAAAGATTAAGTTGTACATAGCTCAAATAATCTAGACCTTGCGAAGTAAAGCTCCTAGCTTTGAGCAGGATGACTCCCGTGTTTTCAAAAAGATGGAAATTCCTTCTATTTTCTATTCTTGTTCTGGTTCTGCCTCTATGTGTGTCCATTTTCTCCCATATTATTAGTATAAATCAGAGGTATCAGAGGCGCCTGCAGTATGTTTGCACAGTTCCCTCATTATAATGCAGTTTTACACCCTAAGACCTGAACTGAAAACATTTTAGCAGCAGGGAGGTATTAAGATGTTACGTCATTTCTATCAACAGGACAACTGAAATGCGTGGGGTAGAGATAAGTGAATCAGTTATGTGTATAAAAAGAAAAAAAAAAAGCTTAAAATCAATCCAGTCACAGAAGTCATATTTATTTTTGGCCTTGGTCAAATGTATCCATTTATTTCCAAATTTTGTGAACTTCTAATTTATATACAATAAGCATAGGAGTTTATGAAGCTGTGTTATACAGCTAAGGGCAGCTCTGGTGCACGAAGAGTAAAATGAAGCAGTGAAAAAGTAAGAGGAAAATGACACCCGAAAGCTGCCTCATGCAAAGCTGTACAGAGCAGCAGAGCAAAGTGTAGCCCAGTTGAGGCCCCCTCTTTCCACAGAAACAAGTAATTAGAATTTTCTTCTGCTAATATCTGGGCTCAGTGTGGATTTGTGGTGTTCTGCTGGCTTTGGTAAAGGCTTTCTGGGGAGTTGACAGCAGAAAATGCCACAGTCCAAATTTATATCCTGTGTGCATTTGTAATGTGAACATTTCAACTTCTGTTTTTTCCACGGGGGTTTAAAGTGGAGTGTGTGAACCAGACATCTGTAATGACGCCGTAATCAGGCTATGGGGATTAAGCTTATTAATAATGAAATATTGTCCTGGGTATGCAGTCATGTTCTGATATTGCTTTAGAAATTTTAGCAGACAAAACCTGCACTCAAAGAGCAGTATTCAACACAGATCCTTAATATAAGAAAAAGATAAATTCCATAAAAAGCTGAGATGTGTCTTAAAAAAACCTTGCACCTATACAGATCATCTTCATATGTTGCAAGGAGTTAGAGCTCTATGAACATTTGAAGCATCATTAAAATTGTGAGGTCCCCAAAGTAAAATATGGATGTTATGAGATCTAATATTTTTTTCATGTCTGTGTAATAGCACTGATAAATTTTATATCAGCCTGAAAGTGGATGAAGACTTTCAAATTCAAATGTCAGTTTTTCAGCTCTCTTGAATGCTGCAGACATAAAGAAGGGAGGTTGTCTCATGATAGTCAGCCTAGAGGAATTGGTCCAAATTTCCTGAACAGTTCGAGCTGCATGCACTTGCTGTGGATACATGAGGACTTGCATACTTTCAAGATGAAGACTTTAAAAGGTTATATCCCTCCCAGCCCTGTCACCTGTGTCAGCTTACTTCCTAACATGATTACCATCTTGATAATAAAATACATTGTACTAAATTTTAATCAAATGTAATTCTGCATATTTCAGAAATCTGGATGTAAACTAATGTTGACTATATTGGACTCCTGCTTCCTTTTCACATGTGTGACTGTTGACCTGCTCAGTAAAAAAGCAGACTTAGCAAATGAACACGGGGAACAGTAAGAGAGAAATTAATTCAGGCTTTAACCTCAAATGGTTATATAGTTGTGTGTCTTTCACACAGGTTGGGTTCAGCTTCCCAGGGCGCAAAGCTGAGGACTGTTGCATAAAAGTTCGGCTTCTGTCCCCGTGATTTTATGCAAAGGGGTGTGTTGTGCAGCTTTTAGGGACCATACCTGGCATTGCTGAGTCCTAACTGCAGGCTGTCTTAGTAGGTCAGATTAAATGTAGGTTGGGCATGCGTATGCCTCGCTAGTGAACTTGAACTGTAGACATATCTTGACAGCCTCTGAGATGTTTCAAATGGAAGTTGTAGGTGCTGACACTGTCAGGGACGCGCTCCGCTGAACGGCTGTCTGCAGTCCATGCTGGGTTAAGTGTCCTGGATAGACTTGATGCGCAGTGTGTGTGGGGGTTGTTTCAGTGCAGAGTTTCAAAGGTTGTTGATAGCATTCGACAGATTGCATCAAAGAGAGGATCACAAATGAGCTTTTTGTATAGCAGGAAAGGCTTCTGTTTGTCCTCTCGGCTTGTGAATCCCAAGCTGCTGGGGTCCTAAGGTACACTTCAGTAACCAGTTGTGCACATAAGTTCTCTGAAATACGAGCAAGCCTCATTTGCCGTATTGACTGGACCCCCTCTCTGGATTTCTCCAGGTCATCTTAAACATCTTTGTTTTGCTTCAGTCAGTCTTAACCAAGTGTAGTCAGTCACCTGGATGGACAGCAGGACCTCAGAAGTGGCAGCCTGGCTCTGCTCCCTGCCTGCGCTGCAGAAGGTGGGGTGGAACCCAGCGAGAGCCAGGGTGAAGCCCCGGGGCAGAGGAGCTGTTGACAGAAAACAGCCCAAGGTCCCTCGGAGCAGAAGAAATGAGGCCACTGAGCTCTGGTTCTGTCTGTCAGCTGCCGGTGTCCATAAGTGAGCTGACAAAGCCCCGTGGCCAGCAGCGTCGGCTGACCGGCACTGCTGAAAGAGTCGCAAAAGAGAAAGAAAGGATCATTGACGAGATCCAGATTGACAAGGGGGAAGGCAGTGATAGGGTATCAGATATGCTTTGTTCTGATTCCTTGTCACTCAGCTCATCTGAAATAGAAAGTTGGAAATATGGCAATGACTTGGAAATCATCAGAACAGCAAGTTGCAAGGAGGGCCTGCTGAGCCACCTGTGCCAAGACTCAGTGCTTCAGCTAGAGCGTTCCTATATATGCCTTTTTTTTCTTTTTTTGCCATGCAGAATTTCTTACATCTTATGTATGTATTTTCATGGGTTGTATCAGTGAGGTGTACATACATTCTGCTGAGTAAAAATAATACATAATCTAAAACGTGCATTTTAACAAGTAATATTCTACATTCTTTATGCAGGTACAGAAGGCTTGGGATTTAGCATTACATCAAGAGATGTCCCAATTGGTGGCTCTGCTCCAATTTATGTGAAAAACATCCTTCCGAGAGGTGCAGCTATTCAAGATGGGAGACTAAAAGCTGGAGACCGATTAATTGAGGTGATGAAGTGTTACATGTTGTTTGTCTGTGTTTTGGCATGAGCCCATGCACTAGTTCACTTCCAAAACCTCTTAGTAGTTTATGTTATAGGAAGATGTTTCCCTCCCCCCGCCCCCTTTTTTTTCCTTTTTCTTTTCCTTTTTTTTTTGCTCTGTCTTTTTTTAGGTAACAGATCAAGAGCTGTGCATTTTCAGTACATAACTGTTTTAAGAGCTGGACCCAGACATACTGTGAAAACATGAGTTTACATGTCCTTATGTGAATATAGTGCCATAGTCTTGCATTGCCGTTTAGGAATAAGTTGAAGCAAAGTAATTGTTACCTAATAAGAGGCACTAGATCAGCATGGAGTGACAGACCAGAAATTATTGGAGGTGTTGCCAAGTATGGAAGACAAAACCTTGAAAAGGTTTAGTGAATTAACTTAAAGGCACCATATAAGAAGAGGGCAGTGCTACAGAGAATCAAGGCCACTTCCCTCCTGAAGGGAGGATGTCCTCAAGGGAATTAAATTGCTCTTAGATAGGTGCACAGCAGAAATCTTCCTGCAAATCCAGCTGGAGTGATATAAGATGTTACCACCCGCAGCTCTTCATTACTGTCCCTAAGCCAAATGACACTGGAGGTACAGCTGAGACTGTCACTGCCTCTCAGTGCCCTAACTTCACTTTACTGCAAAATTGGCAAAGTCAGCTTGAATTGTTGCTGGAGGATAGCCTTCTGTAATTACTGTAATTCAAGGTAACCCAGATGACTTGGGTAGAAGGGGACTGAGAAGTATTTAAGACGACAGTTATGGCATCTCAACTGCGTGAGCTGTGGTCTCTTACGAGGGAAAGGAAGAAGATGGTTTGCTGACTTCTTCTGAGTACCATGCTCTCTTGCTTACCACTGTTAGCTGATCTGCCTTACATTTCCAAAATGTTTCTGAATGGGCAACCCTGAGAATACCCTGTCTTTCTCTGGCTTCTCCCTTACTCAAGTTAGCTCATAGAGTGGGAAATTTATCTGTATGTATTCCATAGCTGTCTGTACTGGTAAGTGGTATGTGGAGGCCAAGGGATTGGACCGCTTAACAAAGGCAGAATAAAGAGTAACTGCTGCAAAGTTATTGGGGGCGGGGGGATTATTTTCTGCTTTTGACACAATTTATTGTGCAAGGTTGTCATGGTTTAACACCAGTCGGCAACTAAGCAGCACACAGCCGCTCGCTCACCCTTCCCCCGCCTGCTGGTGGGATGTGGGAGAGAATTGGGGAAAAAACAGTAAAACCTGTGGGTTGAGATAAAGAGAGTTTAATAAGACAGCAGAGGAAGAGAGGATAATAATAATGATGATGATGATGATGATGATAATAGAATATACAATACAAGTGATGCACAATGCAGTTGCTCACCACGCGCTGACCGATGCCCAGCCTGTCCCTGAGCAGCAATCCCTGCCCCCCAGCCAACTCCCCCAGTTTATATAGTGAGCATGACGTCATATGGTATGGAATAGCCCTTTGGCCAGTTTGGGTCACCTGTCCTGGCTGTGCCCCCTCCCAGCTTCTTGTGCACCCAGCAGAGCATGGGAACCTGACAAGTCCTTGACTGGTATAGACACTGCTTAGCAACAACTAAAACATCAGTGCACAACATTATTGTCATACTAAATCCAAAACACAGCACTATACCAGCTGCTAGGAAGAAAATCAACTCTATCCCAGCTGAAACAAGGACAAAGATATATTTGGAAGATATATATAACACCAAGGCATGTGGAAACGGGACCAGTTTTGGATCACACATTGATTTTGCCAAAGGATTTTTGTGCAGAAATTCTTGTAAAAAATATTGGTAGATGGAATTAGTTTGCTTTAGAGTATACTGGAGTATACTGTTCCTGCTAAAGAGGAGGGAAATATTGCTGTCTTGCTTCTTATTTGTGTTGTATGTAAAGAATGCATGTTTACTTAGTTCTATTAAATGGAAGCTATACTGAGCCAATAAGCAGATTGCGTCAGTGAGGGTTTTTTAATACTGTCCCATATGATACACATGACTTTTCGGTATGAGTTTCTACTGTTTTTCCTGTTTTGGAGTCTTATCAATTTCTAATATTTCTTTTGTGACAGGTAAATGGAGTTGATTTAACAGGAAAAACTCAAGAAGAAGTTGTGTCCTTGCTGCGAAGCACCAAGATGGGAGGGACCGTCGGCCTTCTGATTTTTCGACAGGAAGAAACATTCCATCCAAGGGAACTGGTGCGTAAAATAGAGAGCAGCTAAGAGATTTAGATGAGTATGAGCAAATGATTTGATCTTGTCACCTACTAGTAAACATGCGTGGCCAGCACTGAATATAAGAAAAAAAACCCAGTTATTTTGCTTTATTTAGAACATTTTACATGAATGTTTTTTATTATCTTTGAGATCTGCTATTGGAATTAAATATTTGTTAATAATGTATAAGTGAGAGTTTTATTTTGAGTGAAAATGCTTATTATAGAAGAAGCTATTGGATGGACTTTATTTGGATGCATGCAGACAAGTAGATTATTTCATCTCTTTCATATGGACAAATCTATGTTTGAAAGCCTGCCATTTGTCCCACTACCTGCTCACTAAAATATTTTAGAAGACATAATATTATGCCAAAACAGGATATGTAAATACCTTTCTATCAAAAAGTGGAATATATAAGAAATAGTAGCCTTTTTTGAATATAAATGCAATCTCTGTGGAATGGAAACCTTGCAGTTATTAATTTAGCAGGGTAATTCAGAAAATGTTTCTGAGGAATTTACATGAAATGGAAATAAAACGATGTTTCATACTGTACCTGCTCCACTTGCATAGTGTATACAGATATTTCTCTGATAATTATACAAGATAATTTCTGTTATGAAAAGGTAGACTGTGAAGGTAGCAGTCTTACTTTGTTCTGTATTCAATTAAACTGCTGAAGTTATTTATTATTTGTATTATCATAGCTATATATAGCTCTAAAAATAACTTATTTGGCTGCATTATCATGAGAAGATAGACAAAAATAAGTGACATTTAGTATGATGCATAGATTGCTTCATTTTTCTATTGGATTTGTGTTATTTGGAATGCAAAGAGAATGAGTTTTTGTTTGGCCATTTCAAGACTTTTAATGTTAGCCTTTGACTTTTCAAAACCACAATTAAACCTAGGAAGTCAAAGTGGCAGGGAAGGCTCCAAATGAACCACACTTTTACCTTAATATTCTTGGAACATGACTTCAGGTACTGAAGTGAAAGTTGTCATAAAATGAAGAGAAATCAACAATTTGAAATCATGTTATGCCCTACCTTATTGCTGGAACTGTGAAAGCAACCTGTTTATAAGTTCCTATGATGTAATTTTCACAGTATTGCTATCTTACATAAAGATGAATGAAAATGCTTTTAAAGTTTTCTAAATAAACTTAGAAGTAAGAAAATGTCTTAATGTGTATATTATTTCTGTATTAAAATGAGGAAGTTATAATGCATAATTTAACACAGTATTTTGTTTAAATAATTGTAAACAGAGATATGACGTGAGCATGGTAGAGATTTAACCATAGTAATACTTGATTTAGTTTTAGAAATAACAGCAAAGCAGCCCCTTTAAACGAGTTCAACCTCAGTAGCCTCCCTGCCGCTGCTCCGGTGGTACTCTCAGCTATTTTGGCAAGCATCAGCATAGGAAAGCCAGAGCTCATCGTGGCTGTGTCAGGTAGTAGGTGGGCTCTGCGCTATGTAGTCAGAGAGCAGATCTGAACTGGTGTACGTTTCTGCAGCTCCAGTTGAACAAATGCTATTGTGAGGATCTGACAGTACGTGTGTGTGATGATCCTCTGTAGCATAAGGATTTGTTTGTTTGCATTTTGACATGAAGAAATGTTAGGTGAGCTCTGCTGACGGCTGTCAAAGAGCAGGAGCAGAATTGCTGGGGAAGGTGTTGAACTAAAACCCATCATAAGGGCTGTTCTTTCTTTTCTGGTAAGAAATAATCTTAAAAAAAAAAAAAAAAAAAAAAGTCTTTTTGACCAGCTCCTCTCGTTGTCTTTTACTAGCTTTATGTAGGGGGAAAAAAAAAAAAAAAATTAATATTGAAGGAGGGAGGGGAATGATCTGAAATCATGTCAGGTGATCTTTTTCACATGCAAACCTTCTTTGGCCACTTAGGGACAATTTTTCTTTGCATCCTTCCCCTATTTCTGTCAGATTTTCTCATTTGTATGTTTTAAATATTAACTGAATGAGACATGTCTCAGAAACTGTATGCATGAAATCATGCTATTTGATATTATCCATCTCATAAAGTGCAGGACTTGCTGTTGCTTGCTGAAAAGCATTCAGTATTAAAACCATTTTATATTTGCCAACATTTATACAGATAGTAATCCCAATAAAAGAGGTGTTTGGATTTTATGTTTTGGGTTATGGCTTGTTGAATGACTTTTGAAAAGTTACTTATCCTTGGGTTTCTTTATAAGTGACATGAAGATAATAAACTTTCAGGAGAGTTGTGGAGTTTAATGTCTTTGATGTATGTTGCTGTTATTGTCTGGAAGGGACCTACGAAAATGTGTAGCCGTATCTAAAACTTACGGGAATGTTAAGTTGAGCCCGTATAGGTTAGTATGGAATCTTTGTAGTTTGTGTTGTCAGGTTAGGAAGGGGGTGTGTGATGGAGAACCGTCATCCAGTGCAGCAGCTTCTACACGAATCATGGTAAAAATGAGTAAAACGTGGATGCAGGGATAAAACCAAATTGGTAGGAGTCAACTTTAACCAGTGAGATCTGGAAGAACGATTATGCTTCTCCAGAATACCAGACATTTTACTGCTTCCAGAGTTAACCTAATGCCAGATAGGTAATACATTAGGGCTTGTCTGCATCAGTGTGAGGCAGATTGTCTCTTAAAAAATCTTCCCTCCCTGCCCCCTTCGTTTGTGAAAGGAAGGAGGGAGGATTACTCTGGTTAAGTAGAGCTCCTGTTGTACAGTAGTTACCTCGCATAACCAAACATAACTTGCTGGGAAGGATTTTCTTAGAGCCTGCTACTGACTATGTATGTGAATCCACTGAAGGATTGACTTGGGTTATTTAGCTTTTGAGCTGAATTCTCAGTATCGGCAGAGACTGGCTGGCAGAGTTAGTCTCCTGTACCCTACAAGTTAATACGCCCATTGGTACATGTAGGTCCTTTACATGTTCCTGGTAGTTGGCTCCTTCATCTTTTTTTCTTACTGGTTGTTAGCTGTAGGTTAAAGCTAACTGGATGTTTTTGTTACTACTTGACTGCCACATTTTTGTGCTTAATCATTTGAATCTCCTGCAAAACAGCCCAAAGCAAAAAAGTCCAGTAAACCCTAGCGTTTCATTTTGGCCTAGCTGAGTGGAAAGAGATAGCTTGTTAGCCTGAAGGCCATCATCCAGCCAGCAGCAAGGTGGCTCCTGGATGTTTTAATATGGGTGGACATGGGCTTGGAAGAGCAATAGTTCCTTACATGTGTTTGCAGGATTGGTTGGGGGATGAAGAAAGGTTTTCCAATGATGTATGTTTGCCTTATGTACCCTGAGACACAAGTGAGGAATGCAAGCTATAGGAGGGTCCCATCTGTGGTGGACTGAAAGCACCCTCCTGTCCTGGGATACCTTGCGCTGTAGTTCTGGTTCATCCAAACACACCCAAAAGGGGTGTCCCTTGTTAAAATGAGAATGGATGTTTTAAAAAATAGGTACTTGTTTAAAATATTTGGAAGGGTTCATCTGGACTGCTGAGGTCGTTCTTTGAAGCCTTCAAAGCAGAAGGGAAAGGCCAGGGGAGAACATCCCTGAACAAGAACGTTCCACCAGCCAGAAAATGGTGCAAGCAGCTGTGATCCTTCCTCGGCCAGATAGCCACCTCCCTCGTAGCCAGATACAGTCAGGTGCGCTGGCCTAAAATCGCTGGAGGTTATTTTTGCTCACCTCTCATTTAGTGCTTGTTTTGACAAATTTGAATCAGGGAGTGTGACGGACACCCTTCATTTTTCCATTACCACTTCATGTCAGAATTAGAGCTCTTTGTTTATCCCCCTGCTGATAGATAGTATATGTCGTATGTAGTCGTGTTCTTATTTATTTTTTTTACTTCCTTTAGAATGCAGAACAAAGCCAGTCACAAATTCCAAAGGAAACGGTAAGAGCTTTGTCTTTTCCATACTGGAAGACTCCCAAATGTTTTAAAACTGATATGGCACTTCTCCATCGAAGTTTCACAGATCCTCCTTTCACCTTATATACTGTAGATGGCTCTCTCTAGCTTTACATTTTAAATGTGTTTTTTAATGTAATTTCAAATACTGTTTGAATATTATATACAATTCAATTATTATGTACATTCAACTGCTATTTGAAATTACATCTTTTATACACAGCCAAAGGCCTAAAGTTGGAATGGTAAGAGTAAACTGTTAGTCTGGGTTACTTGTCGAAACTAATTGTTTAAATCGTGATTATATGAATGATACCTGAGATACAAACACAGAAATTAGGCAGTTTGGATTTAAGTCTCAGTTGTATCCTCATAGCAAACCACTGTTTGTTAGTTATTAAGAATTTATAAGGAAGTAGTTTGAAGTTTAACCCTTTGAAGGCTGTAATGGGTTTGTGTGTGATGTGTCAGTGAGGCTGTATGTTGAGGTTGGATACTGTTTATACACCTCATTTTAGTCAGTGGAACAGGATCAGTGTTAATACATATTATACTAATATGTGTAAAAAGTTTTTCTAAAAGAAAAGGTTTATTTTATGAAATATTAACAGAGGAGATAACAACAATATATTACCTTAAAGGTATACTGTATCTTAGTTAAAACATACGTCAAGAAACTCCATTCAATTAAGTACCTATTTCAAAATTAAACAATAAATTAGATTATGGAGAAATTAAGAGGATTCATGCTGGGATTTGTAGTTAGGCAGGCTGCTGAAAAACAGAAAAAACTTTTCTAGGTGATTCAGAATGCCTTACCAGCAATGGTGAGATGGTGTCTGGGATAAAAAGCAAGTCAAGCCTAGGTAAAGAGATGTCAGTGAAATAGTCTAGGGTACATTGGTTGATACTATTGATGTTTCAGGCCAATGGAATGTAACTGCTAAAATGGGTGTTTGGGTTGAATGTGGCAATATTCACTTTTATCCCTCTGTCTTTTGATGTCCTTCTAGTCTGAAAGTCATCTGCATAAGGGCTCTGCAAAATTGTGGGTGTATCATTGTTTCAGATGTGCCTCACAGTATATTTTTAGTACATCTCATTAGTGCTTGTATGTTTTTATCTTCATAGTTTCTTACCACGTACTGCTGATATGTAAGGAGATCAAAGATCAAAGCCCAGGACAGTATTTCTGCCCGTAATTGAATACAATTGAAAATAATTTGTGGGTGCAGCCTTATAAAAGTGTCCTGGCTTTAGGAGTTGAAATTCTGCCCCAAAACCTCATTAAGATTAGGCTAATTGCCTATAGGGTGTTTATATAAAGCAATTGCTCATCTATTGCAAAGTTAATGTTTTATACCAAATTCCATGGTGAAATCTTTTCTCTACGATTTTTCTGATCAACTTCTTGACTTCATCTAAGAAAAGACCAATAGAAAATAAGGATCTCTCATTTGTTATCTATAGATGTGAGCTAAAAATTGCTTGTTAACCAGGAGATCATGCAAGAGGGACAGGGAGTGTATGAGTAGCTAGGCATTTCTGAAAAACTAGCCAGAAAGCCCTAGCAAGCCTTGGCAATAAGGAAGTGAATTGGGAAACGTGGAAACGTATTTGGTTAGTGAGGGAATGAAGCTACAAAGCTAGCCAATGCAAAAATGGTTTTTTGCGTAATGTCTTGGGGTTTTCGTTCATTATAGTGTGGGATTTTTTTGTTATTTATTTGGAGGCTCAGAGCAACAGTGATCAATAGTAGGAACAAGAGGTGTTTTTAAGTTTGCCTGCCCCAGGGTGGGAATAAAAAATGGACTAAACATGAAAGGTGCCAGTGGACATTTATAATGCACAATGCTTTTGCACTTACCTCCCTTCTTCCAATCTACTTTGCTTTGGATAAGTGTGATACTCCAGTTCTACAGAACTAATTTTCCTCGGCTGCACGTTAATAATACAGTCACACACTTTTTTTTTTTTTTAATTATTATTTTTGAAGGTATTTTTCATTGCTTTTCTTTATTCTCCTTGGTTCTGCCTCAATCCCTATTAATTCCTCCTCTGTCTACTTTCCAGGTCTTTGAGATTTCTAATCTTGCAATTTCTATTTCTGAGCCTGCCCTGATCTTTGTGCTGTTAGTTGTGAGGTTTTAGTCTCCAAGTGTCAAGGACTTGATAGTGGAAAACAAAGAAAAAAACAACAAAAAAAGCATGATGAAAGCAGTGAAGCTATAGAAGTGAGAGAGAGGTGAAACACAAGTCTATTTTAAATATAAAGGCAAAATGGTTGTGGAGGGTTTTTTGTTGTTATGTCTTTGTGGGGAAATAAAAGAAAAACATACCTTTGAAATTAAAAAAAGAAAAAAACCTTGAAAATGGAAGGCCTGAAATAGAATTTATATGTAGACCCCAAAATACAAAGCCTAATTTATCAACACATTATTAACACTTGGGGGTTACATTCATGTAACTATTGCTTTGAAATGGTTTACACTAATATTGTGGTGCTTGGATGCAGTAGTTAGAATCTTCATAGATATAATAAAAGAAAACCTTGAAAATTAGCTTTTTCTTAATTTATTTGTGCCTGAAATCCTTGAGAGAGTAATTTCTTACTACCTGTATAGGAAAGCATATGACTTCATATTTTGCACACCACCACAGAATACAGATTCTCATATTCTCGTTCTTGAACTTCCATATGAGGAGTTTTTGTAACTTGCTAAACTCGCAGAATTTAAGCTTTGCTCTCCAGTTATCCATAAGAAATGCAAATTGCTAATGCAACTTCAGCTTCTATCCAGTAACTGTGCCCTGGTGAAAACAGTCCTGCTGTTTTTACCTTCTGTTTTGCTGACGAACGGAACAGGCGCTCCGTTTACTCCTGAAGCAAGGATATCTCCTGTATATTGGTTGGAAGATTGTTTCACCCAGCCTCGAGTTTGTACCATTTGTATAGCTGATGACAACACAGAACAGATGCACCTATTTCAAAACATGGTGATTATTTGGAATGTAGGAGATTGACCGTAATATGAAAACTAGTAATTTATCATTATTACATTTCTGTTTCTAAGCATAATTATCTTAATCTTGTTACAGAGCATTGAAATGAACTGTTAATTATGCTATGTAAAACATCTGCCAATTAATTTTTCCTCATACTCTTTGAAAGTCAATAGTGTTTCAGTAATATTTGGCTTTTACAATTGTCATTCACAGTTTGTTTTCTGAATTCAAACTGGCAAGTTAACTTTCATGTAAGCGTAATGCTAGAAAAATAATAATTATCATATATGTAAGTATTTTCTAGGGAGTGTTGTCTATTGGTAAAAAGAGATTCAAAGTTAGGAATCAGGATTTCATTTCATGATTGTTGTACTCAGCAGCATGGGAAAGCTTCAGTTTTCTCTTCTCATTTGTTTTTCTGTCAAATTCCTGTGAGTGAGCAGAATGTTATGAATTTTAGTGAGTGCAGGATTCGTAACAGTGACATAACAAGAGCGGTTGGTGTGTTGGAGCAATATACAAATGTTTAGCAGCCCTGATAGAAATTGCAAATGGGATTGCTTTTTATTTTCTTCTGAACTCAAACATCTGATACTCCTGGTATTATCTAAATTTCATTATCATCACCGTGTTTTTTCGGAATCCAAGGATAATGTCGTGGCTAAACCTATCAGCATTTTTTTGCTTCAGTTGCTGTTCTTGCCATAGACTTTTCTGTGTCATCCTGAGTAAATTAGCTAGCTACACTTTTTATGCAAATATTCAGCACCTGTAGGAATGGGGTGATGCCACTGTGGTCAGAGGCATTTTGTAAGAACTAATGTATAATTATTTTTGTATGCTTTTTGTTTGCAACTTTTCGTGTTCTGAATATGAGAGATATACTAGCAAATGCCTAGAAAGACATAATTTGTATTGATTAATGGATGGAAAATTCTTGGAGCTCAATCTTGGGGAAAAAAGCGCTGTCGGCGTTGAGCTTTAAGATGGTGGTGTTCTGAGTGCGTCTGTGTTTGTTTTTTACTTCTGGTGAAAAGCGGTTTGTGTTACTTCAAGATATGTAGTCGCTGGGTATGTATCCATAGCTGTTTCTCGAAAGCAGTAAGTTAAGTTCCCACCACTTCATATTTAGCGCTTACATAGAACTTCAGCTTTTATGGCATCTTTGTATCATTCAGTTGATGCAACTCTTCCTTCACACAGAACCTTCTTTGGAGAACAGTTTAGAGCTTCATCAGCTTCTATTGCTGCAATAGGTGATCCAAATGTCTAAAAATTGAGTCAAGATCATATGTTGACTAATATCAGCCTACACCAACAGCAGTGCTGATATCATTAGATACAGAATGATTTTCTCAAAAGAGGAGAGGTTTGGCTGATGATTAAGCTGATGCTGTTGTTTCCTCCATGGTGTTTAGGAATACTGCAAATAACTGGTGCTGCTTATTTTTATACCTTTTTATCTTTTAATGGTGTGAGGCACAAGGGTGATTACAATGTTTTAAAAGCCTTTTTTAGTGCTATTTTAAGTGGGTTCAGATTACAGTTTTAATAAAGTTGTGGCATAAGAAATGGATCACTGGCCATATGAAAGAAAGAGGCAGTGAATGTGTGATCTTCCGCAGAATACTGTTGTGTTTACAGTCTTTTACCATAGGAGGTACTCTAGTATTGAATAGCATGTTCTGGGACATTAATGAGTAGAGCCGAGACATTAATTCCTAGTGAATAATTAATACAACAGTTGAGTGACTGTGTTTATGAATGCTCTTTGAGTAGTCTGAGTTTCCTGGAATGTTCAATGTTAATCCACATAAGCTTTTGGGTATCACTGTGCTTGGGACCGGCCCTCAGGCTCCTAGTTTTAACTCCGTCATCCGCAGGTGATTTACCTGGGCTGCAGTGTGGCGCAGCCAAGCTGGCTCCATGCAGCACTGTGGGGCAGCTTTAGCCGTTTTCTCAAAGCTTGCATCGATAACACTTGCTGGCCAATTGCCAGTCTCATGGAAGGCAATGTACGTGTCCCGCCGCTGAGGTTCTGTAACAGGGTTGCCTCGGTGCCACCATTGTAGAGTTATCCTGAAGCCACACAGGTGTGCACATCATTATTCACCATTATTATACTATTTCCTACATAGCGACCTTACGTTATTTTGAATAAGAGTCAACTGTGTAAGGCATTTGCAATTCAAACAACAGATACAGGGTGTGAGACTGAAAGGGGCCCCCAGGTCCTTTAGTTGGTCATCTGCTAGTACAGGCAGTAGGGTCATCAGGTTCTTTCAAACACTTGGCCTAATTTGGGTGAGTGCAAAGTTCACATTGTTGCTTAAAATTCCTATTTAAGCCTCTGAAAACTCATTGGTTGTGTGCAAAGCTTGTTTTATTGCACTGTTGGCTTTAGACTTTTGGTGTTGATTCTTCCTTGCTATTAAGTCCAGGGAAAATAGTGAGATGAAATAGTTTGCCACGGTTGCCTTAAAAGTCTGCAGCAGAAGTAGGAGTAAGACACAGGTCAGTCCCAGTGCCCTGTACGGGCACTGCCTCATGTGGAACGTGTTTCTTGCATCTGTGGACTTCTACAAAGGCATTATATCCCTTTCAACTTTGTTTTTCTGTCTGGCTTTCCCAGACACTTTCTATCTGTTTCTTTAGTCTTTCAGGTCTTGTACATCCAATAGGCCAGTAAGAAGTACAAAGATTTTTAGGGAGCTGTGTCATTAGTGTGCTGGGCATTGAAGGTTTTCTTGAACAAGGGATAGTGCAGAGAGCGGTAGCTTTATAGGCTTCTTTGGCAGAGCAGGCACCTGCTGTGTATCTAATCCCTTGGTTTTCACTTCTCTAGGATAACCCTTGTGAAGAGATGGGGTTAGCATTACAATTGCATATTTGTTTCAGAACATACAGTAGGAGCACAAAGTCTGAGTAGGAACGAGAGTTTGGAGCAGGGTGTGTTGGCCTGAATAAAGTACAGTCATTATGGTGATGGACACAGACTAGTCCCTGTGTGAAGTTCTGAGATGCATAACCAACAAAATATTTTTAGCAGTCTGATCAGTTGATTTGAAACGTAGAATCTCAACTGCTTAAACCAGTTTCTACGACAGCCCAGATCAGAGTGTTAGCATTAGGGAGAATAATGTTAGCATAGACAAGCAATGGCCTTCTTATAGAGATGAATAACAAACATGTGGATGTACTTAAATATGGGCTTTTGCAAAGCTTTGATTTTCATACTAAATGAAAATCACATGCTAGAAGTTTTGAGCTTTGGAAAACATTTAATTTTTTCCTAAACCATTTTTTAATCCATCAAAAACACTAAACTGAAGACATTTTTGAATGTGGAACATGTTTTTTGATATTAAATTAAATCCTTAAAATGGACATAACTGGAAATGTAACAGGCCTGTTTTGCAGTATTTTCATGAGCTAGCATTTCTGCGTATAAATATGTACCAAAGTTAATCCACATAAAATATGCAAAAAACTTTTCCTTGATGGGGTTAAAATTAAAGCAGACCACATTTCCCATAAAATCTCAGAATTCAAATTTAGTTTTTGATATTTAGCAGCTGCTGTTTGATTTGAACAAGAGTGCAGTCTTTGCCAGATGTGACATATTAACTTAGCTAATATGAATAATGAGTCTCAGTGTATACGTGCAAATAAGATTCATTAGTGTTTATCTAACATATGGGAGATATTAAAATACTTAAACTAGGAAGAGTTAGAAAAAGAAAGCAAGCATAAGAATTGTAGTTGTTTAGTTGGCTTAAGCCCTATATCATTTTATAACTAGGTAAGGAGACACTTTAGGCCCTTACAACCTGTAATGCAATGCATGATTGTTTGATTAAAAAAAAAAAGATAAAAGGCCTTGTATTTCAGGAGGAGACCGGGTTGGAGTGTGCATGTCACTATTGGATCGGTAGGCAGGCTCTTCTCTGCCAGAGGTCCAGTTTTAAATCTGAATGAGCTGCTGTAGTTATATATCTTTAATGCCTACCCACGGCAGGATGCATCAGCTCTCAGTTGTTCCTCCTCAGGAGAGGCCTCGACTGAAGTTGGAGAGGTGTGTTACAGGCCACCTACATTGCTCTGTTTTCAGTACCTCTAGCAGTAATACATCTGCATTTTTATAAGTACTAAACATCACGCCCACAAGACAGTTGTTGACCACAGATGCTGTTTTGCTTCCTTAGAGCTGCTCGATTTATGTGTTCTACATTTGTGTATGTGTTGGCATATGATAATAGTGAGAGTCATCATCTTGTGGTGTATCTCAGTTTAGAAGGTGGCCTGATATGACAGCAGTGTCACCCACCTAACTTGAAGGACAAAACAATTTGAGTCATCTCTTATGTTGAGAATGTTTTTGCACAATAGCTAAGTGAAATCTCTCTTGCATATATCTTGCATGTTTTAAAATAAGAATTCTATTTGGTTATATTAATTTATTTTGTTATAATAACACCGAGATAAATTTTATTGGAAATACAGGTTACCCCCTAAGAGTGGGAATACAGAGCTTTATTAATTGCTTCTGTGAAAGAAAACAGGAGTGCAGTAGATTTTTGCTAGGAGTCCCATGATTATAGGAGTTATGATTTCTTAGTATCATGAGTGCCTTGTGAGAAAGAATAATGAATTCTATATTAAAATCTTCTAAAGATTGAAAATATCCTGGAAAAGACTGTGACGTTAGGTTGGAATTCCCCATTATTGGAACCAAATAACTAAACCTGGGAATTTGCAAATTCCAGTCCTTTTACTTTTCTAGCCTACACTTCCTAGACCGAGCTCTTAACATCCATGGGACTTCAAACTCATCTTTCAAGAACTTGAGATTTTCAGTCCGGACAAATTCGAAAGAGAGAAGATCCATTTCTGAGGCAAAAGGTTGATAGGTGAACAAAATAGTAATTAAACAGAGGCTGACAAGCTTAGGGCTGTGACGTTAGAAGGCTGGACACAACAGGATTTGGGGGCAGGGAACGTGAATAGTGTAGGTGGGGTCATGGGAGGCGGTAGGTGGGGTTTGTGCTGTAGTTACATAATTCATCATGTGAATTCCATCATCCTATAAGGGTGCGGTTGTATATGAACATGCATATGCGTGTGCATGCAAGAGCCCTGTAAATGTTTTCATGTGTGTTATATACATAACTTGGAAATCCAGGTTACCCTCGAAGAGTGGGGATACAGAACTTTATTATTGCTTCTGTGAAAGACAACAGGAGTGCCCTGGATTTTTGCTGGGAGTCCCATGATTAGCTTATTTCTTTTCCCTATACATAATCACAAAGTAGCTTGCAGACAGGTTTCAGTGGCTTAATAGCTGCTGAGAAGACAGCATGCCTAAGCTTGCAAGGGAATGAACTTCGCTGGAGAGAATGCAGCCGATTGGTAGCTGCAGCGAGCCACTTTGGAAACTTGTCCCAACTTGATTGAAAATTGCTTCCCCCGTTAGGTGGGAGGAGGTTTTTCTTTGCTATTCGGTTTCTTTTTTCACTCCTCTCATGCTGCTTACTCACCAGCTGAACCCTGATGAGATTTTATAGAGGGAAGAAGTCCCAAGCAAGAAATTTCTTCATAGTATTTAAAACATAAAAGGATAAGGAGGAGATGCTGTTACTGACATGATGAAATAGACTTATTGCACTTCTAGTGTCAAGGTCCATTTTAATGTTTATAAAATTAAATCAGGTTTTATGATCAGATCAGAAAACAATGTTATTTAGAAGAGAAAAATAATTTCCCTCCTGTTTATCCAATGGCTTTTTTTAATCTCCGTACGTATCAAAGCATGGCCATAAGTTTGCTCTAGTCAGGAAGTTTATCTTTAAATTTACAATATAGTTATGTTGTACTTAAAAAGTGGAAAACTTACCTCAAATGTCATTTAGCATAAATTGATGCTAAGTATGAATTTGAAGCAAAAAAAGTCACCTACGTATTTTATCACCAATCGAATTTTTATTACAAATTACATACTTGAGCAGCTTCATTCATCCAGCTGAAGTCATTTCAGATGACCTTTTCTTCAGCGGACCCTGTCTGAACAGAATATTGTTCTCCTGTTAATTGTTTTGGACATAGTGTGTGAAAAATCTTAAGGGAGTTGAATTTCGTTGTTCAGGGCTCACAGTACATAATTTTGCTTGCATGTTTACTGCTGGCCTGTCAAAGTATATGAAGGAATAAATTTCTCCCACAGATCAACTAATCATGAAAATAGTGTTGAGGTGTTTGATTGACATAGCGAAGCTGTTAATTTAGAGTATATCAAGATCAAATGGAAGTTATTGCAATTAGGAAGTGATTGTGTTCTCAGTTGAAGTTTTTAAATGCTGCATTTTAGATTTTTGTGCATTTTTATGCTGTCTCATGGATGTATTAGGGAATTTCTATAGTTTGTTACATTTAGATACTTAATGTTCAACAGAATTGCAGTGCAAATTTTACTTTTTTGTAATGGCTGATATTTAATTGATTGGGGAGAGTCGCTGTACATGCAATGTTTCTGTATTCTGAAGGGCTTTGGGAAACAAAGGATCCAGCCAATCTGAGGTTTTGTTGTTTGTTTTTGTTTTTATAACTTTGGTTCAATATATTACGGTATCAGGCTAAAATCTTCCTGCTTATTTCTCTGAGAATGGCTCCTTTATGACATGCTTAGAGGTTCCTGATCACTATATGGTTCTGCTCCAAGGTTTGCATGTAGAAGTGGTATTCAATATATCATATATAGTAAGACCTTCTTTGGTATCGTGATGTGGCACAGATGTTGGAGTGGTGCTTTCATATCCATAGCCCTTGAATCTTAATGGTTCAGTTACTCCCAAAAGCCACATTTTTCTCCTAAGTATTCTTAGGAAAAATTGTGGGATATCAAAAAGAAATACTTGCTTCCTCTATCGCTTTCTCTTTTTAAAATCTACATTCAAGCAGATTAATTCAAGCATTACTGACAGATGACACACAGATTCTAGAGGGCAAAAGGCTTCTCATGTCCCTAAAATTGTGGACACAGGTATGGTGGTGAAACAAGCTGCCTTAGTTGAAAAAAGCTGTGGATGCCCAATGAAGTCCCTAAAGTAATTTAGCCTTAGCCCAGTAATGGTAATTATTTCTTTGGATGGGTTGAGCAATTTTCTGATGGCTTCACTACTTCTGTTCCAGTGCTGAGGCTGCTGTTTCTCATTTTTTCACATGCACGATCTACTCACTCATGAGCAGCTGCTAAGGAGAAGCTCGTTCTGGGTTTAGGCCTTAAGTATCACCTCCACACTCTGTAGCCCAATATTAACATTAGATCTTTTCCTTATTTAAGACTAGAAAACAAGCAAGCAGAAGACTCCCATTAAGAGTAATGCTGGGGCTGATAATGCAGCTCTTTGGTCTCACTGAAGAGAAGTGGCATGGAGGCCATTAGCCCAGTCCTTGGGGACCCTTACTGAGATGCTCTCTCCAATTGACCCTTTGACATGTACAAGTGCACCCGATGGGGACGGGCTGTACAGGGAAGCAGTTTAGTTCTCTGCCCTGGAAGGGAGATGGCTGTGGCTGAAGTACTGGCATATTTTTTAGAACATTAGAAAATACTGGGGGGGGAGGCATTGATTGTAATTTTATGATAACAGTAGTAAAGAAAAATCCAATAAGCTTATGTGCTTCCTTGGATTACCCATGCATCCTGCCTTGGCTTTATCTCCCTTTTGGCTCTCAAGCTTTTATTCCTACTATTTATTAAGGAATATGAGAGTGATCAGTGTTACAGAAATCAAAACGTGCATCTGTCTCAGATTGTTTTATTCTGCAACCACGTGACAAAAGATGCCTCTCAAATGTATGCTGTAACTAGTGCTTTTGTGACCCAAAAAGGAAAATTAGGGTTGTAATTTTCCCATGATTTGGGAAGTATTTCTTAGATCCAGTATTTTTTCCATGGACGCTGTGCACCTTTCCGTTCCTGACAGCTAGCACGGATCATACTGATTTGCATGGCCAAGAGATGCATTTGGATAATGGGATTCATAAGCGAGCCAGCTTAGCTATGGCACTTGGATAGGGGGTGTTATTTTTTTTTTTTAATTGATGAGGCATTATGCTTTGTTGTAAACAAAAGATGGTCAGAGACAAGCAATCGTGTCTAACGCAAGGGAAAGGGCTGGTGAACACATTAAGGTTCATGCTTTTAACAAAGTGGGAAAAGGCAGAGCTCCTGTTTTTCTTCCCTCGGCTGTTCTGATTCTCTCAGCAGCCTGCCTGCCTTCCCATGTGACATTTTCACATTGCATTTCTAGGTCAATGGTGACACAACTTCCATGCTTGTTCCCAAATTGATCATCTCAGTCTGCTGTACTCCACATGGCTTTCACATCCATCTTTGCCGTAGTCTGTGTTTGGATTTCAGAAGAGCCTGTCAGCTTTGCATTTCCTCAGCTCTTAAGAAACAGGGATGGCTCAGCAGGCACACATTAACTTCTCATGTGTTTTGTCCTGCTCTGAGTATCTGGGAGTAGGAGAAAAATAGGAGGAGCGAGCTTCGCAAATAGATGAGAGTGATGTGGGAAAAGTCAGTATAAAATCAGTGTCAGTAAGGGAGGTGACGCATTTGCTATGGCTGTGAAAAAAATTGGCCAGATTAATTCTTCCAGAGAAGAACTGCTGACTGTTGGACATTACTGTGCACCTTCTGGTGGGCAGTCTCTTACTCTTTCTCCTTCATATGGCTAAGAAAAAACCAGCACAGTTGGGTTCATGAGCATCTTTCTGGAGGCCAGACACTGGGCCTGCTGCAGAGAATTGCCTTTAAGGGCATGACTTTTTTCTTTCATTGATAAAATTATAACCAAAAGTGGTTAAAGTTATAACTTTATTATAACCCTTTGTTATAGCTGAAAGATGGTCAGAGACAAGTGGACACCGTCTACTGCAAGGGACAGGGCTGGTGAACAGCTCGTCCCTCCCGTTCCTCCTTTCAGCAGCAGCCTCTTGTGCGTAAGCACTGTTCCTCAGGGCCTGAGCATTTTCTTTCCTGGCTGCTGTGCCTGTGCCTGCTGCCCCCATGAGTGCCCCCGCTCTGTGGGGACACCCCAGGGCCCCGGCTCCCAGCCCGCCGCCACCCCGAGCTCGGCAGGAGGCGAAGCGAGAGGCGGTCTCCTGTGCATGCACAGCTTTTGGATGTGTGGAAGGGTGTCACTGAGCAGCTCCTTGCCAGGGACACTGGCAGGTCTGGGACTGTAATTCCTGGTGTTCAAAACCTGGGATTGTCCCAGCCAGGCTAAAACTGGGTTTGGAGAGCACTGAAGAAACAAAGATGTGGGTATGAGGACAGAGGTGAAGAGCAGAGCTGGGAAAGAGAGGAAAATTGGCACTCCAGAGCTAAGCCTGGCAATAGCAGAGAGATGTGCTGTTGCAAATCTCAGCTGTGTAATTTTCTGTTTTTCCTAACACAGCTAGGTTTAAACGAAACTAGGTGAATGAGTAATTTTGGAATTTAATTTTCTTGCACTTAGTTTCTCCCCATGACTGCAAAGCTACCATAGATGATGATGATATTTTTAAAATTCTGCAGGTTTGCAAGTTAAGAAAATATTTCTGATACAGCTCTCTTTTGGCTAATGAAATAGCAGCTTACGTGTGAGTTGGTATTAATGGCACATTCAGTAACAACACACAATTCAATTATTTTAATAGAGAAGCACTTAGACACAAACATAAGATATTTCTGAACGTAGGCATCAGCTGGAGGTGATTGAAAATACACTATTTGTGCATGTTTCTTCAAATAATTACTGTGGAAAATATTGTGGCATTGTAGTTAAAAGCAGGGGTTTTTTAATGCTAATAGCTGAAGGAAGAGAATTCCCAAAGAGAAAAGCTTTTCTATAATCTCATGTTAATCTTCCTGACAGAAAGCAGAAGAAGAAGAGCTTGTCCTCACACCTGATGGCACCAGGGAATTCCTGACATTTGAAGTTCCACTGAATGACTCTGGATCAGCTGGACTTGGTGTGAGCGTCAAAGGTAACCGGTCAAAAGAAAACCATGCCGATTTAGGAATCTTCGTCAAGTCCATTATTAACGGTGGAGCAGCATCCAAGGTGAGAGGGAACATCTGTGTACCTTTGTCTTCCTCAGTTTTCCATAATAAGGCTGTTTTGAAAATAACCACAAATTCAAGAAGAATGAGATTGCTCTGTAACTAGCTTTTTCCAATTACACCATCAGAGGTAACGTTTAGATTTCTACTCAGATACACATGTTTGCACATCACAGGATTTAAACAGCCTTTACAGATTCTCGGGAAGGATATGAGCAATCTCTGGTACAGTTCAATTAGTATGCTATTTGTGCAAACAGGTTATGATAATAGCTTGCAGTGCAAATCTATAATTGGAATAGACATTTCCTACAATGGCTGCAATGGAAGCTATTATACCAGTGTCCATTTGGCCATAAACTATTAGGACTAAGCATAGTTATTCGATTATTTTTCTTTTGTTTTTTTCCTCTCTCCAGCAGACCTTATTTTGTGCATATTTTATGTAACTAGCTATAATCTTTACTTTTCCAGGATGGCAGGCTTCGAGTGAATGATCAACTAATAGCAGTAAATGGAGAATCATTATTGGGCAAAACAAATCAAGATGCTATGGAAACTTTAAGGAGATCCATGTCGACTGAAGGCAACAAACGGGGAATGATTCAGCTTATTGTGGCGAGGCGAATAAGTAAATGCAATGAGGTAATACGCTTTTGATATCAGGATTGGGAATTTTCACGTCTAAGGTATTTGTGTTTTAGGAGATGTCATGTTTCCTCTGAGACCTGGAAAATAATATTTGAGAAGCTAAAGAAAGAGAGAATTACAAAATGATCTGAATTTCAGTGTTAGACATGCTAACCTTATTACCGATCAATAAAGTTTTTCTTTTGAGTATTTTCATCAATGAATAACAGGAAACACTGAATAAAACTATATTGATTTTGTAATTGGATCCCACTGTTTATGTGATTTTTGTTCCTTGGAGTTTTTTATGTAGGTCTATTGAGTCTTTCATTTATAGACTTAGTGTTAACTGACTTGCTTCTTTGTCGCTCTCAGTTTTTTTAATTAAGAGTAGAGCTCTTAAATTTCCTTATTATATTTTATCTAAACATTTAAAAGTTCCGTGTAAAGATTCTGCAAAACTTGATGCAAATAACTCTGTTATTTCGGATTTTAAATATGTTGTGTCTTCGCCGTCATTGCAGGGAAGTACGAAATACTGAATTCAGGGTGACGTGGTGATTCTTTTTCTGATATTATTTGCAGCTTCTGTCTCCTCCACTGGAGTGTTTTGTGTTCATGTTCTGAAACATTTTCATGATTTCTAACAGTTCATCTTCTAGATTAATGTAAACAATGCTATATAGTAGAAATATGAGGGCGTATGACGCTGAGAAGGACTGCAGATGCTGTGGAGAACTGAATTAGACTTCAAAATGATTTTGACAAATTGGAGAAATGCACTGAGTTAAATAGGGTGCAGTTGAATGGAGGGTCAGGGAAGCATCTGTTCTTAAGACATCTAAAAGTCATTCCTTCATTCTTGTTAACACCGGTAAGGTCTTATCGGAAATGTTATTTCTTGAGCATCATGCTTCAAAAGTGATGTGCACAAATTGGTTTAGTACTGCTGATCTTGCCTAGGGGGAAAGGGAATGGTTTATTTTTTAATGCATAAAATTGATCTTTAAAAAATTCCAGTTCATAGCATATTATAAAATCATGTTTGAAAAGACACTAGTCTCTCTGAAAGTATTAAGCTCCTCTTGATTAAGTGCTTATACCCAGCTTTAATACACATACACACTTTTATGTATACACGCTGCTAGAAAGCCAGCTTGGATGCACAGAGTTTCTCACTTGGTGTTGAAGGAATTCTGCCCTTTTTATATTTAGTGATGTTCTGCTCTAGCCATAATTCTGAACTCGGACTCCAGAGAGCACAGACTGTCCTTTGGAGTCTGTTTCTTATTCCTACTCAATTTCAGATGTATTGCATATGTTACTACATAGAAAGGGTGAAATAGTTTAGACTATTTCTGTGTTTAGAATTTTTTTTTTTTTCCCAAAAAGGGTATGGAAGATGTTCACTCTTCTCTTAGTGAAAGTCTTCTAGAACAAATGTACCAAGACAGTGTTTGTAAACATGATGGAGCAAATCCAGCAATGATGAACCAAAGACCTTGCTCCTTAAATCCAATAGATTTTTTGCTCACTCAAGTTAAGAAGAGTTTTGTGCCCTATGTCTGTTTAACATTCGCTAATTTATTTTGCAGAAATCACATGGCAAAAATGACACAGCTCAGTCTACAGTATATGTGCTCCAAGATGAAAGAACTGATGTCAGAACCAGATTTAGATATACTAAAATGTATCTGTAGAGGGAGCAGGGTGGGCCTACTTTACCATTTTTTGTGGATTTTCCCAGCTCCTTAATAAGCTAGTGAGATGAGCCATAATCACTTTGGGAAAGTGATGATATGCAATAATTGGTGTGGTGATCATATTTGCAAAACAATTTTTGCAACTGTTTTTTCTCAGGAATTCTTGCTTTCATCACATTCATCCAAAGGAAAGAACGATGTCAATACTGTTTGCATACTTTAATATGATGAAAGCACAGCTTGCCTGGACATACCTGCTGAGCTGGCAGTATTGAAGAAGGCGGTTTTCTGAAAGTCTTGCAATGTCCAGACTTCAATGAAATAAAAAGTGAAGAGAGAATCCTTTTTCTTGGCATTTTGCAATTAAACCCTAGTTCCTTGTTCAAGAATTGGACAGATTTAAACTTTAGTTATTATTAATCAGATATAATATTGATAAGCTATGATAATATTATTTATGTATGGTGTAGACGTGGCACTTAGGGACATGGTTTAGTGGTGGACTTGGCAGTGTTAGGTTTACAGTTGGACTCGATGTTCTTAAGGGTCTTTTCCAACCTAAATGATCTTGTGATTCTCTGAATACCATGTATGACCGGTATTCAGTCACCTTAGCCCCTACGTAATGGATACGTGGACTGACACCCAGCTGGAGAGCAGCGCTGCACAACTCAGCATCGCAGTGATGTTCACTTTCCCGTGGAGCATCAGATATTGGCCAAACCTGGCAGCCTCAGCTACTTTGTGCTTAATTCAGCCACTTAGATTACTTAGACGTGCTTGGACACAAGCTGTCCCCTTAGAATATTCCCGTAGCTGCCACCAGCCTAGTATACAGTCTCAGCAAAGATTTTTAGTATTAGAACAGAAAATAAATGACATCTGACTGTCAGCAAATTCAGCAGCTTGCAGATTAGAAGTAAAAGCATCAGAAGGGCAGACCCTATCTTGATAAATCATGCCTTTTACAAGCGTGTTCCTCAGAAATGGGGTTTTACTGTTTTTTCTTAAACACAAAAAGAAATGTTTACCTTTTGAGAAAGTATTTCCCTAGTGTTCTATGCTTTTCTCTCTCTTTTGGTTCTCCAAAGGTGTCACCGTAAAATAACAACAGCAACAAAAAAGATCCTGTTCAACTGATTTCTTTGCTGTGTTGATTCAGGATTGTATGTGCCCACTTTATGGACAAAAATATAACTTAGACTCTTGTTAATCTTGCAGAACTACAGTTAAGTGGAACGAGCTCCATTATATTCCCTTTTGTGCCTCGCCCACAGCAGCGTTCATTCCGCTCCGTTCCGGTGGCGTGGTCAGTCCTGCACGGTGGTGCGCGGTCAGGACTTGGTGCTCTGGGATTTCCCACCGTGCCACGGAGCAGCGGCAAGTGTCTCGGCAGGGGAATCTGTACAAGGGGCGATAATGCCAACGCGAAAAAGAATTACGCTCAACATCTTAATGATAAAAACATTTGCTATCTGGCTGTTAAAAAAACAGCAGCAAAAAGAACAAAAAAACAAGCTATTTTTTTTTTCCTGGTTTCAAGTCCAGTAATTGTTTTGCATTTGCAAAATCAAAGTGAGTTCTTTTGAGACAGATAGGCAACCCAGTCTGCTTTTTTCTTCATTAAAATTGAGTTTGAATTGGATTTTAAGGAAGTTAGTAGTACGAATACTATTCTTTTATTTTTTATACTCATTTTCATAATCGGCCCTAAGAATGGTGGGGGGGAGAATTCACTTGACAGCACGGTTCTGCAGAGTGCCATTTCTCTGTGTTCCGGTTCAGACCAGAATTTTCATGTGCATTTTGTATTTTGGTTGCTGTCTAGAAGAGAGGACGGCTCAGCCCCTGGTGTCCTGGGTTTAGAGAGGCAGGGACAGTTGCCTCCAATCTGCTGCAGAGGAGCTGTTTCTTTGTCAGAAAGCTTTCTTAGGCTTCAAAAGTCAAAGTCTACTTAACTGGAGCATGAAACTTTCAAAACTTCATGAAGTGACCGCTAATACTCCTTTTTCATGCCAGCATTATTCTCATACAGCTTCGCCAGTTCTCATGTTATAGGCTAAGCCTCCGAAGCAATTATAGTAACAATAAAAATGTACATAAACACCATCAGAGTATTATCTTGTCTTCAGAGAGGCAGTGAGGAGATCATTTCTATCAGCAGCTCTTACATAACTGTGAACTCAAAAGAGACCACAAACTTCCCAGAAGGTAAAAAGTGGTTTTTTGCTGTTGTGGTTTTACTGAACTGAAGAGTAGCCTGTAGAAAGAATTTTCATTGACTCACCAGGAGATAGAGTATAATCCATACAGGTTTTCAAGTGAATTATCTTGTATAGTAAATATTGATATAAGCATGGAGTGAGTGGTAGTTATGAATGAACTCCGAGCCAAAACTGTGTATCTGAGTTTTTCCCCTGTTTGCGTTACATCTACACAGAGTACAGTAATGTAGTTAATTCTGTAAGCTGCACTATTACAAACCTTGCAAAGCTTTGTTTAATGTCTCAGCCACTCCAGACAAAATCACACAGTGAATATTTGATGGATGCTGTTAGATTAGTGTAACAAAAACATTTAGTTTGGGATTTGGATATATCTAAGTTTCCCTCCCCCCCTTTCAAAAAAGTGAAATATGCTGTTCAAATCTATGTTTTCAACTTTCAGCCTTGCCCTCTGTGATCAGCATTGTGTGTTGATTCTTCAACTTCCCTTTATAAGCACAGAAAGACTTCAAGGTACATTTCCAAAGTTGTGCAGACAGCAGCAAAAATGGGAAGAATAACAACAGTAGTTACTTAATATTCATATACGGCCAGTATTTAACACCTCAGTTTTCAGAAGACATGGCCATCAGCTATTTGGATCTTTACTCAGGGTTGATATGTTTTTTTAATTACCGAGGAGCCTAAGATTTAAGGAGAAACACTGGAGCTCCTTGTGCCGTGTTCTGTTAATTAGTGATATTAGTATGATTAGCCTGTATCGGCAAACAGCTGCTGGCTGCGTGGCCGTAACGCAGACACAGCGCTTAGGGGTGACTGTCAGGCAGATCCGTGCGGCTGGCGGCGGTATGTGCCGGTTCAAGAAAGTAAAGGTAATTGTTACTTTTGGAATCCTGCTCTTTTCAGTCCTGCAACCTGGACAGCTTAGAGGCACAGGCTGCTCGTCTGCACTCTGTTCGTGTCACGCGCAGGCAGCACTTGTCTGCCATTAAGAGAGAGAGCATCACTATTTTCCTCAAAATGAGAGATTTCAAGGTTGTTGGGTTTTTTTCTTTATCTCCCTTTTTTGACAGAATTAATGTCTTGCCAAACGTGCCTGAAAAAAAGGTTTGCAAATGATTTGCAGATCCCCAAATTTCTTTCTGCATGCCTATTCAGTTTTGCTCCAGTTGCTGCTTGAAATCAGAGCATACCATGAAGCGGAGAAACAGTCATGAACACAGACCACGTAAGGACCTCATCAACTGTTTAAATAAATTGACTGGTAGACAGATCAGTGAGAGAGACTTTTCAAATGAGTGGTTTCATTATCATAGAATCGTTAAGGTTGGAAAAGACCCTTAAGATCATCGAGTCCTACCGTTAAGAGGTGGAGAGGATTCCTTTTCTTATAAAAGAAGGGAAACAAGCAAGCATCTATTTTTTCCTGGTACGTGTGGAAGTATAAAACATTCAGCATCGTTTTTCCCTGCATGCATTACCTAGTTACCTACTTTGAAATTGATGTAACAGGTTTGGTTTTTTCTTTTCTTGTTAGATTAGTTTTCTGACGACCTTCTGGAGTTCATTTAACTATCAGCTTTAGTGTCTTCTCCAAACACAGTGATTTCACTGTTCACTCCCTTCTCCAAGTCATTGATAAAGCTGCTCATCAGCCTGAGCTGTTCCCAGCCCTGATCCCTGGAGGAACCTACAGCTGACTCTTCTCTGCCCTGCATACTGGTCTTTGTTTCCAATCCTTTAGCCAGATTTCAATCCAGAAAATGAAAACTTGGTCCAGTCCTATGAAAACTTAGTTTCTTTAACGCCTTTGATATGAAGCCTTGGTAAAGGCTTTTTGAAAATGCAAATATGTCACGTCCATTTCATTGCCTGAGAACTCGGAGAGCTTACTGGCACCTTTGTGCAACTCCAGCATCCCAGTGAGGCGGGATCTCCCCATGGATGTCTGCCTTCCCCGTGGACCCATGTCCGTCATGCTTAGTGATTTTACTCCTTATTGTAGATGCCACCATTTTATCCAGAAGGAGGTCAGATGCCTGGCCTGTAGTTGCCAAGATCCCCTCTAGATACATAGGCAACCGCCAGTCCTCTGGCACCATGGCCATTCGTAACAGTATGTTGAACCGTTTGGTCAGCAGTTATGCAATTTCATGGTTGAGTTCCTTCAGGGCTTTTGGGAGAATACCATCCAACCTGGGTGACGTTAACTTCTCACCTACCCATTTGGTCTAATACTCCTGTGTATTTTCCTCTGGTTGATCCCACTCATCTCCTTATTTGCTCCAAAGAATGGGGTCAGGTGTGGAAATCTCCCCAATGTCTTCAGCAGTAAAGACTGAGGCAAAGAAATCATTGAGCTTCCCTATGGCAGACTTGTCCCTCAGTAACCTTTCTCTCTTGCCATCAAGGGGTCCAGCTGATCCGCTGTGTACCTTCCTATGTCTGATGTCCTTAGTGAACATTTTACCTTCAGTCTGAGCACCCTCAGAAGGGTGCTGCTTATATTCTTCCTTCTTTCTCGCAATTTCCTGGGCCATACCGGTGGGTTTTTTTAATTGTGACACATTTTACCTGAGCTTCTAATACAGGACTTGTTAATAGTCTCCTTTTAGGCCTCTGGTGCTCTTTTTGGTGCGTGATTTTCAGTGTACTTAGGTAAACTTCTAATAGTAAACATCCCAAGAAGTATTTTAAAAAGTTAGTTGTTGGGAAAATATGTACATGGTTTTCTATTCTGTAGTGTCTTGTGTCTTCTGTTCTGCCCTTCTACCTGTCCCCGTTTATTTTGACTTATTTTTTTCTCCTTTATCTATTTTCTGTCCTTGGTATCAACTTACAAGCTCCATCTTGGCCCGGGTTCCTCCCCATATCCCATAACCTGCCATCCAA
The DNA here is from genome assembly GCF_965183815.1 of Platalea leucorodia. Lineage (NCBI taxonomy): Eukaryota > Metazoa > Chordata > Aves > Pelecaniformes > Threskiornithidae > Platalea > Platalea leucorodia. The sequence continues at coordinate 153,516,630 of NC_138823.1, read as the reverse complement.
CTATGTTTTGCAAAGCTGTGTTGGGTTTCTTCCCACCATTCTGAAAGCATTTTTTCTCTTCTGCTTGCCTTTTAACATTTCAGAACAAGAATGCAGTATTTTTTAGAAACACTGTACTAATTTTACATTTACTAGTGCGTGATTGTGCATGTAAGTCAAACCTGACCCTTTTACCGGCTATTTACCTACGTTTTTGTGTCTTGAAAAGTCCGTCCCTAAAGCAGGATCCCAACTTGGGTGGTAACAAAGAAAACCATATTTAATATTGGTAGTAGTATTGTAAAAGTATCTCTGTGGAAAAAGGAAGCTGAAGTATTTTGGACATTTTAGCCACCATACACAGATAACAAAGGGAAGAGAAAGCCTGGGGAATAATTCTGTGTGACAGAAAGAGCTGCAGTACCCTGGATGCAGTGTAATATATAGCACGTTTGTATACTGACTTCTTTAAAATCCATAATGCTTGCATGCCAGTATTTGGATAATTTACTTTCTGACGGAAAAAGGGAGTCTGATTATTGTTTCTTTAAAAAAAAAAAAAGTTTGTTTATGCTTTGAATATTTTGGCAATGTTCTTGTGCATAAACTTTTTTCATATTTCTGTGCATAACTTCAGATAGGATGGATGGTAGTGTTTAAGTAAAAAGGACCGCATTAGTTGTCCTTTTATCATCTAGATAAGCAGCAGCTGGGCTAGTTAGTACAGACAGTGCTTTAGCAAACAGCTGGTTCTTATCTGAATGACAAAGGACCAGGGTAGAGACCTTTTTTATTAAAAAAAAAAATTCTTCTTTCTATTTTTATTTCAAGAGAGAATGGAAAGGAAAGGAGCTATAGGCAATCTGTAGCATGTGAGGATTTATTGCATTTTTACAAATATGTTCATTTATTATAGATCAGTGCTAGGACCCAGAGAGGGAACTCTCTCTTTTCAGCCTGCAGAAGAGAAGGCTCAGGGGGATCTTACCAGGGAATAGAGATGACCGATCCAGACTCTCCTCAGGGCTTCCCAGTGCCAGGGCAAGCAGCATCGGGCACAAACTGAAATACAATAAATTTCTTTAAACATAAGAAAAAAATTTTCCTCTGGGAGAGTGGTCAACCACTGGCACAGGCTGTCTGGAGAGGTTGTGGAGTCTCTGTCCTTGGAGGTATTCAAAACCCAACTGGACAAGGCACTGGGCAACCTGCTCTTGCTGACCTTGCTTTGAGCAAGAGGTTGGACTAGATAATCTCCAGTGGTTCCATCCAACCTCAACCGGTCCGTGACTCTGAACTGTCAGACCAAGAAGTAGTCCTGCTAGGGGCAGCTATTGATACGAAGTATAGGGGCCAGTTGCTGCCTAGCTTGCTTTCCTTGCCAGGCCTTTAATGAAGGTCAGGAATTCGTACATCTTTGTTTATATTATCTACTCTTTATCAGTTAATCAAATTAAATTATACTGGATAGCATTGATATTGGGTAAGGGAAGGAACTGGAATGTGTAATTCAAGCTCTATTAGAAATGCATCAGGAAGAGCAAGTCTTTATTTGAACTGCAATCTTGCTTTGAACTGTCGGTCTCTTTGTCTTGCCCACAGCACAGTTTCCAAATTTAATGTATTTTTTCTTACACAAACTTTCTGTTAACAATGTAAGGAAAAGACTTTATTTTTGTGAAAGCCAGTTGTGCAATTCCTGTCTAATTTTTGCTATTTTATAAAAGACGTTGTATCTTTTGTAAAATACTTGTGTAGTTGGCTGTCAATGCCTTTGTTTAAATCCATCTTTTGAGATGCTAATTAGAAATGGAAAAAGTTTTCCCCATGAAAATGATAAAATCCGTGATCCATTTTACAAAACACGGCCATCTAAACACAGCGCTCCTGCTATTTCTTTTATTTACCCTGTACTTTACTGCATTACCAGGAGTGAATTTCTATGTATTTCTCTGATTCAGAGCTTTCTTCTTGTCAGTATCTTTCTGAAAATCTCTTGAGACCTTCCTACAAATGAGTTTGAAAGTTGATGGGTTGTCACACGAAGAAGGACTGTGCAATCTGGCTCGCTAAAAGCTGGACACTTGTTACATAAAGTCATCAATACAGCACTGGGAGAATAAATCCCAAAGCACTTTGATATTTTCACACCTTATTTAAAGGCAGTGAAATAAAGGTTAGTTTATCATTTAATGCCTTTATCATGCAAGTTTAAGCTCTCAAGCAGTCTAATGTTGCTGTGCTTTTTTTTTCTTACAGTGTTTCAGAATTTAACATTTCTATTCTTTTTGAATTTGCCTTAGATTCCCGTATAACAGAGGCTACAAATATTGTTTAATTTACTTTTCAGTAAAGCTGTCAGTTGTAATCTGCAATTTAAAAAAACTAATAAAACAAATCCTCATTTCACAATTTAAACCTTATTGAGTCTAATTCACTTGCACTGCAAGTTTATTATTCTCCTGCAGCTTGACGTGCCTCCAATTGTAATTGTGTTGACCCTCCGATGCAGTAAATCTCCCCAGTGCTTATCAAACTGGGAGAGATAAGTCTACAATTTGGAACTTCATTAAATATCTCATTTATATTAAACAGATGATGGCTTTGAACAGAAATAATAATTTTTACAGACTCTGCGACCTCCAGATTGCGGTCTCCTCGACTTTGTAATGCGGCGTTTTGCAAACCTCCGCCCCTCCGTGTACCGGGCGTTACGCCAGCGCCCGAATGTCAGAAGTCGTTAGTCCATGGGGCTGACTTCAAAGCCCCTGCTGTGGAGACTGCAGCTCAGTGCTTTGTAGCCCTTGAAGCAGATTTTTAAAAATCTTTCATAGCATGCATTTCTTAGTCATCTGGGGATTGCGGGTGGAGTGATTAATAATGGGCAGCTGTTTAAAGAAAAAACAAGCAACAAACGTTGCTTGTTATTGTAGTTCCTGAAATTATGAACTACTCCTCTCATGCTCATTTAGAGACTGGTCCTGTGGAATAAGCATTCCGGGTTCCCAGTGGCTTCAAAGAGTTTGCAGCATACTCGGTATCTTGCAGTATCTGGTCCCCGCTGTATTTCAATACATATAAAATATATGGCGTGGGATTCGTGTAAGGACATTGTTCTTGAGGTTTAACTATACACTTCAATATGAAGAGGTGTGTTGGTGCGAACAGCTAATGCTTTGATGTGTGAGTTCACACGATTACCCTGCAAAAGGCATCTATTTTTAAATTTTTGGGTTTGTTGTTTGTTTTTTTTAAATGGAGCTGGATTCAGTTCACGCTGTTCAGGTGAATTGGTTTAATGGTCTCTGCGAAGCTCCTTTGGTAGGATTACCGAGTACCAGCAGGGTGCTAGAGCTCAGGTGACCTAAGAGCTTTAGGGGTGGAAAGCTGGATGGTGCGAGGGCTGGGTGACGGCGTGGGGAGTCTCTTGTCTCTGCAGGTAGCGACTGGGTGTCCGAACTGACCGCTGAGTGCGCGGGTGCTCGTTCTCCTCGCTCCCAGGGGCTGCGCTGGCAGCAGAGCTGCCTGTGGCTAAAACCAGCTAGACGATATCAGATTGTTTTCTTTCTTTGCCTCACAGGGGCTCCACTGAGCAAAATTTGACTTTTTCCTCTCTTTTTGAAAAGTCTGAGAGGCATACATAGGAAAACAAGGGATCACCAGCTTCTGCAAACGAAGGCTGAGCTGGGAGGTCGCTCAGGGAAGCCTTCTGACAGAGAGCAGCTGGGGTGGGGAGGCAGCCGTACATGCAGTCTTCTCCCCTGTGCATATGGCCAAGCAGCCCGTCTCCATCACTTCTTCCACCACCTACTTCATCTGTCTTGTAATGCCGCCGGGAGGTCTGCCTGGAGTCGTGGTGGGCAGGGACCCGGCAGCTCCAGGGGTTGAGGGCTGGGGTGGGGGGACACCTCAGGTCTTGCTAGTTCTGGTTTTTGTGGCTCTGCCTGGATGCTGCAGCAGTCGCAGGGATCAGGGAAGCTTCCAGACTGAACAAAGCACACGAGGTCTCTGCACCCTGCAGCCAGGAAAGGCAGAGCAAAGAACTCATCATGAGTAGGAGAAGAAAAAAAAGTTACTGTGAAGTCTAGCTTCTTTTTTTTTCTTTCCCTCCTAAGTACAAAACGTTTGAGTGTTTGCGTATTGGTTACTAATATGTGTGGTGGGGTTTTCTGGGGGTTTCCATGATGATTACATCTGAAAGCAAATGGCACCACTTCAAAAAGCGCCAGCAGCCCAATTCCAAATGGAGTTCCTGCTCCGTGTTCCTGACGGGGGCCTTGTTCTGACAGGCTGTCAGTGTGGGAAAAATGGCCCAGCTGTCTGCCTGATAGTATTGAAAAAAGCCAAAACTGTCTGTCTAAGAAATTATCCAACAAAGAGACACCAAAATGCAATGGATTTTTTCACCAATTTTCTGCTGAAGGATTTGAAATTTGACAGGGCACCATGGGAGGTGCAGTGTAAAGTGGCTTAGAAAGTTGGTTATTAAGCAGAGCTGTCATTGCAAATTATATTTGTCCAGGGTGAGTTGTTCTAGCCCACTTGGTGCCCAGACAGGTCTAGGCCTTAGGCAAGTTGTTACAGTTCCCCCATGCTGCTAAATGGACCCTGGGCCCTAATTTTCCTCTCTCTGTGCAGTTGGAGTCACCTGGGAGCCCCTCGGGGCCAGAGCTGCCCATAGAGACTCTGCTGGACGACCGGGAACGGAGGATTTCTCACTCCCTCTACAGCGGGATCGAGGGTCTCAGCGAGTCGCCGACGAGGAGCACGGCACTGAGTAGGATAATGGGTGAGTCAAATCAGCTCTGCTAATCGGGGCGTGTTTTTATTCCTCTCTGTGATTCATCGAAGGGTGATTAATGTATTATGTAGGAATCAGGGAACATGGAGGTTGCACTGACCAACTTAAAATGTGCCTTAAAATTTTTCCATGCAAGCCTTCCAGATAGTTAATGTGAGAAAGAAAGTCAAATGGAATTATAAAGTTATTCGTATCCCGTATAAATAATTTCATATCCCGTGGCACGTAATAGAACAAATAACAGGAGCATTTAACATGCTTTTTCAGTGTCTGATCTGGGACAATAAATTATTGGTTGGTCTAGTCTCCATGTTGAGTCTTCATTCACATGAAAGTCAGTGACTCATGGGAATTTATAATTAATTTCAGCATTTCTTCTCCTCTGTTTCAGTCATACTAAAGTACAAAAATAAATAGGGCAAACTTGCATCCATTTATGCTTATTAGGGCATGTCGTTAATTTGTTTGAATTTTCGCTTTGCAGGACACCAATTTTAAAACCTCATAACTAATTTTAAGCATCCCTTGTGTAGATTCTGTGCCATAGCATCTGCATGGCCCCAGTGGATAATGAGGTTATTAGCGGTTGCTCTGCAGCAACTCAGCTTCCGATGTACAGAGCTAGGTAATAAAGGCTTGCCTTGCCACAGGAGCGGTTGGATTTACTGACTAGGATGGGATTAGTTTGAAAGGATTTTCAAATTTAAACACAAAAAGCAGCTTGATGAAAATAGCACCTGACAGAAGACGTGACCATTGCTTGCTTGAGTTGCAAGTTTTAAAAGGAAGACGTGGCCATTAAATCTGGGACTTTTTTTAGTGTGCTTGAGACACAGAGAATATATTAGAAGATGCTGCTATAAACTTGATATGAAGCAGGGCTGAACTTAGTTTTTAATTGCTTCAGATTGATTTTCAGCCTTAGAAAATGAAATTCCACCACTTAGGCTTTTTCCAGTCAACAGTTTGTATATATATATTTCACTCTGTTTTGAGCTCGTTGTTTGGGGTTTTTTTTTGTTTGTTTGTTTTGGTTTTGGTTTTTTTTTTAAATTTTTGTATTTTGGGGTTTGCTTTTTCTTTGTGGTAGCAGAATAACACTGTTGCTAAACTCTCTGAAAATCCACAAATTTGCTCTTTAAGGTATTTCTTCAGTTAAGCCTTTTGTCCTTTTTTTGTGCCTTTGGACAACAGTAATTAGAAATAAATCATATTCTGTTCTATTGCATTACATTTTGTGCAGCTTGGAAGACAAATTGTATACCTGAGAATCAAGGAAGCATGAAACCTTTTCACCCAAAGTCATATGCTCTTAAAGAGAACAATTTTTTAAAAAAATATTTATTTGTTGACAAATTTAAGGAGTGATAAAATAATTCGAATTCTTCAGCACTACTCTCCCATAGAAGGAACTAGTTCTTGTGGTGTCAAGGCTTTAGATAAAACATTTGCAAAGCACTACCTTCTGCTTTTTCCATCAGTGTTGCAGAGGATTTACACACAGAGCTCATATAAGCGTTAACGAGTTATTGCTTAAACACCTTGTCCAGTGATGGGACAAGAAACCCTGAGAGAGTCTGTGAGCATGTGTGTCAGCAATGCCATTTAATTCCACATCAAAGGAACACAGGACTTGCCATGCCAAATCGAACTAGTCGTTCATCCGTCTGGTATCATCCCTTTAGCAGTAGCCAGTAACGGATGTTTCAACAAAAGAAAAAAAATCTTCCCACAGCTCTTAAAATCTAATGCTTTTGGATACCTCTGCAATGTAGACATAGGGAAAAAAAAAAAATCCATCCTGCATTTTGTAAGTGTTTTGTAACCTGAAGTTGATGTTTTGATTTCCTCTGAATCATTGTTTTTCTGTATTGTTTTCAGAAACCAGGAACTATGTAGAAAATTGGCTGGTTGTGACTTAAATCCATTGATGCTTTAGTTGGAAGCACATGGAAAATCAAATTGTGCCTGAACCTCATAGTAAATGTGGTCTAGTCCAGTGTAACTGAAAACTGGTCTTGCCAGGACTGGGTCATTCCCTTCTGCAATCACGGCAGCTTCACAGAGCTGTCATGTTTAAACCCGTTTTTTAGGTACCAGTCATTTTTCTAATATGCTAATTTTTCTGAATTAATCAGTACCACTAAGTTAAAACTGCAGTGTTTATAATCTTTTGTGGTATTATTGCATGCATGTTTTCTTGCAGTGCCATGCAATAGAGAGGTATTATTACCTGTTGGGAGAGATAGGTACAGTTGCATGTTTCAGAGTAGCTAACATTGGTAAGACTCAATCATTTGTTATGCAGTGGAATTCCTGTTCTATTAGCATTGATAATGAGAAAAAACTCAGAAGTTTTTTATTTTCTTGAGAATGTTCATGCGGTGTTACATGAGTTTCCCTCCTCTCTTGAAAATTGGCCTAAAAGTGAGGATTAGTTCTATGAACAATCTGGCTGAGGAAGACTAGAGGTCTGTACCGTCCCGTGCTGGTCCTGACCATGAAAGCAAGCCAAAAAGAGTGCTGTATGCAGTGCTAGTTCCCTTGAGTGCTCTCTCTATATTGAGGAGCCCTCTGACTTACAGGCTCTCTGAATCACCTGATGTCTTTTTGTTTACCCCTCAATGGATTTAACTATTGAAACTTTTCATAGAATCATAGAATTGTTAAGGTTGGAAAAGACCCTTAAGATCATTGAGTCCAACCGTTAACCTATCACTGCCAAGTCCACCACTAAACCATGTCCCTAAGCACCACGTCTACCCATCTTTTAAATACCTCCAGGGATGGAGACTCAACCACTTCCCTGGGCAGCCTGTTCCAATGCCTGACTGCCCTTTCGGTGAAGAAGTTTTTCCTAATATCCAACCTAAACTTCCCCTGGTGCAGCTTGAGGCCGTTTCCTCTCGTCCTATTGCTTGTTACTAGGGAGAAGAGACTGACCCCACCTCACTACAGCCTCCTTTCAGGTAGTTGTAGAGAGCAATAAGGTCTCCCCTCAGCCTCCTCATCTCCAGGCTAAACAACCCCAGCTCCCTCAGCCGCTCCTCATAAGACTTGTGCTCCAGACCCTTCACCAGCTTCGTTGCCCTTGTTTGGACACGCTCCAGCACCTCCATGTCCTTCTTGTAGTGAGGGGCCCAAAACTGAACACAGTATTTGAGGTGCGGCCGAGTACCGGGGCACTGTCACCTCCCTGGTCCTGCTGACCACGGTATTCCTGATACAAGCCAGGATGCCATTGGCCCTCTTGGCCACCTGAGCACACTGCTGGCTCATGTTCAGGCGGTTGTCGACCAACACCCCCAGGTCCTTTTCTGCCAGGCAGCTCTCCAGCCACTCCTCCCCCAGCCTGTAGCACTGCATGGGGTTGTTGTGACCCAAGTGCAGGACCCGGCACTGAGTCTGGTTGAATCTCATACAGTTGGCCTCGGCCCATTGATCCAGCCTGTTCAGATCCCTCTGTAGTACTCTGGGTACCTTGTGGTGAGGACGTCACAGTTTGATTTCATGTGTGAAGGAGCAGGTCTTTCTGCTTCTTTTGCTATTGCATAAATTGATGGATTTTTAGTTTTCCTGCTTCCTAAGTTAGACTATTCAAAAGCGATAATCTGGAAAATGCCTGCTGTTTTCAGTCACTGCTTAAAGTCGGAAAACAACTTTTAAGAGAGTTTTGTTTCTTTTAAATACATCTAATGTAATTTTCAGGAAAGGTATTTAAGACAATTGCCTTACTCTTTTAATCCATAACTGACAGCAAGAACTAGTTGTCAGAGCCTTGCTGTGAGAGTGGGAATAAAATACCAATTTTAGAATGTGATTTAAATTATGTAAAATAATGTTTGCTTACTGCAAAAAGGCTACATAAATCTTTTAATGTTTCTGACAATTCTTACGCTGATCTACTTTTCTAGATTATTATCGCTATTATAGGTTTTCTTATGCTTTTTCACTTGATAATATTTCACTGAAAATTTCTGATGGAGTGGAGATACTGGTTTCTGTATTCAGGGAATGATATTTTTGTTTTGACGAGGCATTTTTTTATTTATACAAATTGGGTCTTCTCTTCTAAGAATCAGATGGCTATAATAAGCCCTTATTTTTATTTATTTATTTTTAATATTTTCAGGTTGCATGTTGTTAGTACATTCAAAATAACAACTGTGGTATGCTGGTTTGCTTGACTCTATGATTAAAAATTCAAGTCTCTTCTTCTGTTACACCGTTCTTGTATATCATCCATTATGCTCCTGAGTTTTGCAATACGCAAATACATAGCTGCTGTCTATATAAATTATTCTTATTCAACAAACAGCTTAGTACAAAGTCCTCTTTCATCTCTTTCTTCTAGTTGCTGATATTTTTTTCTATGAACACGGTGGGTTTTGTTGCTAACGGTGACTAAACAGAAGTTATTTATCAGGGGGTACACAGAATAACAATATCTTGCACTGAATCTGGTTTTCATCCTGAAGGTTCCCCTAGAACTTTGTAAAATTTGATAGTTCCTACACAACAGGAAATACTTTGTTCTCCACATAAATAATTGCTATCTTAAGGATAGAATCAGGAGAAAGCACTACTGAAAAAAGTTTAGTCGCTAGAGATGTAGAGTGTGTGTGTCAATGAAAATAACCCTTTACGAGCAGAATGCAGTTCCCCAGACAGGAATCTCATCAGAACGTGGTGGTCTGCTACAATAGTCTTGACAGATCTGAGCACTCTCTTGAGGTCCAAAGCCTGGATATGGTGGAGACATTTTTGTCCTTAGGCGTTCCCCACACATGTATTCCCAATCCCACCTCTATTTAGCTTGGAAAATTAGATGATGTGAGTATCTATAGGAAATTTTGCCAAAACTCAGTATCTTGCTGGGGACAAATATGCTGTTAGTGAAAAATACATAAATGAAGATCTGGAGAAAATCTAATTTCTCATTGCACAGTTCTCTGTATCCCTCCTGTAGGAAGTCTCATCGCTATTATTATCATCATCAACGCTATTTTCTTTTATTATTATTTGTCGTATTTATTACTCTATTTATTACTTTGGTTAATGCTTCATTATTCATCACAGAGTAGCAGTTGCTGATTTCTTGGTCAGGCAGGTCAGGAATCACTTGCCATGTCAGAGCAAGAAAGGCCCTCTACTTGTGGAAGAGGCTTGAAGTGTACCATTGGTCTGAATCCCACGATATCAAAATGCTTATGAGAGTCACTCATAAAGTAATACTTGGTTTTGAAAATATCGTTAAGGGTGTTCAACAGATTTCTTAGACCTTCCTTTAAAGAGAAAGCAACAGCAAAAGCACAAGAACCAAGACAGATACAGTACCATGAGAATGCAGTGTATAGTATGGGAGCCAAGTTATTACAGCGAACAGATTAACCAAACTTCAGGGATTTTCAAGATTTAAAAGGACCTGGAGTAGTTGGGTTCTTCATGAATAAGCCTGTTGTTCATTTTATGTACCGTGTGTGCTCAGGGGTTTTTTCAGTGCATTATATTGGTGGTTTAATTCTCATCCAAACTATTTTCTGGTCTACTATAGGTCTATGCTATTATAGGTTTGAAGTGTTGCTGTTTGGCATATTTTTCCTTCTAAGCTGAAAGTCCTCATAGACCTGGAGACCAGCCGTTTGGTACTGGAGCTCTGAGACTACTTTTTCTGCACAGACAGATGGGAACCCCTCTTACACCACAGTTTGGTATTGTCCTCAGGCTACGCTTGTTTAGATGGGTAGCTTTTTCGCGGAATTTGAGCCTCATTGTCCTGAGATGAGACACACTTGAAAGGGAGAAGGTTTTCCTTTCTTTATTACACCGTCCAAAATACTACATATTATTACGGATTACCTTGCTGAAGTTGAATTAATATATGCAAAACTGGACTTGAAGTGTATTCAGAGTCTAAACTTTATAGCACTTTTCTAGCCCGAGAGAAAATTATTCTCTTGGAGAGGTTTGTAGACAGCTCGAGCAACGTCTTAGATTTGTAGATCAGTCAAATATACTGATGATTACTAGGTTTGATGTTTCTTTGATGTTTCCTTGTAATGTTTCTCACAAGACATTGCAGAGTTGCTTTCTCCAAGGGTATTTTCTGTCCACTTCAGCTGAGCTCTCTACAAAGGACGCATTGAGTCCATTGCTGAGATCTGTCTAAGCATCTGCTGGAGGTGAAGCCTTTCACCTGTTTTTAGCTTCATCTGCAGTGAAAAGCATAGGCATGTCACATGGGTTTTCTCCTTAATTCCAAAGCAACTATTAAAATGTCAGTCTTCACCCTTGTCAGATGTAAAGAAGCGTAGTGAAAAGTTAAAAATGTTACTGAATTACTGTAGCCTCACAAATGGGAAGTTCAATCTGCCGAATGCCATAAGGTTATACCTTTTCACAATCAATTCTTTGGAGACGTTATTAACTACAGAGTTAACAGTCTTGTAGGCATTATGTTTGGAAAGAAGTACATTACCAGGCTAAACATTAACCCGTCCATCATAGAAGCTATCGCTGGGCAAAGAATCAGCTGTTATGCAAACTGAACACATTCATTTCAGTTTGACAGTGATGAGATGTTCACCATGCAGTACCTTTTTCTTCCAGCCACTTCTTCAGCCTTCTTCAATGATCTCTTTTGAAGCCAGTTTTCCCCACTTTGGAAAGCTATACAAAATGTATTATTTAGTGCAGTGATGATTTTAGCTAGCACTTTATGCATTAGGTTTTATTTGTTTGTTTGTTGTTTAATAATTGCATGATGGTAACTGAAACCTTTCCAGAAAAGAGGAGAAAATTCTTTTCCCCTAATTCTGCACAATTTTTCCGTATCTGTAGGAAAAATGAAGTGTGAAAATATTTGATGTGTCCATAGAAGCAGTTTATGTTATATATTATATATATATATTATATATATATATTGTTACTACAGTGCATCATAGTTTTAGAATAATTTACAGTTTGTTGTCAGATTAATGGTTGATTAAGCTAGTGCTTTTCTTCTCACGAGCTGTGACAGTTTTACTAATTGTTTTAGTAAGATAATACATTTCCAGGAATAAAATTCATGTAATGTCATGATCATTCATTAGAAATAACTTTGCGTGTAGTGAGAGCTAGGACCAAACATTTTAAATGACAGATCTTTTTAAGTCAAGCATCAGTATCCAGGAGGAAAAAATATTATTAAAGATATTCTATCACAGAAAAAATTGTGTGCAGCTAATATGAAAGAATCACACTTAATAATTAACCACTGCCTCAGATAACTACATAATTTTCATCCAGATTTGCGAATCTTTATTTTCCTTAGAGCAAGTTTTAGCTTAGTGTTTCCAGATACTGAAATAACCTCTGTTTATTCCAAGTTAAAATTTTAAATGGTGATAATTCCATATTTCTACTGTCATCCAAATAATATTGTATAACCCCCATCTTCCCAACTCTGTATCTCATGCATGTATCCTGAAAAACAGTTTTATTCAGTTTAAACCATAGTTATGTTACAAAACAGTGCAATGAAAATATTCTTTCTGATATTCTTTATAGCTTTTTAGTCCGTTTTGGTGGCATGAAGTTTTCTATAGGTTTGAAAGTTGCTTCTGCTTTTTATATAGCAGTTTGAAAATTGTTACACAATCTTATGCATTGATATGATTACTGGAAAAATATAATTATGTGTATATATTTATCCCTGTAAAAGCAGCAGCGGTAGTGGGTTTGTAATATTTATATGCACATTAAAACTGTTTTTTACTTGGAAACAGTGTTTTGCTATTTTGTAAGAATCCTCTAAATATCGTCTTTTTAACTGCTACTCTCACAAATTAACCCAATGAAGTCTGCTACCGAATAAAGAATAATGTTGAGTCTTTATTATGTCCCTTTCATGTATGTGATGACTCTAGTTTAAGCATTTTAACAACAGTGTTAAAACTTATTTGGAATCATTTAGCTTTAGCCGTGAGTTCTCATCACCTTTCACAGTTCTTGCCTTTGTGGAGGCATTATTAAAGGGTTCCAGGTTCCCAATAGCAGTCAAACAAGTTTCAAATTTCACGAGGGCAAGATTGATCAGGAGAAGTGATGAGCTCTGGTAGTCCCTGTTGAACTCATTCTTCATTTCTACCAAACGATTTGATGTAAGAGAAGATAGTGTCTTCTGGGACAGGTGCTTTTCAGTGGTTCCTAGGGACAGGACCTGAGGCAGTGGGCACAGACGAAACGCAGGAGGTTCCATCTGAACATCAGGAAACACTTTTTCACTGGGAGGGTGACTGAGCACTGGCACAGGTTGCCCAGGGAAGTGGTGGAGTAGAAATACTCAAAAGCTATTTGGTCAGGGTCCTGGGCAACTGACGGTAGGTGTTCCTGCTTGAGCCGTGGGGGTTGAACCAGATGAGAGGTCCCTTCCCACCTCAACCCTTCTGTGATTCTGTGATCTTCTTCCAGTAGACCACAGATACAACTGGTGTATATTACTTTTCAGACCTCTGCATAGGAAGATGCATATAAAGTGAGATATAGTTAATTTTATAATCTGTGTTGTGTCACTCCTATCAGTAGCATTGCAGTTGACATGACATTTTATCAGCTGTGATTATATATTATTCAAGGCTCTCTCTGCCATTATTTAGTTTTGGGGTTTTTTCTCCCTTTTATTGTTCAGGTAAATATCAGCTGTCTCCAACGGTGAACATGCCCCAAGATGACACTGTCATTATTGAAGATGATAGGCTGTCGGTACTCCCTCCTCACCTCTCTGATCAGTCGTCATCCAGTTCCCACGATGACGTTGGGTTTGGCACTGTTGATGCTGGTGGATGGGCTAAAGCTGCAATTAATGAGTCAACAGACTGGTAAGAGCATGGTTTAGGGGAAGGAAAAAAGAGATGGCTGCAGTTATGTCTTTTTCTTTAGTTTAATTTTTGGCTACTGCTAATATTAATCTTCTTTCTCCCCCCCTCCCCCATCAATCACATTTAGATTTCACTGTTTTCAAACTGGTAATTGTCCCTGCTTCAGGAAGGAAGTCCATACAGATAATTTGTTAGACTTTCTGCTTCTGGTTGCAGTTTTGTGCTCTGTCAGAGCACATTTGTGGAAGTGTTACTAATTGCTGTTAAGACCAAATCAGTATATAGCTGTGTTAATTTGATGATTTAATATTAATTTAATTGCCAACTGAGCTAGCTTTTGTAAAAAAAACTTTGCAAAATTTAAACGAGTTTATGAAAGATGAAAGAAGAATTCCAATTGGAAATTTTAATTTATAAACCTCACTGTAAATATTTCTAAGTCTATAAAAGAAAGATTTTATTTTTGTATTCCAGTATATATCTAGGAGCCTTTCAATACTTCTGTATACTTTCTTGATTTTCCTAATAATGTACAGTAATTTTAAAATCTGCTTAGAGGTCAAGGCAGCTCTTCGTTTTGCCCTGGTGTTAATGCTTGTGCAACAAGAACTAGTTAAGATTTCTTTATTATGCATGAGGACATACCTTTCATACCATTATATGATTTGTAACTATCATGCAGAGGCAGTGTACTGTAATAGTTCCACATGTAAAAATATGGAAAGTAATAGTTCCACATTTAAAACTGTGGAAAGTAACTTTATTTTATATGTTTAATCTATAGTAAAAATAATTTCTGTGAATCTTAGGTTGACTGGCTAATTACTTTTATACATTTTAATACAAGAGTCTTAAAGAGAAATGCATTGAGCTCCATTACCGACTTGCTTAGGTTTCTGGCAAAGAAATACTGTTTATTGCTTAGTTAGTACAATTAATACAGATCTAAGATTTAATTTGCAAGTCCTGTAATTATCTACAGTAATAGCAAAATAAAAGCCCATCCCTGTACACTGCCACTTCTTGAAGTTAGATAATTACCACAAATGGTGTGAAGTATATGAATTTTCTTATTTTTCTTGTCTCTTGAGCCTGTTATGAGTGTGTCAGCAATATCTTAATAAAACAGCAATAGCACCTGCCAGCTGATATGCACCTGTCAGCTTCTTCTTTGCTTTATATTAGTTTATTTCATCTTATGTCCAGGAGTTGAGTTCGTATTTTAAGCACTGTTTTAATGATTGTATAAAAAGATAATTTTTTTCATCCTCATTTGCATTTTTTTAATGTTGCAGCTCTTCTCTTGGACAAGTCATACCTGTAATTTGGGCCCTTGAAAAGTCCATCTGTCTTTTGTAAAAGCTTTTAGAGCTGAGAATCTGAGACGTTTAAATAGAATAGTACTCAAGGCTGCACATAATAGCTTATTGCTGAGGGAGTTTTTTTAGCCGAATATGAGCAAAAATCTACAGCATAAAGTAAGAGCCCATTTGAAACCTGCAAATGCTTTTACATTTACTTCTGCAGTGTATCTTGCTATTCATATACTTCTTTGAAAATGAAAGTAACAGTAACAGGGATTAGATATTGTGGAACTGATCACGCTCAAAACCTTTAAATGTGTGTCTTTATGAGAAATTGTAAAGGTCTTCGGATACAATTGCACTTAAAAGAGTAGATCAGTGCAGCGCCTTACTATCTAATGTATTCTATTTGTAAAAAAGTAAATAGCAGTAGAATTAGATTGTTGCATTAATTTCCTGCTGCTAATGGATGCAGGAAGACTTGTAAAGCGAAGGTGCATTGTATGATTCGGCTGGAAGGCACAAGGGGTAAAACTAAGAATATGGATGAAGGGTTATCCAAACAAGAATGGCAGCTGTTCTGAATCACAGAAGAAAATGTAAGCTTTTCCAGCCTCACAATATCTCCCTAATCCTTGATGAAAATGTTATGAAAACAAAGGGGCAATAAGACAGGATTAATAAGTGGAATTTTAATAACATTGAGGGTCAGAAGACGGTTACATTCTTTTAAGGATCAGCTGTCATTCCAGAAATCTTATTTGTTAAGTATGCTAGAATAGAGTAAATTGCATTTGGCATTGCTTAATGACTTGCACTAAATTCACTTTCTGTCTTTTATTAATGTAGTTGAAAAATATTAAAATGAGGCATTTTTAGGGGCAATAGTTCCTCCTCTGTGTTCATTGGCTTTTTCAGTTATGGATCTTCATGAGGGCTTTTGAATACTTCTAGGCAATGTACATCCACTCAAACTCCTGTGATCTGCTCCTTCCTTAATTACTAAAACACACTCTTGGGTCATTAATAATAGAAATAACCCAGGACATAAAAACTGATGTCTCTACATAGGTCTCAGATATTTGTACTGTAAAAAGGTATGAAATGTCATGACATCAGAGAGCAAGTAATTTTTGGTGCTAAGTAACGCCTTTAGTATGCAGGATGCTATGCAAACATGGAGTAATAATCCCCTTAATAAGTGTGTGTGGAAGGTGGGTGTGACAAGGGCAGATAAGGGAAGCAGAGAGAAAGCCCCTAAAGGCGGTCTCAGTGGAAACGCTGGGATCCGATCTCCAGAATTCCCGGTTGCTGATGCTGTGTCCAGACCCCACTGCTCTCTCTGGGACCTGCGGTGCCCTTTTCAAGTTTTATTTAACTTCGGAGTTTTACTCTGTTCTTAGGACTTCAAGTTGAATATATATGTGCACGCTGTATATACATGAAAATGATATTCAGCTTTATTAGAAGCTTTATATATGCGGATCAAAGCAAGCTCAGATGAAAAAAAGGAGCATAAAGCCAAAACAAATAGTTTTAGAAATTCACCCTTTTTGAAGAAAATGTCACAGGATACATTTTGTTCGGCAGGAGGAAGCCGGTCATCTTTAACTAACGTGAGCTGTGTTAACAGATGTTGCTAGAGAAAATTCTCACTTAGTAAAACCACATTTTTCTGGCCTTCAGAGACAGGGCTGACTAGCAGTGAGCCAGAAACTCCTGTGTGGCCTTGGGAAAGTCATTTATGATCTGATTATGAAAGGTGTTGAAACCCTGTAAGTTCAGTTGAGTCACTTGGAGAATGTTTTCAGACTTAGGTGGTTCTTACTCAGCTACGTGTTGCGCTGCTGTGAATGCTAGAAGTGTATATTGGCCTTGTCTGTTTTATCTTTCTATCATGTGGAGATAATTTTTTCCCTATTTTGTGGGAGTGAATGTGAGGACTAAATAGTTATTTTTGAGTTCGGGCTCTGATTCATCAGAGCTTTTAAGCATATGCTTCAAAACGTTGCTAAGTTGTGCAGACATCTCTGAAATAGTTGCAGTAATTAAATGTAAAACATTATGAGCCTGAGCCAGGAACATTAAAGTCAAAAGGCACTTGACATTGACTTTATTCATATAAGCTCTGATCCTTCTCTCACTTAAGTATTATATGCTTGTCACATGCACATATCTTATTATTTGTAAATCTGCCACTGCTAGACTGAATTTCTTCTAGGCTGCCTGGTAATGAGGATAGTGATTTTCATCCTTGATGATACTTGATGCCTTTGGACATTTTTCTTTACCTCCCTTCACCGGTGTGCCTAATACCCAGGTGTTTCTTGATCAAAGGTGCTTCTATAAGTTATAGTACATGGCATACATAAACACGTGCATGTTATAGAATTTAAAAGTAAAAGTTGGTTTCTGCAGAAATTCACTGTTTGCCTGTTTCTCACTAGGTATGAGATGTGTATTATACTTAGCCTTTAAAGTAGAAAATAATTCTTTTGAAACATGTTACCAAACAGTAACATGTATATATACAATATTTTGAATGGCATTTAGTCTATCTGTAGATCTCAGTGACAAAATACTTAGCTTTTTTTATCTTGAAGTACAACAACAATTAAAGAGGGGATTTTGAGGGATCTTTTTCCTATAGGATAGATAACAATGGTGCAAAATATTCATTTTTTTCAGTATTTTATGCTTTTGATTTCTTTTGTGCCAGCTGAAGTAGAAATCTAAATTCTTTGGGCTTGCTTTCAGGCTCGTTTTAATACTCTTCCCTTTCCCCAGAGACAGAAGATCATTGTGTGAATTTCCTTTCAGATTGTTTATTAGTAATAAGCAATCTTGCAATTTTTTTTTTTTAATTTTTTATTGGTTTTAATATGTGTTGTGGCCATGGTGACACATTGCAAGCCGAGGGTTTAGCTTGCACACCAAATTTTGCCTGCATTCCTGCATTCATGATTCTGCCAACATTTGACCAACATTAATAAATCTATCTTCAGTATGCTTCTGATGAAGCACGGTGAAACGCCGATCACTGCTCACTGAAGACCTGACTCACTCAGCCAGGGTCATGCAAGAAACCTGCAGAAGAGACTGAAACTCAGTCCAGTTATCCCCATTTCTGATTTACTGGTGGAACCATTGTGAATACTTGCTCTGTAGGGAAGTAATGAGTAAAAATACGTTTGTCTGTCATAGCCAGGTTAAAACCAGGAGATGCTGTGAAAAATTTACAAGCAATTTCACAGATGGAGAGAAATTTTAATGCAAAGTCTTTAAATGAAAAAATTTAAAGCTCTGGGGGCTTCAGGCAGGACAGGTTCTATTTATGCTTTACTAAAAACATTTTTTGATGAAAAAAAATCTGATAATTTGCTATCAACAGAATGTATTTGTTTCTCATGAAAAAAAAGGAACTGTTTTATTCTCCCTCAAATTATTCCTGTGTTAGGGCTGTACATTCTGATAGTATACGTATAGTGCACCAGATATGTATAACTTTCATTAAAGCTCATAAGTGAAATTCTTCATACTTTTTAACTAGAATTGCTCGATGCAGTCAAACAGATCCATCGTGTGTGTAACTGACTACTTGCAGTGGTTTATTTAAAAATGTGCACTTTATAGTTGGTAGAAGTCACATGCTAAATAAATGCTTTTCTCTGCAGAGTGAAAGGTTGCGTGATCTTGATAAATGTTCGCATGATTTTTTTCCCTTCCTACAGCACTCTTAGTCCAGATGTTGATCCAGTGCTTGCCTTCCAGCGAGAGGGTTTTGGACGCCAGAGCATGTCAGAAAAGCGTACAAAGCAATTTTCAGATGCCAGTCAGTTGGAGTTTGTTAAAACACGAAAATCCAAAAGCATGGATCTAGGTAGTGAGTGATATTTTTTTTCAATTGTTTTATTTGAACCTGATTTTCATGTTGTAAGTATATAGCTTTTGTAATTCCAAACACATTGTTTATGTGCAGTATTACTGCACGTAATGTCTACTGGTGGGAAGTAAAGTATTCTTAACATGAATGGCCAAGTGGCCTGGGTATTGTTTGTACCACTTGTAAATGTCCATACATTTAAATATTGTAGCCCTCTGGATATATGGTTGTATATAAACATTAAAAGTATTTATTAAAATGGAGGTGAAAAGTGCATTTACTAATTCATGTAGAATAACTGCGTAAAACTCTACCACGCTGTGGTTCTGGGTAGACAAGATTATTTTCAGTTCATGGTTATAACGCAGTTAGCCTTAAAGATCCTTTGTAGTCTCTCATTTTGTAGATGGTTTTTGATTAAGATATTAAAGATGCAAGTTTTTTTTTTTTTAAGAGTTCATTCAGAATTAGAAAATGGGGCTAGTCTGACATCTGTTTTGAGACCCAAGTTTTAATATTTATATCAGAAGCGCTATAAAGTAGCAGCAGCTAAGACAGGCAATCGACTATAATCATTTTAACTGATAAAACAACTGAGAATAAGTAATCGCTGACAGGCCTGTCTGTTTTTCTGCCATTGAATTTAGATTCTGAAGTGCAGACTCTAGTAACCTTAAACAGTGAGTTTTGATTGTTTAAACACACAAAATTCCCTACTAAGAATAATAAAGTATAAGACGATTCGCTCCTTTACAATAATTTTGAATATCTTAACTACAGTCCCTAATTCACCAACTTCCTCAGGGGACAGTAAGGTTGGTGGTATTGACTTGTCTTGACTAGTTGTGATGTGCTAACGTGTAAATAACATATTGTACCTGCCTGTGACGTGAACATGACTGACATTGCATGAAGGTTACTAGTTCGCTGCCATTTCTACCCAGAATGTTTGCTTACTGTTGCAGTTTATTTGCATGAAGTATGACATTGCTAAAGTCCCCTAACTTGAAAAAATGATATGCAAAACAGAAGGAATGTTGGATGCATGTGGGGCATGGGCACTAACTGGGCTAACCGTTATACATTTACCTTTTAACAGTAGCTGACGAGACTAAGCTCAGTACAATGGATGACCAGAAAACAGGTAAGAATTGACAGTAAGGCTGTTGCTATAGAAACCTTGGTCAAAGCAGCTTACCACAATTACAGAACTGCCAGTCAAATTGCATGAAAACATGAATATTCCAGTACTTGCATGGCTGCTTTCTATTGTTGTGAATAATCAAGTCGTACAGAAAAAGAGAGTTCTCTATAGAGATAAGTATCTAGGGTAGTATATTCAACGAGGTCATACATGCGACTGTAGGTAGACACCTGTTTCTACACTTTGAACTCATAAATATTCACAGTTGTTTAGATTTTTTTGTCCCTTCAAAAAAAATCTTGGAAAATCTCCTCCTAGCTTCAAACTCTAATGTACAGAGAGATGATGTAGAAGAGTCGAATGCTTGGCTATTACAGTGCTAACACAGTGCTTGGAAATAATTATTTTAATTAGAAAACTGCTACCTTTGCCTTAAGTGGTCATCACATACACGTTGTGAGTTGACTCAAAGATTATTAGTGCAAGTTGATTTGCCTTTGGAGCTGAAACCCGAGCATCGTAAGAGAACAAAAGAATATGTAAATAGAATCTTTTCCACATACCATCAATTGTAATGTTGCACGCAATGATAATGAGAAATAGCTTTCAAAGCATATTTTTTATTAGTAATTAAAATAATGCACCATGCAATTATGAACCTTTATGATTTATTAATATAAGTTAGCTTTTGACCTTTGGAATGCTATTTTAATTAGGCTGGATCCAGAGGACACCATAACATTACTTAGCTCTAATTAGGAACAATTCACCTTTTTAACCTGAAAATATTATTTATTTTATCATGATTTGGGGAGTAGGGCATTCCATACAGAATTTACAATTAATAATTCACAACTGCATCTCTGTTTAACCATGCTTTACAACATGAGTAGGAATACTGAAAAGCTGTAAGTAATCAAGTTATAAAATTAAAATTTTTGTTTAAACAGCTAAAACTTCTAGCTCTTAAAATGTTGCAGAATATGGCCACAGACTTGCAGCTTTACAAATTGCGAATGAGTACACAAAACTAAAATGTGTGAATGTTTTGAAAGATTAAAGCCATCAGACTGTGAATGTATGAATTGCGTTAATGGTTGTGGTAAGAATCAGTGCTTAGGAACTGCCTTCACCCCTGAGCATTATTCACATAAAAAGCAGTAACAGATCAAACTCAAAATTATTGTAAATTATTTTTAATTTTCTTGTTAGCCTACCTATTTGAATGGGATGTGATAGCATGGTGTAAAACCTGTGTGTTTTAGTAAAATCCAATGCTTAGGTTTTAAAAGTGCGTAGTGGTTTTGGTGGTATCAGTAGAGGGTGGTATTAATCAAGTGTAGTTTTTCTCTATGTGTAACACCTGGATTAAATTCCAAAAAAGAGACAAGTCAGACAACTTGGGTGAAGGAGCATGACCGTAACCATCTGGACTAAGCAGTTACATATTTTGTGCGCAGCAAGCTCAGTGGCTGGAAAAAAGGAAAAACACCTTTTGCTGTACTTTTATTTTATTTATCTTGTGTGCTTTTAACCAAGTTTTGTATATAAACACTGGATTTCTCCCATTACTGAAGATGGATGTGGTTTTTAAACAGACCACTTACTGTAGTTTGGCTTAAAAATTGTCTGCTTCTAAGGAAAAAAATGCTTAAAATGTGTGGTGAACTATGTTTTAATGAACTTTAGAAGCCAGAAAACCTCAGCATATATTTACTTTAGGAAAAATAAAAACAAACTCTGTTACAGTCAAAGTTGGACTTAATAGCATTGGCTGAAAAGGAGAGCGTAGAACTCACCAGCCCTAGTTACTATAATAGATTTTTAATTATTTTTCTTTCTATAGTTCACTTGAAGTGCCTAATCCTTGCAGTGTTTACAGTTCATCCTAGAGGTTAGAAGTATATTCAGTAGCAATTGAGCATGGCACATTTATTGAGTCGCAGACATACTATAGTTCTAGGTGGATATTTTTCCATGTACACATTGTGAAAATGAGAAAGAAAGAAAAAAAAATCAAAAGAACATTTATTTAAATCGTTTACTTATTTATTTTTACACAGTCCTTTTTGAATAAACTGTTTTATTAAATGGAACCAAAACTAAACTATTTTTGATGCAGTTGCTTGCTCTATTCCTCCCCTGTTCTCCCCAGCCAAATTGTTACTCTTTCAGTGTATGAATTGAACTAGGAACAGAAGAATTTATCAAATCTAACGGAGCAGATGTTAGTAAGTAAATAAACTCACTGCTAATGTCCTTTAAGAAAGTGTTTAGAAAGTAGACTTTGTGCCTTTGCAAAACAGGTTTAATCAAATCGAGGGAAGTTTTTGGCATCAGTTGCTGGTAGCATTTAACCTGAGAGTTAATAAAAATAATGTTTCAGAAA
This sequence comes from Platalea leucorodia, assembly GCF_965183815.1. Lineage (NCBI taxonomy): Eukaryota > Metazoa > Chordata > Aves > Pelecaniformes > Threskiornithidae > Platalea > Platalea leucorodia. The sequence continues at coordinate 153,494,269 of NC_138823.1, read as the reverse complement.
GAAACAAAATTGTCATTTTAAGTCGTTTAAAAGAAAGTGCTGATGAAAAATTTGCTTTATAGCCTTAAAATTAGTCACTGAAGGAAACACTGAAGGAAACATCATATATCCTTTGACACCGTGCTTTTTGCCTTTGCTAATCGCCCAAGTGGATTTGTGGCACTGTATAAATACTTCACATAAGACGAGAGAAGTGGAAGCACAATGAGTTGTTAGACAGTGTCAGCACAAGGGAAGAACAGTGGGCTTGGAGCAGGGAGCAACACGTAGGCTTCACATGATCTATGTGTTTTAAATGTCTCGTTGGATCTGTATGTGCTGCGAAGTTATGTGGCAGGGGCTGTCTGGGCCGTGTGAGAGCAGATGCAGACGACGCCGGCACAGTCGTGCATGAGCGGAGGGTGTTGCATGGCCTGGAGGGCGAGGCCTGGCCGTGGTCCCCGAGGGCTGGCCAGCTGGGGACACAGGGAGGGGTGATGCATGCGTGGTGGGCAGGGGCTGTGCGTGGCGGGGTGGGGTGGGCATCCTAGCAAGCCCGTGAGGGATGGGTAGCGGTGTGTGGCATGTAGAGTAGAGCCGTACGGCTGAGCGTGTAAGCGGAGCGTGCGGGGAGGCTGCTGACGTGGTGGCAGTCACAGTAGGACTGCTGTGGTACAGAGGGATGAATCTACCTCAAAGGATATTTATTAACGAAATTGTTGGAAAGGAAAATTTTGATAAACTTCAAATTTTAAAAATGATAAAAGAATCCCTTTTATCCCTCAGTCATATAAAGATGCTTCAGGTAGATGTATCTTTTTCTCTTCTTTTTTTCTACTTTAAATTCTGGTGTCAAAATAGAAGTAGAACTCGTTCTGAGCAGGTAACATTTCTGATGATTACCTCCAGTGCTGTAAAGGCTGTAAGAAAATGCTGACATTTTTGTATTTAGAAAACAAGGTTTTGATGTGACTCATAAATTTTAAACAGAATCAATTTTAAAGAAAGTTTGCTGTTTCTCACCGGATTATGGGTAAACAACTCACTTTCTGGCTGGTGAATTCTCGTAATAAATTCTGAACTCACTCAATTTACAGGGAGGCTTAACTATATATTTTGAAAATAGTAGACTTGCTATGAAGTGGCCGTAGAAGATAGTGAAGGTATTAAAATATACATAGCTTTGTGATCATGGTGCTTAAATTGCTTGTGAAAGGACCTTTCCCTCTTTCAAATTCTGCAACCTGTCCACATTTGTGTTCATGGCCACCCAAGTTCAATAAATATTCCTATCATTTCTGTAATCCATTATTAGTTTTACAGTACTCAAGGAACATTAGGTTGTATCTCATCTAGCTTTTCCTTTGGGAAAGCACAGCTTACATAAATACAGTTCTCACAAAGATCTGTATTGGGTGGCAGGAAATGGAATTTTTTTAATGTCCTTTATGAACATAAATGGGCACATAAATGCCTTCTTTATAATTACTGTTTACAAAAAGAGCCACTCAGTAATTAGGAAAAGATATATGAGCATTTAATTTCAAGGTTGCAAAGCAGAATCTGGAATAAGGAAGTTTACAGTAAGTTGCCATGTAAGAGGATACCCTTTCCTTTTGTATATGAAATTGAATCTGTCAAACAGCTGGTTTATATATGATTGTCCTGTTTCCTCCTTTTTTCCTTCAAAACGTTGCATTCATTTTTCCTTTCTCATGGACTGTTTTTAACAAAATACAATCTCAAAAAGTAAAAAAAAAATAAAAAATCTCTTTTCCTGTGTACTGCAGGCATTAGTGGAGGAATAGCAGATTTTGGCATATGCTAGAAAGTTGATCGTTTTATAGGGCACTGTCTAAATTGGAGTTCTTTTACTTGGTAGAGAGTTATGTAAAAATACTTGCCTTAGACTTCAGCCCATGTTCAGAAGTTTGGTGAACCTGGACTGCAGTTTGTTTGCACAGCTGGGAAGCCATCAAACCCTCCTTGTCCCAGTTGGCTGCTCTTGTTCACCCCAGCAGCTGCGCTGTGCCCCCAGCCATCCTCATGACCCTCAGCCCTCCAGCAAGTACGGGCTGTGAGTGAGGATGGCTTCTTCTAGGAGATGTGAGTTCATCAAGATAAAATTTCTCATTCGTTGGGTGTGCTTATTTCTGGCCGAGGGTCCGAGTAGCAGAACTCCGGACCTCTCGGGGAACCAAACTGCAGGAGTTGTGTAGACCTGTGAAAGAGGATTTTTGTTTGTTTCTGTTTACACATTCATCTTATCAGTAGGGCAGCTGAAGGGGAATACTTTGACAGCTGCTGTTTGAATTTATTTGATCTGAGAGATTTGAGTTTAACTTAATTGCTCAGCCTTTTAATAGCTGAATAGAAAATGAAAGCGTTTGCTGCCTTGCTCCATCTCGTACCAAGTTAACAAATGCCATGGAGGAGACTTGCCATGCTGTTATTCTGTATCCCTTCTGTAGGTCCAGCAACCCCCGTCCTCCCCACTCAATACTGAGTAGTGAAAGAAGCTGGTTTTGGTAGTGTAGTGGTAGTTTTCTACAATGTCAGGTAACTTCACATACCTTTGTTAAAGAACAGTGACAGATCCTGTCTCTCTTCTCCCTCCTAATATCTACCGGAATAGGGATCAACTCCAGAGCTTTGTATTATTCTGAGATAAACACTTAAAATAAGATAATTTTCCTTTATTGCATTATTCACACCAGACCTTGCTTACAAGTGTATTGTTCATTGGTTTGGTGTTCCTGAGGGTTCAGTTCTTGGCTCTGTCTCTCAGTGCTGACTGGCTTTGAAATTTATCTTTCTGTGCCTCTGTCAGATGAGGGTAGTGATATCAATGCAGTAAAAACCCACCACCTGGGACTGCCGTGGTGCCACAACACTCTTCTCTGTTCTGCTGCCTTTGGGTAGAGAAAAAGTGGGGTTTCCATATTCTAGGTGAGGGTTCTGGTCTCATAACTTCAGGAAATGTGGCTATGATGATGTCCCACCTCATCTTGTTCTCTAGCCCCAAATCCTATGGAAAATCTGGCCAAGACCATACTGCGCTTTTAAATAAAATCACTTCAAACAAATACAGTGACTTTTTTCCCCGGAAGATTTCTCCCAAATTTAACTATAATATGAGATCTAATTGTGCAATTGTCAGCTGATTTGCACTGTGAATGTGTGTGTCTAAAAACAGAGGGTAGACATTTAGTCCACGAACTTGAGAAAAAAAACCCAGACAGGGAAAAGGTTTTGCAGAATGCTGTCTGGGGCTTTCTTGGCCCACCTCTGAACACGCTGCAGTGATAAGAGCTGCCCTGAGCCCCAGCTGTAGTGCTGCCCAAACATCAACCTGGTGACTGCCAGGAATGCATTTCTTTTCCAGCTGGATAGCTAGTATTGCCTGACTAATTGAGTCCTTTCCACAGATTATTTTTAAACAACTTCACAAAATCCCAGCAAGTCAACTGATATTTCTTAGAAGCATTTCATTATGAAATTGTTAGGAATTCGATGCAAGTCTTTAAAACTCTATTAAAAGCAAACAGCATGTTCCCTGAAGCCACAAGTCAGGCCGCTTTGCAAGACTGTTACTCTAAACACAATAGGATTCATGCCCATAATCCGCTCTCTGTTCATCAGTTGCTAGTACAGATGAAATATTCTGCTCAAAACAAAAATAATTAATAGTTTTGTTTGATGCCGATAGATATGTATCTCTGCTGGTTTTATGAGCTATGTTTTTAAAGCCCCGTGATTACTTTATCATTCAAATTGTTAAAATAATAGTAATGGATGTTGGTCTCTCTTCACCAATTTGAAAAGCCAGATGTTGCTAACATTGTCGGTTTCGTTGACTATGACTTGACATACTCATCCACTTCTGAGACCAACAAATCTGCAGAGAATTCCCTACAGATTATTGAGAGATGATGTGAATAATGTTAAGTGTGTCCCCAAAGACTTTCAGGATGGATATGCATAATCAAGCATGCAGTTCTCAATACTAATTCTAATTACTTTTTTTTTTTCTTCCCTAAATCACTAAGGTTCCCCAACCAGAGATGTGGGGCCTTCATTAGGTTTGAAGAAATCCAGCTCATTAGAAAGTCTGCAGACAGCCGTTGCTGAGGTGACTCTGAATGGTGATATTCCCTTCCACCGCCCGCGCCCGCGAATTATCCGAGGACGAGGCTGCAATGAAAGCTTCAGAGCTGCCATAGACAAATCATATGATAAACCTGTGGCAGATGATGATGATGAAGGCATGGAAACTTGTAAGTAAAATATTGCTGTACACAAAGAATGTTAACAACATAGGTTAATTCCTTTAGAAGGTGATTAAAAGTAATAGAAGATTATTTTAGGATTTTAAAAGAATAGAACTAACTTCTCTTCATCATTTTTTTCAGGCTTTTTCCTTTCATATGCATTAACAGATTGCAACACTCTGCAGCTTCCTTCCTTTCTAAAATAAGGAAATAAGATTATTAGGAGTGTGTTTACTTAAATTACTATGAAAATTTTCTGTAAGACAGCTAATTAATTTACTAATGTAAATTAGAAAAAAAAAATTATGCAGAAAGACAAAAACCCACTGAATTTATGTTACAAAAATATATGCATCTAACTTTGAAAGGGTACATTTGTAGTGTCTGGGGGAAAAAAAGAAATCACTGTCCTTTAATTAGAGTGAGTAAGGCTGGCAGATCTAATAAAATATAAAGTTAATGATCAGCTATTACCCACCCTAATGGGCATTCATTTACATTTTCAGTTCTTTAACCCGAAGTATGACCCAACATGTGGAGAATGTCATTAACATAAAAGAATCACTTCAAAGCTAACCTTATCATTATTGAACTATGTAAGAATGGGCTGGTAAAATGACAACTCGTATTGAATGAAAATAGTATGAATGGTAAATTACCTCAATCAGGGGTTGTATTAAAATCATTGAATTTTTAACCTTCATGTTGTACTACTTTCAACTTGTCACACACCAGCAGAATTTTTTTTAATCAACCTGCAGCTAGTTAGAAGTTTATGAATGAAGATGATGGTGGGAAGGTTGAAGTAGTGAAATATTTAGCCTGAATGCTAACAGAAAAGGCTTGAAAAGAGATTTTTTTATTCTCCGCTCTTTTAAAAATTTTTTAGTTTCAGAAGGTCTGTTTCATAAGCGTCATTCCCTGATAATTCTTTTATAAGCTACTTGTGTGATCACCCTTTTATTTTTTTAAAACTCTTTGCTTTTTTTTCTTTTTTAAATCTGCCTATTTCTAAAAGTGTTCTGAGACTGAAAGGGAGGTCATTTTGCCAGTCACTTTTCTCAAAGGTAGTTACGGACGGAATTAATTCTGCTTTGCTTTTCCAGCACCTAGCAATTTCACACAGCAGTGAGGCTAAATGCTGCTCTGGTGCTGCTGACTGTCAATCTGTTTCTGGCCAGTAGAAGAATAGGTATGAGAAAATAAGTAGTGATCCTGATCACTCTCCCAGGCTGCATGCCTATGGTCTTTTGGGACGTAAGACCATGTTTTTCTAAAAGGCCTTGTTTGGTGGGAGCCCACTGATAGTAATATCCTGTTTTGAGGCATCAGATATCCAAGGCTTATCCAGAAGTTGCAGATGGTTTAACTTCATTTGATCAAAAATATAGCAAAACTGTTGCCATGAAATGCTTACTAGGTGAGTGTAGGTTTATGAGATTACTGTAAGGGGTTTTGAGCTTGTTGATGCAATGCATAGAGAGTAGCAAGGAAGTATTTGGTCGCCTTTGTGTCCTTTGCATGGGAGTAGCAGAAACCAGACAAAGCCTTCTGGCTGAAATCGAAATGCCGTGGGGTGAGTCTTTGCCCTCGTTGCTCTGTATGGATGAAGCTGTCTAGCACTGGTGGACCAAGAGCCATCTTAGCGTCATGGGAGAGCAAGAGCGAGGCTGTTCTCAAATCTCACATGGTAAAGAAGGGCTGAGCAAAGTGTGACCAAGCTATGTGCATAGAACTGCGTGTTCTGTTGAATTACTTGTGTTTTAATAGCTTCCATATATTGTAATAAAATATCTAAGAAGTCATCCAGAAATTTGCAGTGCCAGGTTAATAGAAGCAGATGAGTAGCAAAGCAGATATAGTAAGTTAGTCGGACAGAATTCAGTCCTCGAGGTCTTCTCCTTCTCACGGTGGCCGTGGGAGCTTAAGAGCTGGCCCAGCCATATGTTGCCTGGGAGCAGCACAAAATGCTAGGTCCTCAGGTGCGTCTTTCCGAAAACATGTCTGTATCTGTGTTAAAACCGAAAGCACTGCAGTCTGCTCCACTTTGTGTAAATTATATGTGGCCTCAGGTTCCAGAGAATTTACCAAATGGTGTCTTCAGCTGGACAAAGCCTGGGCACATGCAGATATGTAGAAGTTAATTTAACAATCTGCTCCTAACGTAACTAATGCCTCACTGCTGCCATAATGACAGTGCCTAAGTTTTTTTTAATTGTATTTAATTATTCCATAATTGTTTGAAATTAAAATGTGGCTTTCTCTCATTACAAAACCCAGGCAAACATATTGGTGGTCAATTTGCCCTTGCGGTTGGATCCATTTGTCTTACTTGAATTTTTTCCCCTTTCTCCTCCAAATGTTTCAGTGCTAAGAGTGCTTCTTTCTTCCAGTGACCCTCTTTGGAGTAGCAAATAATAGCACTGCAGTAAATTGTATAGAGGAATTCTTAACATGTCATCACCCCATGTACGAAAGCCATAAAAATACAGGTGGCATATGTAGCAAAGAGGCTGACTCTCTTCTGAATGTGCTTGCTGTCCTTGGAACAACGTGTTGTTAAATTACTAAATGTAGAATGAAAATCAGATAGCAGTGACCAGTTCTGGGACAACATTTTAAAAAGTATTTGGGAAGATACGTTTGAGTTTTAATGGCTGTAAAGACATAACATTTGTGCAAAGGTGTGGGTGTTCAGCTTTTACAGATCATTTTTCCTGCTTTTTTTTTTTCCCCCTTAATACATGAAATAGCTGACTGAAAGCAAAATGTTTATCTTTAGCGTCTTGAATGAGAACAAGGCATTTGGTTTGGGAGAGATCGACAAAGCTTTCTAATCTTTTGCTGAATCTTAATTACTAGAATCTAGGGCTGTATTAAATATCACAATAAGAGGCCTAGAAGCTTAGTTGCAAAATAGCTTCACATTAAGTAGCTTTGATTCCTCCTGTGCATCTTTTCCATTCTATGGCCTAATTAGGAGAATAGCTTCATAATACCTGTATGTGTAGTTCTCCTTAGTACGGTGTGGTTCATGAAATGACACTAGTTTTCAGGTTTAATTGATGTTTAAAGTATACTCCAACTTAATTTTTTGGCTTCAGCATCCTGAATGGGGAGGCAGGAGGTTGCAGGAAAGGAAGGAAATAACAGCACCAAACCAAATACATTCTGTGTTTCACAGTAACCTAATGTCATTACTGCAACTTAACAAAAATTAGGAGTTCCATTTGTAGCCTGGGCTTGAATTTTAATTGAGCAGCATTTGCATTTGTTCTAAACACTAGTAATTAGGTGTATGTTAATTGCAGAATGACTGTGCTGCATAAAAGTGAAACAAGTTTTTTCATGTTGAGTCCTTTTAAGAAAACTGGAAATCTATTTACTGCAGCAGAGACACCAGTGTTTACTCCAGGAGAACAGGCATCCTAGTTCACAGGGCTCAGTCTAAGCTACCAAATTAATTGCAAGCAAACTGTGTATGATAGACAAATATTTATTGCAGCACAAGTGTGGAAAGGAGGCAATGTTATCTCCATAAAATATGCAAAATAAATAATAAGAGGAAGCATTGTTATGACAAGTTGTTCAGCAACTCAGCATAGCACAGTACACTTTATACATATTTAGGATTAATTTAATGTATTGTTATGTGAATATGAACAACCATAGGTCAAAATTGAGTCATCTTTAAAATTCTAGCAATGGAAGTACCAAATAAACATTTGACTTCAGAATTCGTCATAAATTTAATGCTTTTTTTTTTTTTTTTACTAATTATATTCGTTTGCAAGTACAATCTTTTAAATGTCTAGTTGGTTTTAACTGGAACAGATTGTAGCTATAAATTAACATGCAAAAAATTAGCATCTCTATTCCAAAGTGGTTTTCCACTACTCTTTTAATAACTAAATATCATCCCAGACATTGATTAAGAAACACTGACCAAAAAAAAAAATACAAGTACAGCTAGTACAGAGGCCTAGTAATAGCTAGTAATAGGACAGGTCTATTAATTTTCTAAAATACAATTATTGGAATATTAAAGCTGTGCCTAGAATTGAGAAGCTGTATCATCTGCTTAACTCATAGCGGTCCTGAAGACAAGTTAACAGGAAATGCCAAGATCTGTCCTGGTTTTTTTTTTCCTTTTTTGTCCGTGTGGTTTGTACTACTTGAGATTCAAAAATGGTTATTAATGTTGAGATTCATCTGACATGCTATGTTTTTCTCGAAATATGTTTATGGGATCTTCCAGGGTTGGAAAATATTTATAGAAATCTTGGGATATTCAGTGAATAAGTACTAAGTCTATTGGACAGGTCTGTGTGTTGTAATATTAACGGATAAACAGTATTTTGCAGGCAAGTGTCTGAGAGAGAGAAGAGACGATATTGAATGGCTTTCAGTCAGTGATTTGTAGACTTTTCAGGTTCAATGAATTACTTGTAAGGGGAATATGAATGATGACTAAGAAAAGGAAGTTTATATTCTACAGTAGTCTATGTATGAGAAATTTCTAAATAATTACACACTTGTATTGGCTGTAGAAGAGTCATGGAGGTCTAGAAACAATGTTAGTAGGAATAATAAGAAGTAGTAGTAAACATATGCTAAACTAAAAAATTATTCTTTTTTCCTTCTATAAGCCATAGCCATTTACAAATCTTATTGAGTACAAAAAACTTCTTTTCCACAGACTGTGTATATATAAAGCAAAACTGTATTTTTCAACTTCTATTGCCAAAAGTTGTTTGGAGCCTTTGTATTCATTAGAGCTGCAAGAGACAGTGCAAAGTATGCATCTGTGATCCTAATTGCTGCTTTGTGCTGTCTGTTGGAAAACTGGGAGATGGTGTAGCCCTACTTATAATGTGATGATATAAAATGTTAGAGCTCCTGGAAGGTCACAGCTTCACCAGCAATGCAATGTAATTTTTGGACTTGGCTTTAAGTTAAGTCAAAATGTTTGCAGGGTTCTGACCCATGAGCTTGAAGTGTTTTATTTATTTCTCACTAAGCTACTGGGGGAGCTTTCAGTTTTTGAATGCATTGTTTCTTCGGGTCATTTTTCTTTCAAACTTTCTGAAATACATGTTCTCTGTTAAATCTAACCTTGGGTATACTTTAGGATTCTTGAACTCTTGATCTTGGATTAGAAACAGAGAAGGAACACGCTATCTGCCCTTAAAGAATTTTACTTGTTCTGCTGGGTGGAATCTTCCCACCCGAACCTCCCAGGCTGCCCCATCTCAACCAAGAATAAAAATCATGGTGCATGGTGTGTTTTAAACTGCTCCAGGAAATTAAGTGTGTGACAAAACCATTCTGTTACTTGCAGCAGAAGAAAAAGTCTATTAAGGCTTGTATTGGGGGTTAACAGTCCTTAATGACTTTAATATTTTTATGAGAGCATTACTAAGAATTTACTGACAGGGCATGCTGCACTGCTGTTGTTTCTTCTTGCAGATATTTCTAAAGCTCTCCTCAACTGATACTGAAACAAAATGGGCCAATTAACATCACTTTGCTAATCCTCTTTATTAATCCATACATTATTCAGAGTACCCACAAAGCACGAATCATATTTTGTAGAGTGTTCTGCAAAGGTGAATTCCTTGCTTTTAGGAATTTAATAATACAAATGAACATTCCAGGAAACCCATACATGAACAGATACTGATTTTAAAAAAAAAAAAAAAAAAAAAAAAGAGTGTTTTGTGGTTGTGCATATATCCTGCTTCAAAATACATTATGCAATATACCAAAAAGCCTGCCCTTGTTGTTTGTCCTTGTCCCACTGATGTTTTTTAATATGTGCTTTCAGTGGAGGAAGACACGGAGGAGAGCTCAAGATCTGGTAGAGAATCTGTGTCCACAGCAAGTGACCAGCCATCCCACTCATTGGAGAGACAGATGAATGGAAGCCAAGATAAAGGCGACAGAAAAAAGGCTGGAAAGGAAAAGAAGAAAGATCGAGATAAAGAGAAGGATAAAATTAAGGCAAAGAAAGGAATGCTGAAAGGCTTAGGAGACATGTTCAGGTAGGTGCTTTGCAATCAAATGTAAGAATGAATTATAAAATGAAATTTCATCTTTTAGTTATTCATTTATATTGTGACTGTTTGCTGAGGCCGTATTTTGCTATACAAATATATAAATGATGTATACAGGCTGACCTCCTATGAGTGGTGTCATGGAAGGGAAGCAGCTCAGAATGGGAGAGAAGGAGATGGCTGGCAGGCTAAAGGGGCTGCAAAGGAAAAAATGGTTTTAAGCAACAAACTGCTTGGTCTTGGAAAGTGTCTTTGGTGATGTCTAAGTAGTGCACATATCCTTTGGCGGGTCAAACAATTTTGGGTTTTGTTTTTTCTTAAACTGTGCTGTTCCTAATACTGTACCCAAAGCTTCAGTGTTACTAAATGAGTGGTTTTTCTTTGCTGTACTGTTAAGACTGTTTGGTATCATGGAGGCATGATGCGAAAGAGATGAATCAGTTTGAGATTGAAAAACAGCATGCTCCTCTCAAGGAAAACAGGATCTAAATAAGGTTGTGTGCTCTGAGAACCCACAGTCTGGAGAAGGGGTCAGTGAAAGACCTGTTTTTTACCAAGCACTGAGTTTTTTTGAAAGGAGTCGTCTCTCCAGCGGACATAAGTGATCTGAAAGGAGCAGACTGCTGAGGCACACCCTGCTGTTCTGGGTAAATGGTGAAGCATGACAAACACCTTTGATCACTTGTGGGAAGGGGTGAGAGAGCAAGAAAATCAGTCTTTCTTTTAGCTAGCTAGAGTAAATAAATATATTTCCAAGAAAAAACAATATTAAGGCAGTGTTTGTTTTCTTTTGTATATGCAGTGATTCATTATTTAAGTTTGAAGTGAGATACCAGTATTATTTTAAAGATTTCTTAACAATGATTCTGCTCTGAAAACGTCTAAGTGGAGCTGCAGTTACCTTTCATCCTGTTACCTTCGTTATCCTGTAAAGCATTAATTGAACCTAAGCTGTAACTGTGTAGGTTCTTGAGAGTTGTTCTGTGTCTGTGAATTGCATTACAAAATCAGTTAATAGAAAAACTAGTTGATTAGAAAATATTAGTTAGAAAATGTGTTTGGAAAACACAAAACAATATCGGGTTGTTAGCATATGCCACAGAGTACCAAAAGAGCCACAGGAGATAGTCCCACACTTCAGAGAGGGGGAGAGCACTTCAGCCTGGTCCCCTGCGAGTCCCACGGGGAAGACCTGATGTTCTGGATGTTTGCCTGCCTAAATTCAAGCCTGGAGCTGAGAGTTGCACCCTGCGCTGGGGCAGGGTGGAAGGTTAGAGATAGGAAATGTTGACTGGTTTTCTTCTGCAGTCTTTGCTATTTTTCTACAGCAGGCAAAACTGAGTCCAGTTATACATGATAAATTCTGTGGACTGTAAGTAGCTAGTTGGATACTGTAAGTGCTATCTCATGAGTTCAGTCAGAAAGCATTCACAGCATCTAGAAAGCTTGGGTAGCTCCTTGGTCCCCAGTTTCCTCCTGTGTAACATTTCTGGTACCCAGAGGACCCGTGAGATAGCTGCTTCATCTTCCAAGCTTTGGTATGCAGGCAAAGGGCTGGCTTGCAGAGGGTCTCATCCAAAGAGAGGAGCCTTCAACTTCCAGAGAGCCGGCTCAGTGCAGGGCTCGTTGGCTCCTCTCTGCCCTCCAGCTTTAGAGTCCGATGTCTGGTGTTCCCATGCAGCTTTGAAAGCTCTAGATGGAACTGAGTGTGAAAGTGAAAATTAATATCATTTTTAATCAGGCACTCCCACCTAAGCAGGAAGTAACCTTGTCTGTATGCTCAATATAACACTTCTGAAATCTTTAATCTAGAAGCAACAGTAATTTGACTGATAGGAAGATCTGATGATTGCTTTGTTGTTTGCTCTTCATAACATTCAACGTTTCCTTGAGGTTTTTTTTTCCCTCACTACCATTTCTGAGTGAACTTTACTTTTCAGTCTCCTCTTAATTAACGTGGGAGCGGTGCTATCCGGATGCAGTTGACTCCTCCTGGATCTGTAAATTAGCTTGCACCTTGTCAGCCCACCCAAGAGAGGTGCTCCTGGCAAGCAGGAAAATGATGATTGAGGGAATTAAGCATTATGCCTCATTTCCACTCGGTGCTTGATTTGCTTTGTTGACAGGCTTCTCAATAATGTTTGAGAGATGGGCTTTATTATGTCTGCAAGATAAGCTACTACTTCTGCCTATAACATGCTTTGTTTTTCTGTACATCTGACATATATCATAGATATCAAGGAATCACTGAAAGAAGTTGTGCGATAGAAAATAATGATGACAGTAACATTTAAAATTCAAGCCATGATCAAAGCATAATTGGATGTTTTGGTTCTGTGCAACACTGTGATTTCTTTGTAGTTCTTATTCTTTTCTCCTGTTTCACTTCTTTTCTTCCTTTTCAGTGCTCTTATCTTAAAATAATCTTTCTTCATTAGGTTGTATGGGCAAAACACTTGTGGAATGAAATTGTTAACTGACACTTTGTTCCAATGTCTGTGTTTAGCCAAGGGGACTTATATTGCCTATATGCAAACTGGCAGCTCATAAAGTGGAGTCTATGTAATGTATAAAAGAAAGTCTCTCCTTGCCTTCAGTTAAAACCTTAGGATTTGCTACTGGGATCTTCATTAAACTGTACTGTGAGATGGAAACTCCCACTAGACAACCCTAGGTTACATTTATCCTTCAGCATCCAGTCATCATTTCCAAGAAATCCCTGGATGATTCAGATAGCAGGTTAAAATCATAAGTAAATCTTGTAAGCATTTCCATTGTTTTACTGCTTTTATCAAACATAGTAAAGAGGACTGACATAACCATGAAGGAGAACTGTAAAACACAGGGCGCAGCCTGCGTGGCTCTGACACGCACAACTCCTGTTATTTCCAGAGGACCTTTGCTGACGTTGGGCTGTGGACAGTCTGAAAGTTCACCCTTCTCACTGTGAAATAAATCTGTCTGAGCATGAGTGTATTTCTTTTTTCAAATTGACATTTCAGGGCAGAACAGAATAATTTATTTAAATTTGTCATTTGGCTGAGAAGTCTTTTTCTCTTCACAGATGAATATAGGGCAGAAGTTAACCTAGAAAAGTGTCGAACAAAAATATTGGTCTGTTGGAGGAGATGGAGGTGCTGCAGAGCTTTGCTTACACCTGAATGTATTTGTTTTACCTGAATAGTTGTATCATTCCCATCTTTCTCATCCCTTCAATACCATCGTGTGCCATGTCCTGTGGCTGTAATCACATACCAACTGTGAGGCTGTGTGATTCCTTCGTCTCCATTGCTGGCATTGGGGGGGGTGCCGGGATAGCCACTGCCAGCTAAGCAAATAGTTTTTGGGAAGCTGATACGAAGTTCTGCTAGTTTTTGTGTTTCACTACTAAGAAGGCTTGAGTGGATAAATGTTTTGACATCAGAAGTTTATTAAAAATCCGTATGCTTCTCAAAGTGCAATGTAAAATACGTTTACTCATTTCTGAGTCTGATTTTGTTTAAGTAGAGATTTTGCTTTTTGATAAAAATCAACCTGACAAAAACAATCAGTTGATAAATAAGTCATTGTAGTGCTGCCTTAAGAAAGAGGCTTCACAGTTTCAAACAGTGCACCTGTAATTAGTGCTCGTAGGGATAAATTAATTTGATGGGCTTCTATGTCATATAATTCTTTGACATTCCTGTCCTGAGAGAGGAAAATTGTATATGCCGCCTTCTTTTCCCCTCCTCTTGCCCTTGTCACGTACAGGATATTTCCATTTATGAAAGTGAGTGCCCTCAGGATGTAAGATAGGGAGATCTGAGATTGTTCTTATTTGCAGGTTTTGGGTGATGATGAAATGACACTCTTCTGTGGTGCAGCTGATCACTTAAGATCCCTGTACTTCATTCATGCTTGTTCCCAGTGTACAAGCTTGGATATAGTTTCCAGATGAGTGCCTGGACTGGTGAACTAATAGGTGATAAGCAAATGAAGTGGTAGCTCCACATCTTTCCCCAGCTTCCTCAAGCCATATATAATTTTCTTCTATGGCCATCCCTGAACCATGGTTCTGTAAGACACTGGCATCTGTGTAATTATGCCACTTTTTGCGGGAATTTATCTTGTTTGCAAAGAAGTAGACAGCCACGCTCTTACTGAGGAGTTTGTATAGGAGAAATCTCATTGGAGAGTTCTATGATACAAAAATTATGTCCAGCAAGTGATCAGTCTCAGGAAACGATGTATCTGAGGAATAACATCTTTAGAAGAAACTGAACTACCAAGATGTTGAGAATAAGGAGGGAAAAAAAGCAGCTTTGGGTTTCCAAAGGGAGGAAGGGAGTAGGGAGGCCAAGCTTATCTAGTCATGTCTTGCTGGAAATATTGGAGAGACGGTCACTGCTTGATAATAAAAACCTGCTGAAACAAGTAATCATTGATACGATTGGATAAAAATGGATTTGCAAATACAAATGGTATGTTTGAGTTTACGTGGGGAACTGCTGAGGAGAAAAAAAGATGGGGGATACACACGTTGTGTCTTAACCTTGACTTTAAGCAAAAAAATACCTGCCTTGGTTTTCGAGATTACTTATGAAATGGTTGTAATTTAATTTGAACCAACTGTGGATAAGTATGTTATATGAAATAAGTAAATTTTCTACTGTAGGAATTAATACCTCCGTCCCACATAAACATAACTTTTCAATCGGAAACATAAACACTGTGTGTTGAAGTTTGTGGAACAAGACAGTATGCTTAAAATTAATCATGTGAATAGGTGTTTTTAGTACTGGAGACTGTATATTTGAAGATCTGGCCTGTAATGTTGATGGAAATGTAAAGCTGTAGTGTATGGTAACTGATCTTTAATTCCTCTCTTAACTATTGTAGCATACAGGTGGGTAAATCAATGCACTGGATAGCCAATACAAATGTAATATTCCCAGATTACCATTAAAATCTAATCCTAATTAGATTTAGTTACATTTAAAATGATTACTGGGAGCTTTGCAGTGTTGTATCTTCCAGTTCTGTGAGAGGAAATAGATAATTTAGTTTGCAGCCTTGTTTAGCTGAAATCAGATATACTGTTGTCTTCCCCCCCCACCCCCCCATCTGCTTCCAAGGTGCACTGGACATGTCCAGATTCATAAACATAGTATTTGTAGCTTTGAATTACACTTTTCAACCACATTAGCCATCTGAGACCTCTGACTGGGCATTTGGGAGAATAACCTACATGGATTACTGTTGCTTGTTACATGACTTCCTTGTATTGCCTACTCTGGTTTTCATTTGAGTTTTCTCATCGTAATGTCTGTGAGGAGATGAAAAGCAAATCACAAGGGTTGTACCATTGATTTAGTAATTACCTTCTTTCTCTTTCATTTAATAACAACCTTCAGACTTTTAAGCAGGCACATGACAAAAAGGTATCTGAGTTGTGTAAAATACGGTTGAATTATACCCTAATCAACAGGACTGGCAAATACCTTGAACTCGATAAAATAAAATCTGTGGTCTGATTTTCATCGTTCAGTAGCTTAAGTGGCAGCAATAATGGCATTTTCCTTGGAAGCATGACTAATAGGACTTGGTATTGGTGGATGACACTTACTGATGTATGGACTTAATAGAAAACATGGGAATGAGCTCCGAAAGTTGGAAAATTTTTTTTTCTTTAGTGCTCTGCTCGCAGCACAAAATACCATAAATCTTGAACCTTAGAACACAGAGGAGGAGGTTATTGCTTAAACACCTGTCGGCTGTATCATTTCAAACTTGGAAGCTCGTTCGCACACTGAATTGTGCCTAGGTTTGCTAATGCTCACCTGAGAACATCGCCGACAGCTTGCGGTGCTTGTGCTGAGACTTTCATCAGAAGCGCTGAGCTGGGTCACTGCTCAGGTAAATGGAATCTGGGGCCATTTGCACTCTGGTTTTTGCCTGATACTACTATGAGCCAGCTGGCACAACCATCATTAAATCCTCATTTGCTTCCCCTCTTCTGCCACCAGCTAGAAAATGTGTGACCCACTACAATCCTAGATGCGGGGTCTACATGTGATACCTTTTCAAGCTTCAGGGGAGGAGCATAATCTTCATCCTGGCTGCTAATGGCACCTTCTTGCCGTGCGCTGCTCTGGGCTACTTTGTCCTGATCCGTTTTCAAAGTTTCAGCTGGCCACTGGGATGCACAGAATCAGGAAAGCCTTTTAAATGAGATCAGCCATGCAGCAAATTGTCATCTTTGATGCAGACAATTACCCAGAACTCTTATAAATGTCTTTCAAAGCATTTTCATATTCTTCACTTCCTTCTTTTCAATTAAAAGTAAATAAGGGACTGAAAGAGATAAGCTTGATTGAAAATAGCTTTTCTTTTTTGGAAAGGCAAGCCATGTTCTTCCTTCCTGTCTGCACTTTTTCACCTTTCTTTTTTCTTCTGCTCGGTGGAATCAGTTGTTTCGAGGAAATGTGTGTTTCATTGCCTGCAGCCCCAAACACACCGTTTTTTGACTAAGATGTCATTGGGGTGGGGGGCAATGGCATGGCAAATTTGGCTTTCTAAACCAAGCAACTTCACATAATCTGTCAGGGATTTAAGGAACGTGGCTTCATTAAGTGGTTAGTAAACTCTGTGACTTTTAAACGAAACACAGAAAGTGGTGGTATGAAATTGTGCGAAGGAGATTTGAAGTGAGAGATGAACGTAATCGTATGTGGCTTTCTAGTTTGTCATTCTGACAGAAAGCAGGGCTTTGCTCTATGTGTTCTTAACACTGGATTTTCCCAGGGTAAATCTTGAACTTGTAAATCTGATGGGGTTATATTGTATGTGTTGGGGGTTTTTTTTGTGTGGGGTTTTTTTTTTGTTGGTTTTTTTTTTTTTTAATAGAATCAGGGCTTTTGTTTTTAACATCCAGAAATAAGTTTCAGGATGACCTGTTACTAGAGATGAGTTCATAGTGGCTGCTAACATATTCTCCCAGTATTCTTCCTTTGCTCGTCAGTGAGTTTAAATAGAGAACCTTTGACACCTACAGCACCGTCTCTGCCTGCAAAGCAAGCGAGGGAGGCAGGCGGCGTGACAGCTGAGCCCTCCGCGATCCTGCCCGGCGTTCTGCGGCGCTTCTCTTCCAGGCCTGCCGGATGAATATAGAACACAAGTGTCAAGGATGACACCTACTTTATAATCTCTGCAAAGCAAGCCTTTTCAGAGAAGGATTTGTTGACAGTTCAGAGATTCAAAGTTAATTTCAGTTTTAGCTCGTATAGAAATAGGATTTTTTCCTCCACCTGATGTGATAATTGAAGACTAACTAGGCAGTGTGCTAGTGCCTAGCAAAGTATGGTAAATAAATACTGTCTTGAGATGTGAAGGATCTGTTAGATGAAAAGCTCCATTAATGACATTCATTTCATTATCTGTTGGAAATGTTCTTTGGAGATTTAATACTTATAGCACCTGTACATTGGTATACATTATGGATGCTGTAGATTATGGTTTTAAAGCAGAGTCTTTGAAAATCCTTTTTAAAAACAGGAATAGGAATGTTGTCTTAGATGAAAATTAATTCGACTCAATATATTTTTATAGATGAAGACGACATAGGCTATTAAGTCGTAGTTACTTGAGGTACTTAAGTTGGCAGCTGCAGGACAGCTGATCCTTTCCTAAAAGGCAAAGCTCCAACTTACTACTGTGTTTCACTTCTCAGGAGCAACAACCTGTGTTGGCAGTGCGTTGGCATGCTGATGCCTCCTGTTAGGATTTCCACGTGTCCTACTGTTGTGCAGAGAAATAGTCACTAAAGACAGAGTCATGAAACACTTCGGTGAAAATGGCAAAACGAGTATAAGCCAGTATGATTTCTGAAATAGAATATACCGGAATAGAAATAATCTGTGAACCCCTGTCTTTCCCTGAAGGCAGGAAGAAAGTAGTGGGCATAAGGCATTCAGAGGGCTTATTTAGGCTTTTAAGTTGTTGTTTCAGGGAAAAATAGGGGGAACAAAAATTTTGTAGAAAGAATAAGAAAGAAGGAAATACAAGAAACACAATGCCAACAGGGTATGCAAGTAGCATTTCCCCCACTTTGAATCTGTTGATGACTTCTTCTGGAGGGAAAAAAAGATGGAATTAGGAGGAACTGAAGAGATATTGAAAATACTACACTCCTAGAGTGATTCACGCAGGAAGGGATCTCTGCTTGGTTCGACTCCTGCTCACAGCAGTGCGGCTTCAACGTTTCATCAGCTTGCTGAGTGTCACGCCCAGTTGAGTTTCAAATATCTCCAAGGATGGAGACTCAGTAAATTCTCTCAGCAGCCTGTTCCAGTGCTTAACCACTCTCCTGGTGAAAAGAATTTGTCCTCGGTAAGAGGAGACAGGAACAAGATACACTGAATAACCACTGGTACAAAAAATCTGAATCAATCAACATGTACTTATCCTTCTCATGAAGCAAAAACATGGATGTACAATAAGATTGCCATCCAAAAAGTTTATATTTTAAAGGATTTTTGTGATATGTGATTACCCTCAGGGACTTACTGGCCCCACAGTTCCTTGAACACCAAGAATATAGGAAATAATGCAGCTAAGCATGCATTTGTGACTGTGAGCCACCCATTGCATGCTAAGTGTTAAGGAAGAAGTCATCTGTAAACAGGTTATTTTTACTGTGCTTCCAAGCATCTTATTCTAAATTGTCTTGGACTGGCAACTATTAGGATACCAAGCTTGATTGGCTGATACGATACCTAATAGTGTCTGATATGATGCACCGAGCTGGAAAAGGTGATTATTTTCTTTGGAACTGAGGAAGAAATAGTCTACAGAAATCTTCCTTTCTACTATTTCATGCTACACCAGAAAATATCACCTTGTTTTTAATTAAAAGCATGACATTTGTGTTGTATTAATGCTGATAGTTTTCGTTTTCATCTCCAAGTATAGATATCAAGTAAAACCTCAGACGTTCAGTCGCTTCAGCCAGTCACAAAAGAAGGAAGTTTATATTACTTTTGGAGGGGGAGAAAGTATTATTTTTAATTCCTTCCATCTTCGGCAGGTTCTCTAGAGTTTAATGTAAGAACATAAGAATACACTCACACAAAGTTGAATGCTGCCCTGTAAGTCCCTGTACCCCAGTATTTTGTCCCTGACAGTGGTCAATAGTAGCTCCCAAGGGTGGGGTACCAGAACAGGGTAACGGTATAGCAGTTCTTCCCAGCTCTGCCTTCCAGGCTTTCGGTGATCTGCAGCTCAGGGATGTCTTGAGATGGTGTCTGTGTGCTCAAGTACAAAATACGGTGTGTGTATATTCTGTTCTGAGCAATTTGTCTGGTTACTGACGATTTGGGGTATATTTATCTAATTCCAAAATACTAACAAAATTTGTAGTATAACATATAAAAAATGTCTTTTAGAGATTGTGTAGAATGACTTTTGTATCAAGGAGCTGCTTTTATATTACAAGTATGAAGACCTGATTGCAATGCACTGCAGTAGATCTGACTCATTATGTCAGTATTTTATGGCACTCAGGTAAGCATGTTTGCAAAGTAGCAGTAAACCTTTCTGATGTGCAATAACATTTCAGTAGTTAATGTAGTGTTCCACTGCATATTAACTTTTACTGCTTCTGTGCAAACTTACAATAAACAGGAGTGCAAGAAAAGGCTGTAGATGTTTGTAAAGTAGACCCTGCTGGAATGTACTCACTTCATGAAGTAGTTTTACAGTGTACGTTTGGGCTAGCTGATGATGTGATTAACAGTAAATTTTGAAATGTTTGCTTCTGCAGAAGACAAATTCATAGTTTCTGCAAATGTTAACACTTTTTTCAGGACTTTTTTAATATCAGTCTTGTAGCTTCTGGTCCTAAAAGGAAAAAGAATACAGCATGGTTTCATGGAACTCTACTTGGTGGGCTTAACTATTTTCAACAATTATAATAGCATACTACTGATATGGCTGTTTTAAAGGGTTTGTGTTATATGTTGAAAGTACGTTGGTAATGCTGTATCAGTAGAGAAATTCTCTGTTAGAAATAACTAGTTCAGCAGATATATTAACTTCATAGACCTGGCTTTGTCAATGGAATCTGCAGAAAGTTAGTATGTTGTTTGTGCTTGCAATACAGAAAGCTCTGGGAGTTTGGCAAGTTGCTTAAGCTTTCAAGAGGAACTGTTTTCTCATTTTAAAAATGGGATAGTACCTTGTCCATGCTAGTGTCTCCAAGGGCTTTGATGTCCTGTGGTGTTTCCTGTGTTGTAGAAATACAAAATAGTTGTATGCTAAAAACACACGCTATCTACGGCTCCCAGATGCTGCTGTTGAGTTTAGTTTGAAGGTGGATGGATGATGGATGGATGCCTGAAAATGTATGTTGATTTCCTTTTTTCTGCTATGCTGTTATAGGTAGTACTTAGTAAGAAAATGTCTAATCAGAAACAAAGTTTATGCATTAGCTCTAAAAGTTCTGAAAAAGAGGATTTAATGACAAAAATGCTTCTAGAATCTTAGCTGTATCAGCATTTTTGAGTACCACAATAATGAAAAGTAGTATATTTTTATACCGATTGCAAGTGCTTCTAGCATATTCAACGCCAGGTGTGCCAGCAGTATTTAGAATGCAAGCTGAATTGCTATTACACATTTCAACAGCAACATACCACAAATAAATCTCACATATTTCACAATGTTATTATAGATGCTATCTTTGTCTTTAACCCGTAGTGCTAAAATCCTGAAATTCAGAGCTCAGCATGCTGCCACAAGCAGGAGTTTCAGGTGTAGTGTTACAGTTAAACTATTTCTTTTCTCTGATGTTGCTGAGCAGGTAATGATACCAACAGTATTATAATCTGTAACTGATAGCAGTCCTGATATCATCTGTGGAGCTCCAAATACTTTGCTAATTCTGTTTGCCTTTTATAACTGCAAAAGGAAGAAAACTGCTTGTGTAAGATAAATAAAATGTGAAGGCTCAATGCCATTTTCGTCGGTATTTTTTTTTTAAGATTTATTTTAGACTATATATTAAGAAGAAATATTAAGATGGCAGTGATAATTGCTGTGTACTGTGTGCAGCAGTGAGCATGAGCAGAGCTGATCTCACTTGGAGAAGAACATCTCAGGAGCCAGATACCTTTGATGTCAAGATTGGGTTTATTTTAAACATCATCTGTCTGGGTTTCTAAGTAAATATAGGCCAGTCACTCACTTCTTATAGTGCCTGAGCATTTACAAATGAGAACAAAAATGGAGTATGGGGCCGGCCCAGGTCTGAGGTATTCTGTGCTAAGAGTTTATTTGTATGGTGGCTGGAACAAAAAAAAAAACCACACACCACCCCACATCTCTCACCTGTAATTAGTCTCATCTCTCACCTGTAATTAGTCCCATGCAAGTCCTGGTTTGTGCACCTTTTCAATCTGAAATAAATCTCCGCTCCCAGCTTGGCCCTGAAATAATCGGCAGTGTAAATCACAATTGATATAGTTATTTCAACTGCAGTTACCATGAAGGCAGCTCAAGCTCTGAGTACTGGCAGCTACAGGATGCCGGGCGTCTCCAGAGCTCCAGGTAGCTCTGGGCAAGCCCCTGCGCCAGCTGCTGCGGGGACGCGCTGCCACACTGACTTCCCAGCGATGATCCACCTGCGTCGCGTTGCGTCCGCTCCAGAGATGGTTCGTTCCGGCGGTGCTGCTGCAGCGCGGTCTCGCTCTTCATTTTCCACCCAGAAGATACTGCGTATGTAAACTAAATTTTCATGCCGCAGGGCAGAATATCAGCTGATAGAATAGACAGAGGTATGTGAAGCCAGCAGTGGCATGCTAATGTATCCTAACCAGCGCCTTGGCTCAGGCTAGGTCCTGTGCCTCAGCCCTGTCTTTGTAGCAAACTTTCAAAATAGTGTACCTGTTATTTTTTGCCCTCTGTTTTTATGACAATGTGGATTCAAGGCTATTCAATGTAGCTTAATTTAGTTGTGCTCTAGAGCACTTTGTAAAAGCATCCTATTGGCACTTTTTTTTTTTTTTTTTTTTTTAATTAAAGTTAATTTTTTATCCCCAAAGAGACTTAGATGGCACTGTGGAACCCAGAATGGGACAGGACACCCTAAACTGTAACCTACAGCCATAAGTACTCGGGTGCTGCAGCTCAGCAAGGGGAATTGCTGTTTGATGTTGGAGGCATCCTCTGAGAAGAGAATGGCAGCTGCACGCGCATCTGGGCTTCAACGATGTTTTCGTTAGACTTGTCCCACAGATCCTACAGTGTTGTCTGTTGTCCTCTGCTGGAAAACACCTGTGCCTTCCCTACCTCCTATACGTGTAAATATGTGAATGAGGCTAAAGATACAGAGACATCACCTATTGCTTCATTTACCCTACAGAGGTTATTTTCTGGGAGATGTGTATCAACAAAGATTTTCAGTAATTGACAGAAAAAGTGCTGACTGACTTATTAACCTTTCTAGGTAATGAGATCTGCAGGGAAGTTTTAATCTTTGGAAGGTTCTGGATGAACTGCCAGTAGTTTGATTAACTTTTTGTGTGTCTATGTTAATCTTTGCTGATTTTATACAGTGTAATTGCAAGGCTGCAAGACTAAGTTGTTGGAATAATGTTACTGCAATTTCCTGGTCTAACTAGCTGGTGTGTTACATTTGGGTCCTCGTTTCTCTGCCTGTTGCATGTGCTGAGTGAGCATCTCTAGTGATTTTCTTGTTGCAGGTCATGTGTACATAAGGCATGCCATGCTCATATATATGCAAGCAAGCATTTCAGTGTAAAATGGAGTTATGAAGACTCTCTGTATTACTGAGGGTTTTTTTTTTTTTTTCCTTTTCTGCCACAAAAGTGTTGAAGCAAATTTCCCTTGCAACTTATCTTTTTTCCTTTTTGTTTTCTTTGACTTCTCTTGAGTGTCAGTAAAATGGGTGGGTTTTTATGTTTCATTAGCATTTCTTATAAGGTCTGCCTTTAGACCAGTACCCATTTTCTAAATTGTACTTCTGTAGGGTTGGAAAAAATCATGGTAACCAGATGCAGTATTTGTCTCTGGCCTGGCAAAGTGTTAGATTTAACAAAAGAAGCTAATAGAAATGTTCAAATTGACCCTTCTCATCATTTGGACTTCTTGGAGCTCAATCAATCTCTCATTATTATCAGAGTTATTCACGCAGAGGCAGAAGTGCTAGTATTTCTCATAATCAGCCCTTCAGCCAGACATAATTTGCAATTTTGAAGCATTGTATTTTGAAACAATAATGCATTAAAATGAACAGAGCAGGAATTAGAAGTATGGTTGTGGAGAGAACGCGTTGAAGAGTAGCCATGGTTTAAACGCTCTCTCTAAGTGCTCTTAGTGGACACTGGTAATTAGAGGTATACAATGTAGTATTATTAATACCAAAATATCCACAATTTTTAAACTAATCTGTGGAGTGTGAGAAATGCAATGACAGAAGCGTGCCCATCTCGCCGCATGGTTGCGGGGCAGCAGTTGTCAGGTGGGGAGCGCTGGGGTAAGGTTTTGTGACCTGCTCAGTGCAGCGTGGGCAAGAGGCAGTTGGCTGGACGTGGTACCCAGCGCATGAGGAAGGAGCGTGTTACCCCGACTCAGAAAAATTGCTTATGTTAGAGAAGAATAACTACATTGTACTTTAGATAGTCAGGCACCTGTTAATAGTAGGCTGCTGCTGCTGCTTAGAATTAGGGAATTTTTTTTTTATCCCTATGTATGGTATTATGTATTGCAAAGTAGAGAGTTTGATGTCTGCTTTTATGTATGTAGTCTGTGAAAGATGAGTTGACATACTGCAGGCCTTCACTCAAACTTTTTCAGGGGCCTGCTCCTTACTTTGTAAGTGAGACTTTATTTTTTTGCAATTTGTATTTACCGTTTTTCAATTACTGTTTAACATCTTACTGCCCAGTACTGAATTGCCTAACAGGGCACTGCAGTCTTGATGGGCAAATTCTGTCTGAGAGCGGGGACAGGAGCATTTGTAAGCACATTAAATGACAGTAATGAAAGGATATGTTGCCCATTAAGATTACATTATCTATTAGAAGACTGAATTAGCTTGGCTGTGTCACATGTATGAGCTACTTTCTTCACTGACAAATTGCACACACTTAGCGTATCAAATTTAATCTTGGGGCAAGTAACTTTGTGGTCAGTAACAGCTCTCTTTTTTGAATACATGCACAACATTAAAGAGTTTTTGCCACACAAGCAAACTTTCAAATGCCTAGACTGTTATGAAACTTCCATTAAAATGTCATGTACTGCTTCTGTGGTTGCTCCCATCATTGATGATTGCTAACATAGTTGTATCTAAGCAGAAGCTTTCTTTTTTGTTCCTGATTCCTTCAGGGATGCCGCAATCCACAGTTTAACAGGTTTTGGCTGACCACCATGAAAACGAGTTATTTATGGTGACTTTTAGTACATTGTGGTATTGCTTACTGAGTTGATTCGGCCATACAACAGAAGAATCTCTTGTCTGTTTGCTGACTTGCTGCTGTATTTCAAATATCATCATCGTAAAATTATCCCCGCTTCCTTTGACCTTCTCAGCCTGCTTTTTAACTGCAGTAGTTCAGATTAGTTGTTAGGTTTTTTCCCCTGTTTCTTGTGATTCATTTATTTATTTATTTCTTTATTAGAGCTGTCAGTGGCCTCAGCTAGCTTTAGGTAATCATGAGGGGCAATGCAAGAAGATTATCTTCTGTTTAGAAATTTGCAAACAGATGGTCTCACCATAAAAGAAATCTGTTTTTAAAAGTTCCACCATTTTATGCTGGAAGTAAATATTACAAATGCTTAAGTTGTGAAAAGAGAGCGACTTGGTGTGAATAATATTCTGCTTGTTGTGTCGTGCCTTTCAGGAAATGTTATCAAAACTGTTTATGAAAATAATTGAATGAAACCTCCTGACATGTCTCTTGGTTTGGCATCATACCCATTTTCTATGAAGTTGGGATACTGACTCACAAAGACGGGCAGATTAAGCTTCAGTGGCTGGAAACGGTTACCGATCCCATATGTTGTTTCCACTTCTTTTCAGGAAGTTGTTGTGGGAATCACTGGTGATGTTGTACATGAAGTGTTGCAATTTATGTGCCATCCTCGCTGTTGTTTTTGAGTAGCCTTAGTTTGGCGAGATGTACTAGAATCCCTACCTGAACAGTGCTGAAAATGGTTTTCAATGTTTGGAAAGTGAGGCAGAGGATGGTGGGAGGAAATGTGTGAATACATCACACAAGACCTTCATGTGCTTTACAGCACAGGGTGACAACTTCAGAGGGCTGATAATTTGAAGTGATAACCACTTTGTTTCTACTGGTTTAACTTTCTTTGCTCATGACTGAGCACGTGACTTTCTCTATTGCTTGAAGGCAGACTTTATTGCTCTGAAGAGGTGCAAGTCATAGAATCATAGAATCACAGAATCGTTAAGGTTGGAAGAGACCCTTAAGATCATCGAGTCCAACCGTTAACCCAGCACTGCCAAGTCTACCGCTAAACCGTGTCCTTAAGCACCACATCTCCCCGTCTTTTAAATACCTCCAGGGATGGAGACTCAACCACTTCCCTGGGCAGCCTGTTCCAATGCTTGACAACCCTTTCGGTGAAGAAGTTTTTCCTAATATCCAACATAAACTTCCCCTGGCGCAGCTTGAGGCCGTTTCCTCTCGTCCTATTGCTTGTTACTAAGGAGAAGAGACAGACCTCCACCTCACTACAACCTCCTTTCAGGTAGTTGTAGAGAGCAATAAGGTCTCCCCTCAGCCTCCTCTTCTCCAGGCTAAACAACCCCAGCTCCCTCAGCCGCTCCTCAGAAGACTTGTGCTCTAGACCCTTCATCAGCTTCGTTGCCCTTCTTTGGACACGCTCCAGCACCTCCATGTCCTTCTTGTAGTGAGGGGCCCAAAACTGAACACAGTACCCAAGGTGCAGCCTCACCAGTGCCGAGTACAGGGGCACTATCACCTCCCTGGTCCTGCTGGCCATGCTATTCCTGATACAAGCCAGGATGCCATTGGCGTTCTTGGCCACCTGGGCACACTGCTGGCTCATGTGCAGGCAGCTGTCGACCAACACCCCCAGGTCCTTTTCTGCCAGGCAGCTCTCCAGCCACTCCTCCCCAAGCCTGTAGCGTGTACCTCTCCAGAGGTATTCTCCATTTTCATGAGTTACTTGTGTCCTTTTGTAATGCCCCCTTCTTGGTTTGGGACAGCAGAGTTCTCTGGGAGCCCTCCTGGCTGGGGTCTTCTGTTGAATGTTGCACAAGAAGGATTGCCGCTTTATCAGTTTTACAATAGGCAAGGAAACCTGTGGAAAATGAAAAGTTATAAATGGTCATTTTAACTATGCCTGCAAGCTCCTACATCAAGGTGCCTTGCTCTTGCTGCCTGTACATCAGTGCTCCTGTATCATCTCAGGACAGGGCTGCTGCTGAGTCACTCCAGCAGGCATTCTGCTCCCTCCTAACAAGTAGAATTTGATCTACTAATTTGATTAGATGTGATAACTGGCTATTTTTAGAAATACATTGCAAATATGTAAATGTTTGCACTTAAAAGCATATTTTTAAAGATAGCACTTGTAGAATTTTGCTTTGAAAAGAAGGCTTGTAAACCCTCAAGTCATCACTAGCCAGGGTAATTTTTCTTTGTGTGCTATGTTGGATCCTTGTTTATGCTTATTAAATTTTATTTTAGGAACAGAATGTTTTTGCGTGTCACAATAATCTTTTGCATAATACATCTTATGATTTTGCTGATACAGCAGGGTGGAAAAGATTACAGAAATTATTGCAAAATCCTTTGAGTAGTGTTAGGTTGTGTGTGTGTGTGAATACTGTTTGCTACTATGGGGAAAAGAGCATGCCTTGAAGACAGAAAGCACTGATAGAATAGCTCAAGACACTTACCATTTGTTAATTTTTAATGATGGTCTTTTTTTCTATTAAGGAATGTAATGCTACTGAACTTCTGTCTCAATCAATTTTTGTGTTTTTTCATTAATCAACTAATGCATGTTTCTTCTATAGCTCTTTATTCTAATGAAATATGTGGATGATTTGGCAGACGACAATGATCTCATCAGTAACGCATCAGAGTAAAATCCATTTTGTGGATTATACGTATATTTTTTTTTTATATCAAGGATGCTGTTATATATTCTTTTAAACTAAAGCTATTTTTGAGATAAGTTGTAAATGTGGAACTTCTGTTGCTACCACTCAAACATCCTTCTTTCTTCATTTGTTCTGTCTATATATTTATTTATGCAAAATCATTTACGTGTCCTTTATGTCTACAAGTGTATTTTTTACATATATTTCACCTATTTTATATATATGGCATCATGTTGTAGCTTGAGCTTATTCTTTAAATGTTCTGCTACATTCTCTTCTCTGTTGAGTCTCGCACTGTTTAGTTGCTCTGATGCATTGGCCCAAAGCCACTGAAGGCACTTGCTAGTCAGTGCCTCTCTGTTGAGCGCTATAGGCTTTGGGTTAGGCCACCTCCTAGCTGGTGACAGTCATTCAAGCAAGGAAGCTTGAAAGAAAGCCAGCTAGGGACTGACAGAGGGGTTTGGGTATGCATTTTAGTTTGATTAGATTATCCAGAGTTCATGGGATTTGCTATTTGAGGGTCAAGCTTCGGGCATATAGGTCTGTGTTCTCATCTTTTTATTAATAATAATGTGACAAACTAGTATCCCAGGGTCTGAGGATGGTCCTGTCCTCTGATGTGACTTGGCTATTACATTCTAGAGATCATACTTTTAAAAAATGGTCCTCTTACATTTTTTAATTTCTTGACTTACTGTGATTGCTATTGTTGGCTGAATTTGAGGATTAAGTCTGTGGATCTGTGAATATGACTTTGAGCATTTACACTTATCTTGAAACTTTCTCTAACCCTTAATGTAAAATGAGAATTAAGAAGCTATAAATTAAGTAGAACCCTGGAGTATCTTGGCAATTAGAGTGAGCAAGATTTCAGCTGCTCTCTTTCAGCAATTTCTCACACTCTTGGATAGACAGGGTATTTTTAATTTACAACCTGTATTTCAATTAGTCATAGAAGTTTTTTCTTGAAGCTTTTGCTTATGCAGTTACAGAGTAAAATCAAACTACTTTTTAGCTATACTTTTTATAACAGGGTTTAGATGAGAAAGCTACTGAATAAACTAGCTGTTATGTGAGGTAGTGTTCCTGTATTTATAAATGTTGTTACTATTATAAAGAGATTATTCTATACCCATACAGTATGTGTCCTCAAAGAAGCATTAAGCTATGTCTATGAAAGAATATGTTTATGAACAAAAAGGTAATTTTTTTTATTATTTGGGGTTTGGAGGAAAATGTGCACTTTCCTTTTGCTCTTTATTTTCCACCATGGGTAATAATACTCTGTGCTCTGCTTCTAAGAATTCAGACTGAGGGATAGTGGTGGCCACAGGTCAGCGTTGTGCTGCTGTGGCTGCAGGTGCTCCACACTGTCTGGTGTAGCTCAAGCTTTAGTATCAGAACTTTTTTCGTCATGAATATGTTAACTTTGTGAGGCAGTAGTGTACACAGTTTTGCTGCATATCATGTGGTAGCTTGTGTCTGTGCCTTGGTATCTTGTGCACTGATTTAGGGTAGGGCTTTTATAGCTCACAGTCAAATTGTTGGCACTGAACTTAGCAAATGACAGGAGCTTGGAATTAGATTCCCAGGATTGTCTGAACATCAGTGTCACAGATGCTCCTTTTTCTGCAGTTCTGTTTTTTAATTCCAACAGTAGTTCTTACCTTTGTTTTTAAACACTGTCCCCCTTTTCACTAATGCAAGGAGCATGGATGGTTCACAGATCCTGAGAGGTGGAGTTCTCATGTCTGCTTCAGAAGGCAAGTTGTAATTTCATTTGCATTTGTAAGAACTGCAACAAGAATCCCAGCAGCCAGCCTCACAGCAATGAGAATGAGACCGTCAGAGGTTCAGACAAGTGCCTGAAAATCTCCAGGTGCTTCAGGCACTCGCTAACCAGCTGCATGCAGCGGAGAACAGCTCCTGCATCTGTGAAGTGAGCAGCAAGGGCTGGGATCAAATCACTTGGCGGTATCCTCAACGCCATGTCCTTGCAGAAGTCTAGAGTCTCTCTGACACAGGACAAATGGATGGTGATTGCTATTTTACAAGGGAGATATTGTTAACAATTGCACTTCGGGAGTTTCCAGCCTTAGGTTGTTATCATTAGGTGAGCAGTCACTTCAGTGGGGGAAGCTATTACACAGGTGTGCCGGGACATTCAATATATGCATTATGGAAGAAATAGTATTGGAAGCAGTAAAGTTCCAAAGTTGCTATGGGTCATGTGTGGGACATACATCCTAATTCCATCTTCCCTTCCTTTTGAGTACCTGAGCAGTAAAGAAGTAAGCTTCACAGTGATGCAAATGCGGGTGGGTTGTGGGGAAGGTGTCACATATTAATGCTCGTGGGGCAAGTCAGGGACTATACCACTTGCACATTTAAGAAGGTGAAACTTTTACAAAGGTAAGCCAGATCTTTTCACTGGGCCGATGCATTCAAATTGGTGTGTTTTAAATACCAGGAGTAATTCTGGGGACCTGACCCACACTTTGCTTCTTTTGACTCACACAACTACACAAGGGCCACTGGAGAGCAGCAGGGAAGGGCTGTGGAGACAGAGCAGGGTGGCTGTGGGATGTGCGTTGGGTGTTTTGAAAGGTTATTGCATAGACTGCTTGAATTTCAGTGGTCTCAGTTCTCTTATTTTTATTTCTAAGTGTCCTGTTTTACTTAATATTCATGAATCAGAGTAGGAAACATCTACCTGAGGCAATTAGAAGGACTGGTGATTTTGAATAACTTGACACCAGTGTAGTCACCACCGTACAGCTGAGGGAGTGTTAACAGCTCGCTTTAATGGTGTGCCTTAGTATTGCTGGATGTTGCTCTTCTGTAGTTAAACTTGGCTTGAATATGAATGTTAAATAATTTATAAATGTCTGTTATAAATTTGGTGGAGAGGATGCTGATTTAGACTGTGGGTTTCATTATGACTATAAATCGTACTTCATGGAGCAAACACTTTCAATAGAAATAAATAGCAAACACACTTATTGTTAGCAAGAGTAATCTTACCAAAACCTTTGAATGATGTTTGGAGAGGGGAGTGTTGAGTGCTGCTACAGAAATAAAAAGGCTCCATGTGTGTGCATGTATGTGTGTACATATGTATCCCCATCGCAGTTCTGTTAAACACCTTTCTCGAGTGCTTGGTGGAGCCTGGAAAATGTTTTTCCTTTGTTTGTCTGTTACTTCTGCTATTGTAAGCTGAAGCTTAACAGAGATGCTGTTAGACTTGCGATCTCGGTGGAAAAGAGAAATCTTGAACTTGTAAATATTTTTGCACAGAGGTCTTGCTAAAAGTATGCAGACTTGTTCAGAGCCAGACTCATTTAGGGCCGTGTGTTTCCAAGCTGTTCTGCAGCTCCATGACTTATGAGTATCATGGAGATGCTATCTGTGCAGGTGATGCTGTTAAAGACACGAAACCACAATCAGGGAGGGGGGAGGACAGCGCTGATTATTCCGGGTTCGAGTATAGGGACAGTGCAGTTAATGTTGCTGAACTTGTTACAGGCAGTGGTGATTATGGCAGATATATCACTTCTGCGGGTGACAAAGTCCAGAGAAGGCAACTTTGCAAGACCACCGTGGTTCATACTCTGCCAGGCTGTCCACTGCCGGGACGACCACAGAGCTTGTCAGAGCTGGGCACTGGAGAGCCTCCCCTCAGAGTGGGGACAATATGGCCACCCTTTGAAATGCCGGGGAAAGGACCAGAGATGTCTTCTGGAGACTTTATCAGGACTGTTCCCGAGGGCAGAAGGAATGTTCATTCCCAGATGATCAGAAGAAAACCCTGAAAGAGAAGAAGCCACAGCTTGCTCACGAGTCAAAGCAAATTGAACCCTACTGCTGCTCCGAGTGCTGCCTGTGCGGTAACCCCTGCCCGCCTCATGCCACGCAGCACGAGCGTGGTCTGTTCTGGACTCGAAGGGTTGGATCTGGAAACTCAAACCATTGATTTTTGCTAGGTTTGCGTTACATGTTAATTCTCCCCACAATCATGCAGCCTGACCAGACATTTACTAGATTGCTTACAAGGATTATTAGAAATTTCCCGTGTACTTTATTTTTTTTAATAAGGTATTGATTTCAGTATATTTCTGTTCATACTTGCAATGAATTGATTTATGGTGGTAGAAATTCTGTTTTGCTGCCAGAACTTGATGGGTACTAACTAATTCAATTTTATATTTTCTTTTTCTTTTTTTTTTTTTTTTTAACCACTAGTTCTTTTTCAAAAATAAACTGGCTACTCCAGTATTTGGTTCCTTTGCTTTGCCTGACATTTTGAATGGGTCAAGGAAGGGCAGGAGACAGAAGCAAACATGGGCATCCCGGAGATGCTGTGCTGTAGTACCACATATGTTGTGTGTCTCCTCGCAGCTCTGCATGTTCTGTCAGTCAGACCCCTGCCACCCCTGGCACTCTCTGTGTGTCAGGGTAAAATGGCTCAGTTCCACTGTTTTTCTGCCAAAACTCCTCTCTTGGCTAGAGGATTTAGGGCTATTTTAAATTAACCGTGCTCTTTTGTCTGGTGTACGACATCCAGAACTTGATTTGAATCTCTTGTGTCATCGATGTAGATGTTTTGTATAATGGTTTTGACTACTCTCTAATAAATAGGTGGATGTTTTAAAAGATACAAGCTGGTGTTTCTAGTCACTGGATTTAAGTATGTCAGTTTTACATATAATATATTATAAAATCTGAGTCTTTAACTTCATGTAGTATTTTGTGTTTCTTAACCCTATCATGTCCTCTGCCTTCCCCTATTCAGATGATTATTAATGAACAATTTTAGTTTTCATATGCCTGAATTACTTTGGAAATGAGCTATCTGGGAACTGTGGAGAACAGCCATGCACTCTAAAGTTTGTGTACATGCTTCTACACTGTACTTTTGTGTTGTGTTTTTGAACAGCTGCTGTAAGAGCCATAAACATGGTTACACAGTATAATAATATCTCTTGACTGAGTGGCCAGAAATTAATCTTTCTGCAGGGTCGCTGTGTGATATGTCTTCAGCCCACACAATGGCTTTGTACTAGAATCAACAGGAACAAAAGGGAAAATATTATAAATGCCTGGTGGACTCAAAATATTTTAAACAGTTTACATTCATGGGTCAGAAGAAAGTTTTAAGAACTCTGTGTTTTATCTCACTGTTTGTGAGCATTCGGGGTGTCCTCTCCGCACCATTGCTGGACTTGGCAGGTTTCAGCGCTTTTATTTCACTTTTGATGTGAACCTGAGTGTGAATTGCCACAAGCGTCAGTCTGCTCTCATCTGAGCGTGTGACTAAAAAAAAGTAGAATTCTTGCTGCTTTTGGTATGATAAATGATCCCCTGTTTAAGAGGTATGTATTATAATAAGATACTGTTTAATAGATATGTGTTATCCCTTCTGCCTTAAATAGAAAATTGTCTTTTAAACTTTAGATGTGTTTAAGGGCTATATTTATGTGTTTGTTTAGTTTGCTCTATACAAAAGTCATTCCTTTCAGAGTGGGTCTGAAATATTTAAGAAATACATGCAATTTTGTCCTAATAATAACTCAGTATCTCAGATGCCAAACTGTGCTCTCCCTGACAGTCTAAAAGAAAACAGTGGAATGTGCAAATATGGAAGAAACCTAAAATAGTTGAAATGTAGCCGGTAGAGGGGAAGAGAAGACATGAGGAGAGCAAACACTGGGTTGGCAGCATCCCGCTCCGTCTGGGACAGCCCAGCCAGCTCCATCCCACCACTCACCCTCCTTGCACTGGAACACCCTTGGGGGAAAAGAGTCACGAGTAACAAAACTGAAAAAAACCCTTGGTGCTGAAAAAGAATAAATTTCCACTTTTGGATGGCGTCCACTGTGTGGTGAAACTGCTCTTGTGGGGCGGGTGCGGAGGGTGGTACTGCATTTGAGGCAGTTGTCGGATACACAGCGCAGTGTCTCTTGCAGTTCAGATGTGAAAGCCTTCACTTAATGTAAACTTGAGTTGCGTTCTTTGGCAGTGATAGTGTTGAATAATTTCTAAAACATTGTTTGACTGTGTATTTAAGAATAGTGACCCCAAAATCCTGGCAGAAAAAAGGAATGTGGTCCTATTTTTTTGTTCTGTTTTGATCTGTTCTTTAGTGAGGAATTCTATAAACTTCTAAGAGAAGTGAGATTAAAATTAAAAAACCCTACGCAAAAAAACCAAAAGCAGCCTGAAAATATTAAAAATTGAGATTCTGAGGTCTTTGCACTTCCTGGTTTCCAAGCAGCCCTTCCTGGAGGACTCTCTTTGTCATAGGAAAAGGAAAATACAGTTTTGTTCATTTCACAAGTTAGATTCTTTTTTTGTGTGTTATTAACAGGTTTGGCAAACATCGCAAAGATGACAAGAGTGAGAAAACTGGTAAAATAAAAGTGCAGGAAGCTCTTACTTCAGAAGAGGAGAGAATACGAATGAAGCAAGAACAGGAGAGGTAGACTTCAGTATTTGCTTAAACCTTGATAGAGAGAGTTTGTTTTTTAAATTAAATAACTGAAGTTCAGTTTTCACTGATGAAATTTCCCAAATGTTGATATGTTTATATACTTTAAATAACACGACAAAGCTGGATTTATTTTGGACATTAGTATCAACAGCTTCTTTGGCTGCATTAAGCATCTTTTATAGACCCAGAGCTCCTTTCCTTATTGAGGAGACTGGCATAATAATATGAAATGTTTTCTCTATACATTCTATAACTAATTTTATTGACATTTTCAGAAAACAAATATTTATATAGAATGAAATATGTTTTGTATTTTCCTTCAGTCTTGCATATCTAGTTTTTTCATTGATATATTTAGAAAAAAACCTAAAAATTATACTTATCAGTATATTTGTCACTGGAGTTCAGTCTATTT
This sequence comes from Platalea leucorodia, assembly GCF_965183815.1. Classification (NCBI taxonomy): domain Eukaryota; kingdom Metazoa; phylum Chordata; class Aves; order Pelecaniformes; family Threskiornithidae; genus Platalea; species Platalea leucorodia. Next base: position 153,459,903 of record NC_138823.1, on the reverse strand, counting down.
ATGTCATGCAGTATGTTTATGGAATGATATGTATATTAAACTGCTAATTGTAAAAATGAGTGGTGAGTACCTCTATTTTTCCTTGTCAGCTTCCCTTAACATTAAAAACTTATATAATGTATATGTCATATGCTCTTCTCAACATTTCCAATCTACTTTTCATCCTGTCTCTTGTAGCCCTAGATATTGGGGCTTAGACTCTGGTATCTCTTATACCAATTTAGTCAAAATCTTGGAAAGCTTAGGTTGTAAATTAACTAGTATTCAAGGATGTGCATGGAGAGGAGACCTCTTTGAGGACACAAATCTTCAGTAAGGAGACAAACTTTAAAGGGTTACAAAGTTTGAATGCGGAATGGTAAATAGATGCAGATACATTTAGCAGTGAAAGTGAACTATGAATTGGAATGATTTATCTAACAATTATGCTATAGCTCAGCCATAAATTGAGGATTGAGACAGGAACTATGGAGGGAAATTTTGTTTTCCTTGTACAGGAGGTATGACTAGTTAGCCCTAATGATTCCTTTGACCATCATCTTTATGCACCTTAGTCCTCCATGGATAAGAACAGAAGATTGTAAACGGTGGCTTCACCACTCTAATAGCTCACCAGAATAGCAGAGCCACACTAACTCTTGCGTAGTCTCCTCAGTTAAACCTAAAATGATTTGCTTTCAGTTCTTTTAGGGCTGAGTGATTTACATTACAGTTAAGGCAGGCTAGGAGTATACATTTATTAGTTACTGAAGATCATCAGTAATTTGTTAAACTGCAGAAACTTTATCATTTGTGTCCATCTGTTTGGATTACATTATGGGAAATTTTTTACTCTTTAACAAATATACTAGCATATATTCATGTAAAAATTTATTCATGTCTTTCTCCATCCATTCTGACAGTAGAGGGTGGCTGATTCACAGTGCTTGGTTGGTTTTTACGTGTCCGTTTGGGTTTTATTTTCTCTTTTTTAATAAAAGTGAAGCAGGGTCATTACAATTTGTTCCTGTTTTTAAGAGTCATGTGCTTTCAGATTAAATGGTAAAGGGGAATACTGGAACTGAAGGAAATAAGTGACTTTGGATATGAGGGTGTTTGTGCAGTCAACTTCCCTTTACACACGGGCAGACCAGCCACTTTGTGGATAAACTCATGCCAGGGGTGCAGAGACGTTGAAAGCTGCCTCCGTCGCTCCAGCCAGCTCAGGGCAGGGGGAAGGTTAGCCACACGTGCATGGTGCTGAACCCAAGCTTGCCCAGCATGGAGGGCTCCTTAGTAACCTCAGGTCCACAGAAAATCAGATACATACATTTATTCAAAGAAGAAAGACTTGAGGTTTGAGTTAGTAACATTTTCTCTTCGTTCTCTCTCTCTGTGTCTCTCTGTGTCTCCCTGTCTCTCTCAGTAAGAATGGTGAGAGTATAGACTGTCCATGTGGTGATGTAAGAGAGGTTGCAATAGTCACGCTGGGTACCAAGGTAGAACTATGAAATTATTTGTATAGCCCCCAATGCATGGAGCAAATTCCTAATCCCTGTCCATCAAGTTATGCTAACCAATTTGAATCTTTCCTGGAATGTCACTCCTCGTGTGTCATAAAAACAATTTTATGTGTTCACTGAAACTGCAGAAAATGCATGTGCCAGAACTTCGTAACAGCTTGATGTTATCGTAACACGGGTCCTCCTCCTCCCGTTACTCTCTTTCCCTAACTGTGTATTTGCTTTCCTTTGTGTTATGTCTATAAGAGAATGCAAGGTCTTTGGGGTAGTGGCATGTACAACTAATAAAAGACAATAAAATAGCAACCAAATGTGTGAGGTGCTTCCTTATGTTTCTGAAAAATTCGGATGTCGATTTGGTCCATAGAGACTAAATATTTTTGCAGTTAGATTGCAGAGGGTTTTCTTTTGATCCTGTAAAATAATGATGTTAGATACGTGCTATTAATGAAGAGTACTCTTGTAAATTAAATGAACAATCCCCCAAAATGCTTACTGGGAGGCAGGGTAAAATATTACTGTCTTAACAAGTGTTGGTTCATAATGGCTGCTATTTTAACTCTGTTTTCTGTGGGTTTTTTTCCCCCTCGATGTTTTCAGCAGTACAATTCACTCGCTCTGTCTTACTTGGTATTTGATACTATATACCTCTATAATGATGCAATACTTTGGGGAAATAGGTTGGATTTAATGAATTTACTATGTATGAGAGGCTAGGAGCAAAAATCCTTAGGGGGTCAGAGAACAAGTGAACGGTCCATTAAAAAATCAATCATGCCCACAATTTTATGGAATTATTATGCTTTGACTTGATAATTTTAATAGTATTGTGCTTACAATAGTATTTTCTTTAAAGTCTTAAAAGTAGTGTTCATATTGATTATGAGACAAATAAGCAAATTAATGTTCTTCAATTTACCATGATTGAAATGAATAAAATTGCCTTTTATAAACATATTATTAATAATAATTTCTTATTAAGGAACATATCTCAAGCTGTATATGGTATGCATATACTGGCAGTCTTAAAGTAATTTTGAACAGAAAATGAAATTATCTAGGTGAAAATAATGAAACAATATACTGGAAAAATTAGGAGCATCATCTGAGGAGACCACCCACCGATCTTACCAAAATCGCTGTAAAATGCTTTCTATTTGTAAATTCTCCAAATGTTGGATTAACAGTTCATCCCAGGCAATAGGACATTGTCCCCCTGTGTCGCGATTCTTTAACACTGGTTTAGTCCAGAAAAAGAAGTCTGCTTGCATTACCCGTGAGTGTCTGCCAAACAATGATCTGAAAATCCATATGGGTTCTGGTGTGCTGTTAGAAAAGGTGCTTCTCCCCAGCAATGGCACCAATCAAAACCTTAAGACAAAACTAAGCAATAGGTTTTCTGAACTTGGCCTTATGTCTCCTAAGAAAAAGACTATACTGCAGGGTCTTGAGGAAGTTGAATAAGATCTGAATTGAATTAGCTCTGCTCTAGTGCCAAATCACAGCTGTTTTATATATATGCTAACTTGGAGCCCCTCTTTGCCATGCTGTCATCCTGTCCATCACTGGGCTACTAAAACTGGATACCGCTGAGATGCTGCATCTGCTCAGATAGACTGCAAAAACAGTCTTGAGCCCTTCTTGTTTTTGTTATAGAAGGTCTTCTACCAATTCCAGACTCTTCCGATGCACCTGTGGTTGGCCCGTCCTGCTAAGAGTAATGTCTTGGATTTTACAGATAGATTGGAGATGCATGGGATATCTTGACCTTTCAGAGATGCTTCAAACTGTTCATAGTTTCACACAGGCATTGATACGTAGGATAGACTTAAAACCAGATTTTGAAACTTTTGTCAATGACCAAGAGGAATTAAGTGTTGCAACCCAGTTAGTTTTCATATGGGTGGTCACCTTCTGCTGTGATATTGGACCTAAGCCTTTGGAAGCTCACAGACCTGTCCACTTTAGAAACTCTGTACATCTGGTCTTCCAGGGCCTCTCAGGGTAGGGTTTTCTCGATGTGTAGCCAGTGTGTCCATCGGTATCCTGCAACTGGATTGTCCTGAAATGGTTTCTGACTTCTTCAAGACCCTGTAGTATAGGCTCTTTCTTAGAAGATGTGAAGACAGAACTGTTCAGAAAACCTGCTTTTGTCTTCTCGTTTTTATTGGTGGCCCTTGCTGGAGAGAGACATCACTCTAACAGCAGGTTCCGATACCTTCGTCTCTCCCTCTTTCACCTTTGGGTTTTTCTTTGAGTTTCTTTTTTGTTGGTTCCCTCCCTCCCTCCTTGCAGGTCTGTGTTCATTACAAAATAAATCTTAAGCAAATCAAAAACCTTTGCCAGCGTTCTGCTCTCCTTCAGCTCGGGCACGTGCAGTTCTTGGGACCCGCCTGGCAAGGCCACGCGGGCCAGCCCTGTCTTCAGCCTTGGCCTGACTTCCTCTAGCAAACCAAGTGCTCCCCCACCCAACCAGCTTCACTCTTTGTACCCGGGTAGTGGGTAACGGAGGAATGAAATACACATACTTCTTTGTGAAGTTTTCGGTAAATTCGGCTGTATCGCGTGCGGTTCACCACTAGATAATGTTTGAAAGATGAAAGTTGCAATTCTAATGTAATCTCATGATTCGGAGTATGTGATCCCAGCTATGGGCAAATAGTGCTTATGCTTTAATCTGCCTCTAGAAGCACTTCCTCCTCTTAAAAGAAGAGTCTGTAGGATATTTTCTCCATTTGGTTAATACACTGACTTCAGAGCTTGACTAATGTTCTGTGAATTGCTGGGTTACCGTAAAAGTCTTTTAGTGCTTTATTCTTCCTCAACTTCCACTGAAATGGATGCAAAATCAGGTGCTTAAACACCTGCATTGTGAGGATCAGTACCGAGGAGATAAGGAGAAACCTTTTGGAAGAGAGTTAAAGAGCTGTTCTGGTGGCGGGGCTGTGACAGAGCCTCCAGAAATGCTGGGAGGACGACGGAGCCATCGGATGGGGATTTTGGAGCCAGGGGCTTCCTCTGCTCTGAAAAAGCAGCCGTACAATCCCAGGCTCTGCTGTACTTGTTGGAGGACAGTTGACACACAGCAAAGCAATACCGCGCTTCGTCCGTACATATGTATAGTTACCATCTGGAAGAGGAACCTGCTTCTTTGCTAGTTTCCCCCCTTTCTAGTTTGGAAAACATAACCTTTTGTTCCTTTCGGTTACAAAGGGAATTACATTTACATAATGCCGCTGTTACTGTTATCCGTGCCTGTGCAAATGTCACCGGTGCTGGCATCGGTCCTGCCGTGGGACCGGCGCCTGGCGGCGGGGCGGCGGGGCCGGGAGGGGGAGCTCCCGGCACGGCGGTGGCGCGGCTGCCCGCCCCGCTGCGCCGCCGCCGGCCCGGCCCGGCCCGGCCCGGCCCGGGGGGCACGGAGCCCTCCGTGGTGCTCCAGGCTGGAAACCTCAGCAGGGCTTTGTACGGCAGAGTGAACCTTAACGCCTTGCTACCAACGGGGGGAAAACTCTATTGATCATGAGGACTGGGGAGATGCTGGTGGTGGTTGGGGGTAGGAGGCGATGCTGTTGGAGCTGCCAGCGTGGGGCAGGAAGAGTGGGAGAGGTGAGCGGGGATCTGGGTCTGGCAGAGATGCCGTCCGGGAGGGTGGATCAGGCGTTTGACTCTGTATTGGCAGGTTTGCTGTTACTTTTGGAGATCAATCAATAGGCCGACAGCATTTTTGGTGTGACTGTGAACAAGGCTACCAATATCAGTGAGTGTTGTCCACGTAACAATTTTTCCTGAATTTAGAGTGAAGCATTCTGTATGTTCACTAGTAGTTAAAATAACATGGACATTTATTTCCTGAAGGATTCCGTCATTCCATAAAACGCTTCCTGTATTTCATGTTTCCTAAGGGTATAAGGGTCTTTATCTCCAACATATAATAAACTTCTCTTCATCTTTCTCTAGTACCATTAAAGCCACAAGCCCTTTGTTGTAAAAGTATACTAATGAATAGAAATGTTACAACAAGAACAGAAGTCTTGTGTTTTCCCTTCATCATGCATCATCCATTTTAATTAGACGAAAGGGTGGTGAGTACTGTGACAAGAGTCTGGAATTAAAATCATTAATTGATGTCAAGCTGACGAGAGACTGCTAACATGAATTTACTGACAGCAGGAAAGAAATTAACCTTATTACTTTATTTAGTACATTGGGACTATTTATTATATTTTCCTATGCAAGTTCAGTGTGTTCCATTTATGATGACAGAGAGAGACAAATAATTAATAAAACCTACATAAAGTTTTATTACCTCCTATCAATGAAGTTTACATGAAAACCACATCAATAACTTACAAAAAACAAACCCACCACATCCTTCTAATCAGTGTAACATATCAAAACCGTTACAGCAATATTTTTGATGTTTCAAATTAGTATAGCATGCCATGCTCTCTAGCCAAGTAGAATTGCAAAAGTGATCTGATTTAAAACCATGCCTTAGTTTCTTAATGTCAGTGTTGCAAAAAATGAAACGTATTTTCTCCAGCAATGACATTGATTGGAATAACTGTCTGTTTTGATCATCATTGGAAGGTCAGCCTAACAAAGATGAGTTTCAATGTTAAGCATCTTTATTCTTTAGATGAAAGAGTACAACAGTGTCTCACAGAATGACAGCAGCATCCTATAGATAATTTGTGACCCAAAGGTCATAATAAAAGAATAGAGGGGAGGTCATCCTGTAGTAAAGGCCATCTGGAACTGTTAAAGTATCAGATGGAGTAGGGGGCTGAACAGCAGGACACTCTTGGTGTCTTTCCAGATTTCCCAGAGAGACCATAATATTTTTATTGGAAAACCCCAACTTTTTTCCCTTAAGCAAAATATTTTCATCAAGCAGTTTCATCTTACTTTTAGGAAAAAAGACGACATACTGTGATAAGGAGAGGATTTTTGTTTCTTACGTAGCCTAAGTGTTATCTGTGTCTTTAAAATAACGCAAAGATTCAGCTTTAGTTTTGCTGCTGCTGTATTTTGATGCCACTTAACAGCTTTCACAAGAACTATTACCTCTAAATCTGTTATTACTGCAAACATTCAGAATAGAAATATTTTCTAAAGTGACTTGTTTAAAATCTTTTCTGATAAAACTTCCACCCCCTTCCCAGCCCATAAGAGAGGAGAGAAAAAAATTCCTCTGTGAATCAGAAAATCAGAGCAATGTGTTTCTCATTCTGGCTTATTTTGAGATGGGGTCTGCTTGTCAAGGGATATTCCAGTTTCACTGAGATTTGTAGCATTGTTTTTGGCAGTGGTTTTTTACATAATGGATGAGGGTGCAGGACGTGAAAACAAATCAGTGGCAGTAATTTTTGTAGGAGAACACAGAAATGAAGCGTGAGAATATTGAGCTTTGGAAAAACATTTCAGACCAGTTCCACTTCCTAAAAATACTGACTTCGGGAGATATGTACATTGAAGCTTTTGTGGAATAATAGTTGCTGAGGTAGTTTTCTAAACAAAGCTCTTCACTTTCTCTAGCTACATATTGTAAGTATAGAGATTTTAAGACATCATGCTAAAAGTATATTTTCTCTATTATTCCTCTGCAGTGATTCAAGATATTGTACCGGGCAAGGTCCAGCCAAGTCCCTTGCAGTATATTTAAAAATATAATTTCCGTGGTCTTTATAATATTCTGAGTTACAAATTTGGTTAAGGTATCTTGCAGGTCATATAAGTTCAGTGCTCTCTTAGAAATTTCAATTCTAAGTCAGAGCACTAATGTGCTGTGTTTCACTTTAGAATGCCAAGAACTTTAGGATAAGGCAGCAGTATGTCCTCTGATGTCCAATAAACTATGCTATTAGTGGTAGAGTTGCTGTAGCAAGTACTTATTAGAGAATTAAAAAAGCTGTACCATAATTACTAACTTACTGAACTTATTGTTGCTGAGCTGAACAGAACTGAAAACCCATCACATTTTCCAGACTGCGCTAAAGGAGTCTAACAGTAAGATAAAGCACTAAACCCACTCTTTTTTCTAATTCTTAGACAGAGCAGCAAGTATTTGACTAAACAGAAAGACACCTGATGATACATTCAGGACAAGCAGATAGGTTCCCCCTCCACACTACAGCTGGAACTTTTATTTTGTAACCAGTTACTAGAACAAACCTTTTAATGGGTTCTAAGAAACCTGGCTCTGTTTCTGGCCGTGCTGTAGACTTACGCTCTCACTCAGTACTGTGACCCAGTAAGGTTTTAGAAGTGAATCCTGAGAGGTGTTGTGGGTGCTAATATGTGGGTCCTGAGCAAAGATATTGACTTATAAGCTGTATTCTCTGTTGGTGTTTTGGTTTTTTTTTTTCCTTTTCTTTCAACTTCAGTGTATGAGATTCACATAATCCCTTGCTTTGTTGTGAGGTTTTTCATTGTATTTTTTTGTCACTTCAGACTGTTTCATTTTCCAGCTTCAGGATTAGGCTACTTTATACATAGTACTCTAGAAACACAGAATAATGGACCTGAAATAGAGCTAGCGGCAGAATTTTATACCCACTTTTGTTACTAGACTTCAGCTAGAGGAGCGTAGATGCTAGACAGGCTCAGCTCATCCAACTGATGACAGTATTGTAGCTGGACCTCCAGTTACTGCCTGCAGTACCTGGGAATGACTGATTTGATATATGGTATGATATATATGGTACCATTTGATATATGATATGCCTGTGTCATTTGTTTCTTGCACATACGGGAACAGCTGCTCCTTACACATCTAACCGCAGAATTCAGATGTTACACACCAGTGCTGCTTTCTGGCATTGTTCTCCAGTTGGGAAAAAAAAAAAAATTCGGGGAAGAAATGGTCCAAGAAAGCCTGCATGAGAGAGGAAACCAGTGCTCTTAAAGTGAGGAGGGGTGGAAGAAGGAGCTCTCCCAAGTCGTGTTTCAGCAACAGCTGAATCTCATGATCTTCTTCCTTTCTAATTCAGTCCAGCAAAAGAGCTAAATAGGAGATTAGAGCTAAGTTAATATAATGATCAGGGATCTGTTGTCATAGGTGTAAATATCAGCTCTTCTGGCCAGTTTTGTAATGCAAAAGAAAAACTAAATTCCATTTTGCTTACAGGCGGCAATGGTGTTCTTTGATGCAACATGGTTCCCAGCAGGATAACTGTCCCAGTTGCCCATCTGGGTGATCCTCCACTGCTGGGGTCACTGACCCTTGGATCAGACATGAAAATAAGGAAAGAAAATTTCAGTCATGGTAGTGTTTGTTTTGGAGATGGGAGTACCTATACTGCCTATGTACCTGATACATTGGCCTTTGGTTGAAACATATCCTTTAAGAAAACACAGCAGACATACACTCCACCCCAAAATGCTGCAGACTGTTAGCTGCAAAGTAGTCTAAAAGCTCCATTGAAATGCAAGTAAGGTGGTAATTTACAGATTTTTTAAAATCAAAATAATCAAGAATTTTCACTTGTTTAGTCCAAGATCCAAGAAAGTAGGTTTGAGATACTCTACTGGATGTGTTTTCACTTTGGAAAGACAAAGGATGAATCAAGAAGGTCAGGGGGTAAGGAAAGGTAGGGGTGAAATACATGAGAGATTCTACCAGGTTAGAGGAAATTATTCTAACATTTCCTTTAGTTTCATCAATGTCACTTGATTTCAAATTGGTGTTTGCACTTCACCTGCTTATATGCATAATATTTACTTTCTCTCCTGCATTTTCTTATTTCTTTACATCTTCATTTGTATTTTGCTGCCTTCTTTAATAGCCTTCTTTAATATAACTCCATATAAAAATGATCATGTTGTTCTCTCCTTAATGTATTAGGGCACTTACAGTAATCACCTTATCACCTTTATCCTTCCTCCCCCCACACCTTTTTTTTTTTCACTACAGCCCTCCTGGGTTGTAGCTTATCACAGGTTTTTGAAATTCTTATGCATCTCTTCTGCATATGGGATTTGAGGAGGGGGGAACTTCAGAGAGTAAGTACTATCACATATTCTAATTGGCATATAGGCTGTGCTTGTTGAAGGAGAAAGAAAATTAAGGCTGTCTGATTGTGTAGATGCATTTCTCTAATTTTGAGGTGGTGGGCAGCTTTTTTTTTTTTTTTTTCTTTTTATATGTAGTCCCTGTTATGTTTCTCTGTTGTTGTAGAACCAAAATGTAGGAAATATATGTGTGTAAAATTTCTGTGTAGGTGCAGAATTTTAGATCTAGAAGAGAGATCATGTCACTTTTCCAAGGTAGGATCTTCTGGGTATGTGATTTCTGCAAGATGTTTGTTTCATGCTTGGTTTTTTCACTTTACGGTGACATAGACTCTACAACTTCCCATGGCAATCTTTTCTGCTACCTTTTCATTAGAAAGTTCCCCTGCCCACAGTATCTAGTCTCAATTATTCTTGCTGCAGTTTAAATACCTAGTACTTGTATTAGAGATGGAAAACATTATCCTTTTCCTCCCTATGTATCTAGAGACTGCTGTTACGTCCCTACTCTGTCTTTATCTTTTCCCCAACAGCTTGACATTTCTGACTCGTGAGTATCTGCCATCCAGTAGAACTTCCAGATCCATTCCCAAAAAAGCAACTCACAGATTTTTCCCCTACTTTTAATTGGTATGCTTAATTCTTCCAACTATGTAAATTACCTTCCAGTTGCTGTTATTGAAGTTTAATTCTATTTTTGAAGTCTACTCTGTCTATTTTTCAAGAACATTTGAAATGTTAATCCTTTCCTCCAAAGTTCCTTCATTTGGGTTTTCTGCAGATTCAATAGCATCCTAATTAATAATGGAAAAACCCTGAGTAAATTCAGAGAGAGATCCATGTAGAAAATGTCTCAATCCATCCATCTAGTGTGACTGTGAATTGCTGAGAGCTCCTCCCTAGACACTCTGTAGGAACTGCCTGGTTCAACCTATTGCATCCATCCCATAGCTGTTTTTCTTAGCCTGGGTTGTACCGTTTGTCCTCTGTTCACAAGGCCATTTACTGTGTTGTAGAAGGAAATCCAACTGACTTGACCACATCTGTTCTTGATAAATCTGTGGTGGCTACTGCTCCTTCCATTATCTTCTTTGTGCTTACCAACAGTTTGTTTCAAAGGGGACTGAAGTTAAACTGATGAGTCTACAATTCTCCTCCTCCTCCGAGGGATGTTTGATTTTTCCTAGTCTTTCAATACTTTAGCTGTCCTCAACAGGTTCTCCTGGTTACTGAAAAAAAGTCTTGAGACTGCCTCAGACAGTTGTGTGTGTCACATGAAGTTCAACTTACCCAGTTTCTAGCTACTTCTTTTGCTGTTAGATTGGAGATCTTTTTGCTGTTGGTGGCAGTATCAATTGTGCTGGCCACCTGCTTGCAATCAACCATTTTAGTGAAGACAGATGCAAAGAAAAAAAACCATTAAGCCTTAGGTCTCCTCAGCATCATCTGTCAATATCGTTCCCTCACTACTGAGCAGGGAAGCAACCTTTTCTTTGCTCTTCCTTTTACTGCTAATGCAATTACGCAATGATTTATTGTTATCTTTAAAGCTCCCTGCTACTTTTATTTCACATTGTGCCTTGGCCCTCCTGATTTTGTCCCTGTGTGCTTGCACTTATCCATAGCAACCTGACCACATTTTGTATGTGTTTCTTCATGTGTCTGAGATAGCTGGCCACACATGTATGTACACAGGAGATAAGGCAGAACTGTTAATTTTTTTTTTCTTTTAATGACTTGAAAAAGGTTGGTCTCCAGTCTTTCAATTGAAAAATTATATTTATGTAGCAGTATTTTCTGACTTTTTTTTTAAATATGCTGAAGTTTTGAAGGGGGGGGGGGGGGGGGAGGAAGAGGAGGTGTCTTTCTTGTTTACAAGCTACCGCTGTTGCTGCCCATGATTATCCACTGCCCGCAGTGATCCTTTAGAATGACTTTCCCAGAAAAGCAGATGGCTTTGCTGAGAGGTGGTTATAACTGTGATAACCAGACTAGCTCTAATCATGATAAGAAAAGCTAGGTGTCATATGCCGGTTCAGAGGGAAATCACAATAATGCCTATAATCAAGGTACCCTCATTAGAAGAGTAGTTGTCAGAAAAATTCTGCCTGGATCCAGACAAAGGTCAAAGAAAAATACAGGAGAGGACAAACTGCCATATTGACTTGATTGCCAAAAATTAGAAAAAGGGCCATTAAAGCCCTGAAGGCAGTCGAGGAGAGGGGGAGGAGGAACAGCAAGACCTGGCTTAGTTGCTGGCACACTGTGCCTGCAAGGTATTTTTCACTAGCAAAAGAGGAGGGGACAGATTTGACAAGATTTGGCTACTGGCCAACGCACCTCCTGACCTCTTTATTAGAAACGATATCTGGCAAAAATTGGACTGAATGTGTTCATCCTGTCTGACTAACTTAAGCAAGCTGACTGGCTTTACAAACGTGTTGTTTTTCTCTGTTTCCAATCCATCATCCCAACGCATGCCAGTCTGGTGGCAGAGGAACTGGGAACTGGCAGCGGTGAATGGCTTGTCATTTAGCTTCTGTCCTTACTCAATGCTGTTTCTATCCTTAATAAACATTGTCAGCCATCTCACATATGTGGAACTGCAAGCGTTCAATACTGATTTTGTAAATGAGTGAGCCTCGGTGGAAAAGATGAGGTTGTGGATTATCACTTGGGCAATAGCTGAATCCTGGCAGCAGCAGGAGGATTAATTGAATTGACCAAGCAATTGCACACCAGGAGCAGCAGCCAACTTTGTTTCTGCTCTTAGGGGAGGACATTGCTGCCATTGCAACAGCAAATGTAATGTACTAGCCATGAATATCCTTCCCATGCTGTGTTCATCAATTAAGATAAGTAGGTGATTTTTTGCAAGGATCTAAATCACTAATATGAAAAAATCCCACAAAGGGGACTGAAGCTCCCAAGGGATTGGGAATATATTTATAATTTCACTCCTAACACTACATGAAATTAGGGTCAATTTCTCTTCTTTTGCCAACTTTGCTTATTCAGTTTTACTCACAACAGCTCTGCCAGCACCACAGATTTGACTTTTCTGTTGCTGGAAAAAGTTAAGGTTTAGTTCAGACAGAGCTGCTGTAAACATTTGGTTCAGGGTGGGATTTGGCTTCCAGACTAATATGATTAATTTGGTATCTACATTTGAGCTACATGGCTAAATGCCCTTTGTGGTCAAGGGAGGGGTACTTGGCACAGTTGGTAGAGCCTAGAGGAGGGTTTAGCTTCACCTTAAAATGGCCATGTTTCTGCTGTTTGGCTGAACTGCTCTCTACACCCTGCGGGCAGCTGCCTGATGTGACTGAATCTTGGCCAGCTCTTCTGGGAGTCCAAAACATATGTTGACACCTAAATTTAGGTGTCTAAAATGGTAGTTGCCTTTGTCTGAAAGCTGAATCTCACTCACAGAGATTTGAAGAAGGGAACGAGGTGGCTCCTGTTTGCTGGAGACAGCAGAGCATAAGCTTTTCCCGTACTTTTGTGACCACTGTTAAACGTGCATAGGAATCACTATACAACGGGTATGTCTATCACTACTGGATTAGCTTGCAATGAAAAGCTTTTCTAATAATTATAGGAAGTTCTACAGCTAACGATATTGTCATTTGAAGCAGTTATCATTAGCTTTTGAATTGAATGGCACGCAAATGCATGAGGATAGTTTATACTTTATTGAACGTTATAATTTGAGTCTCAAAAGCACGACAGTACGTTGTTGACATTTTCAGTATTAACACTTCAGCAAGAAGGGTTTAGAAACTTCTTGGGATAGCTTTTGTGTTTTCAAAAGTTCAGTTTCATTTAAACACTGCAAAATTGATTAGCAGTTTTTGCAAAATTCTTTGAAGATGAAAAGGGTTATGTGAATGCTAAGCATTATTATTATTGTTAAACCCACACAAAATCCATAGGAAGGCCATAAAGCCTCAAAATTGGCTGATCTGAGATTTCGGACATATGCATTTTTATTGTGCCATGTCATGAAGGAATAAAATTCAGTGAAGACAGCTTAATACACATATCCACATTGTGAAACTGAAGCACTGTGGTCAAACACTTCTCTAGATACTGGATTTCAATAGCGGGAGCATTGCTGATTAGGGCTGAAGTACAGAGCAAATTCCAGGTTCTCATCTGTGCTGCACAGTGTGTTTACATAATCATTTTAATCTTTCCCACAATACTCTGCACTGGCATTTCCTGAATGAATACTTAATTCAGTATATGCTCACAAATGATTTAGGCAATATCATGCATATACACACACATGCACACAACAGGAGAGGTCAACATAAAAAAGAACATCTCAGTAAGTTCAGGTTCTTATATAAAAATGTATTCAGAATTAAAAGCTATCATAATTGCAAAAGGAAAAATGCAATATTCAGCTGATACCTGTTATTCTTTTCAAGAATACATGTATGTATTTTTCCCTGGCCATTTGGTTCCTCTAAGTTTGGCCACATAATGTTTAAGTAGAGTATGTCCTGAAGAAGGCAAAAAACAAAGCTGTATTTTAAATAATATTCAAAAATGTGTGAAGTAGTCAGAATACCTATACTTTTGTCATGTGAAAGTCATAGGATTTGTGCAGTGGTTTAAACGTAAAGAACAAAAAATTAATTAAAAAATCAGAACATTTTGGGCGTCGGTATTGTTGGACATCTTGTAGTTTCACTTTAGGGTTTTCCTTTGTTAAATGTTACTTACTCCAAATGGTTACTGGGTACTTTGGTTATAATTAGCAGTAAGATTTATAATGCATTTAGACTCTGATTTTTAATACTACGTATATGTGTATTAACGCATTGTATTAGCAATTGTAGAAAATATTCTAAAAATTTTCCTGGTGGATATGAACATAATTACTTGCATAACACTTCAACAATCAGTTCCCTCCCACTTTAATAGGAATAAGTATCCCTCATGGAACCATGCATGGGAAAATCTTAATGTTCTTGCTGCAAATGGTGCTATATCCAAATGTATTAACTAGCCGATAAGCAGATACATGAGAAAACTTGGTTAACATCAAACGGGGAACACTCAGGTCTGCATCTGTGGAGAGTGGTGTGATAGTCATGGTCAAAAGTTTACTGGCATCTCTCATGGCAGTCAGTGTAACACTGAGGCCAATATCACCAGTTATCACCAGGTAATTCTGTTTCATAAGCACTTTAGATAATGTTTTCTTCTGAATGAGTTCCTCTATGCCACATTATTGCTATGCTGTCAGATTTCATACACTGAAATCTTGGTTATCTAAAATACATGGGTTTTTTTTTACTCAAATTGGTGTCAGCCAGTGTTCCAGTATGTGATGATACATTGTCCATTGAAATTAAATCTACCAATATCTAGGAAATTTCTGATTTCCTTTGCTTCTCCCTTTCAGAGGACAAATATCAATAGACAAATGTATTCCTCCACAGGGTAATTAATACAGGACTACAAATTGGAAGTGAAATCTGCAGAGAGGAATCAACAACCGCAGGTCATTTTCAGGCCTGTTTTTCCTTCTGCATAGATACCTTCCAAGTGATTAATGTTGTAACATTTCTGAATTACAGCGTTGGAGTATAGAAAAATGTAAAATATATATTTTTATTTAAAAAACAGGCATGCAGAAACACAGTTTAAATATGAAATGGGTTTTGGATTTAAACCTGAGTCCTACTTCACTGTAAATTAAACAAAAAACAAAAAACCAATTCCAGTTCGATGTTGCTGAAATTGTGGAGGAACATGCTGTCAGCTGAATACTGTTACAGTTTTCATTTCCATTTTTCCCTATTAAAATAAAAAGCAACCAGTAAAGAAAATAATTTTGTATTTTCAAAATTGCAAAATTAAAAATTTATGTTGGTTTAAGTTAAACTTTCTCAGTTTTCTTTTATTTGCTTTCTTTTTTTTTTTTTTTTTTTTTTGTGGTATGGTTGTTTTTCTTTCCACTGTGACTGAATATGAGTGAGAGTTGTCATGCACAAGTCAGTAGTAGTAGACATAAAAAGAGGAATTATGTGGAGGTATAACTTGGGGCATGTAAATGAATCACTGAGCCATCTATGTAGATGGCACTGGCTGCTGAAGGGAGTTCAGCCAATCAGTTGTATCCCAAATCAGTATCCTTGGTCAATACTTGTGGGATTTGGGGGGAAAATAGGTCTGCCTATCCGTGCCATCCTCTTATTCCCTTCTTTCATTATGGCGATCTTTGTTAGCATAGAAAGAACAATTTGCTTGGGACTCAGTCCGATGAAGACACTTAAATTTAGATGTTCACATACCAGCTCAGGGCTGGATTCACAGGCTTGAACACAGTCGTCTTGTATCATTTGAGTTATCACAGTCTCTGAGACGTCAGCACGGGGCTGGCAGATGTGACAAGGACCTACAGAAGTCCTTCTTACCCAGCAGCTGGAGATCCAGCAGGATTACCTAGGGATGTCAGGTGGCCACAGCTGCCTATGTTTGAGCAGCTGAATCAAGGCTGGATATTCAAGCTTCCAAAGGAGCCCTAGACAACAGCATCCAAAGTGTTTATAGCGCGATTCCTTTCACGCTAGGACACACCAACTAGTGTGGAAGCTGCATAACTCTGGAGCCTGCTGACTGGAGTCCCTGGCATGACCTCACCTACTGCAGGCACCTAAATTCTGATGTCTTTAACTGCAACCCGAATCGCACTCTTCGTGTATCCCCTTTTCTTTTTGCAAAGACTAATCTTGAGGCTAAGACTAATCAAAGGCTAAGTTTAGAACTGCCAAAAATGTCAACGTTAACCTAACTTTAAGGCTTTTCTATTTCCAAAAGAGACAAGGTTTACTTTCAAAAGTAGCCTACTTTGAGTAGGCTGCTCTTGTTAAAAGTTGGTGAACGAGCTCTCTTTGGAAATGGCATGTAACAGGGGTGCGCAGAGCTGTAGTCTGAATGGATGGGTGCTGTCACGTTCTGTAGCCATGGCTGTATTAGATGAAAAAGGAGCACATTTTACTAATGGAAAGGAGGAGACAGCTGAGTGCTTCATTTTGCAATGATGACAGAGCATTAAATTGGTCTGGGGAGACAATGTTGGGGGGGTGTTGGTTTTTTCAGTTCACTGTGCATGTGTGTGTGATACATCAAATTTTCTAAAATGCCAAAGAAACTTTGAAGCCCAGATCAAATTTTAGTAATAGCTTTGTGTGCTTTTGAAAATATGACCTGTGCTCAATTTGTATTTGTCGGATTCCTAAATGTCATCTGTTTTTATCTGTCACTTTTTATCATACAGCTAAACAAGTGCACCTAGATACAAAATCCCAGTACAGCATCACCTTTCATTTGTAACTTTAACATAAGGCATATGTTGTTACTTTCTGAGAAGAAACTGCCTACTTTTGAGAGATGCCAGATTCAGTTTGTTTACATTTTAAACAAAACATGCACATTTTAAATGATTCATACAAGAATCTACTTCTGCTGTTTACCGCATGCATGCATACATAAATATATATGTGTGTGTCCTATCCTTATGAAGTTTTTGAATTCTGAAAGAAGTATGATTTTTGTAGTATTGGGCAAAGAAAGTATATTAAAATTCATCTCTCAAACCAGACATTAGAACCATTAAATCTGTTAGGTTTTGATGGAGTATAATATGATGTGAATGGTGTCAGGCCATTCTCAGACAGGTCAGGTAACAGCACAGGCATCCTAAGATGCGTAATACAACAGGTAAACTCTGTTTACCAACAACTATGGCTAGTCCTTTTTTACTTAATAATGAAACAAAAGACTGTGGATAATCAGACTTCTTCCTTAAAGACCAGTGTTGATTGTAGCATTGCTTCAATCTAGACTTCAATATCCAAGGTAAACCTGAGGCTGAGGCTCCGTGACAAACTGAAACTGGAAACCCTTCAGTGATTTTCTTTAAGATGGGCTACCAAAAGTGTCTGTTAACTGCTGCTTTCAAATGATTAGGGGGAAAAAAAATTAGTTTCATCCCTCTTTTGATTTTTCAGAATTCAAGCAAAAACTCGAGAATTTCGAGAGAGACAAGCTCGTGAACGTGACTATGCAGAGATACAGGATTTTAACCGGACGTTTGGCTGTGATGCGGACCCAATGTATGCTGGGATTGCTTCCTATGACTCTTCTTCAAATAGTGGCACGATAACGCTGAACACGCGACCACAGAGCCCAAGGGAAGGGCAGACAGTGGAAGCCTTGTATGCCCAAGTGAAGAAACCACGGAATTCAAAGTCTTCACCTGTAGACAGGTAGGCACCAGACATCAATCAATAGGCTCTTTCAAAATCTGCCATTGTAATGCTTTTGTCATGGGAGATGACTGTACATCAATTGGAAAGTCAGAACTGCATTTTTATTAATGGTTTTTTAAAAGCCTTTATGTGGAAAATTATTGAGCTCACACAAATCAAACTGTAACAGAATGGCACGTGAAAGTTACTTTCTGCAGAGCTGCTGCTTTTCTTCTCATTCTTCAGATGGTTTAGAATTTTAGAGTCACCGTTTGGTATCATTTAAATTAAATTCAAACTTGTAACTTCATCTGGTTTATTTATCAGACTCTAACTGATATGGTTGTGGAATACAACATTTCCAACCTATTCACAGCAGTTACAAAATTTCTGGAAAGTTCTTGTTGTTAAACAAAAGTGGGTTAAAGCTTACCTGGATTCTAGTCCTACCATAGTCCTGAACTTCAGTCTAACAGGTGGAGCTTTTTGATTAAATATAGACCCAAGTGAGTAAACTCCAGGCTTGACTCATGAGTTACTTTCTCTTCTCGGGCTGTAGCTTATGATTTATACTCTTCCTGTGGTTATGTTATCAGAACTAAGTTGTGCTTGGTTTTATGCTGAAATTGGGCAAAATTCCGGTTTCTGTTGATGGAGTTTTGAGTTCATTTGAAAACCTGAAGCTAAAACAGGGATGTAAATGAACATAAAGTAGAAATAACCGAAGGCAAAATTCACAGCTTTTTTGTACTTTAACAATGAAAATACATCTGTTTTCTTGGCTTACATCTATGATCTTGCAGTTCTGCATTTTCTCAGCTTTACAAAAGCTAACACTAAAATTCTAGTGCAGGAGGTATCATTAACTCATTCAGGGGTTATTAATTTAGCTCATAGTAAAACCACTCGTTGTTTTGTTTCCTACACCATTCTTTCCATAAAAAGAAAAAAATACTGGACTTTCAGTTAAATCAGCAAAGCAGTGTCTTTGGTTGCAGTGTTTGAGATCTGTGTAGCTCTACATGAGTACTGGTGTTCTTCTTGCATATTCTGTTCTGGGTGGTAACGGAGTCATTTGTATTTGGTCTTAAGGAAAGTAGTTGTCATGCAGAGTTCAGCTAATTGTCTAAAACTTTTTTACTTGAGGACTGAGATTGGTGTGTTTAACCCTCCACTAGATCTATTTTGAAAAGTTCCTTTACATAATACTGGTAGAGATACATCCTCTAACATGACAAATAAGAAAATCTCAGATGCATTGTCGAATGCATAAGTTTTTACTAAAATTCAGTAGCGCAACTGCCTTTTTATTTTCTCAATCGCACTGTTCGCTTGTAGTGCACTGTGTAAAAGGTCTACTTTTCATATTAAATAAACATAATTTATATATTGTGGATAAGTACATTATTTCGGTGAAGGAAGCAAAATAATTTTAAAAGATGACAGCTTCATGTGTGCCCTTGAAATTTTATATTCCTTAGCCTTATATTGACTGGCGCTAGTATGCCCAAGTGCCTGACATTTCAGTACTTTTGTGCCTTTGGAAATCAAGATAGCTTGGTTGGATATGGCTGCCACGTGGTGACTCTCACGGCTGTTTTTGTTAGACCAAAGGCAGTGTTTCATGCCTGAGTTGAATGGCATCAATGTCACATCAACAAAAAAAAAGTTCTTTGATGCAAACCTGGCACGGCAAAATATAAGACCTGCATGACCTAGCTAACTCTGTGTGATTGCTGATAAAAGAGCCGGGAGAGAGTGAGTAAAACTAAAGATAACGGAGTACCAGGGGAACCTGATGTTAATCATAAGGGTAGGACTGAAGAGCAGTGTAGTAGTTTTGCACATTCAGGCGGCTCCTGGTGCACAGAGGGCCCCGTCTCTCACAGCTGGATCACGCTGTGACAAAAGGAAAGACCCGGTGTGCACAACGGGCTTGAGCAGAGGGAAAAAGTGCAAGTCAGAGACTAGAACTGGGGCAAGAAGAGCCACCCCCAGTCCCGTGATAAAGGGAGGATTACACATTTGGCAAGAAACACCTGGAAAGAAATAGGCAATTCAGATGATAGAAAAATATTATTATTTGCTATAAATGTGCTCTGAAGTAGCTGTTCAGGGGTCTGAGGCATGAAGGTGTTTCCCTCTCTCCTCACACCTTTATTAGCAGCCAAACTGCAGAGCTGGTGAATCCCAGCTGGCTCTAGAAGACCTTTTGGGGAATTTGCAGCAACCTGGCAATCTCAGGCTCAAATTTAACTCTCCCAGAAGTCAGGTCTGTACATTGGGCCCACTGCTGAGAGAGCAAGTCACCTGCTTTGGGCATGGAGGATATGTAACAGCCGTGAGGGGGCAGCTTTCAGGCTTCCTTGAGGTGTGTGAAGGACGTCTGGGAGCTTGACCCCGTGTAATGTTCAGCGGGAGAGCCTGGATCGTGGCTGGGCTATCTTCCCAAGGCTTCTCTGTGTTTTACAGGCTTTATCTTAGATCTATTAAGAAAGTATCATCTGAGCATCATTTTAAGAAATAGTTGTGCCCGTGTAGGCCTGAGGTGCTTTTTACCTGAATTGTCTCCCTGTCTGTAGGATACCTGGCTCCTCACCCCATGTGCATTGCAACTTCTTTCTTGCTGTCCCTTTCCAGCAGTGAGACCTTCTCCCTTCACTTGGCATCTCCTGTGATGCCCATTACCACACCAGGCATCCAAGGGCTTCTTCACGAGACTCTTCTCCACAGAGCTCTCTTCTCTGCAGTCTGATTTATCCTGATAATGTAAGAAATTTGAGCAGAAATAGTTGGTTGCAGTTCTGCATCCTTAAAATATTGTTTACGTTAGCATTCACCTTCGGTGAGCACTGTTTTCCCTGTGTTTTACCCCTTTGCCCTGCCATCCTTTCCTTTCCTCTGGATGTTTCAGAGGTCACCTAAATGGAAACAGTCGCTTCCAGCCTTTGTGGATGGGAAGGGAATCACTCACAGTGCGTTACCCTTGCGCTGAACTGCCAGGAGCTGGTAACGGCCAGGCTGTCTCAAATCTTTAGCACGTTCATATTAAAAGCAGCATTGTTTATATGGGAAATGTTATTTCTATTACAGTTTGGTGCTTAGTGCCAAACAAAATTTGACATTTAAGTATTTCCAAAAGGTTATTTAAAAGTCTATTACAAAGAAACCTATAACAAAATGTCCCATAATAGTTTGCATACCATCGCTGAACACATGACAAATTTTTCCTTAACTTGCAAGAGAATTACTGTGCCTGTGTGTGAGGCCTTGGCAGGGTTTGTTTTTCTTTAATATTCCTTCAACTTCTCTCTTATTTTCATCAACACATGCCACCAACTGATATAAGTTTAACTGTGTCATGGCATATGAATGATAACAAAGTGGAGGACAAGTATGTAAACCGCTCATCAGAATTATTTTTTGCAAGTTTATGGATATTATGAGGACAACTATTATAGTGCTTCACCAAATGATGGTACTGTCAAATTGTCAAGCATAGGTCCCCCAAGTTATTTTATAACCTAACTTCAAACCAGTGTTAAAACCAGGCCTATTTCTTCATTCTTCTTCTTGGATGTATTTTATATTTGTATGTATCTCAAGCTCTGAAGTTGTAGACTGACAGTACAAAACAGTAAGAAGAAAAACAGTTAAACAGCTTGTCTGTTCATTTCTCTAAATTAGAAAGTGGATTGTATAATGCCAAAATACAGGAAAGGAGAAAGAGATGCTAACTTACTCATTGGAGACTTGCACATCAGTATGTGTGTGTAAGTAACATTGCTTCACCCATCTTACCAGCAATAGCTATAAAAAAACCCACTATACCTAGTAAATTTTACTTAAGAATATCCTTACAGGACTTAAATTTGCATTAAAGCAATTCTAAAACAGCTTCATGTTGGATCAGTTAAATAATTCATGGATATTGGTAGGGTTTGGAGAGGGTGTTTTGTTGGTTGGTTTGGTTTTTCAGTGGTAGCTATTATCTGTTAAATATGTAGTTGAAATATGGGAGGTTCTTTATTTTGGGCTTACATAATCCATGCATACGTGTAGCTCCTGTGAATCTTGAAACACATTTTAAATTCCAGTTACACTACTCATAGCAAGTCTCTCCAATAGCACTAAAAAAGCTGTTTTCTGATCTTGATCCTAAAGAATTAAAGCAGATGATTTTCCTTAACAGGGGAGGAGTTTACTGCTCAGGGGAAATGAAGCTCTAGCAATAAAGAAATGAATAAAATCTGTTCGGAGTGATCGGTGATCAGTATAGCTGCATATACATCAGCTGCCCTTGTGACATTAGCTCCGTTCTGTGTATTGATAGCTTACAGAGACAGGCTGCTAAGAAGTTTTTTTCACTTACCAACTTTTTATGTTAGGGATTAACAGAGCAAAATCGAGGTGGAATGTATAATCTATATTTATTTTACAGTTCAGGAAAGAAGCGTCTCAAGAACTGTGTTCTTGTGTATAAAGCTTTTAGCTTAGCTGAAAAAATGTCTCTAGTATGCTTTGCATCATACAGCAGAGAAGCTGCACTACTGATCAATAGTGTTTTTCATGTAGATGACAATGATGCTATACAATGGGGTTTTATAGCCATCACCTGACATCCGTAGCTGAGCAGTATGTAGAACGACAACTCCTAATGGACATTTACTGGCTGTCACTGTGTAATCATTTCCCGCCAAGAGTACATTGTCCTGAAATATAATTGAAATAAAATAGGCACTGTGCTGCTGTAAATCTAAATAGCTTGAAAATAGTAGGCTAGACTCCCCCAACTTGCTGAGGACATTTTAATGGAAACATAAATACCATAATCATATGCTTTTTGCATGCATTTTGCCATTAAGAAGAAAAAATGTTCATTTTAGAAAGGGAGACCTTTATGAACTGGTTTCTTTTCTATCAGAAGTGGAATCAAGTTATGTCAAAGGAATATTTGGGAACTGAAAATAACCCCACTTGCTTTAACTGTCATCTGTTCGGTGGGAAGAGGCAAGACGCTGTTTTTAAGGTCAGGCCACATACTTTGCTTGCTGCTTTTCCAAAAAGAAAAGGAGAACATTTTATTTAGATGTTAACTGTTATTCGCTCAGTAGTATCTTTGTGCTTAAATTGGCATGAGAGTAATGAATCCTGGAACCTGGAAAGAAACACTCTAATATAATATAGGAATACGTAAAAAGTGAAATAAGCAGACCCTCTCTTTCTAGTGTGTGTTAAGTAACTCTTAGCAATAGCAGAATGGGTCATGAAAGCTATGAAATACTATACTGCCATGCCGGGATAAATATTTGTTAAAAAAACAAGGCGCTTGTGCAGCTATATTAAACTTCTTTATTAGTAGTGTCAGTCACAGGAGTGTTCTTAAGTCTGTGGGATCGTCTATGCATAGGAATCTGAGCTTACTGCCAGGCCCACTGTAGATGGAGATAGGAGTTATTACTCAGGGTGATGCATCCTGTAAATGCTAGGATGTTTCTTGTTTCTTAAATGAAGAGATTTTTTGACGGTTCTGGAAGTTGACTTGAAGAGTGCTTTCATGAAGGGAAAGGCCACGGCACTGTAAACCGTCTAACCAATGACATTTAAAACCTGCAGAGCTCTGCAGAAGGCTAACAACCTAGGTTGAATAAGATTATGAGTAAGCTCTTTCCTCCTACCTCTGTTTACTTCTGTTCGCTGATGTGTAAGTGTTTTCCTACACTTGGATCCCTTGTTCTTCATTGTGTATCACCCTCTGCTGTCAGAGCCCTACGGATGACATGCTACCAGGGGAAGGTACCACTCGTGGGTAAATACGCTGTAAATACTTGATTAGCTTGCAAGCATTTCAGAGCTGGGACCTGTTTGTTATCCAAGCTCCCTAAATAATCAGTAATGTTACAGAAATTAATAGTAATAGGTTTTAAATCCTTATCTTCCAGTGAGTGTCACCCTTTTGTGGCATAACAAAGCTTCATTCCTGTGAGAATCTGGCTTCTGGAAAGACTTTCCTGGCCTAGAAAATGGCACGTATGCCATTATGGGATAATCAAACAGACTTTCCAAGACAACCTGGTGGAGAGCAGCGGGTTAATGAACTATTTGCAGTTCTCTAACATGTAAAGCTGAAAAATAATACTTGGAAGTCATTGTGGTATTTTTCCGCCTCTTTCTGTGATAACCCAGAGAAGGATTAGTTAGAGCCTCTGTGAGACTCTTCATGGTGTTTAATTTCACTTTAGCACTAACACATTGGGGTTTTTTGTTCCTCTACCCTTCATCCTATAAGCCAGTAATCCTTGCCCCCAGGACTGCCTAAAAATTAGCTTGGTCTCTCATAGACCCGTGTATTTAGAACCCAATAGACACTATTAGCATTGGCATTTTATTATCTTAGGTTGGTTGTTTTCTTTTGTTCTTCCATCTTGATAGAATATAAGACAAGTTTTAATATAAATTCATGAGGATTTATGTAGGCTCCCTATTGTGAAAGTATGCAATTGCACTCCCTGTTTGGGTCACCACTTTGGTGGAGTAAATGGCAGACTTACAGTGAACTCTATTCAGGTCTCCCATTTTAATTACTTGAAAGTCCTGGTTTCTTTCTGAATAGATACCAAGCACTGATACTGTTGTGAGAACCACGTCTTTCTCCATTTACCACAGCCACAGCCTCACTTAAACCCCGGTGCTTTTGCTTCCTCTCTCCTCCAGTCAGCTTGCCGTGTAATCTGAAGTGTGACAGCTATTTGTTTGTTTTTACAAAAGCAGTCCGAGTTAGTAAGTCTACAAATGGTTGCAGTGGGAAAATGCACAGAAAGATAAGAGAGAGGTGAACTTCCCGCTCGGGGTTACGAAACGAGGGGGTGAAGTGGGACCCACCCGAACGTGCCCTTAGTGCCCCCTTACTTCTGAGCGACTGCTAACAAGCTCCCTTTGCTGGAAATCAGGAATATTCATTTAGGTTTGTGATTTTCAGTTCTTTAAGTGCAGCTACTGCTTATGATGAGAGACTATACTTATAAAGGGTAGGTCAAAACCTGTCACTTTTCATCCATTTAAGGGTATAATATATATTAGGATTTTAAATACATTGTAACTGAATTATGTATAATATTTTTCATTGGTATATTAGTGCAGTTTGCACACAGATATAGATGAGTTGGGCGTTTTGTTGCTTGGAGAAAAAAGGAGAACAACCTTCACATCTTTTTCAGATGGTAGAAGGCAGAATTTAATTAAAAAAAAAAAAAAGAAAATTTAAATTATAGTATGATAAGTACAGTCCGAAAAAACAGCTATGTGTGTAACATGCACATCTTTATTTCCCACTAATGCCATCAATACAATTTGGAGTTCTTCATCCTGAGAAAATTATGGGGAATATTTGAGTACACAAAGCTGAAAAAGCAAAGGCTGTCCCATTCATTAAATGAAGTGCTTTGATCGTACCAGTGTAAACTGTTAAAATCTGTTCTTTGCTATTCCTGCTAACCAAAATTTGGATTGCAAACTGATGTTATGCAGCACTTGAACGCCATAATTTAATCAGTTTAATTTGCGGTTGCTGTTGAATGTGGCCCTTTCTAAATAGAATACAAATTTATGATTCTCCTATCTTTTATGTCCCTCCAGTCAACCCATCTGTTCCTCTTTGGTGAAGGATTCAAGCTTCTCCTCTCCAAGCATTTAAAGAACTGGGGCTTTTGCATTTTAGAGTTGTCTGATTATAGGAGAGGGGTGCACAGGCAGAGCTTGGAGGGAGTGCTGTGTGTTCACTGAATCCTGTCTTTCCTCTTGCTAAAACTAAATATACAATTTGAAGTTAGATCTTTACATTAGTGTAGGTTGATGGGTGAAAAGTAAAATAAAAATTAATTTTTTATATATATTCTTCTAATGTTGGAGATTTTTGGAAGGTTTTTTGTTCTGTTCTTTTTTATGAATGGTATTTCCTTCACAGATGAGACAAACTATATTTAACTACATTGTTTATCCTTATGGCCAGTCTTGTTTGTTTACGTGACTTAAAAACCATCCTGCTTACAGTCAAAGTAGTTGGTCACTGGCAGAAGTGGTGGAGTCTAATTGCGGGGAGGAATCCTCTGCAGTAAATTTTAGGAAGGAAAATAACATCACTACGTATACGTTGGGGGGTGGTGGTTAATTCCTTTTAACATCTTGTAAACTCATTGAATGAGTGCTTATGAAACATACCACATTGGAAACCCTGGAAATGGAGAAATTGCTGAAAGATCTCATTTTAGTTTGTTCTTGGTTAGAAAGTTGAAAATCAATGCTTTTCCACTCATCACTCAGAAAACAGTGTACATTACTGGAGCATTATACTTCATAGCATATTGTTAAAGAATTGGTTTATAAGGTGTTTGAAATCTTGTTCCTTAAGGCTGGAACACTATGATGTGAGATATTAAAAGGTTTCTTGCATGATCTATTTTATATGATTATATATTTCTGAAAAATGTTGTTCTAATGTCAGACTGACTTACTTGCCATGAATTTTTTTTCATTCCTTAAAATACTAGTGACATTTAAATAGCTTTTCATTCTGATGCGTTCATAGAAGTCTTTCTTACATGATGGATATATGAAATGTTATTACAGTAAATAGATCACATATTTGTAATGTATAGGTAATTTCATCTGCCCAGAGTTTAGACGGTGGTATAACATGTAAGACTTAATTTATGAAAGAAAAAGCAAAGGAGCAGATTGTGCTTCATTTTAATTTTTGTGTATAGTTTTGTAACAATAATGCACAGCACACCTGCGTTGCATCACATTCTGTAATGAAATGTCTTGTGTGTGCAACAATTCGGTCTCGATTACAGCCTTCCCTCATTCCTAGGTTTCCCTTTAAAAGGAAACACAGCACAAACTGGGATGAAAAGAGAATGCAGGATAACTACTACCAACATTTTAAAAAGCAATGAGAATCCGTACGACTTCAAGGGATATGAGAACTAATGTTCCTCACACTTCTCATTTCCACTTATCTTTGGGAAGGAAATTTATTTGCAGAAGATCGCAGTACCCACAGTAGCAGGCCTCCTAGGTAGGAGAAGTAATTGTCCTAAAAGCTCTCTGACCCGGCAAACAAAGGAGAAGAGAAAATAGTAGCGTCGGTCTTTATTTCCTGAGACATAGTTCATGGCTCATTAATAGTTGTAGTATATATTACTGGGTATTGTATGCTGCAGAGGAAACAAGCAGAAGCTGCCTGCCATTACTTTGTAATTGCATTAGTAGATATGGTGTAAAAAAAAAAAAGAGAGAAAAAGGAAAAAGAAAGAGAAGGTTTAGCTACGTATTATTTTGTACACCATCTTAAACTGTGCTGTGTCTGCTTGCTTAAGATATACTCTATGCATATTTGCTAAAATGTTGTCAAATTAACCCACCCGTTTCTAAGGATTGCTAAATGCCCATCAAGGAGTGGAGGGATGCATTGAAGCTATTTTAATTAGCAAAGTGTGATTTAAAGGTTGCAAAAATCAAAAAGAGCTTATTCATTTTTCATCAATAATAATTTTCCTTAATATTTCATCAAAACCTGCTGATTCGGAGACCACCTTCTGGGCTTTGATTCATTATGACTGCAGACATAATTTAATTTTTCCCCCTTTCCTCATTCTGTGATATGCTCTTTCATCTTTGAGACATTGTTAAGATGTTTCTAACGTTCACAGATTGCTAATTGATCCAACTTTTTTAAAACTGTACTTAAGACAGAGGCTTCTTTTCTGTGCAAGCAATTTTCCATGCATTTGCTTTTACTAATGGTTTTTTCAATCTCTGTGTCTGATAAAGTATAAATTCTCAAATAGACATATTAAAAATTGAGGACATGTATGGTTTTATATATGACAAGTGAGGCAAAAATATTAGAGAGATGATAGAGGGAAATTAAGAGAGTTGGTACAGTCAGTAAGATTGCACAGTCACTATATTAGGCCTTTATAGTTCATCTAAAACTAACTCAGAATTAAAACAGTGCTGTAAGTAATGTTTTGTATCTAAATCTTTGGGGGATCATGAAGAAAAGCAATTATGGGAATTTATGCAAAGGCATTTTGTGAAAGGATGTACAATTACAAGAAATTGCTCTTTTCACTTTAGTAGGGCTGTTCATCTAAGTTTTGTCTACATTATCATGCTCTGGTAATTTCTAGTCCCAAAATGCATTTGTGTTACTATTTTAAGTTGAGATTCATAACCTGTTTCTTCTTGGAAGCTCTCCCTGTAGAGTAGTATCCAGGAAACTTTCCATTCAGGTACCATGTTAAAACAACCAGTGGTTGGTTACTCAGCACCAGCAGAACGTAGTGGGTCGAAGCAGTCCAAATGCCACGGACTGTACCCTGATGCTTTTCTGGGGGTGGCTGGAGAACAGTCGCAAGCTTCATTTTCCTTTGCTCATCTCTCACTCGTGAAAAGCGTGTCAGACTTGGTGGATGCAGTCGATGCCTGTTCTGTGCACGCACTGTGATTTAGGGCAGAGCCCTCCTTTTCTTATTTGTAGCAATTTTCCTCAATCCAGTCTAATTAGAATTTCAAAAAATGTTGTCCAAGTCTTGCTTAGATGGTCAGAGCTAAATTGTTGTTTCTCCTCTTAAGCCACATTGAACAGTTCACGCAGACTGAATTCCATTAGCTTTCATTAGTTGCACTATTCTGATGTAGTTAAAATTGCTGCAGCTTAAGATGTCAGAATTTAACGGGAAAATAGGTAAAACCAAGACTGCATTCAGTGTCAGGAATAATCCTACTTTATCGGAGCTCATGCTTATGTTTTTTAATATTCCTTCTCATACTCGGATGCCTCCATCATCTATGTAGCATGTCATATGTGAGTGTGTGTCCACATTCAGTAGAGCACTTACACACGTGCAGAATAAGATGCAGATACATGAATGTGTTTAGCTGTGGCAGACTTTTTCTGTGTGTGTGTGTTTATGTCTGCTATATGTATATGTATAAAAAAATCTTCTCTAAAAATTCCTCCGCTCCAGAGGAGGTGAGCTCTGGAGCTAGTCCAACCCCCTGCTCAGAGCAGTTTTGATCAGGTCAGGTTGCTCGGGGCTGCAGTTGTATCCTGAATATCTCTGAGGATGGAAATTTCATCCGGCTCCCTGGGTGCCTGTTCCCATACTTGACCAGCTTCAAGCTATCTGGAAAAAAAAAAAAAAGAAAAGAAAAAAGAAAAAGCTTCTCATATTAGAACTTCCCGTGCTCTAGTTTGTGCCTGTTTCCTCTCATCCTTTTACTGTGCAACTCTGAGAAAAGTCTGGTGTGTGTGTTAAATAATAAAATTAATCACTTTCTGTAAGATTTGGAATATGAAACAACAGATTCAAATTTCAGTCATCAAAAGAAATTTTCAAAATAATAAGGATTACCTTACAAAATAGTACTTCATTGTTAACATTGAACTTTTCCTAGAATGATTGCCAAAGTTGGGTTTTTTCTTAAATCACCTCTTGTATTTCCATATTTCAGAGTTACACTTAGGTACGTGCTTCTTTCTCACAAATTGTTTTGAATACGTACGTTGTCTTTTTCTCCACTATGCTATTCAAAACTTGACGAAAAAGTTTGAGGACAAAATAGAATTCTTCATTCCTCTTGAAATACTGGAAGCTGCCTTTTCTCCTTTATTTCTCGGGTTTTGTATTGTGCATACAACATTCAGCTCTACCAAAAATAGCGCATCTGAAAGTACTTTTAAAAAACAACTCAAAGTTGTGTGTGCTGTTGGATTGCGTATGCTCCTTATACGTACTTAGTTCTTGCTTTTCTGTCAGTCTCATTCTGCTGGTGGAGAATTGTGTTGCTCTCCTGCACAGGCAGGGTTGCTGCCTCACGGGACCTGCTGCTGTGACAGCCTGTCTTCTGCTAAAGGATTTTCAGTATTTCTCTTTTAACACTGAGGTTCTGCAGCTCATCTGCACAATTTTATGGACAAAAAAATCATAAGTGATACTGTGTTGGCAGGGAATTGTGAAACAAAGGCTTCCAAGCATTTCTCAAAGCCTTGCTCACCTACATTTGTTCATGAGCTAAAATCTGCAGATGGTGAAGGCTGTGGCATTGCAGGAACCGAGCCTCAGGAGACGTGGGTGCCTCCTGCAGAGCTGAAGGGCTGCACCAGAGGAGAGGGAGGGGGGAAATGAAGCAACTCTCCTGCACGGATCAGGAGCGCTGCAGGACGGTGATCGGGGAGAGGAAGCTGCCTGCTGAGCTTGCTGTGACGAAGGGGAGCCAGCTATCCTCTCACCCTCGGGGGGAAAAAAAAAATCAACCACCTTCCTCATAAGCACAGATGAGGCATAGGATGGTCTATACAGGGTTGTCTTTCATCTAGGTAGTATATTTGCAAGGATCCTAAAGAACTTCATAACCTTTAATGGGGACTTGTAGTCAATATAGCAACGATTTCACTCCACGGCTGATCCCCTCACCACTCCCTGCGCTGACAAGCAACCACCTGCACAGTGAAACACTGCTGCTGTTTAATTGCATATAAATCAGGGCCGGAGAGTGGAGACAAGCCAGGCGAGTCTGGAAGGAGAATTTAAGTGAAAAAGGTAATTACCTGAGCTGGAACATGGCCAGGGCACCAAGGTTAACACCTGTACGCTTGTGAGAAGTGCCTGGTGATATTCTTCCAGAAACCATTTTCTA
This sequence comes from Platalea leucorodia, assembly GCF_965183815.1. Classification (NCBI taxonomy): domain Eukaryota; kingdom Metazoa; phylum Chordata; class Aves; order Pelecaniformes; family Threskiornithidae; genus Platalea; species Platalea leucorodia. The sequence continues at coordinate 153,429,410 of NC_138823.1, read as the reverse complement.
CTGAGTTATAGAAAAGACCTTGTTAGTCACTGGGTCTGACTCCCTCCGTACATGGAATTGATTCCTACTGTGGTTTATTCCATCACTTGCGTAGTGCACATTCAGTCACTTTGAAGTGGCGTTTGTCCACCAGCTTTATGTGGAGAGATAGCCTACTCTTTTTCTTTTATAGCTCTTGGCTGAGAAGACAATTGCCTGGTATTTAACCTAAATTTTTATTTTATAACCTCCATGTTCTTTCGAATGTACTGGGGTCTAGCGTAGAAAGACATAAAGTGTCTGAAATTCCCAGTACCTATCTGAGGGTATCCCTTGAGATCCTAAGGAAAGAGGAAAAAATGATTTTTATATGTGTTCCTTAGTCACAGAACAGGGTAAATTAGCTACTGCTGAGACCTCTGTTGTGGTGTTTAGACTGCTGCAAAGACAAAAGCTAGCTCAGATACCACCACATCGCACCACAAAAGAGACAAGCCCTTACCGTCTTCCTTTCCTTCTCTATTTGGACACAAATGCAACATCTCTCCTTTTGTGAGCTTGGTTTAATCATATTTTTCATATTTCACCCTCTTAGTTCATTACTCCATCTTCAGTCAATTTATTTTCTCTGTGCAGAGCACAGGAGTACGATTTGAAGCAACTCAACAGTCACATCCTCCGGCGTTCTGCCTGAGCTACTCAAACCTGCTCTTCACTGAGGAGATATGGAGAGCAGAGCTGCATGCTCCCCCCAGTCATACAAGAACTCTGCAAAGTATTTTTTCAATTTATTTCTCAGTAAGATATTTATCTCGTCTTAAAAGCCCCCATACTTTCATCTGAAGATGGCTAGCTCTTGAATACCTATCTCTCTAGTAGTAGGAGAAATAAATTTTGTTTTGCTCTTGACCTTGTTTTTAATGGGTGTTTTTCATTTGTAAGAAACCTACAGGATTTCACAAGGTTGTATACAGTCTGTCCTAATTTCCTATTATGCCTGTCAGTGTTACCTGAGCAGCTCTTCAGAGGAGGTATGCAGGATATTGTGTCTATTTGCTCTTGTCAGACTGAATGTGGACATCTAGAAGGAAAACTTTCTTTGCTACGGGTTGAGCTAAGCCTCGGTAGCTGTGGCTGCAATATTTGTATTCCTTACAGATGTGCACTGAAAAGGACTTCTGCACATTCAGCAGTTGGTTACGCAATCTCTACACATTTAACCTAGGCGGTTTAAGATCCGATTTTTATTTTTTGTTGCTATTACTTTTTATGGTTGATAGCATAGCGATCATTAATATTTCACTGACATTTATTATAAAAGAGAATTATATTGTAATATTAGAGGGAGATGTTGAAACTTGCATGTGATTTTAAACTTTGCTGTGTACCCAGACTGACAAATTGTGCTGGCGTACAGGAAATAAAAGGAGTTAAGAGAAATTTAAAATCACGTGAGCAGAGGAAGGCAATTTTATACAGTAAATAAATAAGATATTAGGAAGGATGATGGGAGGGAAGTGGTTGATGTGAGAGGAACATGTCAAAATAGGAGGAAATGGAAGTTAGAAGCATCAGGCTGAGGACTAAAGAGTGAGAATAAGGTGGTGTGTCTGAGGCACAAAGAGCTCCCAGACTGGGACTTGGAGATGGCAAGGAGTGAGGATGAAGGTAGTTATAGGGGGGAAAGACAGGTAATTACATTTCAGCAGTCCTTAATCTATGTCGGTAAACTCCTTGGCCATGATATAATTCTCACACAATTCACCAGAATACAACCAATTAAATTCTGCTGTAATACTCCCCCCCCCCCCCCGCCCCAGTATGAGCTTTCCTCCAGGATTCACCTGAGATTAGGCAAAGACATCTGAGCTCATTTGTTCCTTCCCCCCAACTTCAGCACTGCTGCAGATACAAAAATGAAGCCTTCACTGCTGCATCCCATCATCTAAATTCAGCTGCTCTTCCCTTCGGTATCACATCAGAACAGTTTAGAGAGGCATGAAACAGCAGGAGCCGCAATGTAGGTGTTTAGGTTCTCGCTGCTCGGTCACATTACTATCTTGCTGTATCTGCAAGGGTGCTGCAAACTTGATTAAAAAAATTAATGATGAGAAACAAAGGGATGAGCAAAGAGAACAAAAGAAAAAAGTGAAGAGAGCGTGGAAGAAGTTTATTGCATGCAAGTCATCCAATTATCCCTCAGAGCCCAAATCCCTTGTCTAATTGCCTAAGTTGATCCTTCAGGACTGAACGGATTAAATGAAATAGCAGGGCTGGTGGAAAGCAGCCTATGGGAGGCATTTTGTGAACAGGCTTGCATGAGCAGCAGAATAGAGTTTCTATTTGCTTCTATTTGTCTGGGCCTTCTGTTATCAAAAGGGTAGCAAAGAATGAAAAATATGAGGGCTTTTGATTAGAAAATAGTCCCTTCGGCTCAGAGTTGAGGCACTGGGGGGTGCTGGGAAACGAATCCCGATGCTTTTTATGCTGTGCTAGTCTGTATGGTATATCTCTCTCTGGGATCATAAACTCTCACTTTACACTATATTAAGTTCATTTGAAAAACTGAGGGAAAAGAAAATCTTCTTTAAAATATCTCACTGCAAAATCACTAGACGCTGGAGAATGTCAGGGTTGAGCTGGCCTTAAAACGAGAGCAAGCTGCAGCCCACATCGTTGTCTCACAGCAGTCGCGTGTGCCAAACTCACAACAGAGGAAAGACGACTGTCAAGCTTAATGTACCTTAAAGGACTTCTGTTTAATACGTTCCTCTGCATACACACCAGATAAGGAAGAGTCCAGTCTAATAGTCTAGTATCTCATCCTGTCATGTAAAATATCTCCTGCAATTATCCCCTTCTAGACAACATCAACTCCACCCCAACATTAGGGGGGAAATACTAGGAAGGGAAAGAAAACAAGACTCTCCCGTAAAAGAGGGGAAAGCAGAGGAAATCAATCTTCTTCCAGTTTTGTTTCCTGTTGGCCAAAACCTTCAGTTTTGCCCAGTACACTGCCCTGTGAAAGAGGACTTTCAGGACATAAACAAATCCTCAAGCAGTGATGCTATCTTACTTTTATTTTTATAATGGCATAGAGTGTGGTGCAGCACTTTAAAGAGTTTATAATAAGATCAGGTCGTCTCCCATAAAAAACTTGCAGTTGTTATGTGAAATGTTAACATGTAAGACAGCATTAGAAGGAAAAGAGGCTACAGAAATGTTAGGTGGTTCATTTGGACATCCTCAGGTGACATCCAGCTAAGAAATTAATTTCCTGAGAGAAACCTGCAGCAGAATGGAAATATTATCTGAATTGGAAAGAGCTTAGCAGGGAGGACAGAAAAATAAATGCTTTCTAAGCAGTCCTAAACCTGACTTATACCTACTTACGCCTTCCCTACTTATACATCAAATTTCAGTTAAGAATAATAGTTTTTAAAATTCCTACTCAGTTATTTCGTCAAAACCTTTTCCCAAGCCTGCTCTGTGGTGAACACTGAAGTGATTCATGCAGTCAGACCTTTCTGACTGAATAATTGATACATTTTGACAGGCTGAATGTACAACGGATTACATTTGCTTCTCAATATATATATGATGATTAACGTAACTAGGTCTTACGTGTGCTCATCAAGGGGAGAAAATGCCCCAAAGAGAATATTATTTGATGGTTTGATGAACTGAACTTTGATACTGCACTTAGACTGTTGATAGCATTAAGATAGTCATGATGGTTTATGGATCTAACTGTCAAATTAGAAAATTTCACTGAGTTAGAGAGAAAACTTGGTGAAATGTAGAGAATTTAAAGAAATGCCATTGACATGTTTAGATCCAAAATTCCTCTTTCTAAATTCTAGTCTTAGCTCCTGGAGGATGAATGGATATCTCTGAAATACTCTGATTAATGTGGTTCCATCAGACCTAAATCTGTCGGGATGTGTCCTAGCCAAAGCCAGAGAGGTTCCACAAAAAATAATTCAAAGCTTTAAAAAGGAGCTTATTCATGCCTAAATTAGAAAGCCAAGCTATCTATATAGTCAAAAGAGAGAACTAGTATCCTCAGGAGGGCAATTCAGAGCATCCAAGTGAGATAGCTTTAGGCAGAGTTGTAAATGCTCCCTACCCATACATATTAATCCTGCCCTGAGGTCATTTAGTTACCAAGTTGATACAAACTCATTAAGTCCAAAGTCAACCAAGCTTCCTCTCTGTGCATGGTGCAAATGGAAGTCCATTCATGAAGGCTTGGCCATCCGTAGCTCTCCAGGGATTGTCTGTTTTGCTCTTATGATGTTGTATAACCCTGATGTCACAGTGAATGAGCATCACTTTTGCATCTAGCTTTACAGTCTCAGAATGAGGTGTGGAAATGCTGTGATTCTGATAAAATGGAGGCAATGAGGAGGATAGGTATTAAGAGAGAAAAATCCGTATATAGTGCACAGATACAGATATCTGCACGGGGTAAATCGAAGCACTCTAGGAACATGCCTTTCTCTAATGTCTACGCAGGAAATCTGGTTTTCATAACGTACGCACTGAAAATTAGACGTGAATATTCCATGAAAAGCAAATGCAATGCCTAAATGTGAATGTTCAGAGCAACTTTGGATGTCCTAAAGCACACAAACGCAGCCTATAGCTCCAGTCAAGAAGCATGTGGGGCAGCTGTAGGTCCTTTTCATATCTGCCATTCCTATAGAAATAAGTCTTTGGGTAACTACAATGACACTTAGATTTCCATGTTCAGGCATGAGTTGCTGATACTCACCAAGTGACTTAGCTACAATTACAGTAGTCTAGAGTGGAAAGTTAAACCTGATTTGTCTACATGCAAGATCAGGATTAAAACCACTGCACCTGCCTGTCCTTTCCTGTTGGTTAGATCATTTTCTGTCCTCCTTCCTTTGATATAAGAAGGCAAAGTATTAAGTCTGAATACGACAGTGCCTGGATGGCTACTGTGTACTCTCATAAGTACTTAAATGCACTTAAATGTTACAGCATTCAAATACGTTTAAATGTTAAAGGCTTATATGTCAAATGAATACTATCTAAAAGATTTAATTTAGAGGCTTTTAATCATCAAGTATTTGGACCTTGCATTTGCCTCTTTCTCTCCATTATTTGGAATGGAAACTTTGATTTATAACTGCCCTCATAAGCTGTTTTCTGGGGCAGGAACATATGCAAGAAGAAAAGCAGTGACAATTCAGCTTGTTGAATCTGGCCAGTTTTAGAATGTTTCTGGGCTTGTATTCTCCTGGAAACTCAAAAATCCTTAACGAAACACTGCCTGTTTCACTAAATTCAAAGCTTATTTTTTCTTTTAAGGTGACTTAAATGCATAAATGTCTATTATATCTTACCAGCTACTTCTTTTCGATGGCTATTTAAATATCACAGAGCCATAGACCTGATTACCAAACTGGTAATTAACTGGGTTTTGTTCTGTTTTGTTTTTAAGATATTGTTTCCATATTGTACTATAAAAGTTGATATACTTCAGTGAAAATAATACCTTAATCATTGAATAATGTCTATTTGTAGCTTTTGAGTAAATTCTGCTGTGCAGTGTCTACCTACACAAACTTGAGTTTGAAAAGCAGCATGTTATTTCCAGTCATTTCTTCAGCAATTTCAGTTGCATATGGTAGCCCTAATTTGTGGCTGAACCTCTGAACGGCTGCTAGTGAAGAATTTGCCTTTCAAGGGCAAAATAGCTATTGTATGCAGTCCTCTATTTCCACATGTTCCATTAATACCATTTACTCAAGCAAAATGAGAACCTATTTTACAAAGTATTTTGAGAATTTGTAAGACCATAAGAATTCTTGTTTTATATAGACTTGTAGTAGATGATAGACTGGGAGAGACATTGTTCAAAGAATATTTTGAAATGGCATATAAGAATTCTGATACCTCAGCAACTGTAATATTGCTAAAGAAGTCATGGCATAATGTAGTCGATCCCTTGAAATGCACTAAGATATTATTTTAAGATTTGTAATGGAATTTTTCTCACTTGATTATTATAATTGGCTCTATAAGTAACACATTTTAAATATTTTATGTTGGCGATGCTAGCATAACAAAGGATTTAACATGAGAGAAATGCAAATAGACTTTGTTTTACTTAATATGCAATAATTATTAATGGAAAATTAATTCATAAATGATTTTCAAAAGGATACACATCTTTTCAAGAGAGCTGGTCTTCGCTGCCATCAAACTCTTGAGAGGCACCCTGATATGATATAATAGGTTTCTCAAAAGAAGGGAATAATCTATTCTCCCTATTACTAGTACATGGGGCAAAAATCTTAGATTTACAGTGGAAGTTTAAATGGTATTGTTGTAAAGTGATAAGGAGGGTGTAGCATTGTAGCATGGGAGTAGATTACCTGTAGAGGTTATGGATTTCTCCAGCATCAGAAATCTTTATGGTCAGGTGAGGCTGGCATAACCAGGTATAGCTGATTCTCCTCAGAGCAGAAGATCTTCAGGTCCCTTCCAGCTCTGCTCTTCAGCCAGGGAAAACCATCTCAATTCATTGAGCGTTTTTGTGTTGGCTGTTACATAGTATTGTACAGACTCCCTGATGGAAAGTTACTGATTTGACTTTTTTTTTTTTTTAGCACATTATTATTTTTCTGCTAGTCATGTAGGATTAGGTGATTTTTTTAGGAATATTCATCCAGTAAAATAATTTTTTGTGTCATGCTAACATACTTACATACTAAGTTTTGGAGAATGTTTTGCTAGGGCTAAGAGGAAAGGAGAAGAAAAGGAGAGGTCTTAGAGATGATAGCATTTATTGCAAGGACCTTTTGTGCTAAATAGTTCAAAATGGAATAAATTGTCTTGACCTTAACATAACCTCAATATGTTATAGAAAGTTTCAACTTCAGAGCTAATGCTCTGAAAATTCATGAAGAAGTAACTTTGCCAGAGAGGCAAATGTTTAGTTTTTGTATGTCTGAAAAATAAAAACTGTAAGTACTATGTTTAAACTGCTGTTATAATAATAAATATTTTTAAATAAGTATGTTGCTTTGGGTTCTTTAAGAAACACCTCATTATTACTGCAGTGATCTTCAGGGTACTTTTAATCAGAAAATCATATAAATTGTTAGACTGTTTGGTAGCTAATAGACTTCAAGCTTTGGATGAATTATTTTGTGCTCATACAAGTAGTAGGCATATTAAATCTGAGCATTTCATCATCAAATCTCCAATACAAGTGAAACACATTGAATAGTGATACTTAGCACTTATAAAGTGCTTTACTGCTCTGAAGCATTGCACAGACAATTGTTATTGAAACGTTGTGAGGGCTAAGTTGTTATCTCTGCTTAAAGACAAAATATCAACCCAGCTAAAGAAGTCTGTCATGCAAATTGCATTGACCAGAAGTGTGTATCAGAGAGGTTTTTTATACGCTTATACTCTTCCCTGGATATTTGCTGTTGGTCACTGTTAGAAGATATGGAGCAGATGGACCTTTTCTGTGATCCAGCCCACCTGTTTTTGTTTCTTTCAAGGTCGAAAAATTAAGTCAGAACAAAGGGGAAAAAAAGCATGAATAAGAAGTCTATAGTTTTATGAACTTAATGGCATACACAATTTACTGGCTTCTTGAATCCACTTCCAGGCACTTTGCAAAGCAAATAGGAATCATCCAATTAGATGTAAACAAATACTGAGCAAGTCACCTGAGCTGTGCTTATAGAAAATCAAAGTCTAAGTAATACAGTCGAAGGGATATATGGTGCGATTTGCCTCACCCTAAAGCAAATGTCTAAGTAGGTCAGCTAAACATGTCCTAACAGTCGTCTTTGTGTAAATTGACTAAGATGAATAACACAGTTATAGATATCTTTATTTTGTTAAGTGAATCCCACTCTCTGCCTGGCTCCAGATACTCATGAAGTTGCCATTTGAATCTGTGACAATCTGTGCCCTTTACTGACAGCAGTGAAGAACAGTGCCCTAAAGGTGTATGTAGTTATCATCCAAGTGCCCAAATTTTATTTTGGAGGGTGGTGGATGGATGTTTTTGTTTTTGTTTTACCATTTCCACTGTTAATGAAGACAAATGGTAGAAGATAAGGATGGGTTTTGGGGTGGCTCTGAGGGCTACTACTTCCAGCAGCCGTAGGGAAAGTTACCACCACTCGCAGGCTGTCTACTATTTTTTAGCACCTCACCTACTACTTAGTGTAGCACAGTTTAGGGCTGTGGAGGGGAATGGGAATTATGCAACTTGTATACTAAGTTTGTCTGGCCAAGTACTGTTTGCCACAGTTTTCTGACTGCTCTGTATTAAACTTCTCTAGCCTCATTTTCAACTGCTTGCACCCCTTGACCATGTACTATCCTACTTCAGAGAAATGCTCTGGAGTCAAACATGTGAAAAGCGGGGCATTCAAAAATATAAACCACGTTTGAATCTTTTTTCCCTAAATTGGCTGCCAGAATGTTGCGCGGAGACTGTGTTGGGAACCTGGTGCTGTATATCGCCCCACGTGCAAAGGGTAGCTTTCAGCTGGGTGTGTTGCCATTGCTGCTGCCAGATTGCACTGAAAGATCAGGCCTTATGTCACGCATATATTTTGCAAGAGAACATAAGTGGTTTGTGCTGGTTTAGATTAAATTGCATTTCATCAGTGCTCTAGATTTTATTATCACCAAAAGAAATGTTCAGTTCACCTGCCATTTAATCTCTCCTCTTCTTCCTCTTCTATTCAAGACTGAGAACAAATGTTGAATGAAATTATTTTAAACCCACACATTTGAAACATATTAAACTTAATCTTTCTTGTCCTAAGATGTTTGAAGTTGTCTGCTTTGTCAATTATCAACACCCTGGCTCCTGCTGGACTTTATTCAGCACTCTTCTGTTTCATTATAGAAAAGTAAATTAGAATTGTGGGTTTAGCATATATTTTCTCTCTTTTTATGCAGTCTTTCTGAGAAATGTGTTATGTTTTTAAGTATTCAGATTTTTAATCTTCAACCTAAAATTTGTCTTTAGAACACAGTTACAGAAACATTTGCTTATGGAACTCTGCAATGTCTCTTAAATAAAATACAGCCTATACCCTAATTACTTTCTCTTGATATCTGTCTATTGGATTTCTCATATATTTATTTACTGCTTAGGAATCATTTTAGCATTCCCTCTGTTTTTGTTTTTTAAATAATGCATCTAAGACCGGGCAATGTTATTTTTCTTTTTCTTTCATGAGCTTTGTGCATCCACCCACTTCCTTTTTGCCATGATGAATTTCCTTTGTAGTTGATTATAGTGATTTTCTGGTTTGACATCCCTCAGGCTCTGGCTACTAAATCAATATCATCTTTCAGTGAATGCTGTTGTTGTGATGAGCTTTTTTCCCCTATTTAAAGAATACTTTAGAATAAACCCAAGTGAAGATTTTTTTATGATGTGTCAATTTACTTGTTCTTCGTATGCCTGTTTCTCAGTCAAATCTAAATCAATTGTTGTCTAAAGGTTTCTCATTTTCTACTCTTATAAATTGCTACGGTCCAATTTTTTGTTTCCCAGGCTGGCATTTATCTTTGTCGCGTAGCTGTCCACATTTTGAAGTATACAAATACCATAGACCTCTGACGTTCCTTCATTAAATGTATTTGAGGTGCTGACCAGATTACAGAACTCATCAATTCCGCCTTAATACACAAAATGCATCTCAAGTTCTGTGGAAGAGGGGAAAAAAAAAAATCTTTGTTTGCTTACTCATCTGGGAAACTACAATCTGTTGCCAAAGCCAGTTATCATGAGCTTTGATTAGAAATCAGCAAAGACAGCTGCTGAAAAACATAGTGAGAAAAATTGTATCCGGTTAGAGAAGAGTTCCTTTGACTTTGGAAGAGCAGAGGGACATCGTCAAGGGAATATGAATATGCATTTCTTTTAATATGTAGATGACTATGGATGTAGATATTCTAGCTTGCAGTGTTTGTTGTTGTTGTTATTACAGTGTCACTATCTCTCTCAAGACTTCTTTATGACCTGAGGGTCCTTTTTTCTTTAAATTTAATTATTTGTGTTGCATCCATATATGTAGGCTTTTAGTCTATAAAATTTTGTAAAATGTGCCCATGAATGCATTTGGCATTAGCTGAGTGATCACCAGTTCGCTAGTATAAAGTCTTCCCAACAGAAGGAAGGGGCAATTCTGTACTGTTCTAGAAGTGCCTAGTTAGTTGCTACACTTCTGAGTGTTTTTGTCCTTGCCATTCCATTTATCTGGTGGCCTCCCCTTCTCAAAACAAACCCTCAACAAACAAATGTTAATTCAGAATTTCAGAAACTATAGTGAAAAAGCTCATTATCATATGAAGCTTCTTGACTGCAGCAGTTTTGGAGGTTCCCTTGGCTTTGCAGTTTTTCCAAATTTCTGAAGGATTTTGTATGCAAAGATATCAGTGTTGTTGAGAAAGTGAACCTGAGGACATCACCACTGATGTTAATATCTCTGTATAGAACCAGTTCCCATTCCCAGAGCTCTAATGCTCTGATTCTGTAAACAACTGTGGTGGTGTTTCACAGCCACCAAAAAAGATGAGCGTTTTGTTGCCCTGCCAGCTTCCTCTATTGTTCATGGTCTCACCTTCTCCCAGTGCCAGCTTGGGAATCAGAGGGCCATTTGCTGAGCCAGATCTGCTCACTGACTGCACAGAAAACTTTCTATCCAAGTTAATTTTCTGCTGAGCTAGTGGCATCACAAGTCTCATGAAGAGCCTGGTGATTACCAGAGCTGGAGTTAGGTGAACATGATGTTAGGTTATGAGCATGGAGGTGGGAGAGGGAGGAGGTGGCCATGGAAGGGGCATGACGGAGTAATTCTGAACACTTGGATTGCATCACCCTTTTTTGTTAACTGGGAGCCTAGTGCACATTCATGTCGTGCTGTGCCTTTCTCACTTTAACGTAGAATGATATAGAGTTTCAAAGTCAGGAGTCAGACCTGGCTTCTTTCTGTTGTATTTCCATGATATTTGTATTTATTTTGTTATGTTAGTAGCTGGCCATTAAGTAAAATACAGGGCAATGCTGTTTCAAATCCTATAAATTTCTCTTATATTAAGGGTTTTATAGGTTTTCGATAGGATTTTCATTCTCTCTCATTACTGTAATTGACAAAATAGCCATTCTATAAGGCTTGCTTCAGCATTTCAATTTAAGAAGTCCATATTTAGGGCAACATTTTCCAATTTAGATACTTAAATTTGGTCTGCCATCCATTTTCTGTAATCCAGTGGACTTTTTTTCAGTGACATAATATCCATGATTTTGAAATATGTATTTGGGGTTTTCTGCACTGAATTAACCCATTTTGATTTTGGTGCCTAAGAGGAGGTCACAGCATTAGAAAATGTTGACCATATGGTATGCAAATATTGCTAGACCAAGATTAATAGCCATGGATATGTGTTTATCCTAAGGAGCAACATCAGGTGTTTTCAGCATTTGTGAAAGTGGGTGACCTGAGAAGAGAAATTGAAGATGGCGTGAGAAGAAATACTGTAGTAACTAACCACAAATTTTCTTACGATATTACAAGTATTTGATACAGTGTGACAGCAGTAAAATGAAAATATGAGGATCAGCTTTGACAGAATGACTAGAAGAAAGCTGTGAGAAGGATAAAGAGGTTGCTTGATACTCCAGACCAAGGAGGGCAGCTAAAGCAATATCAGTGACCCCAATGGGAGAAGATATAAAGTGAAGCTCTCGGGTTCCTGCACCTGAGTTGCTCAGGCAGAGCAGATGCTTTTAGTTGCTCAGCTACTTCTGCTCAGGATTGACAGGGTCCATGGTGTAGATGCACAAAAACAATACTAAGTGGACGTAGCTGACATGTTTTCTTCTTTTATTGTAATTGCTCGATGTCCTTTATTCTTCTGTTTGAAGCGACGTTGTTTAGAGCAGAGCAGCAGTAGCTCAAATTCCATTTTTAATTTGAAAACAATGGGATTAAGTTACCTGCCAAGAATTCAGTGGCCAGAGTCTTGACACTTGCAGTAGTTTATTTTACAGGATTAGACAGATCTCTTTTTCATCTCTAGTGGTTGAAACAATTAAGCACATTCCTTGCCTTAACAGAATAAAACACTGAGTATAGAGAGTGTTTAAGTAACTCTTAGTCTCTTTCATGTTATCCTTTAGTTTTGTAGTTAGAAGGTTATGATCCACTTTATAAAGAAACAATTTTTTTCAAAAATTGTAAGAATTTCTTACAAAATTGTATTTCTATTCCAATTAATTTGTGCTCTGCCTTGCAATGTCATTGGCAAGAGCAAACATAAAATACATTTCTTGTGTGGTAGTGAACAGAATGGTATATGGGACACTGTAACACACCCATGAGTGGAATGCCAATGTATTTTGAAGGTGAGACATAGTGTATCAGCTACAACTGAATCAGGGAGCCCCTCACTCCAGATAATGTTTGTCAAAAAATACCAAGAGCTCTTGGAGAGGAAGAGATGCTGAGAAATGGAGCAGTATATGTAGCACATTGGGTCCCCACATCCTGCTACTCGAACTTCCCTGTGTTCAGGGAATGCTCAGTGAGAGCTGAATTAGCCTTTTTTTTTAATGCCTTTGCCTAGATGTTACTACTGTTTGATCTTTGATTTAACATGCGTATTGGAGAAGCGCCATGTAGGTCAGGCCCCACTGTGCTGGGTGTGACTGTATAGCAAATAACTAATCTTGACCCCTTGCTGCCTATCGTTACAGTACAGATGCTGCCAATGGATGAGACAAACAGAAGCAAGAGTAGAGACAGAATAAGAGAGAGGGAAAAATATCGGATAATTACAATTTTTAGCGAAGTTCACTTAACAGAAGATTATAACAGTGTATTTTGTACTGAACTATGTGTGTATATAAATAGGGATTATATGTATTTTGTAATTATGGGGTGTGATTATGTGATGCATTTTGTTCCTTACAAGGACATATTAAGCATTAGATGATTATACAGCAATGATACCAAATCTGACATTAAAATTAGTGCTTTGAGATTTATACCTTTTTTTAAAAAGACATTAAACAGTAAGGCCTTCAGGTATGTGCAGTGTTTACTGGCTTCTTAGGCATTAAGATGTTATTGTGTCCCTTCCTGAAACTGCTCATTTTAAAAGCTTAACCCTTTAAAATATTCTGTTCAGCTCATTACTGTAGCAAGCTGTGACACTTAAACAAAACAAAGATAACATTCTCATATGAACAACAGATCACAAAAAATGCTTTCTTTCATCCTCACTTCTGACCATCTGTTTAAAAAAGTCACAGGAAGCCAGTCTGTAATCTGTGCTTAAGAGTTTAAAATCACATGCTTTTTTTGTGACACGTACGTATAGAGTGCTGTAATAGTTTGTATTAGCTCTAAAGGTTGGGTGATTTGACCTTGGCATCTGTCAGACACACCCAATCCTCTCACAAAAAAAGAAAAAAAAAACCACGGGGGGGGGGCTTTTTTCTGTTTGAAGCTCACATATGTTTCATTTCCCTTAAAACTACCTTCCCCTGGTGTACTATGTATTTTAACGGCTCTTTTTTTAAACCATTCTTCACATATATTTTAGTGTTATTTTCCTATGTGATAAAACTGTTACACATAATGTATATGCATATTCTTTTCTTTTTGAATAATTTTGGTCTGAGAAGTAGTATTTTCACTCATTCCTCAGTGCCTTCAGCAGGTAGTCTTCAAACCTAGAGTGATGCTTTAACTGGTAGCTTCTAGATGGAGGTTGATCAGATCTCATGCAAAAATTTCTCATGAAATCCTGAAGCATACAGCAAGGAGGAGAGAAAATTGTTATGCAAAACTAGGCTGCAATACCTATATAAAAAAAAATGTGAAAGGCTTGTATTAGTTTCTGTGACAGATGAATGTTGTCTCTGCAGCATTGTTCTCCATAGCATCATCACCAGGGTTACTTTAACCAACCTAACATGAAATGCCTCAAATAATGGAATAGCCATTCTCATCCTAGGAAAAATTTTCCATACTAAAATGCAGGTGAATCACCTGATTTTTTGCTTACGGTGACTGTGACTGGCTTATTTTATAAGTCAGCGTAAATACCTGCAAAGCTGCACCAAGCCCAGTAAAGTTATTTGGGGGTTCAGTAGTTAGACCTGTATGTTCTGTTCAGCTTAGCCTTTTATTATTTGGGGAGCGTTGTTTTCAACTTACTATATAGAGACAGAGAGAGGGAAAGATGTCCATAAATACTCTAGGCAGTCTGAAGACAGTGTCTTGACCTTGGAGAATGTTCACTTAGAAATCTCTATTTTTCAGCTGTTCCTTTAGCCACTTCCATTTCAAGAATACTTGGTTTCTCTGATTTAGGTGTTTGTGTAACTTTTGTTGAGGGACTTCAGTGACCCAGAAATCATCAGATAGTTGTTGGCTTTTTTATATACAATCATAGATAAAATAAATACATTACATCTTAGGACAAATCTAAGAAATTTCAAGAAGCAAATACATTAAAATAAAGAAACTGATTCAATGGTGCTGTGATTTATATATCACCAGTGGGAGGTGGCATGTTTAATAGTGTGTAGAAGCATAAGGCTCTTATTGTCAGTGGTAGTATTTGAAGTGTATTTTTCCTTTCTAAATTCGCAATCCATAGCTATAGCAACAAATAAATATAGCGGTCACATTTACAACACAGTTATTGTGTTTTACATTTGCTATAAAAGGTATGTTTTAAAATAATTCTCAGAAGATAGATTGTAGCAGTTTTACATTAGGGTTAGCTTCGTAATAGGTCCTCAAAGTGAGAATGTGCAGCTTTTGCTGTTCACTAAAATGAACCACTAACTTTTCTAGACCTGGCATTAATGCTATGAATTGCATTAGGAATTAGATTTTCAAAGCATCGTGTGATTGTATTTGAAAATACTCTGTCCTTTTTTATATCAATTATCTCAAGAATTCCATGGTTAACTACAGTTTGCCACAGTTATAAAGTAGGAGATCCTATTTATTGGTCAAATACTGTTTTTATGTTTGAACAAAACACCTATTGTTTTGCTTTGCTTATCAACAAGCACTACTGTTTTCAGCTAAGGTTACATTTAATAATTAGGTTTTCTAGGGCCAAGAAGTCAACTATATCTTTAATGAGTTCAGTGACATCACTAAGGCTGCTTATGCTCCTTGGCAATAGTCTGCTTTGTGTGAGCAGATCACATTAGCTTTAAGAGGAGTAGCGCAGATGCCAAGGTCAGGGCATTGGTAAGTAAGAGATCTTTGAGTAAAATAGAGACCTAAAGCTAAAACTACCCAAAGCAAGGGAACAATGAACTGCTGTTTAGCAATACGGTAGCAGCTCTCTTAAGAAGTGATTTTTTTTTTTTCATGTTTAAGTGTTTCCGATGTATCCTCTCCCTTTGAAAGCTGGGTGAGGAGCAAGGAGGATCCTGAAGGTCTGGGTTAGGCGTGGTAAAAAGAAAAAAATATGCTGATGCCATGGCAGTACTGTCCTTTCTGCCATTTTTTTATGTTTGAGCACTCTAAACATGGTGGCCCCTTTAATCTATAAAGTGACTCTCATAATCAACTGGAAATTTGCAGGAGGAGAATTGAGGGTAGATTTTTTTTTTTTTTTAATACTTGGCTGAGAAGGCCTACTCTTTGCAGTTGATCTGTGGTTTGGCATTGATATACAGAAGTATAATACAAAAAGGCTATTGCTTTATCTCTGCTCAAAAGGTGAAATTGGCAGATTCTCACCCATTCCTACTTCAAATATTCCTATAAATTGTGTACAGAGGAAGAACAGGATATGCTTCATGCCTTGAGTCAGAGAGCAGAACAGGAGAGGACAGAATTAGTACGAAGAAAATGGAAAGGAAGGCAGTGAAACGAGTCACTTATTGAAGAGAGTGAGAGCCAGTAATGGAGCCAGCACCTAGAGAAGATGGGAGAAAATGCTGATGGAAAATAGTTTGAACTGGAAATAGCCTTCAACCAAAACCATAGGGAGAAGTGGTGGAATAATACACAGACATTTGTATGAGATTTAAAAATTGCACATCCCATCAGTCTGAGTAACATTCATCCATGTGTTGCGTACTGTTGGAAATGTTAATTTTTTTCACGCCACTTGCCAGCTTGCTCCCATAGCTTCAAAATGCAGCCTCTACTGGTTGTGTTAGAACTAGCTGAGGAATAAACGTGCCCAATTACTGAAATATGTCAGACAAAAAAGATTCCATACGTAGAATGAGTGGAAGGGGAAGATTGCTTTTCCCTCAAGGGGATTGGCAACAATAACAGTATAAAGTTAACTGTATGCATGTGTTCCAAGTGATTTGAAAACTTAAAACATCATATCACATTTTTTAAATGATGGCTTTAGCTCATTGCTAGGGCAAGGTACCTTTACTGCTGGGATGTAGAGCTATGAAAGCACTTAAACCCACAGCAAGACCTACCAGCTTAGAAGCTCCTTAATGACTAATGCCTAAAAAACGAGGTGCCTAAACTGGGGAGGATGCTTCATGTTTAATTTAGGATGCCTTGGGTGCCCTGGGCTCTGCTTCTGTGCGTGACCAAAACCGAGCTAATCCAAGTAGCTTGACATTTCTCTGCCTACTCCCATCTGTGTGCGCGGAGCACAGCGAGCGTGTACTGACTCAGCTGGAGGCCTCGCACAATGTGTCACGGTGGCTGCTGAAACAAAGAGGAGCCAAACTCATCATCTGACACCAGAATAAGTATGGCAGCTTTTAGCAAATGAAAGGCAGGAATTCGCTTCTCACCTTTTTGTGCTGCACTTCTCCCTTTGTCACAACTGTGCCACTGTAAAGCAAAAAATTCCCTGGGCCAGAGGAAGAGACTGAAACTTTCCCTGAAGGTTATGGCATCTTGCTGAGGATTCCAGGCTGTTTATGCCCTTGTCTTTCTTTATGCTGTCCAGTGACTCTTTTAAGGCATGTTGTATAAACAGATCTCCAAATCGTTTAAACTTTGTCTTTTATTACATAAGTCCCAATTCTACAAAGCAATGGGGTGGCAGAACTGAAATGATTTCTCCTGTCATGTAATGTCATACTCACTTTTTCAGATGCTGCTGCCTTGTATATTTAGAGAAACAGGTGCTTTCTAGGGAATGGGTTGGAGGGCTGAGGAGGAAAATGTTTTCCTCTAAGCACGTTATTGGAGCTACTTTGCTGTGATTGATTGTGAGAGTCACAGTGTCTGAACACCAAAACAAAGGCAGGAAGAAAAAGGTGGGGGAAAAGGAAGACAAACTGAGCTCTGAGGAAACAAATTGTTCAATAAATACAAGCCATAAGAGCTCCTTCATTCTGTATGCGGCTTGCTCAGGTTTCCATGAGAAAAATCTTGCCACAACGCTTTCCAGTAGGAAATGGCAATACAGATTTTAATGCTGCAGGGAAAAAAGCGAGACTGCTAGATCGAGTCAGGCACAAATGCCAACAGGTTGCTGTCTTCTGGCTCAGAGCTTTGATCGTCCCAGTCTCTGTCTTCAGCCACTGCTCCCAGGTTAGTCCTCTCTGTCCATCACAGAAGCTTGTGCCTTCCCGTGCAGTTTGCCGTCAGTGCTTTCCAGTCCTGCTGAGGTGATGCTTTTCTTCTGTGCGAAACATAAAATAGAACCAATACCTTAAATCCTAAATAAAAGAAAACAAACATCTTTGAGACCTTCTCCTCGTGAAGAAGTCTCTCTTGATTAGCATAATTGACTCAAATATGGTATTTCAGGTAGTCATTTCAGTCATTCTCCATGAGCTCTTGGGATGCTTTCCTGAAGCTTGCCATGAATGAAGGTGTTCCTGCTCGGCATCCTTTCCAGCCAGCCAGAGCTCTCTATGCTCTGTCACTGACCTTGCTCCTGTGAGAAGCACTGCACACATCACATGCCATGGGATTAGGAAGGAGCTATTTCTCTGCTTTTGGCTCTTAATACAGTATCCCGAATACTCAGTTGAGAACTGTAACAATTGGCTGACAGGACACATTGTTGATGCTGTTGTATTCAAATAATATGTCAGCGGGATAAATGAGGAGCTGGCCCAGCAGACAGTGCTGCTACTTAATGAGAGCTCAGTGCTTCTCTGTAACTTTGTATCTCCATAATGAATGTGTTATCAGACATTGATATGTTATCAGATGTAAAATAGTGTAGTATTAGCACCATAGGCTTTCTTCAGGACCTGCTCATGACTCAGGCCGATGTTTTAACTCCAATCCAGGAATTCCACTGCTGGAGAAACAAACCTCTTACCGCTGTGGCATATGTGCAGTAACTTTGTGCCAACCTAGCAGACCGTAAATGTGCAGCAGCTACGAAATCCAGTGAAAACTGAAATGCAGCAGTTTGCTTGGTTTATTCTGTTTTGGAGTATCAGGAGCTCAGATCTTGAAAACTGGGTGATGGATCATCCTATACTCTGCTGCTGAAAAGCAGCATTAAGAAAGTTGTTGTTTGCCAACTTCTCAGAAATATGCTGTCAAATAAACCCGTATCTAAGGTAGGCATTGGATAAAAAACCTCACAAAAATGTAAATTAGTGTTTGGCTTCCTTCTAGATAGAGTTCATTCCTTAAAAGTACATCTTTTCCCTCAGAAGTATTCACTCTAGGTTTTTATTAGACGCCTTGATCATGATTTACCATGCCTTGCCTTTATGTTTCCAACTGCCCATGTAGTGTGGGCTCTCTGGTGAATGATCTGGTGCTGAGTTTGATGGATAATCTCAGCAAACCTGTGAACTGTACAAGTTTGAGCTGGAAGAAGTTGAAATTTGTCCAGACGAGCTGCGTGTCACGACACTTTATGCCTACATATAATGCACCAAATGCAGTTATGCAATGGAGGAGAATATCAAAGATGTTTTGAAGGTTGCAAATGGGTTTTATGAGTGAGAATCATCCTTTTTGTTGCTTCCAAAGATGAAAGTGCTCAATTTTCACACACATGAAAAAAAAGACTGTCAGATGTTTTAAATGTAAAAACTGCATAATGTGGCTTCTTGTCATATCTGTGGTTCCCTTGTGGATGAAAATTTTAATCAGATGGTTTTGTACTTTAAAGATTTTTCATTTGATTTACAACTTGTAGGAGTGGAGTAGCAGTAAGCAATCAGGGAGAATGCCATGAAGAGGACAAAAGGAAGGTGAAACACAGCGTTAATAATTTAGTTTCAATAACCTTAAAAGGTTTACTAGTCACTTTTAACCTTGTATCAGAAAAGAGAAAAGCACAAAAAGCAAGCTACTGCAGTGAATCATAAAAACGTTTCTTTTAATTTGTTACTCATTTATCTAAGTCCACATAGAAAGCAACCAATGCATTTGTTAAACAAAAGGGTCAAAAAGACAACTACCCATCAATATGACTTAGTCCTTTTGGAAGGACTGCCTGCAGTTTCTCCTGGGTCAGTAAAGTCATGAAGTAATGGCTCTTGTAGCCATGAAAATGTAGAAGTGTTACTAGTATTTCAGACTAACCAAAGCAACATTTTAAGCATGCAATGGAGTTTTCAGAAGTGCTTAAGCAGGTTAGGCATCTAAATGTTGTTGATCTCAGTGGGAATTAGATACCAACTCAAAGCCTCACATACTTTAAAAAAACTGGTAAGCACCTATGTTCAGGTTTCTTGCCTGCTGGCTTGCAGAGTCTGAATCTGTATCTGGTCTCCTATAAGCCAGGATAACACAAAAAGTGACATCTTCAAGATGGTGTGGGAGTTTTAAGAAAGGAGTCTAGTTTTGGTTTTTGTTAGAAAGGATCAGGACATCATAAAAATTCATGTGGCGTTTGTATACATAGCTCCTCAGCTGAACAGCTGTGCTTCCATATTTTGAACATGTACATTTTAAATTTTGCCGCAAATGAGCTACATGTATTTCAGTTTTTGGCACAATACTTTGAAACCATCTTTGTAACTCTCTGTCTTCATGGTATTAGGCAGTTTGTACAACGCTGTTGAAACTGAAAGTGTGCTTAAGTAATGCCTGAGATTCGAGGTAGGGAACCCAAACTGTGGGATCTGCTACGATCTAGTTTCATAAAAATGGTCTAACACTTAAATGTACAGATACCTGGGCTATATCATGGATTATGGAGTATTTTTGTATGTATGTGCCAGATACGGCATAATTTTGTCAATTATAAGGTTCTCCATAATTTTTATACAACAAACCTTAAATACCCATTTGTATCTCTTCTGTGCAACTCTTCTTTATACAGCCAAGTTTTAAAACCTTAGAGCATTAATTACTCCACTCAAAACCGCAAGATGCTCTCTCTTTTTTTTTAAATAGACTTGTGACCATTTGACAGCAAGATTCTTTACTTGCTTTTGTTTTTGCAATTTTATTTTAGAGTTGGAAAGATTTTGAGCTCCCAATATACTTTTTTTGTTACGGATCAGAGGGAGTAATAATTTATTTGCATTGCAGAAATGATCAATGACTTCACTTGGAGGTATAAAACAAATGCATGTGAAAACAGTGTCCTTCCTCCAAAGAGATTACTTCTTCATTTACATTGAGAAGCATCATGTAAGTGTGGAAAACAGTAAGGAGCACGTGCATGATCATTATATCATTTTCACTGTTGCCCAACCTGGTGATTGTAAAGACTCATTTTTTTTAAATATGTGAGCTGGTAAAATGGATTATTTCCAGCTGGTGGCATTGTTGATTGGCTAATTACTGTTTACCAGTATACCAGAATTGTTTCTCTGAGAAGAAGTTGAATGAAAAGTGAGGGCAGAAAATTCACAGTTTAATCCAGAGAATGGGCAGGTTACATTAAAATGAAGTCGAAATTACAAGCACTGAAACCTCCTCAAATGAAGATCTCTGTGAGGGGGTCACCAGGCTTAGAAATGTGTTCATGTTCTTAGCCGCTCTTTGGTATGAGTACTTTGCTGAGATGGGGAAGTACACTTGTTCTAATAGTGGTTTATGAGGGATTAAAGTAAGGTCTTTCTGATTTGTTTGCATTTTAATGAGAATGTAATTTCTTGGTCTTACATCCATGTAAAACCCCCACACTGTCAGATTTGTACGGATATACATGAGTTTAAAAGGAATGGTAGTTAATTAGCATGTGGAGTATACTATGTCTTTGAAAATGTGGACAGGGGGTGGGACAAGTCTGAAACCAAAATAGACTGGCACTCCATAAGTTTCTATTTGAAGTGAACTAATTAAACTAAATTAGTGCTTTTTGTATTCATGGATAGTCTGTCTCCTCTGATTTTTATTATTTTTACTAAACTGCTCCTTATTAGAAATGGCTGTAGTTGAGTCCGTGAATTGTTGACAAAAGAATCTCTTCAGCTCTGCCTTTGATTATTCGTGGTATGCTGTTGATCTTTGAATAATGTTCTATAGTTTCAGTTTTTAGAGAAAAAGAGTAAATCTTTTATAAACAGAAAGAAGGGAAGTTTGAAGAGATTTTAGGCCAGCTATGCAAACTCTTTCCATTTGAGTCTTTGTCCAAGAGAGTTTTATTCACAGTAAATGAACAAATAAGCCTATAGATATCAAGCTGAATTTTTTTTAAATTTCACTCCAGGGAGCATCTGCGGATACTTTTTTGCAAAATTTCCTCATCTGAGGTATGCAGTATGTTGTAAGACTTCCAGTAGTAAGCAACTTGCTTGCAAGTATCTAAATTATAATTGTGTCTTTACTATTTCTTAATCTTAGCCTCAGCTGTATTGTTCCTGGAATCTTTGCTAAATTTATTTCCAAGGCACTAAGTCATGGGAGCAGTCCCATGATTTCAAGCTGAAGGTTTGAAGTGGGCTTTTGTAACATTTTATTTATGGAGTTCATTTATATACTTTTCTGTAACGCTCAGCACTGTAGTGTCTGAACACCTCACGGACACTAATGCATCGAGCATCTCAGTACTCCAGTGCAGTTAGGGAAGTTTTATTTTATGGATGGGGAGTTGAAGCGCTTAAAACCTGGCCCACACAAGTGCACCGACACTTTGTGGCAGAGTTGAGGAAAGAACCTGCATCATCTAATTCCCACTCCAGCACCTCGAGCGAAAGACCGTCTTTCCTCTCTGAACAAGTTTGTGCTTGTTTTCCAGTGACAAAATAGACTGTCAAAGTAGTTTAAAGGTCTGTCATGGTTGGAAGCCATCAACTGTGATTCCAAAGTTAACCAGGAGCTTAAATTTCCCCTCCGCTGGCAATGGCCACTGCCCCTTGAATTGTGTGGCACCATAAAGCCCCTGGGGGTGCACCATGACATCGTTGTAGTTCAGATGAAATTGAAAATTCTGAGCGTTTTGGGACATGGAACAGGCACCAGTGAACTGCAAATTATATATATATGTATGTCTCTGGTTTTGCTGTGAAATCATTGATAACGTTGTGACAGGCGCACGGCTGGAGGGGGCTCGTGGGATGATGTGGAGCCCAGCCCGTGTTATGGCTGTGACGGGAGTGCTGCTGTTTGCCCAGGCGCTTTGCTGAGTCTTCCCCATGGCTGGCTCTGACATTTGGGGCAAAGTTCTGCATTTCTGGGTTTTTGTCCTTCAGAAGGGAACGTAGATGTACTGCCAGTGCAGTAGTAAGATGAGGAGAAAAATGTCATCAGTTTAATTTCTTCCCTCTTGCTTTCTGAAGGAGAGCCTGTGTCAGGGTTTCTTATTACCTGATCTTAATTTATTGTCAGAGATTGTATTATACTAGCCTAGATACTGAAGTTACTTGCACAGAAACATGTAATTTTCATGTGCGTAAAAAAAAGAGAAAAAGAAAGAGGAGGGAGCAACGTAATTGCCAAAAAAGAAGCGTTTCCATGTGGGAATATCATCAGAGTGGGGGAGGTGATGTTGAGAAAATTATTCTGATCTTCAAAGTTTATTTTAGTTTGGTACATCTGTACAAATGCAATTTACCTTTAAGCGTAATTGGCTGTCATGTTAAACTCCCTGTCCACCATGAGGAAATCACCATTATAGCTTTCATATGGGAAGGAATTCAGGAGTGCCTTGTTTACATTGCTGCCATTTATAAAACATTTAAAGCAGCTATTCTGCTGAATAAACATTCGAGAGCCCAAAGGATAAGCATGTCGCTTAAACTTCTTAAGACTAGACTTTCCAAACCATTTCCTGCCAGAGGGACCTAGCAGTAAAATTGCAAACTCTGTGCTCCAAGATGAGATAGGCAGAATTAGATTAAGCAGCTTACTGTTGACATGTCTATTGATCTGGGTTCAGCGCCGTTTCCTGTCTCTGCTAGCAGTTAGATTGCTGTATACAATAACACAGTGGCCTGGTTTATGTGAAATTGGGGGACTCCAAGCATCAATTACTCCAGGAAGGCAGTGGCACTGGGAGATAAGGTTAAGCCGCTCACAGTGTTTAAGACTGCTGAAACCCAAGCAACATATTTGCTGTCTAAATTGCTGCTTATAAATTTGACAGCGTTCCATTTATGTTGTTGATTTTTTTCCCGCTCTCCAAAGAGAGATCATCCTATATTATTCTCTGCAGGTAGCAGTTTGGTTCTCATTATAAACACGCATTGTTCGTTAGTCTTCCCTTCCTATCAGCCCTTTGTTAAAAGTTCCTAAGCATCACCTGGATATTTGAATAGAAAATAGTTAGACAGGAGGGAGAAAGGCATGAAATGTTATAGAAACTACCCATAATAAACTAACAAAATTTTCACGGTCGTATTGATTCCGATACTGCATTAAAGGAATTCTTTCTTTTTTTTTTTTTTTTTTTTTTTTTTCCCTTCCTTGCTGTCTGGGAACACGGCATTGAATAACAGTGGCAAAGAGGGAAGAAATCTGGTACCCTTGAATTTCTCATTTAGTCTTCTGTTTTCTTCATAAGCAGTTCTCTCTTATGCCATGTTACTTTTTTATCTTTCTCAGAGGCTGTTAACAGAATCAGTTGAAAGCAAAATGATGCTTTTCACATTTAAAGAAGCCTGGAGAGAGTTGTTTCAGGGGTCTGCTTGTGATGAATTCAACCTCTTTTTTTTTTTCCTCTGCAAGAGGGTCACAGAGAAGAGTTTTTCTCCAGGGGGTACCTTTTAAGCCACGTTACAGGTGGCTATCTCAATTTTATGCCACACGCATTGCCATTGTCTTAAATTCAACCTTCAAAAAGAAATTCAGTATTCCCATAGAAGTATTAGCAAAGTTGAATCAGTTCTGGCATTGCAATGGGAGATGTGTGCTGTGAAACTGATGAAATGAAA
Source organism: Platalea leucorodia (assembly GCF_965183815.1). Classification (NCBI taxonomy): domain Eukaryota; kingdom Metazoa; phylum Chordata; class Aves; order Pelecaniformes; family Threskiornithidae; genus Platalea; species Platalea leucorodia. The sequence continues at coordinate 153,405,142 of NC_138823.1, read as the reverse complement.
TACTTAATAGTGACATTTGAGTTCATTTATCATGACATTTTAGGGACTTGGTGGTACATATTTTTATCTTTGAACAATCTCTCAGCAGTCTACTGCCATTCAAGTGGGGGAGGGCACTCCTTCCACACAGAGCACAATGCTATAAAAGTCCAAAACGATACAGCAGTCAACTGTGATGAACAGAAGTAGGAGTTCTAACTGTTATGCGACAAAAATGAAATTAAATCTCCTTTTATTAATTTAATTTTTAAATAGCTTGACATGCTGTAATTAACATTGCCCTATGCTAAAATTACAACAACATCTGAGCTTCTGTATATTGGCTCATACCTTGGTGCTATAACTGAATATAGGAATATTGGAAAGCTAACAGAACATATTTCAAATATGTTTTAGCATTTCACTGGCATGGTTTTGAGTTTTATTTTAATGAGTTGCTGATTGATGTTATTGTTGGCTTTTGTATAAGGGGCACTAAGGTATTACCAGCAGGTGGGCACTAATAAATACTTTATATTGCTTAAGATTATAGCTATCAATACAAAACCTATTCCAATTATTGCAAGGAGGCTGAACCCACAAAGTCCGATGTCACCGAGATTTATAATTCCATCCTCATCTAATGCCATTGTGCAGGTACCTGTGTGATCTTTATGGGGAGTATCCACTTTCAGACGCTGCGCTGCCTCATCACAATAGGATTCTGTCATTTAGTGATTTAAATTACATCCTTTTATTTTGTTAACTCCTTTAATAAGTGTTTTAAACTGCCACCTTCTGCTCTTTCTTTCTTGCACCTTCTCCCTCCTGCAGAGTCTCCTTGCAGGCTTGCTAATTCTTCAGGGTTTTCCTGACACCTTCCTGTCCGTCAGTCCTGTACAGTTAATCAAGGGAACCAGTGAGCATGCAGGGGTTAGCCTGGAGTGGAGTTAATCGGGTTTGCTTTGACTTAATTGTGCCTATTGTCATAGGGGAAATAAGCACATAGTGCAGGAGGCCGGTGCTGCTGATTGCTTGAGAGGCTCAGCTTGCCATACGATGTACAGTATGGTGTACTACCCTGGCGTTGCTTCTAGTCGTTAAGAAACAGTTCTAACATTTTTAGCCTAGAAAGGCATGAAAGTAATAGCTTTAAAATAGATAACCTCTTACCCTGGAAAATTACCAGTTCAGCCTTATAGACCACATTTTTATGCCGCATTTTTTTTGTAGTGCCTAAGTTCCCCTATGTCAGTGTAAGATCCAGAAACCACAACGTCTCCGGCTATATGTGAAGTACCTGTAGTAGCGTGATAAATAGCTCACATAATGCTGTGGAGTTGATGCACTTTCCCTTTTCATATCAGAAGTATCTACATTGGTATCATTGCAAGATAACAGTAAGGAAAAAAAAATCCCATGAGATTATTATTTTCCATTATTTAACATTGTTTTCCTAGCTAAGTATGAAGGGAGTGAAATCTTTATGAGGTTTTCCAGATGACAAACTCCCAAATGGTATCAGGGCTCTCAAAATTCGAAGGAATGTATTGTAAAAAGGTAAACATTACTTTAGTAAATCACTGGATTTTATCAAATTCATTCTAAAATGAATTTATAATTTCCTAAATAATGAAAAGAAACACCCCTGAAATTATTTACATTTTCTTCTTGGTTTCATGTGACCACAGCTTTAAACTGAAATAAAACCTTTGTCTTTCTCCTCAGTTAGGACAGATCACTGTTTCATTATATAAAAGACTTCAAATCCAGTGCCATTTTCCCAGTCTTATATAAAAAATTTATTTTATTTCATCTGTTTGCTTTTAAAACTGTACTCAGGACATCCTACAGTTTTTAAGCTGTATGAAAATAATTTTAAGCTTTTTTTTTTTTTTTTCCATTTGAAGATGAATTGCTTCTCAAGAGGAGAGTTTGCTGTGTTCAGAGTACATGGAAGAATAGCACGTATGACAGTCCTGTTCGTGCTAGCTTTGCTCCTGGAGCTCTCATGATGGAGTCATTTACAATTTCACTTCTTCATTGATAAACCATTATCTGTACACTTTTTTATAACTTCAGGGTTTTGCACTTTGCCACAGAAGAGTCGCACTAAGTTCATTCCAACCTATTTCCCTAATTTCTCTGTAACACACCTTGACCTTTCCCAGGATGGTGTTTCTTTGTAGCAAGGTGAAAAGGAAGAGAAATAAGAGTTTGCCCTTTCCAACTAATTGACCAATGTTTTGTTTTAAAGGTAGTGTTACCTTTTTAATGTAGTTGTTAAAGACATAATTTCTTTATTCCTTTGTTCTGTTAAATTCTGCAGTGTTCTGGAACATATCATAACTGCAGTCTAAAGCTGATAATGTAGAAATTATGAGTAGAGTTTTATTCAGTCTGTAGTAATGTCACTGTGCTTTCAAGTAATACCAATGGTAATGTTTATTACAATACAGTAATAAAAATTACAGTAAATGTTTATTAATTTGTTCTCCTAAATGTATTTTAACATTTTCATCTTTAAAGGATGACATACCTAAAGGAGGAGGAGGAGTTTTGCAAACCATATATTAAGAATGAAATTTTTTTTTTATTTGTAGGTAATTCCTTTTATTCTTAAAAGTTAAATAAAATTCTGTGATTAAAAATGAGATAAGCTATAAGAACTTTTTGGTTCTTGTGTTTTCATGAGGAAGACTTATTTTTGTAAAATGTTCTCAGGAAGATCTATGAATTGGATTGCACAAGCAGTTATAAAGTGAGACTCAATGAGGAAATAAAAGAGCTTTGCATTTACTGATTCCTCACCCAAGCCATATGTTTTAACATGCATGGGGTTTGTTTTGCTATTTCAGGGCGGAGAAGCAGTAAAAGAAAATATTCACATACACACGCACAGCAGACTCTAAATTCAGCTCTTTCTGAACATAAACTTGCTATCTTGCAAGTAGGAATGGAAGGTTCCCTGTGATGTGGCAGAAGCCACAGCGCATAAGGCACCGTCATACGCTGGATAGACAGACATTCTCAATACGTCAGACTTCTCCATGCTCAATTGGAAAAGCTATTAAGCAGTGACTGCAGGGCAGTGTTTTTACTTTTTCCATGTCTTGGCTTGTTTATGTTAAATCAGACTGCAGGAGGTCTGTTGCGTTTCTCTGGCAGTTATTGCAAGGCTTGCTGTGGCAAATTCTATTTATGACACTTTCTGTATCCTAGGTGCAGTGAATCTTGGCAGACAATCTGGAAAATTTCCCATCTTTGTACTTGCAGAATATAATATCTCAGTAATGGTGTGACTGTGGTGACTCACTGTGAAGGTCCTAAGTTCAACTACCACAGTAGCCAGAAAATCTAGACACACTTCAAATGCTGGCATGACATTTGAAGTATTTGCTTGACCACTGGATGTAAAATATTAATTTGAAACTCCTCCTGTTTTGGCTAGAGTATATTCAAATTGAAGATAAAATCCAAGAGCGGCATTTCAGAGGTAGGATAGTGGCATCTGGAGAGCATTTTTTTACCACTGTGATGGTCATGTCTATTAAGAGGAAGTAATCTTACGTGTGTGTATTTTGATACTGCAGCTGTTCTCGCTGATGTGTGCACAGTCGATCATGCGATTATCCTACAGAAATAACATATTGGTAATTACGGAGATCTAGGATTCTGTTATGGTTCTGCATGAGTGTAAACATGTTGTCAAAAATCATTCATCCGTACACTAAATGCTGTTGTTTATTCCATTGTTAAGTCTCACTTTAAAACTGCTGACCAACTTTTCTTTATGCGAAAGTATATCTTCCCTATAAAACCAGAGACCATAACAACTTTTTGGGAACCTATTTCGTATTCACTTACAGAATCTTAACTTCCAAGAACAAATGCAGTTTATTTACAAAGTGAATAAAACTGACAGTAAACGGTTGAGCTATGCTGAATAACTTTCTCATGGGGATTTTAGAGTCTTCTACTCATTTTGTTTTTAAAATCTATGTTTCATGGTTAGACAGGGGGAAATTAGTCTGTCTGGTTATAAAACAAACCAAGTTGGGGCCTCAGGACCCTATAATCTAAGTGGGAACTATGATTATATAGATGGCCATCAAAAGGGCAGTGCTCATATGACTGCTGGGTGAATAATAAGACTTCTGTGGGGGTTTTGGTGTCTTGGCTTTATGCTGGGCTTCTGATGTGGTTTGATAAATGTGTAGAGCTAGAGGATCCATGGGATAATTGGCGCAACCCACCCAGATCTCTGGGAGGTTGCCCGGAGCATCTGTCCATAAGGCCCTCAAGCTGAGAGCCCCAGCTCTGGCAACACCACGGGCTTATTTGCCATCTTGCCATCAGCTTCAACGTAATGACAGAGCACATGGGTCTGCTCGGTTGCTCTGTGGAGGCTGCAGCAGCATGGACTAACCTTTTCCTGGCGTCTCTCTTTTTTTTGTGCCATATCGCGTTTCCAAATTCTCATGCAGTTTCATGTCTCTGTCATTGGCATGGAAGAGTTGACAGCTGCTACATGATGGCAAGGCAAATGTATCCTTGCCTCCTTGCAGTCCTCCTACTTGTGACTCACATAGTTTTTCTAAAGGAGAGTAAAAGGACTTTAAGGACAAAGAATTTCTTTCGGCACTTTGGGAGGCTTTTCCTTTCTCATGGTAAGAACCATCAGAACAATGCATTTTGCGGTAGGGGACATAACTGATTTTTAAGACCAGTATCTGTGGAGTACCATAATTAACATGTGAGTCTGAAAGTGGTAAGAGAAGGCAAAAGAAATGAAAAAGAGCTCAGTCTTGTACTTCCCAGCTGCTGACGCCGGTGACTTCAGTAACGAATGCCTATCATGCCAGCAATGTGAACAGCATGTGGACTGGGGTTTGTTTCCATTGTAAAGAGATAGCGTACTTAATTAATTTCATGAGGCCTCTAGGCTGCTGTTGACAAAATGTGCTTACACCACAAAGTTAGGTTGCAGGTTAAGGCTAGGGTTAGGGAAGGTTTGAAGCGCTGATCCCTAGACTCAAATTACTTTTAACGTTTTCTTTAATGATACAGATACAATAGTTTTGCTTAATTACACTTTGCTGTCTCAAGCAATCTTTCCCTTGAGTCACTGAAAGTTTTATTACAACGCTTAATCTGATTATGAAAATTAATGGACTTCTACTATCTTTTAATTTGCAAGAGTAAAATCTCCTTTTTTTAAATTTCAACCAGATTAAAAGTTATGTAGTAGAGGAGAGTTGTGAATTTGAAAGTCTAAAATATCACAGTGTGAATTGTTATACTATAGAGACAATATATTAAAAGGCAACATTACTGACCTGGTGCAAATCAGCACAAAATTGTTTTTCAAAATATTTAGCATTTAAGTAAAATTTAGAAAATGCATATCTTGAATCCCACAGAAACTTGGAGGATGTATAGAGAAGCACACACATGAGAAAAAGGGGGAAAGAAAAACCCATAAGATGATCGTGAAACCCTGAAAACACACATTTTGTTTCCTACCACTGGTATGTTTTGGCTTGGATGAATCAGAATGTATAAACTGTGTCTTCCCTTTTACCATTAACTTGTGGCAGCCCTGCTTTTAGGACACTGGGCTGCATCCACAGGAACCCTGGGCTTTCACCTCCATTGCATGTACCCTGTAGAGAAGGGTGTGCCCCCCAGTTCCACCGCAGAGGCAGCAGCTCTGGAGGGGTCTCGCCCTCACCTCGCCATCGCAGGGATGGGGTCACTGGGGGCTCTGCCAAGTGCACGCTTCTGCTGGCCTTCCTTGAGTTGTATTGAAGTCCTTCAGGCGTGAGCTATCCCTGACACTGTGCTGAGTTACCAACACCAAGGATACGATGAACACCGATAAAATTATCACCGTGGCAGACGGTAGGAATTGGTGCATGTTTTAGCAAAACACACTCACAATTATTTCCTGAGACCACTTCTGCACTGCAGATTTTCCTAATGTGCTTCCTTAGAAAGCTCAGCTGTAGCACAGCATCTGTTCCATGTTTTTTGTCTTTCTTTGCCTTCTCTAGCAAGTTCCTGATTTTACATGTGTGTTACAGAGGCATGGGGATGTAATGGGAGACAAGTTGGATGTGATGAAGAAATGAACTAAGAGAGTTAAGCTTAAGTGCAATCTCTAAGGAATGAGAAGCCATTGGCCATCTGAATTCTGAGAATAGGTATGATTTAGTACCAGCTAATTAGAGATACAGCTGGCAGCCAGGAGGAATGTGGCTACATATGAAAATCATAGCTTTAAAAGACTAAGAAAATATGCTGAATGTAGGTGTGAAATTACTAAGAATTTATTTGAACACATTTTAACATCTTCTAAGAAATAATCCACAGATAGCACGGGACCTAAAAATGGTAGCAGAAACACTTAAATTTGTACATGTGTGTTACACTATATTTTTGTTAATGCACTCATAGTTACCCCCCATTACCTGATAAGGATTGGGGCCTATAAAAATTAGTAAAACATAAATTCAGAGAAGAGCCAGAACATATCAGGATGGACATTCACCTTGCTAGGAAATTACATTCTCTCAGGGGGAGAAAAAAAATTGTATTTTCCATCTGTATACATCCAAAATGCTGCTGGATTTTTTTTTTTTAAAAACTGCTAGGTGAAAAAAAATACCATTTCTGAAAAGTGCCATTTGATACGTATGAAGATATTAAAAGCAATTTCCTAAGTAAAATAAGAAAATAAACATTCAAGATGTTTTTTACAGAAATAATATTTTCATTTAAAGTCAAAATGATGGATTTCTTTACTACCTTTTTTCAGCTTTTCCTGCAAATTGTATGTAAATGAATGCAAATAAGCAGTCCTCACTACTAAGTTGCTTAGAAGTGTAAAAATGCATAAAATTAAGATGCTCAGACAGAGCTGTGCATCTCATTTATGTAAAGAATGTTTAAATTTAAATTAGACATTTCAGCTAGAAGTGTTATTGTTTCAGGTCATAAAATGTTTTTTGTGCATTTCAAAGAAGGTGCATAGAAATTTTGTTATCTTCTGAAGACCTGGTAGTATGTATGGGAGTTGGTCCTGTGTCAGCCAACCTAAAAAAAAACCAAAAAGAAAAATCTAGAAAATAACTAAAGGGTCACTGCTGCCAATTTGAACATCTTCCACCAACGTGTGGACTAAGTTCCGCCGGATTTCATGACCTGTTGTCTGTCTATTCAACACTTGTGCAGTAAATAAACCTGAAACCTAGTGGAAAAGAAATCATGAAAACCAGAACCACAGAAATGTTGTTTTTAGTTCAGACCTGCTTAAAACCTGGCGCTACAGCCAGCAGACTCCCCACCCGACTTTAATGGTGCTATACATCATGAGAAAGGAAAATTCTCTTTGATTTTCAATGAGATACCAGGCTTGAGTAATGCCTGTGGTGCCGTAAGGGATTAACGATCTCCGTGCTATTTATAACCATGCAAACTAAATTGTAATTTTTTGTAGAATTACCAGAGTTTTATTGTGCTGCCCGGACAAATTCAGTGAGTAGGACTCATTAGTGTGTAAAATGGAGTTAATTTATACTGAGTATCCCCCGTCTTGGGATAGGTGGCTCTATGTAAATCATCTATTCTGGTCATTAGTTTAGGCTGTTTGCATTTCCTTTGCTGCGTGAGCGTAAGTATGAAATATTAACTAAACTTCCGTGGTGAAAGTGCCCCCTCATGCCTCATGCTTGATGGGGAAAACATTTGCTCTTCTTGCAGACCTCCCATGTAATTGAAGGGTGAGAGCTGTATTATGTAGCTGAAACACCTAGCGGTAACTGGTATTTGAAACAAATTTCCATAGCTCTAGAAACAGGAAACCAAGGTATGTCTAGAAAGCCATTCGATGAGCACTTCTGAAATACTGGGAAAAGTCTAGTGAATCTTTCAATGGTTGATTCCATCATGATTGATCTTACAGATTTTTGAAGTTATTGATGGTATTGCTTTAGTTCAGTCTGTTAGTGCAAATAATTATTAATCAATATGCACTCAGCTCTTACTTTAGAAGATAATTTTAACACATGATTTATTCTGAACATTTCAATTGAGCTACCTTTACAAGGAGAAAATCAATTGGCTAGTGGTCTAAAGCACTTTAATTATCTGAAGAGCTATGTTCTTTTTTAGGCTTTTTTTTTTATACATTGTCCTTTTGTGATAAAACCCTTCTGCTGGGCACTACTTTGCTATCCTCAGAAATACACTCATTCTGTATTTCAGGTTATTTTGTCTTAGAAGTTTTCAGTTCAATACTGCAAACATACTAGGATTAAACCCCAACTTTGGAAATTAAATAATATACAAAATGGTGAAAAAAAAATAAGAGCTTTTTCCACATGAGAAAACAGTTAGGGGTTTTTTTGTGAATGTGTCAGCACATTTGTAATTTCTTTGGATGTTTGCTCATTCATAGCAAGCGTAGCAGTGGAAAATTACAGTTAATTTGAAAGGATAACGTGATGCCAGAACTTAGACAGAGGTTTGAAACACTATAGGACAAAAGGTGAAATCATTAATTCATTTGCAGTGGATATTAAATTCCTGAAATATGCATTACTCTCTCATTATATTTATATTTATGTGTTTTAATATGCCTGTAAATATTATTGTGAGTCTGAAGCAGCATTTGTGCAGCGTCCATGAGTATGTCAATACATCCTTTCAAAGTAATTTGCACTTGGACTGAGGCATAAGGTTATGGAGCCATCTGTCATCATGAAAAATCATTAGAATAAAGACTGTGATATAATTTCACTCATGTTCATGATTGATATGTTTTGTTTCAACTACACCAGTATAAACTCTTCTCTCAGATGCCCTTGGTAGGCTAACAGGGAAACTTGAAGAGTCTTGTGCCCAAATAGATCAAATGCCAGTGGATTCACACCAAAATAAGACTTGAGCCTGCAGACAGTCCTGTGGCTACTCTTTGGGATGTAGGGTGGGATGCCCTGGAAGTACATGGGTAAGAGTTTCTATCTATAATAACAAAAGGAGTTCATGTTCTTGAAATGGCCTGGATTTAATGTTTGGCTTAATATCCAGTCTTTGATGTATTTCTTGTATTTCTCCCAAATTAGACAATGAACGTATAATCATAAACATCCAGTTTGCTATTTAATGAGATTATAGTCATTATTGTTTCTGAGTTCTCATGAGTTTCCACAATGCTACAAAAGATGAATCTGTTTTTCCTTTGGAATAGTACAAGAAATATTTATGAATTTTCATCTACCAAAAAAGCTGTATATCTTCAAGGTAGGAAAGTTCAAATTTTAGGATGGTATTTTACTGGAAACATTCCTTAAGAAGATTCCTTAGCGCATGTTAGTAATGTACTTGTAAGATTTTTAAGGAGTCAAATAATAAAAAGACAGCACTACAGTCTGAGAACCCAATTACAGAAACACTTGTACATATGTTTATTTTTAAGTCATTAAGCACTGTGCATATGGAAAGCGTCATGTCCTTAATTTCTGAGCCTTGATCTTCAAATGTAAGTGTTGTAGAAACAGGGCTTTTGAACCTTATCCTATTAGGTGCTGAGTGCCTTATTTGCTGTCTGAGCTAGTGGGAGATCTGCCTGCTCAATAGCTTGTAGCAGGTACGTGTTACCCAGACAATTAGAAAGGAAGGAGTGGTTTTGCTTTAGGGTGTAAAAATATATTTTACTTGATGTTAATTCCTGCAGCTGACTAAACGACTGGCTCTGAATGACCTCCCAGAGGATGTCTTGGAAGGAAGTGTTATGGTGGTGTGTATTTTCCTGCTAGGAGGCTGTGACTGATGACCATACCTTAAATTCTGTTTTAGATGAGACAGATAGAAGCAATAACAATGTGAATATTAGAATAAATCTTTGTTCATTTCAAGTGGGTGATTAAGGTTTGTCAGTGGCTTGATTTGGGATCAAGGTTTCTATAGGAGCAAGAGGGGGGTCAGTCTTTAGGTATATTTGCTGCTCTTGCTTGGTGTCTGAGAGTCTGCGTGCTATTGCCCCTCCTTCTGCAGAAATAACAGTCTTTTGTTTTCCCCTGTGACGATGCTTGTAATCTGAACTTTTGCCTTAGTATATCTAGCTAAAGTTATTAACAAGAATCCTGACCTGGTTTAAATCAACTAGATTTTTTCCATTCAATTTAGTTAACGGCCTTTCTATTTTTACTCAGTATCCTTTTGAAGAACAGCTTTTAAAAATGTGGTATTGGAAGCAGTGCTGTATCCTCTGCCTTATGAGAAAACATAGATGAAGAAGATGTGTTCATATAGCTAATCAATAGTTTTTTAACTTGGCTGTTTTAAATATATCTGGTTTTGGAGGCGATTATCTCCATCAGCAGATAGTCTGTCTAACGGGTATAGTAAAGGTGATCTCTCTCAGCTTATTTAGTTCAACTTCCAACAGAAGTGAACTACTCAGGAAGTGTATTTAGAGAAGTCTATTTTTAAAGAGTTCTAATGCTAGAACAAAGGACAGGAGATCATGATGCTATGCTGGTAGGACTGCCACGTGCAGAAGTACAATAGCGAGCACCTCTGACTGCGGAGGAACTGCCAAAGCACTGTAAAATCTAGTTGGTATGTGTGAAAGATCAAGCAGGTTAACTCCTGGGTTTTTTTCTATCGAGATACTTTCTTCCTTACATTCTGTTGCCTGCTGTCTTCAGAGCACAGTAGTATTGAGGCTCTGCAGATTTAAAACATCTGTCTTTCTGTCTCCAGTGTACTACAGAAGGATAGCTCTCAAATTTAGCAGTCATAAAAGTTTTAGCTGACGTGTTAGGCTGCCTTTGTTTTTAGGAGTTTTTATCCTCTGTGAGGCTACAGGCTAAGTAGGTAATGCCGGTATTTCCTATGATGTGACCCTATTGTTAATTTTTTTAAAAGAATCTTTGTAGGCATTATTATGGAATTCAGATACAGCTAATTAAGTCAGGATTAGGGACCTAAATTATTTTGTATTGCCCAATTTAGTGTTTCCATCAGTGTTTGAATTCTGTTCTTGAGATGAATGAAAACAACAGCAGACTTGGTATTGTAAGGGAAGAGATCATAGTGTTACATTAACATGAAGTTGGAAATAGATTAATTTTTACTAATTTTAAATAGTCGATAATGTACTTCTGTAAACCATTGGAATTTTCGTATTGCAATGAATTTGATGGATTTGGCTCATTGGGTACAAATAAGTATGAAATAAAATTCATGTACGCTTATGTCATAAAAAGAAGTGTGCATTAAAACCAGGTCTTGAGAATAAATGATAACATTTATGTTTTCAGGTTATACAAGGCAAATATAATTATAATGTCATTATTGATACTCACCACAGGCTTAAGCTTTCAGGTTTGAACTCACATAAAACTGTCTTAGTTTATAAGCTATGTCATGTTAGCATTGGATAACTAGGTAGAAGATAAATCTGTACTTAATACAAATCTGTCTGAGTTGATGATGTTGGATATAATTTATATAGAAAGTCTAGTTTTGTTGTGAGAAAAAGAGCAGTTTCATTTGACAGCTTTAGATGTAGGCATGGTTATTAATCCTCGATCATTGCATATATTCTCAGGAATATTTTTGTATTTTGCACCTTAGTGTTTGAGGATTTTTTTTTCTCATTTTATACTTATTCACAGCAAAAGTGTGTTGTTGTGCTGAAGTTTGGAGGTTTCTATTGTTTATAGCCATTTCTCGTAATCTCTGTTGAGAACTAATTCTGCCATATTCAGTAAAAGCAAGCTTCTAGGGGACAGGGCTCAGATCTTTGTTTAGATCCAAGATGTCTGGTGGTATTGAAAAAGGAGAAAGCAGCTCACTATGTCTGGTGATCATATAGAATAAAGGCAGTTATAGATGACTCCTTCATGTTGCGTTTTGGGAGTACAGGACCGGAGACTCATGGCTTATTTCAGAAGAGGTCTCCTTGTCCTTTATTAACTGGATGTAACATGAACCAGTCTCATAACTGATTAGCGTGGTATGTTATTCATAAACAACATGCAATTAGCATATGCTAATAATAAGCAATATTCAGCTGAAATGTCAGCATCCAAGCAGCTTAGACAACATCTGTTTGAGCAAGACATGCAATACTCATTATATCCTTATTTTACAGAACACCACTTAACCAAAATTCTTGGTTAACCAAAGTTTGCTTATATCCCCCAGGGCTGTACAGCATACAGACACTAGTCAGCTTAGCTGAGCATAGTCCCTGTAAAGCTGGCATTTTGGAAGCCAGCTGGCATCTTTCTGCTGTATTCTGGGATTGAGAACATGAAACGCAGCCTGTTTGGAAGGAGAGGAGTCCAGCGAGCTTTGGAAAAGCTGAGAAAATCTTTTCCTTTCTGATAAAATAAATGAGATTTTAGCCGAAGGTTTTGATGGTCCCTCAAGACATTTGACTAAGCATGAAGATGGAGGTGTAGAAATGTGTCACTATGGCATATCTGCAGGTATATATATATATATATATATATATATATATGATGCATGTGTATGTTTCCATATAAATACTGATGTGTGGGAGAAAATAACACTAGAAACTAAGAATACAATTCTAAATATAATATTCTGGCAGAATATTAAGTCCCTTTTTCAAGAAGACCATAAGCTTCTTTGCACTGATAATTTATTTTTAAAATTTGATAACTGTGCTCTGTGGTTGTGGTCCTGTGCAAACTGCCCATTTTTTGTAGGGCCTGATTTTAAAAGTCTGCTTTCATTTCTGATTTAAGTCCTCCTTCTTCTCTACTGGTCAGTGCAAAGTATTTTTTGTTTGTTCTTATTGCTCATGCCATGGTTCTGTGGAGTGATAGCTCTTCTGCAGTCAATAAAACAATTCCTTTTATTACCAAGCCCATTTTTCCCACTATTACCTTCACTTGAAGAATGAATTTGCTTCATTGTATTAGAAAGAATATTTTCTGACAGCTTTTGAGTACAGATCATTAAAAAATTACCAGTTTGAAATGTTGACTTTTGTCTCTTTCTTTGTCTCCTTCTATCTCAAAAATAGCTTATCACATCTTTCAACTTTCTAAATAATTAAATCTCCTTGAAAACTCATGCATATTCTGTGTTGGATAGAACAGGTTGTAATTAAGCAGAGTTATTAACGATTTTGTTGTTGATAAATTTGGGCCCAACTCTGCTCTTGCAGATATCAGTTGACTTTATTGGTCTGATCTTTCTCCATAAGGGTTACTGTTGTAAAACTGGAGTAACAGAATAGAAAACTGTACCAAAAATCATGTGTTTGCTATATGAATAGTAGAAGATTTATGGTATCTTTAACTGCCCATTTCTTTACATTTAACAGCTCCTGTTCTGTAAATGATGAGAGAGACAAGTGCTTTGTTGTCACTTAACAATTGTCAGCTGATTTAGGGAATTGATTACATTTACTCTTTTGGAATAAAACAGGAACATTGTACACTCTGGAGTGCGTCTGAGTCCAAGCCACGCTAACACCAAGACCAAAGTTTTGTTTAGGAGCTGCCTCTGTTGAGCAAAGGGTATTTTAAGATGTTTTATCTCAACTATCAGTATCAAAAAAGAGCCTCACTGTTTCCTAGCTGTGTTGTTTAATAGTAAGCTTTTAATAATGGATTTCTAGGTAAACCCAATGCATTTTCTTGTTTTCAAGTTAATCCATCAGCTACCTAAAACCCCCAGCTATTTCCATTTTAAATTAGTTTATTTTTGGTCTCCTCACATACCTGTCCTTCTTTCACTTGATTTGTCTGTATGAAGACCTTCCTGGTCCATAGATGAAATTACTGAGTGGTATTTTCCTGTGACTGTTTCAGTGATGGTATTTTGTAAAAGAGCACTGGTGCTATTTTTTCCTTCGGTGAAATCCCTCAGTTATATCTCACAGTTTTAAGAGGATGTAACTCAACCCAACCCACTTCACTGGAGCTTTGCCTGTTACCCTACTGAAGCCTAAAAGTCCATCTACACCAGAGGTGTCACCAAGGTCAGAAAGGCCTACCCCCCCATATCACAACCACCTCCACGAGGAAGAAAAGACAGGTTATAGTTGTAGGTGACTCCCTTCTGAGGGGAACAGAGGGTCCAATATGCCAAACAGACTCTCTTCTTAGGGAAGTCTGCTGCCTTCTTGGGGCCTGGGTTAAGGACATCACTAGAAAACTTCTTAGCCTGGTACTGCCCTCAGACTACTACCCATTACTGCTCTTCCATGTGGGTGGCGATGAAGCCACAATGCATAGTCCAAGGGTGATCAAAAGAGACTTCAGGGCCTTGGGACAGTTGGTAAGGGAATCTGGGGCACAGGTTATTTTTTCCTTTCTCCTTCCAGTTGCGGACAGCGACATTGGAAGAAACAGACACACCCAGACTATTAATATGTGGCTCCATGGCTGATGTCACCACCACAATTTCAGGTTTTTTGATAATGGGATAGCCTACAGGGGACCAGGCTTGCTGGGGTCAGATGGGATTCACCTTTCTCAAAGAGGGAAGAGGGTCTTTGCTCACAAGCTAGCAAGGGTCATTGACAGAGCTTTAAACTAGACTTGAAGGGGGAGGGAGCTAATACCAGGCTTGCCCGTGACAAGCTGTGGGATGACACACCAAGGTTAGAGGGATGGGGTACTAGCGAGGGCCCTTAGCCTGTTGCTCCGAGATGTGCTGGCTACACTGCACCACGCCTGAAGTCGTATGCAGGTGAGCCAGGGGCTCCTGAGGGAATAGGAGCCAAGAGGGGAACACCAGCGAAATACCTCAAAGGAATTAAGGGATGTTCCTCTAAGAAAGTAACACGGCCGACAGCCCAGCTGAAGTGCCTCTACTCCAATGCACACAGCATGGGCAACAAACAGGAGGAGTTGGAAGCCACTGTGCTGCTAGAAAGCTACGACCTAGTTGCCATTACTGAAACTTGGTGGGACGAATCCCATGACTGGAATGTGGCTGTCAATGGCTACAGGCTGTTCAGAAGGGACAGGCAAGGAAGGAGGGGCAGAGGCATTGCTCTCTACATCAAGAAATGGATAGGATGTGAAGAGCTGTCTCTGAAGAATAGGCATGAGCAGGTTGAAAGCTTATGGGTAAGAATTAGAGACCGAGGCAACAAAGGGACCTTGTGGTTGGTGTCTACTACAGGCTGCCCAATCAAGGGGAGCCTATTGACAAAGACTTCTTACTCCAGCTACAGGAGGCATCATGCTTGCAGGCTCTCGTCCTGCTGGGGGACTTCAACCACCCCGACATCTGCTGGAAAATTAGCACGGTGAGCTGTAGGCAACCCAGGAGACTCCCAAAATGCATTGAGGATAACTTTTTAAGCCAGGTAGTAGACAGCCGTACCAGAGGAGATGCAATACTGGACCTGATGGTCACCAATGCAAGTGAGCTAATTGGTGATGTCAAGATTGGAGGCAGCCTGGGCTGCAGTGATCACACACTGGTGGAATTCACAGTCCTGAGGGATATGGGTCAGGCAAAGGGTAAAGTCAGGACCTCATGAGGTTCAACAAGGCCAAGTGCAAGGTCGGGGCAATCCCTGGTATCAATACTGGCTGGGGGATGAAGGTATCGAGAGCAGCCCTGCAGAGAACGGCTTGGGGGTACTGGTGGATGAAAAGCTGGACGTGAGTTGGCAATGTGCACTTGTAGCCCCAAAAGCCAACTGTATCCCGGTCTGCATCAAAAGCAGCGTGGCCAGCAGGGCGAGGGAGGTGATTCTGCCCCTCTACTCCACTCTGGTGAGACCCCACCTGCAGTACTGTGTCCAGCTCTGGAGTCCTCAGCACAGAAAAGACATGGACCTGTTGGAGTGGGTCCAGAGGAGGGCCACAGAAATGACCAGAGGGACAGAACAACTCTCCTACGAAGACAGGCTGAGAGAGCTGGGGTTGGTCAGCCTGGAGAAGAGAAGGCTCTGGGGAGACATTGTTGTGGCCTTTCAGGACTTAAAGGGGGCTTATAAGAAAGATGGGGACAAAATTTTTAGTAGGGCCTGTAGCAACAGGACAAGGGGTAGTGGTTTTAAACTAAAAGAGGGTAGATTTAGACTAGATATAAGGAAGAAATTTTTTACAGTGAGGGTGGTGAAACACTGGAACAGGTTGCCCAGGGAGGTGGTAGGTGCCCCATCCCTGGAAACATTCAAGGTCAGGTTGGATTGGGCTCTGAGCAACCTGCTGTAGTTGAAGATGTCCCTGCTCATTGCAGGGGGGATGGACTAGATGACCTTTAAAGGTCCCTTCCAACCCAAACTATTCTATGATTCTAAAAGGATGCTCCCCTAGCAGACAGGAGATGTAAGAAATTATAAAAATTTCAGCCCCTCATATTTGTATTTTTACACTTTGTCTTTCTGACAAGGTAGATCCAGGCTACAAACCAGAACAATTTTATTCTTTTTGAAAGGAGAGCTTTTATGCAGTAGAAATGTGAGTGGTGATTAGAAGTTCGCACTTATCGTGCAGATTAAAAAGGTAAGCAGAGCTTCGTTGTAACACTTGGAACAATTCTTTCATCCCTAACTTTCAGTATTGAACATTGATGCTCAAGTTAGTCTTCCCCAGCTGTTTACTCAGTAGAGAAAGAGGGTCTGAAATTTGCTTCCAGAAAAGCCTATTCCCCTCTATTAAGGGCAGCCTGCTAAGGAACCTGAATTGCCTAAGCTGAGACACATACACCTTCCCTCTCCTGCATCATGCTCTCCTTATCCTGAGGCAGTAAAAACAGTGTCAGTGTAGCTCAAGCCAGTAATGTAAACACTCCAGCTGTATCGCCATGAGGGCAGAGAGAGGCTATCAAAGCACCTCTGATGTTCTGTCGAAAAGACTGAACTTCCCACAATTTTAGAGGGATCTTGTTGATCATGACATGCTATTAAGGAGGGAATAGCTGGATTGCAGTGCTTGGGGTCAGTTTAATTGCCCACTGGACTAAAACTTGCAGAGAATAAATGAACGGGAGAGGAAAGGTCAGGATTAGTGGTGGAGAAGGAGAGTGTGGGAGCTTCTAATCATTTTACCTAAATTAAAATCCATCTGGTATTTTTAATTCTTTGAAATGCATTAGACAAAAGAGTCCGTTTCTACTCTCATGAATTTATTTTTCTGCTACAGTGACCTATATGTTTGTATTCAGTTATTTATAATGACATATCAGTAGCTGTGGAGGTTTCATATCTAATATGCTAATGGCAGTATTGTATCAGCATATGAACCTAAAAATGAGGTGGAATGAAACATTTTAAACTGATGTTTTAGTCTCTTCTCTCTATTAACCCTTAAAGCTTCAACTCTTCTGGGCCAATGTAGATTTTTTAAGGAACAGTTGAATATGAGTTTTTAGAGGTTCATTCTTTCCATAGATACCTTATAAGGTTCTCAGACACAAATTCATGAAAATGACAACATATTTCTATCAAAAGGTTGCATGTGAACGTTTCAAGTCCATGTCCTGTCTGTTACGAGCAGTACAGTAGGTATCTTTATGATTCCCAATGGGTGAATCAGAAGGAGTGAATCAAGGCATAGTAAACCAGGGCAATTCAGACCCCATCCTCAACTCCTTGTTCATATTCCCTATGGGGAAATTCCCCTTCTGTATTTGTCTGAGCATTGCATCTAAGATATGTTCCACTTTTAAACAAGGATTTGGCCCTGGCATCTTTTTGATGTAACTTCTTACAGTATTATCAATGCTTGTCATCCCAAGATCACGAGGGTGCTGAAAGAAGTCTTGAGATTAAATTTTTTCTGTTCTTTTTGACTCACTTTATTGATTCTTGAGCCTTTAGAGATTTAGTGGCTTGTGTTTGCAGGTTTTTCTGTGCCAGCCATGTGAGTAGGTCTTACTTTAAAGGAGAAAAAATGGTTTTTTGAGCAGCAGAACTGAAAGTCTTTTGTCCTACAGATTTTTGTCATGTATTTTTTAAACTCTTTGTCCCCAGCAAGATACTATGAGCTCCCTTCCTATTACAGTCCCACCGGAAAGGAGGCAGTAATTGTGCAAAGTTCAGCATGTCTAAAGCTATGGGCATGCTGAGTAGCCAGGACAGGTATGTTGGTCAACCAGCTGGCAGCTCCAACGCAGTGTCTCAGGGCTGAGTTATGACCACATTTCCAATGGAGTGGCCAGCAATTTCAACTTCTGTCCTCAGTCCAGACAGTGATTTGTATAAAACTCTTGGGAACTTAATTATCGTTGAGACTTTCATCCCTAATTCTAACTTAAATCAGCCTGTAGGTTCAAAAGTTATTAGAAAGCTCTTCATAGATTGAAGTACAGACCAGTGCGATCATAAAAGCTCCCTTTTCTTAGGAAACTAGATTAAAAATGTAAGGGATGTGTAACTCCCATCAGTTGGCGCTTTGGGAAAATACATAAATGTCATAAGACTAGGGATTAAATCATGAGACTTGGATAACAGAACTGTTATATGCTGCTCATAAACTGATCTAATTTCTCAGATATAAAATGTGTGAGCGGGCTGTGCAGTTTCAAGAACATTTTTCCTATTTACCATGGCAGACTATTGGCAGGAGGAAGCAAAACTGCCTGTTACATAGGCATGATAAAACTATAGCAACTAGATGGAAGCCGAGGTGGAAGCCCCGGACAGAGGTCTTTCTTTAGGAGAATAACAGCCTCTGTTCTCCACCAGCATTGCTAATCACTTCCTATTGGTGATTTTATAACCACAGAAAGCTCTGTGAATTTAATTGCTGGAAGTTACCTTTTTATTTCTTTTAACAGCATCTAAAATTCATGCTCAGGGACACCAGTCAATCTGGAAACAAATCTTTGCTCTGAGTTAGCCTTTGCAGGTGGTTTAAAGAAAATTTAATTCTTTCCCATGTGGCCATGTGCAACACCTTCATCCTCTTGATGAGGGCAAAGTGAAAGTCTCCTCTGAGCTCACTGTCAGTGCTGCAGTAGTTGACTGGCAAGCTGGGGTGCTAAAAAGTTGTACAGGTGGCAAGCTTTGCCCCTGAGACAAAGCACATCGCCTCTGTGCCTATTATTTTGCCTGAAAATATGTAACTGAACCTTTCCCAGAAGTGGCAGCAATAAACAATTGTACCACTTCCAGTGTCAGCAATTTTAAATGCTAATTGTATGTGCTAATGGATAAACATGGAGGCTCGTCTAACAAGAACATAATTTATCCTATTTTTTTCCTTTATCATCATGTCCACAGTGCTCTAATTATTAGGTTTACTGCATGTCTATCGTGTGGTAACTTTATAGTATTTTACTGTGCAGTGTATTTTCTACACTAAATTGCAACTTAGCAATACCTTCCTAGGTTTTCTGCTTGTTTCCTCCTGAACATATGTCATGTCATTTGTCAAGTGATTTAATAGTGCCCCTTGACCTTAAAAATAAAGTAAAGCTGGATCAGTGTATAAAAATGTGAAAAACTTTAAAAGCGGCCTCTGCTGCACCTTCTCCCACTCAATCCAAGAGCTATCAGACAGCATCATTCATTACTCACTGCTCCTGAAGTAGATGAAATGACATGGTGTAAGTCTCCTTATTTATAATAATGTTTGGTTTATATCATGAAAGATTTAATTTTTGGTAAAGAGATGTTATTAAAGAAAGGTACAAAGAGAGTGATCTGATACAGTGCTGAATTATTTACGATATACAGAGTGCTAGCCAGAAACAGTGACTTCTCAGTCCATTGCAAGCACCTGTACCAGTATTTTTATGAAGGGTGTTCTTTATCACTGAACTAACTGAGATCACATTTACATTAGTGCTTAAATTCAGTGGAAGAAAACAACATGGCATGAATATGACAGATGCACCATAAGAGCTTAAACACCTGTTTTCTGTTTAGTAATTTAAGAGATTTGGAAAGCACAAGCACAATGCAGACCTAGGGCATGTGTGACAAATATAATTTCTCTTTAAGATTCTCAGTCATCACATAAAAGTGACTGTTTTAAATGTTTTTTTTGTAATATTTCAACTTCTGTTTTCTGCTGTTGTGAAACTGATAGTTGTTAGTAATGTCTTTTAAAATTTGGGCAATTCTTCTATGATATAGGGTGAAATATTGCAGTGCTTGAATGCTAGACTTTCCCAGCTCGGTAGTTTGTGGAGAGGGGCTGCTCTATCTACTCTTCAAAGGGGAAATTCTTTAGACCTATTTGCAAGTGTGAATCCGGAGTGGTGTCTCAGAGGTCAATGTATTGCCACATGGAAGTGTATTTCACTTTACCTTTCATCCTTTGTGCTTGTCCCAGCATGCTCTGTATATGAGAAATGAGAGCAGGAAGTGTTAAGTGGAAAGGGGGAAATCATATAGTTACCATATCACTGATAGAACAAAAGATTGTAACATATAGTGCATCATTTTAAGAAACGATACTCTGCTGTGTGTGCTAAAATGGCTTTTGCTTAGCACCTGAGGGATCCTAGAGTGAAACTTGCTCAAATTCTTTGTATTCTTCAATTACGATGCCACCTTCGCCTGCAAGACGCAGTTTTTAGAGAAAAGTCTTCAAGAAGGTTATGTGGTCAAGTTTAAGAAGTTGTTTCTATCTGTCTGTGGGTCATCTTTTTATTTTTCCAAGATTGCGGTCAGTAAAAAACAGAGATAAGAGTTCCTCGGGGTCAACTGTAATCCCTGAGTCCCTGAGACAGCCAAGACCATGGCACGCTCTCCTCCCTCCTCTCCTCTCCACAGCATACTCCCCTGAGGAGGGAGGTTCAAGGGAAGTGCCCGCCAAATCGGTTCGCCTTGCTGGGGATTCTGACACGCTAGACAAAATTTCAATTTACTGGTGTCCGGCGCAAAATGGAATAGAGCTGGAGATCTGCACCATGTCAGCTAAAAAGTTCTCCTAATTCTAAAGAGGACTCCAAAGTGCTGCTGCAATTGGATAGACCTAATTGTGTGTATACACATATGCAGCCAAACACATACACACTTTCAGGAAAGCAATTAATTACAGTGCATAATGAACAAAGCATTTTAATGTATATCTCTTAAAGTATTCCTTTCAGCTCTGTAGTTCATTTGTTCATCTAAAATAATACATATATTTCTTTTTGTAATGAGTTTGGATTATCATGCAAATTCCATAGCAATTAGCAAATCTTTCAATCAGCAGAAAAATTTAACTCTTGCTTACCTTGCTACTGCTCGTGGTTGATTCATATGTAAAGTAAATACAGAGGGGACTTGCACAGCCGGGTGCCTCTTGACTCCAGAAATACTATAGTGCATTTATCTGTCATAGCTGGGAGCTCTGGGAGTAGTCCAAACCAGCTAATTTTCAGAAGGTAAAAGTGAAGGATACGTATTAGTTTACTAACTGTTATACAGAGCTGACTTAGGCTTGTACCTATTGTTATAATCTTGTTTACAATTTGGGTTTCAATATCTCATTGAGGCCGCAGGCTGAGTTGGTCCCTGATGATATCAGATACTGTTTGAACATAGTCTCATTTGAAACACAACAGAACCTAATGAATAATATTGAAATGCAGGAGATAGATAGAACGAGTAAACATGAAAGAACATGTGTTTATTCTCTTATTTTTGGCATCAAAATAATTTTACAAAAAGCATTAAAATTAGTTTCAGCCCCACAGCTC
The DNA here is from genome assembly GCF_965183815.1 of Platalea leucorodia. Taxonomy (NCBI): domain Eukaryota; kingdom Metazoa; phylum Chordata; class Aves; order Pelecaniformes; family Threskiornithidae; genus Platalea; species Platalea leucorodia. The sequence goes on along the minus strand of NC_138823.1, from coordinate 153,383,509 downwards.
CTTTGTGAACTAAGGAAACATTATCCATGCTGAAGGGTTAACATGGGTGATATTTATCCCTGTGCCAAAATATGTTCCCTGTGCAAAAAAAAAAAAAAAAAAAAAGGTTTACTGGTCTTTTGAAATTACTTCATACTTGTCATATGAAATTTCTTCATCAGTTCCTCTTTGCCTTGTTCAATTTGGTTCATCTAGTTCATCTAATTTCAATTTAAGGTTTCAGGTGAGAGAAAAAATAACCACATATCTTGTAAATTATTCCAGAGGTTAATCACCCTTATTGTGATAATATATACTGTTCTTTTAATAGACATCCATTTGAAAGTGTGGTGACAAGAACTGCAAATAGCTTACTTTTAACGTTATCAGTCATGTGCAGATATCCGTGACTTTTCACATTGCACATCCAGGTGCAGGAATTCACAAAATACAAAAGTTCTGAGAGCCACTATGCTGTAGTAAGAATCCATTTTCTGTTGGTTATTTATTAGGACTGCTAAGATATTTTTAGTTATCACTGCTGTCCACAATTTTGTTCTGAGGCATTTAGGTTTTCAAATGTATCTTGAGTTTGCTGCTCAGTCCTGTTGGCTCTTTATAATGCACAGCTTTACAGTATCACCAAAGATATTCCCATTAGGTGTTCATTCCTCATTTACAATTTCTTTTTCATATTCTCAGTGTTTTTTAACATGTTTAATATATAAGCCATGTTGAGTTTGTGCCATGCTACTTTTTCATCAGAGAGATAACAGGGAGAGATATTTATACAGAAATTAAAGCAAGTATTTTCAAAAGTTATCTTTATCTACTGAATTTGTAATATCATCACAGAATGATATGAAATTTCCTAAGAAGACCTGTTTTCTATTAAACAGTGTTGATTGGTATTAATCATGCTACCACTCAATCCAACTGATTGCCTCTTTTAACATTATTTTCACAATTTTTCCTTACAATGATGTCATGTTGAGATGATCCCACTTACTTCCTTGAAATGTTGACACATTGTCTTTTATCTAGATTTTGGACCTTCTTCTATGTTACAATAGATATTATACTTCAAAATTATTGTCCAGAGGAAACCCTCAGACCATTCCTTAGAAATTATAAGCCACAAGTAATCTGGTCTTGCAAATTTGGAACCAATTCATTATAGATGTTTGCTCTTTAGTAATCTCCCTATTTACTATTGAATTGACAGCACTTTTTCTCCCCAAATAAAAGAAAAAAAAAATTCCTTTGCGTTATTACCAATAATTTCTATGTAGTAAGGGACATGGAGATTTTTTAATTTCTTATATGTTCTGTAATTTTTTCTCGTTAGAAAGATTTATCTATCTGTTATGTTATTTAAAACAAAAATGAAATGGAATGATCACAGAATTCTCTTTTCTGTGCTTCCATAAGTTTGGGATGTGGGGGGTATTACCATGGGCTATTTAGCCCACAGTAGAAAGTGATGTGTGTGTATTGTGAAGTTTAAAATTAATGCTGCCTCATCATAATTTTTCTGTACTTACTCTCAACCATTAATGCAAAATTGATCCAAATAGTTATTGCTTCATATCCTTAGGAAAACTATACGGACATGAAGAAAATATTTCAAATGAATTTTTAAACTGTGCAGCTGAATGTTTAGTAACAGTAGAATCTTAAGTATTTCAAAACATATGTGTCTTATATCTTGGGTATACTTGGGTTTATTTTATTTTAAAATCCATTTGAGTATATAGTTCTGCTTTTCTGCTTCCTTACATCTTCTTTAAAATTTTATTTTGACATTGACAAACTGAATATACAAATGCCAACAGAATTCTCATACTGTGTTGAGAAGCTTTTTAGTAGCCCAGGCAACTGTATGCCAAGAGTTTGAAATGCTGGAGGCTCTTTTTTTCTATTGAGCAGGGACTCTGTTTGAAAAATTAGAGCACAATTATTGCTTAGTTTTAAATAACAGTCCAACACATTTCAAGTTTGCATCATAAATTCAATTTACTTTCTCTAACAAAATGACCAATATGAAGTTTTCTTCTTGCCTAGGTTAGAAAAGAATAAGTTATCTAATACTTGCTTGCTTTGAAGAGCTGTCTGGATTTTGAAAAGGCAACACTTCCAGATTGCCTGGCTTGAAATAAAGGGTTGTACGGTCTTGCAGTTGAAAAAACAATCAAGGGAATACTAATACTTTTATTGTTCGTGGGTTTGTTACTGAAGAGAGAATCATATCCATACTTTGCAACATTTTGCCGGTTTCCTTAAGGCTTTTTGCAGCATGCATCGATTGTTGCTACTAATTGGAAAAGTAATTGAAACATGCCTGCCTCTTGTGCTTTACAGCCATGCGCTGTCATTAGCAAAAGCTATGCCCTCTGACCCCAGTAGCTCTCAGAGGTCAAAATATATCGTTATATTGGAGGGCAGTGTTTCATACAAAGGCCATAGCAGTAGTATAGCTTAAATATTTTGGGGTTTTTTAGTGAAAAGAATAGCTTATCAAGGAAAAGAATGACCTGCTAACTATATTTGTCTTACACTTTGAGTAACTGCTGGCAAAATACAGAGGCCTGAGATATGCTGTGTAAATATTTTATGAAGGAAGCTTCTCCAGCAGAGATGTTAATAATTTAAAATATGATGTACTACATACTGAGTTTTAGGCAGAGACATTTAGTAATAAATTTGTATTTTGTATGAAAGCCTAGTAAATGACTCCCTTGCCACATATTTTGTGTTACAATTGTGTTTGCATGTCTTCCTTCATAAATTATGCCTATGTATATACATGTCACAATAAACTTGGATTTTTAAACCAGACATGATTCCAGGGTCCATTTAGAAAGGATTATGAGTCACACCTAAAAAAGATGTAGCCTCCAAGTCAATAGCGTACGTGTCCAAGAAGCCAATATTTTGTTGGAGATGTACATTTATTTTGATTTTCGTTCTGAAGCTTCCTGTGCAGCTAATAGGGCAATTCAAGGAAGAACAGTCCCCCAGAAATGCAACTATTATTTTTAAGTCAGGTTTTATTCTGTTAAGCGTGGCTGCAGCAAGGGTAGCATTCATCTTTGACTTAGTAGCCAGTCAGTTAGAAAAGTTGGCCAGGACACACAAGACCTACTTTGTAGATGCTTTTCTGTCTGCGTCCCAGTCTAGGCACATAACTCCTCTGGACTGAGCTTTAAATGCACTTTGTTTAGAAAACTAATTTACGGTATTACACCTACTACTTGAACTCTTTGGATCGTTTCAGAATAATGTTGTGCAGATAAATACTCACATTATATTTCCAATTTTCACAGGATTCATGCTGGGGAAACAAAGTAGATAGACCACACAACAATAAATCAGTGTAAGGACAGGCTTATAAATGTGTCAGTCAAAATATCTTTTAATTCTTCAGGTTTAAGATTTTATTTGCCAGTTCTGCTGTTTGTATTGCACTCTTATCTTTTTGTCCTTAGTTGCACTTGCTGTTTTATTATCCCATGTTTTTTTAATAGGAAATTAAGTCTCTGCTCTATGTAGAATTAACCAGAGAGACCATCCAGAACAAGCTATGTTCCAGTATGTCAGAACAGGTTTGCCATTTCATACATGTATGGTATTTATGGCTGTAATATAATAAAATATTTAAAGTTCAGATTATATCTCTTCTGTACTGAAATTCAGAACATTTTCTGTCAGGTAAGACTATTACATCTCAGCATTAACTCTGTCTCTCTGCATCAGATAATGCTCCCTATTTGTATTTGTTAATGAGTGCAGACATTCATATTTTAGTACCTGATGGGGATGTAAGAGACAGAATATAGATTTTTTTCCCCTAAATTAGAAAATTATCTGAACGGATGGTTGATTAATAATCATTCTAAATTAAAGTGCTTTCATAAGCTACCATACAGAACCTCACTTTTAAAAAATCAATCTTTCAAAGCTGTCACTTTTGTCATTTGTTAAGCATTTGTTGAGGAGGAAAGAGAATATTTGTCCTAATTCTGAGCTCCCTAAGCTGTGCCAAGAAAAAGGAAAAAAAAAAGTCATCCCGCTAATGCACTGTATTGCAATAGAGATTAAATTGATCAGTCTGCTTAGGTATTTCCAGAGTGTCCCTTGCTGTAATATCTGGGCTCTGTATTGATGTGCTGTACAGTGCAATAATAGGTAATAGAAAATATTTGAATAGCTAGCAATATATCTAATTCCACAAATTACTTTTACCGTGGTGGATTATTGAAATCATAAGCCTGGTGTTTGAAAGGGCTGAGACTTTGGTGAAATGCTAAGAAGGAAGGAGGAGCAAATTTCTCAACTTGCGTTAGCCTTTTTTGAGGACGTGATGGCTCTGAGCCTGCCCGGGGAACTTTCCCACAGACGTTTATTGCAGGGCTGGGACTGAGACCGAGGGTGAGAGACAGTAATTTATAAGTACTGATCCTGGATCTGTCATCTCCTCTCTGAGTGGTTTTAACACAGAATTCTGCCGCAATTTCCTCTTCTTAATGAGCCAGTGAGGATGAATCAGTTAATGTTTGAATATATCTTTGAAAATGTTACAGGCTGTTCTTGTTTGACTTTCATTAAGCTTTTATTTTAATCTAAGAAGACCAGTCAAACACAAAAGGTATGCAAAGTACTTCATATTTTGGCCAAAGCCTATTTAGAATACTGTACATGGGTGTCTTTAAAAAAAAAAAAAAGGAAAGAGAGAGAGAAACTGGATAAAATCTTAAGTGCATTTACTGAGCTCATGTCTCCTGGTATGACTGACCTGGAATACCTAATGCTGAAGCTTCTTGCAGAGAATCTGATCCTGGTTCTTGCACAAGGCCCAGCACACACTGGGGTAGGAATTTGTAGTTTTGCTGCAGGTGAACTTCCCATCATAATGGATGTGTTCAATAAGCTCTAGTTATTGAATTTAAACACAGTGTCTCAGTTCTCAGAGTAATTCAAGGAGTTTTGGACACTGAGACCCAGCAAATGCCATTTTTGACCTTTTAATAAATTATAAATACATGACTCAGGGGCTCAGATCGTGGATGCGGTGTGTTTCCTCTCTGGAAAACAGGGAAGCGGACTTGGGGAAGAAGCACTGGGCTGGGCGGTGTTGTTCTGTTACTTTCTTCCTCTGTAGTTTCTTTTATTGCCTTTGGACATGCTGTAAACAAACACCAATCTCTCTCCTCTATCACATTAACTTGCAGGCTGCTCAGCAGTCCTCAAAGTCTCACAAAGGTCGTAACATTTCTTTAATCATATCTAGTTTACTTTTCCTGTGGCTGCCCAGTTCCCATGCTATTTTCTCAAAAACAAAGTGCGTGATATTAACCTTTGGGTATTTGATTTGTTGGTATCCCCAAGAGGAAGTTGAAAACAGACAAGATCACAGTTTGTTGATTGTATTTGTTGTTCTGAATTTATTTTGTATTTAATTAATGCCATGCTTCATGTCATCCATTAGTCACCTGAAAGGACAGAAATATTTTGACTTTGCAAGGCAGGTGGTTGGGGAACAGGGCCTTTGTCTGAAATTTCAGACCTTAGTCATATCTTGGGAAGTGCTGACGCTCCTCGTCGCACCAACAAACATTGCTTGGGTACTTCATACTCAAACTCAGGGATGAGCTGGACATGCCTTTTGAAGTCAGGACACTTTTCCTAAGGTCTTACTGGTAGAGACCTATATATGAAGGGGAAAGGTTTGTTTTCTCTATAATGTGAAACATAGTCCTCAAAGGACCCATCTAGGGATTTCACGCGGTCTAAGTCTTGGTGATGCCTGTAGTCTCTCTTTTCATAACTCAGTGAGTTTCTTATGCTTTTATTGTCTTTGGTGCTGAGAGTTTTAATTTTTTCTTAGAGTATTTTGTAGCTTTTGAGCTGTTCCTGGCAAGAGAGTGGAAAAGGAGGACTCTTCTGAAGTATGGTCTTGTTAAGCCTGAGGCTACAGGGAGTAGGGATCGGTGGATTTTGCAGACCTTCCAGTCCTGCACTGTTAGTGAGATGTTCAACTCCTGAAAAGGCAAAACTACCTTTATGCACCTACTAAGTTTTCAGACTAAAACCAAAGGGACATTGTATTTCCAAGTATAAAGGCTATGATCTCAGAGGTCAAACTTTTGTTATTTCACTGCCTACTCAAAAGTTGAATGAAACAAACTTTAGATTAGCACTCCACTCCTCAAATTTTTTTCGTCCAGTGACTTTTCCTTCTCTGCACACTTGTGTGATTTGGCCAGCCTTTCTTCTCATTCACATGTGGTTTTGCCTCCTCTCTACTTCTGCCTTCACTTGCCTGAGTCTGGTCCTCCCTCAGTTAAAACATTTGTTTTCACCTTATTAGTCTCATTCTCATAGAGTGGGAGTCCTTTCTGTATTTTGGTGCATACAAGTTCGACTTCTGTCAAAGTCCCCTTTTATCCAGTAGAAAGAAAGAAGCCTCTCTAGAGGTCATGTCCTCTGGGATCCTTAAGTGTCTAAGGTAAGTTTTACAGCTATCATTCATTGTCTCTGTATACTGATTTCTCTCCCTAGATTAAAAACTGACACGCTTTCACTCAGACATTTAACTTCAGACATCTGAAGTTTAAGTGAAATGATCCTCACCATTATTATCTAGAGTTTCCATTGCCCCTTTGAATGTTTTTCTTTCCTTACAGATTTTCTAAACCCCATTCTTCTTTCCATCTTTTCCCAGTATTTTCTCTAGTAATACTGTCACATTTTATTATTCTATTCTCTATTCCCCCTTCAGATTTGTGCATAAGTACTTCATCAGCCTTTAAATCTCCTGGCATCTCCATAAACATATGTTTGTTCCTCTTCCTTCCCCCCCGAAGTTCCCTTAGCTCTCCTCTAATTTAAATTTACTCTTCCAAAAATTGCTTTCTCCCACATGAGTCCTCCACACTCCTCTTCTCTTCATTTCTTTCCTAGCTGATCTGCAGAAAAAAATAAGAGCTGAGAGGCAGAGGTGTCTTGGATAATGTCTTCTTTCCTGCTTTTACACCAGCTAAAACACGATCAAGGAGTGTTCAGCCTATTTTCACTGCTGTGCTCTCCTCCTCCCCATTCCCTCTCCCCAGCATCCTACAACCCAGCTCTGTTGACTTTCTTCCTGCAGAAGGCAACTGGCTGGATGCCATGAAAGGCAAAACCATGGATCTATCCCATGAAGAGCAGATGTGTGTATTGGCCTGCAGTAATAGCCTAAAACCCCTAGAAATTCTTTCCCTTTACTCAGAAACAGCTCTTTCATACTACTGTCATTAACATTTGCCTCCTACAGTGGCCTATTATTGTTTAAAGTCTCTGACACATAAAACCAAAGTCTTTATTTGAGAGGGAGTAAGCAGGGGAAAAATATACGTTCCATCCAGCAAATTTGTTCTATTACCATATGTTCTTACTCGGCAGCTTCTTTTCTTGACTTTAAACACCGTTGTAGCAGCAGCAGCAGCAGCAGCAGCAGCACCTGCCTCTCCCAGGCTTCCCATGCGCGCTCTTAATCAGTTCTGCCTCACCCCCCTCCCCATCTCAGCTGCCCTTAGCTTGCTGCTGGAGAACGAGGCAGGAGGCATAGCATTTCTTTCTTGTTTCTCATCTCCCTTGCATGCGTTTTACTTGCACGAAACTCTCACCTTGTTGGAACAGAGGAGTGAAAAGTTCTCGTGAAGGGATCAGATCTTAAACAAGTTTCTTCTTTAAATTCTGCTTACCAGACACTGGCCTCATGGTGCTCCGTGCCATCTAAGATGAGGGTTGTAGTAATTTAATCGTAACACACTCCTTTTACCAACTTGGTCAATAACTGAATGATATGAAGGGTCAAGGTTTACAAACTAGTGAACTCTGCTCTTGGATACTGTTGTTCTCCTACTTGCTTTTCCCATTGAAAAGTAATTGCTTTGAGCACCAGAAATGATTACAGAAGATTACACCTTTTAAAGCAACCTCAGGAGCTCGTTCCAAGGAAGAACACAGTCTGTAAAATGTTGTATGTCTCCCCCAGCAATTACTCACTTTGTTGTAGCTAATTTCAGAAAGCATAAAATGCCCATTATTTCTGAAGAGGGTGGATTTTTTTGACCAGCAGTACTGAAAGTGGATGCTTTTCCAACAGATTTTCGTACAGATTGCCACATAGATGTACAAATGAGAAATAAAATATTTTGTTTCTATTTCTCACATTCTTTTTTAGAATTTAAAATTTAATTCTTTTATGATAAAATTTGTTGATGAACAAAGTTTAGTAAACCATTGGAACTGCCTAAAATATAAGTTTTAATTTTTCCATATTAAAAATATTTCATTATGAAGATGTAATTGCAACATATTATCACAGGTCAGGCAATTCAATCCACAATAAAATATTTTAATTTGTTAAACAATTTTTTTTCATGTCAATATCGCCAAGTAGCATTGATATCATCTTCTGTGGCAACTCATTACTGGACCTTGTCTCTCATGATGCAATATATTCTTACTTCTGGTTGAATTGTTGTGGTATACATCATGAAAGACCTTGATCCAGTGAAAAAAATCAACCTATATTGGAGAATAGCCTCACAAAGCACTTCAGTTGCAGTCCATGAGAGCCCGTAGCAATTTGGGAGAGCACAGGTGTTTCTTGAAGTTATCCCAAATGGAACATGTACAGTTCAGGTGAACTGAAATGAGCGTTTTGATTTAAGGAATAATGAAGTATTTAATTTTGGTAGATAATTTTAGAACAATATTTTTCACCATTTCTGCATCACAGTTTTTTCCATAGCTGCTTCTTCCATAGAATAATTTAGTATTTTGACTTTTTACCCCAATCTGAATTTTGTACCCCGTAGAAATTCCAATTTTTAACTGGTTTTAGAAATCACTAACCTCCTGTGCATGTTTCAGAGACAGGAAATAAATTGAAAGCACTGTCTTTAGGAAAATGGTACATACATCTGTCCATGTAAGCCTCAATATAATGTATTATTAATACAATGTAATTTTAAGAAACTTGATTGGATTATGCAAAATAAATTCCCTTAAATTATTAAAACCAACATAATTGAGGTTGGATGAAGAGGCTGTGGTACTGTACTGAAATACGTAGTATTCTGCTCTCTTGTGAGGACGTAAAGAAGAACGAGTTTCTCTTACTCTCTTCCACACGCTGCTCCTATTTGTACTGCTGCAGGGTGGTGGTGACCGGCTCTCACAGAACACGGTGTTCCACAGGGAAACGGGCCAGTTTCGGGATGTCCTGGGGTATGTTCAGCCACACGCACTAAGAAACCACAAGGCAGGCTAATTCCATTCATCGCTGTTTGCTTCTTGGACCCCATCTGAGTAGGTCTGACCTCAGGGCTTGTGGCAAAGCAGGAATTTGAGAGCGTGGTAGATTACTTGCTAGATATGCTCATTTAGGTAAGAGGCACCATTGAATCTTTCTGGATGGAACTAGAATAGTTGTGATGATATTTGTTTTACCATGGAAGGTGGTCGGTCTGTCTTTCATGGAATATGAAAGGAAAAAGTCAATCAGTCAATTTTAAAAGCAGGTATATTTGGACAGTGAAAAGACACAGCACAGTCAGATCCAGAGCACTAGGGGAACAAGAAAATTAAATTGCAGCTAACTCTAAGGGACCATTGTGTTAACACTGGAAAAAAGCAGTGTCTGAAATGAATTTACGAATAGGAAATTCTAGGATGGCTGAATATCTGAACAGTCGAGCACAGTGTGAGCAAATAACTTGGTGTTCTACACACCAAAGCCTGATTTTGTTTTAAAACAGAGTGCAATGTTTGTCTAAGACTTTCAGCTGTCTTCCTATGTTGCAGGATGGGTGTGCATATGCTCACACATGTATGGCATTGTGCATTTCCTACATAATTGCTGAGATCATCCCATTTGTTGGATCTGTAACCCCACACTCCAACACAATAAGAGGCTAGTAGTAATGCTTGAGTGTTGGGGGGGGGAGGAACCAAGAGTTTATTCCTCTGCTCATGAAAATAAACCTACCCAAGCTCAATAGTTTTTCCATAACAGGCATTATTAGGAACTGACTGATCAGCAATACTACCCACTTACATCTGGCATTGAATTTCCCAAAGATATAGCTTTTTCATTATCTTAAAAAAAAAGCCCCGTATGCTTATAGGGTAAATCCTACTTCTTTAGTGCCCTGTTCAATATATAATATTGTCTGTCAGCTCTTTACACTGCAGCATCAGATGGCATGGATCTAAAAATACTTTTTAGTGCCCAAACCCAGAACAACAGAGAGCTGTAAGAGATACCTGCAAAGGTAGCCAGTGCCTTCTAGAATAATTCAGTTTTCAATTAATCCATAGTAATAATACATAGCAGCAAAAGACAGATGGACAAAAAATTGCTAGAACTGTATGTACTGCGATGACCATGAAATCCAGAAGAATGCTGACTGACAGCAGATGAGATCTGATTTATCAAGTAAGGTGTATTAAACAGATGCTTTCAGAAACTGGGGGGACAATGATTCCTGATTATGGAAAGGAGCAGCAAAATACCTGCTTCTTTTGTCCCAGTTCCCTTATGGAAAAGGGAAGAAGCAAGCAGAACCCGTAAAAGGTGACAGCTCGTGTGAAATCTAATCCTGCTGGTGTGCCACTGAGGATAATTTTAATTTCCTACTGCCAATGGCATTTACTGTTCTGTATGTAAAATCACCCTTCACTGGTATTTTTTGACTGCTGATGAGCTTTATTCCATTACTTGCTGGATAGTCCCAGCTCCTGTTGACTGCCGGGGGCACTGGGGACACTGCAGCAGTTAAAAAGCACTCCTCAAAACATGTAAATGCAGGGGTGTGAGTGCTGGTTCCCTCACACTGCTTGAAGTCAACTTCTAGCTAGGTTGGTTACCTGGGAAACAGCTGTCAGCACAGTGGAAAGGAATCTATTTAGTGTGGTGGGTAGGTGATGGTTTTCATAAAAACCGAGAAACAACAAAAAACCCCCACCATTGCTCCATAATTTAGCTTTTGATGTGTATGAAAGAAACAGGAGGTAGGGTGTACTTTTTAAGAAGTTTGTTAAGAATAAATTATTCCCTGAACTAAATAGTCTGGAACTGCAGAAATGGTTTAATTTATGGGAAGGGTCTTTTTATAAGGGTTTTAAATTTCAATAGTAGCTCAAAATTTGTTTATAACATCAATACTGAAAATATCATTTTTGCCAGTTATTTTCAGTTTGTATGCTGCAAGTGTGCCATAACTGAGAACATTTAAGTTGTTGACAGTTTTTATCTTCAGGGTTCTTCCAGAAGCATTAGTTTTTAGAGCACCTGCCTGATGAAGGTAAATACTGTTGGGTATTTCAGATAGCAATTCCTAAAACTGCCGAAGAGACAGGTTAAGAATAGCTTTTCCAAAGTTTTCAGAATTAAGAATTCCTGGCTTCTGTTCTGTGGTCAGATTCACTGACCTGTGTCCCATCTCAAAGACAAAAGCAGAAAAGAGAGTGAAATGAAAAAGCTGGTTGTCTTGGCACCAGTTATCATGCATTTCTGATGACCTAATAGTAATGGCACCATCAAAGCTCCAGCTGATACCTGTATTGCTGTGCAGTTTACCTCTTTTTAGAGGGGGTTTCATGCTGCTGTTTTGGTGGAGAAGGATAACCACATCACTCTAAACTGTATAAAATAAGTGTAAAAAGTACATGCTGTCTGTCATCTTCCTTTTTCATAGATTCCTGTTTTAATTGTTGTTAATGTTTCAATTTGAGATGAACTCTGAACATCTCACTACTCATTTGTCTTCCTCATATGTCCGAGTGGGCTTCCACAGTTTCATTGCAGAGTTACTTTCTTAGGTTCCTCTTCTACCTTAACCCTGCCTTCCTTAAGGCTGCCAGAGGAATTAAGTACCCCCCTTCTGTTAACGTACAGTGGGCACGGGACACCATAGGGACCAGCTTCCGTTGAAAAAACCGGACTCCTGCCTTTTCCTCTGCCCCAAGTCCCGTATCCCTGCCGATGCTAGTGCCCACAGAGGGATCAGGGCACTGATCTTCCTGAAAGCAAATCCCGTAGAAGAAGAGAATAGAAAAGAAAGAAAAAAATAAGGTTTTTCATTCAGCTCCTTCATTTGGATAGCTGTGTGACTTCATGAGTGCTTTGTGGCTCGAAGGTTGGGACAGGAACATTCAGCTGCGGAGGACGGAACTTCTCCACAGCAGCCAGCACTGAACCAAGTTCAAACCAAGTGTGAAACACGCTGCAGTTGTCTTAGACTTTTTTGAGAATCCTAGCCTAAAAAAAAGTCATGCAGTTATTTTACAACCATAATCTCCCAGTCATTTAATTTAATCCTCTAACTAAAGATTTAAGAAATTACTCTTGCCAGGTGTTACAGATAGTGAAATTCTAATTAACTGATGTGAGCATCACATCAGTTAGCTGATAAGTGTACACATAAAGGCAGACATAGTATAAATGTATTAAAATGCAGGAAGAGTTTCAGGTATTGTATAACATATATGTGTTTGTTCATGAGTAAATGTGACAAAATTGGGCATGGAACAGCTTTGAGCTATTAAATAAAAAGGAAGTCCTCTAGGAGTTTCCAAAGTAAAAAGAAATAACATGTTTGTACCTCCACATATCGTGAAATTCTGATTTTTTTTCAGAACTGTCTTCTGGAAATCTCCATTTAGTGTAACTGTTTAGTCCATCAGCTGGAAAATTATCATCTCAATTACCCCGTGTATCCTTGTTTCAAGATCTAATATTTCCCAAGCTTCCAAGATTAGAAAAGGTATCATATACCGTTAGTCTAGAACACCACTGCTCCATAATGCTCAGTTTCCATTGCTAGTCTTGCTGATCAATATCCTCAAAACCACAATCCTTAGCTTAAGTTAAATATAATTGTCCTGTAGGAAAGATAGGAAGGAAGGAAAAATATCCTGGAAGCTATTTGAAGGCAACTAAAGTTAGCTGAGAGCAGGTGATGAGAGGAAATGATGCTAGATGAACACAGTTTATTTCATGAGTTCATACTTTATGGTTCTAGAAATAAAGGTGCTTATCCTGAACACCGTGTATATGGTTTTACTTTTGGATTTTTTTTTTAAGCAATCTGATGACATTATTGCCTCCATTATCCTTTGCATGGAAAAAAATTAAGCCCGCCTAAAGTAACTAGGCTGTATCTATTCCTGCAGAAGCAGAAGCCAAATTTAGCACAAGAGGTGTCTATGAGTAAAATGGCATGGCATGAAAAGGTTCCACCACAGAGGAGGAAAATTTCATATGACTACGAGCATACGTTTATGTTAATTAAGAACACATCTAGGGTTGGAGAGGCTTGAGAAATGAATATTACTGTACAGAATATATATGATCACTCTTAAATATGTTGTGTCTGTAACTGCATATTACTATATGCTCCACACTATACTTAGCAAGTCTGTCTGTCAGAAAGCTCTAATTGCTTTATGTGTGAGAACATTAAGCTGCAATAAATTTATATACACAGCTGTTCCATTACTGCGGAACAAGTTTTATCTCCTAATAAATTGATGTTTCTTTTTAGTGTCAACTCAAACCAAAATTTACACCCGAGAAGGTGAACCTTAACATCACATAATTAGTTCAGTGACACCAGTGGTAATAGAGGGTACACACTGTACATCTCTTAAACATATTGATGGAGAAAAGTTTTGACTTCTCTTAATTGTTTCTTGAAAGCTTAATTGTGATTAAGAGCCGCTTTAATTGGAAAAGGAAAAAGAATCATGACCTTTAAACATACACTGCAAATAGCATGTCTGCATTTACAAGGAGTTGCACCATAACAGAAAAAACCTAAAAGCCTTCTTTAAAATAGGAAGGGGGGGAGAGGAAAGGCATTGTGGTTCTGTATGGAGTCACATTTAGGTTAATGGAACAGAAGCTTAGACTGCCCTGGACTTTTGATTAATATTTAATTAATCTTCTGTAGAAGATTCTGATTTGAATTAAACTGGGTACTAATAAAGGAACCAATTCACCAAAGAGTTCACATAAATTTGACCTGCCATTATAAGAATTTAAATTAAAATGGCCGAAGTTTTGTTTTCTGCTCATTTTATGCCTGCTCTACATCAAGTGCAAGTAATTTACTAGGAGTGATAGAGCTGGGAAAAATGCGACCTGAATTGGGCACTAGTAATAGAGCCATAGCTGTAATGTAAGACATGCCATTTGGTTTATTTTAAATAAGTACCATGAGCTAATGAGTTGTATTGTTCTCTCAATGCCGGTTTTTACAGCCCTTGCAAAAGAACCAATTACCTGTACACAACAAGGGGAAGTATAGTTGCTTAAATGTAATCAGATAACCAGACTTGTGTCTCTGTCTTTGGCTGTCTTGGGTTCAGCCAACAGGAGAATGAAAGGAGGAGGCTTTATGTGAGTTGTGAGACTATTGTTACTGTATTTGTGCCAATGGCTTAAAATAATATTGTTTGGTTAAAAAAAAACTCCCAGAATGGTTTTGGGGAGCTGCTCATGCTTCTACGTTGTCTCTTACTCAAAGTGGCAGTGAAAATGATGCAAATGAAGGCTGTCCCCAGCTGCTCTGACTTCTTTGACTCCCCTTCCCATTGTGTGCCGGGGTGGCTGGAGTCAGTATTGTCTACTGCGAAGACAGGGAGGGGCTGAAGGGGCTCTTACAGGATTCTTCTTTTTTCAATCCTGATGGATATTTAGCATCTACTTGACCTCAACATAGGAAAAATGAATTTGTAGTTATTTCACTCACATTTTTTTCTGCCCGCTCTTTTCATAGTCATGTTAGATACCATCACCATTTTGCGTGCTAGTCAGCTCCTAACCTAGTAAGCGTCTTTGATGTGGCCCTCTCCATAAGTTTGGATGATATCTGAATCCCACAGAATTTCTCCAAGTGTCATTTATAAGGTAATTTTTCTCATTCAGGTGCTCTGACTTCAGAAGTCTGCTCTGATAACCTAATTCATCTGGTTTTAGGTGTCTCCAGTGTAGTCCTGTATAGCTCATCTGCCTTTGCAGTCAGTGGAGATGTGGGCACTGAGCTGACCACCTACTGCATGCATTTGTTGTGGGGAAAAGGACCATTTCACAAATGTGTGTGTGTGTTCCATTGTGCAAATCCATTCTTAAACTGTAAAATCTTTGGTTAAGGGCTGGTTGTAGGCAGTCTGTGCAGTGTCTGCTGCAGATAGGGTCCTGCTATTTGAGTAGTGCTTAATGATGCAGAAATCTGGCAAAAATAATAAAAAGTAAATAGCAAAAGGGCAGCAAAATCAGATCTTTGTGGGTCCTGCTTCCTAAGGATATTTATCATTCTTTTCTTACATAGCCTCTAATTCCTGGTTTTGGTTTCCCTGAAAAGCAAGTTACTGTGCAGCTCAAATGGGAAAATTCACGGGAATTGAACTTTATCTGAGTTAGCAGCATAGCAATATAAACTGCTCTCTGGAAGCCATGTCTTGCCTTAGTTCATTTTGAAAATTCCTGTAGATACTCATGGAGTTTCTGTTACCTTTTGTAGGGGAGAAGTAATTTTTGGAGAAGGCTAGTGCTTACACAAGTGATGTACAATGTCTTCTACCACTGCTGTCTTTACAGGATCATGGCAGTCACACGTGACAAAAAATACAATGTGACCTGTTACAATATAACCCTTGAATTACAGAGACAATACTACACTATGAGTTTATTTCAGAGATTAATCATAAATACCAGTGCAGTTTTGTGCTGATGTTTCATTAGTCTGTCACTTAACAGCTCATTGCATTAATAAGGCTCATTGTATTGAAAAAGATTTAAAAAAAATTAATTGCAGTTCTTATTTTTTAAGGTAATTGAAGAAGATACACTGAGCTTTTAAACTCAAGAGGTAGAAAAAATTGTTTAAAACATTTTTTTAATAAATACATTTGTTAAAAATAACATAGTCTTCTATACAGGCCTTTCAGACAATTCAGCCTACTTGTTTTTTTGGCTAGTGAAGAATGGTCAATGCCAGTAGAAACAAGTCTATAATTTGCATTAAATGGAACCGGCTCTGCAGTATTGCTTATGTTAATAGCTGCAGTTACTTGCTTGTAATATTTCATCTTGTCTTTTGGGAGCATGAAAGAGCATTTTGTAGGTATGTATCAAATTCTTCAGGTCAGCTGGGTTCATAGTTATGCAGACTCACAGTTCTGTAGCTTAATTTTCTTCTGATGGCAGGAGTTCCTCTTTGCTGGAAATACCCAAAGGAAACTCTTAAAGAAGATGTGGAGAGTGTTAGAATGTCAGGGTACAACTTAGCCTTCTGTCATTTGTTTAATAATTATACATTTTCTGGTGTTGTAACAATTAATTCCTCTTACTGGAGAGTAGTTATGTATGAACTTTAGATGGACTTATTAGCTGTTTCCCTGGAGTATAAATTGTTGCCATCAGTTGTCTGAAAAATTCCGTTTTCATCTCAATGTGATTTTGTCATCCCAGCAATGCCTTCAGAGTCTTAATCCTGAAATAAGCGAGGAAAGAAGGGAAAATATCTTAAATAATGAGTAACAATGGCAAATTTTTGTTTTGGGGTGTTGTTTTTCATAGACATTTGTTTACTGCATAGATCAAATGCTTAGTGTGTCCTTTGACAAGTGCAGTCCATTAAATGTTTTATTCATGAACTGGGATCAAGGGATTGTCTCAGTTCTAGCCTGCTCTCTGAAATAACATAATACAAGCATTTCCTATTAAGTATTATGCTTTAGCAGAGTGGGGGGAAAAGAAGAAATTCTTTAATCTCTTTGATCAGATTTGAATGGCAGAGAAATCTTATGCATTAATGTTTAAAATTAGAGATTTTATCAGCAATCATTTTAGTAAGTAGTACTTGGGCTGCTGTGCTGAATAAATATACTTCTTAGTACGTGTAATGTGTTGATTTCCCTGGAGTTGCTCTTTAATTCATTGTAGAGAAAGAATGAAGAACTAGTAAATAACAAAAAGAAGAAACTGAGTGATATTGCTGTAAGTGGACAAGTTCAAATTGGTATGACAGGCATCTTTCTGGTAGCCGAGGGATAACTTACCAGATCATTTCTACAGCAAATTGTTTCAGAATCAATCCCTGAATTTCATACTGGTAACAAGAAGCTTAGAGCTCAAAATTATTCATTATTTCTTCCCCTAAAACCTTTTAAAAACTCTTGGTCAGATCTTCAGATGCCCATAAACTCTCAAAGCTCGGTTGGATTCCATGGGTCTAGATAGGTTTGTGCTAGTTAAGGCTCAAGGCCAGCATTGTGTTTTAGAGCTCTGTACGGGAACTGGCATTGCTGTTCTTTAGTTAGAATCACATATGTAGCAGTTTCCATTTCAGTGAAGCTTATGAATTAGAAATCTCACTTTTTTAATAGCGTTCAGGAAATAATTTCTGGTTTCTATACAGGGACTCATGAAGTGAGCACACGTCAGACGCTCCAACAGCAGCAGAAGGTTCTGGTTTGCAGCAGCGTTTTTGCTGCTGGGCCTCCTGCCTGAAGTGTCTGAAATAGAATTACAGTACAATTTATTAAATTTATTATCATGCTCTAGAAGAAAAAGCATTTTCATGTTTTTATGATCTGACTGAGGATCTGTACCATGTGACTAATCTGTTATATTTTGGGATGTCTGACCAGGACAAGTTTGAACAGCAGTAATGCGTGCTACACAGCCATGCTTAACATCTTCAAAACTTTTTTCAGCATTTGACACTTGGACTGAAATCTTCCTAATTAAAGATGTCAGAATACAGCAGTATCTTAGAAATCCAACTGAAACTAGGTAGTGATGACAAAATAAAGTGATATCAGTTTGGATATATTTTAACATGATGTCAAAACACATTGTCATCAAAATCCCCAGAGACACCATTATGGTGTCAAAATGAAACATTATCAACCTAAGACTACAAGAATAACAACATGAAATAATAGCATTGTAACTTTATAATGTAATGCCAATATCATGCAAAATAAATTTGACGTACTAAGTGGAATTACTTATTATACATATTTCATTTCTTTCTGTTTACTAAAAAACATATGGCAATTATGTTACTCAAGAAAACCTTATAGCATTTGCATAGCATTTGCTCAAGTAATGTGAAAGTTGAGATACAAATTAGCCATACCGAGGGGATCTCAACCACAGAAGCTGTTATGTTGCAGTCCTTGGCTTATCTCAGGCATGGCTATACATGTCTGTATGTTTCAGAAATGAAAAATCTTAGGGTTTTTTTTTTCTATAAAGGAGAATTACAAGCAGTAGTATAGTGTAGTCTGTAAAGAACCATTAAAAGTATGGTAAAGTAAATGAGAACTGGTCATCGTATAGACTTTATACAGGGTCTCAAAAACCACTTCTTAAAGGCTATTGTCCATTTGTGGATATGTGAATGAAAACTCGGAGAGGCTGAGTGACTTAGACATTTTCATTATAATTCATTTTTCTGCGTAAGGATTAAACTGTTTTTGGGTTATACTGCCATGACAGTTGACCATCATCTTCTACCAGGCATTCCTAGTACTAGATTTTCTTAGGATGATTCATTTTTCACCTACCTTGAGCCCAAGTTAGCCATCTAGAGTGGGATTCATCTGCCCTAATATAGTTGTCTAAAGCTACTCATCTAAGGCTGAGCTTGTCCCTCTACTCTTCTTTGTCAATGAAGAAAAGTAATGAGCTCTCGAGGGTACGTAATTGCATCCTAAGACAGGTGCTGCGAATTGCCCTCTGGAGTAACTTATTTCTCTGTATTTCCCTTAGAAAGGGTCTAGATGGGTAGTTTTAATGACATGCCTGCCTTTTAGATGATTAAAATTGTTTGAGAAAAATCCCACCTTACTTTCTCCTGGTAAATAAATCAGCTTTCCTATAGCCTTTATCAGGCTAATTGTCTTGGTAAACCACTGAAGTGGTGTTACAAGTAAATGTTGTATTTCTTCTGCAGCAAGAGAAATACACACTTTTGGATATCTGAAATCTGCTCTTGGGTTGAGCCTAAGCAGCCCAACAACAATAAATATTAGAATTTAGGATTTCTAATCCAGTGTTTCAAAACATAGCAAGACCCTCAGCAGTTACTGAGCATCCTGAGCAGTATCTGAAAAAGAATTCCTAAGGAAAAAACATTTTCAACATTTCCAAGAAGAAAAATAAGTGAAATAACTTGAAAATATCTTAAGTAAGTAGTAAAAGTTGAGTACCAGCTGACTCACTAAATAACCAACTGAATTTTTGGATAAAAGGTAAGTGCTGTTCTTGTCCATCCTTGCCTGGAATTGATTTTTTTTTTTTTTAATATAACTGTAATTTTATGGCAATTTCTATTTTTAAAGTTAATCAAGACAGTGTGGTGGTAAAGCATGATTAAAACATCTATTTATTAAAATCTTCATCTTTACAATAAAATACTGAAAGGATTTATCCAGAAATCAGTTGTTTTGCAAAAGATCATATTGAAATTTTTTTAATCTCCATATGAAAATAATATTTAATTAAAAATCGTAATTAGTTTTTGCGCTAATCAGTACAAATCTTAGTGATCAACTTCACAAGAAGGCAACAGCCATGTGAATTTAGGCACTAATTCAAGTAATCAATCTCAGCTTTGATTTTCTTTTTTTCTTGGTTGAGTCATATGGGAAACTGTGTGCACAGGCACTAAATGCTGAAATGCTTAACAGTAAGCTCAGATTTAAAGTTTTATTTAGAGGTTGCAGATTATTTAGTGCCAAAAATGAAGCAATGATTCCACATTTCTCTGTGTTTTATGTAGAATTTCTGATTTACTACTGATGCTCCTAGCAGAGGGAGTCTCCCTAAGTTTCAAATTTCAGAAACCATGTGAAGCTTTGACCTAGCCTTGGTGTCCTTAGGCCAGTCATTTTTGTTTGTGTGTTTTTAATGGACAACTTCTCATTTTGCACTTGGAAAGTAGCCTATAGTTAAAGTAAGATATAATGTAAAATCAATCAAAATATTATTTTGAGATTTATAATGCAATAGCCCCTCTGTCAAAGAACAGAAATAATTATGCTGTAATTATGTTAGTGGCTGGTAAGGACTGTGGGAGCCATGTGAACTTTGCCTAACGTATTATCTTTTTAAATGTTCAGGCATTTTAAAGAGATGTCTTTGTCTATACATCACTGTTTGTCTAGCAATGTACTGTTTGATACTATAGTTTTATTCCTACTTTAAAATAAGATTTCATTTTTAGTGAGGGCAAGTGTTCACAGGAGTCAAAAACATTCTGTTGTGTTTTGCTAGTTGTAATAGCCTGATACCTATTTCCTAAGCATTTTCTGTGGTAAAAGAGAAATAAAACAACATAAAATATTTTTTGCATTTCCAGTATAACTTATGTCGATGCATTAAGCAAGACCTAAATACCTTTTAAAGAAGGGTTTCTTGCATTGAAACAGAGTGAAATTTCACCATTTCACATGGAAATGTCACCATTCACACAGTGTAATGGTGCATTAGTTGGATAAAATATTACTCACTTTTGATGAATCCTTCAAATCGAATGGTATGATCAGGATCTTTCTTTTTTCTATTTTTTTGTGTGTCTACTCTCCTCCCATGAAAATACAGGCTTTTTCTCCACTCTAGTGTTAGCTAGAGTTGGGCTCTGAAGCAGATTTTATACTGTAAAATATAGTGTCACCACACAGCAGTAGCTGAGTCGTGTAAGGTGTGCTGGAGTGAGCTGGGTTACACCTACCTAACAACATTCACACTACACAGGTGGTGTTGGCTATGGGCAGATGTTCCTTTTTGCAAATAGCTGCCGTGCTTTAAGAAGTGACTGCTCCCTAGCTGCTTGTTGCTGCCCCTCTGCTGAAGATTTCTGCCCCACATCTCATCCAGAGAGATCAGATGGAGCTCTCCCTAAATACCTTCCAGCAAAGCAGCTGGATTAGCTTAAACAGAGACAAAGGCTGACATGGCCTGAAGCCCACTAGGGATCTCTCCAGTGATCCCTTCTGCTGGCACAGGAACAGCCAGCTAGGTCCAGGAGAGGATTTCTTCTCTGTGGTCTTTGTTAAATGTCTTTGTGTTACTGTGCCAGGCAATCCTCCTCGTGTTGACACAAAATAGCCTGTGATGCCTAATTGTGGATGTTCATCAGACCTAACAGCACTGGAGCCATCATTGTCTGCTCCAGTTAGGGTAGGAAGATACTTAGAAGTTTAGAGCCCGCTTCTCCCTGCCTGCTTTTGAAGTAATTTTGTATTTCATTTAGAATCAAAAATGCAAATTTCTCCTTTGCTTGATCACCAGTATTTTTGTTTTATTATCTTTGTATGTGTATTTCTGCCATTTCCTTAACACTTTCATAAGAAATTCACAGTTAGATGTCATGTATTTTCTTTTAGGTTACATGTGGTGTTCTCTTTTTTCTTTTTTCTTTTTTCTTTTTTTTTTTTTTTAACTTGGAAAATGCAATACCCTATGACAATGGCTGTAACAAGTTGTGTGTGGCTGAAAATTGGCTTGGCTTATATCTGCAAAATCTAACAGCTCCAAAGTAAGGCTTAGGATGCGTGATAACCCAGTAGCTGAGTATCTGTTTTCAGATGTTTGTAGCAAGCTCCTAAAATCTCTGCTTTTCTTTTTAGTAGAAGAATTCCCCTGAAAAGTAAGACTGGATTTCTGTCTCCGGTGTGCAGGCTCTGACAGGCTAATAAGGAAGAGTGATGTTGGCAATAAAAAGGGTCTTGGGTGCATTCTTCAGATTTTGCTGGTTGTAAAATGATGGCCCTGCTACAGAAGGGCCACAGAGGGACTCAAAGTGAAATCTAGTCTGGAGAGTTTGAAGAGACTGTTGTGGTGAAGTGACCTCCCTATCAGCTCCAGCTCTCCACGTTGTTTATGGCCATCACACCAGAAGCGAATGCCAAATTAAGAGCATTTGAAACTACCTTTTTAACCCAGAGAATAGAGTTGTATGGTTTTGATTTTTAATTATTTACTCTGTTCAAATTGGTGTGAAATGATCAACATATCACAATGTCAAAATTTGGAAATTAATTTCTTTCACTGAAGAAAGTGAGTGCGTTTGGGGACTTGTGTAACTTCTTTGTGGTATTGGAGCTGATGACTACCACTGTGAAGGTAAACTGGAAATGACAGAAGACTTCCTGATGAGCTGATTTCACATGCATACATACTGACATAAATCCTAGGTTTTAAATCCTTGTTTTGATGGAATTAATATGCTGAAGTGTGTAGGTATGTGTACAGGTAACATGTTAGATCTTGCCTGCCACATTAAGCCAATCCCTGAATTTAGCTGCCTTTAAAACTGGCAGACTTTAAAGGATATATAATGCTCTGTATTCATTTAGCAAATACCAAATGGCAAGAGAGAAGGATTTTTATAACCTTGTGAACAGTAGAAATAAAGCAAGATTGAAAGAGATCTGGTGGAAAAAAAATTCAGATAGGATGTATACCCTTCAGCATGCAAGAAGCTGCCCTTGTTAGAAACTAACTTTGCATGCATAATTAATTTGAGCAGCACATTCCGTTTCTTACAACTAGAAGAGAAATTGAATTCAGGTGTTTGGTGAACATATGGGGGATTTACTGTGAATTTATGACCTGTGGTTTGAGTGTAAAACCCCAAGATACTAGCTGATAAAACTTAATGAAGCTTGTACAGAGAAGCTATTTTTATTTGCAGTTTTGTAATTGATACATTTTGGGGTTTTTTACACCTCTCCCCCACCTTTTAATGCCTTATTCCCAATAAATTCTTTGACATTTAAGAAAAACAAAAGTAGTGTAGGATAAACCTTTCTATGCCTTCTTCCAGGTTATATCTGCACTGTGTTACAAGTACATGTGTAGTCTAACAAATCTGATCTCTTGCTCGGCTGATTTTTTTCTCAGGCTGACTATAGCAATTCTGTAATCACGCAACAGCTCTTTTATATGACACCGGCCGTGGTTGCTCCTGTTTGTGTACCATCTCTGTATGTGTTGATATGCGTGTGTTAGTGGAAAATCTATTCCCTCGTGTCTCGGAGAAGGACTGTATGTAGGGCACACTGGAAGGAGAGGACCAGCCAAGTGGTTACACTAATGTAAGCTCGAGGCCTGGTATTCAGATGTCAAAAAATAAACCATAGAAGAAAATAATAGGAAAAGACCAACCTGCTCTGGCAAGCTGGTGGCAGGAAGGAGATGGGGCAAACTCTGCCGCTGCTCAGCCCTCATCCACGCCGCGGTGTGTGGGCACGGTCGTCTGTGTCACTGGCGATTAACACATCTGTTTAGAGTGAACAGACCAGCAGAGCGTGCACTGGAGTACGGTGCTAACTTTAAGCCTGGTAAAGGGCATACTTTCATTTTATTTTACATCCGTGGCTTTTTGCAACAACTTGACAGTTTTTGCTTATCCACCCTCAAGGGCCATCCGAAACAGACAAATCCGTCTGCTTGGAGTAAGCACCGTGGCGAGAGGGTGCTCGAGTTTCAGTAAATGTAGCAGAAGCTTTTATTAGATTATCACCACTCTGCTCTCTGTTGGGCTGTTCTCATCCTGCTCACGCTATGAAGGAAGGGGCCGATTTTGTAGACACTCAGCTAGTTCTGAACTTTGGCAAGGATGCGTGCTGCCAACTATGGCATGGCCACCAGAGTGAGGACATCATTAATCCTCAACGGGACAGAAATAAACTCCTTTTCTGCTTCTCTTTACATGTAGACACAGGTAGATTCAAATTCAGCTCTTGATTTTTAGTGTGATATGAGTAATGGAAAGGAAATGGAAAATGGAAAGGAACTTATTTTATACAAATAGGTGATAGTTATTTGACAGCTTGAAGTAAATAAGAACCCATCTGTGTTTTATAACTGCTATCCAGACATCTAAGCAGCCGGTCAGACCAGCAAGTCCCTGGCAGCTCAAATCTGTGTTAAAAGATTTCAAGGTGTAAAGAACACTGTTTGTTTACCAACCTTTTGGTTATTCTAGTCATGTTGCAACTGCCTGGTGATGTTGTTAGGACCTTTTCCATGCTTTTTCAGGCCAATAATTTTTTTTCCAAAGCTTTAGTCATCCCTGTTCAGTAGCATGTTTGTATCTACTTTATCACACTGAAAATCTGTCTGTTTTGAAAGGATTACAACTCTGTACATCAGTGCATGACATCACACTGAGACATTGCTTAATGATCTGAGACTCTGATGGCCATTGCTGCAGCTGCTTGTTTCTGGAAATATGTGACAGCTCTGGCCTATCTAAGCCTTGCTTACAGTTGCATTTTTAGCCCGTGCTGGCGGGTGTGTGTTTTAAAGCAGCGCTCACAAAATAGCTGATTGTGAAATGTGCCACTTGCAGATGGAAGGGAATGGGGTGCCAAGTAGAGATGTGATACAAGGAAGCCCAGCCGCTTTGCAACCCAAGTTAACTTTGGCCCTAAAAGCCTTGATTTTTAGTTCTTTTAAGAACATTTAATAATGAGAGCACTTTGAAAGAAGAACATCACTTGCATCCAATGCTAGGAGGTGCTAATTGTCTTCTGTAAGTTCACAGCCATCCTGTTATTAAGTAGGCATAGGGGAAGTCATAGTGCCTTTAATTAAACTTTTGAGGACTCACGCCACACATCTGCAAAAGTCAAAAGGGAATTTAAGCAGCAGGAACACCTGCAGCCCTGCATCCTAGTAGTCTGTTGATATGACCCTACCTCTCTTGGATGAATTCATCCAGTAAGTCAAAATTCATTTTGCTTTAGACTGGCTAAGGACTCTTCACACTGGATATAATTTGTTTAGATGTGCCCCAAGGGATAATGATGTGACTTACATAAAGAGTCATAGATAAAATAGAACCTCTCAGGACCTGAAAAGGAATAAAGTTAGGTTTGCACTTCTAGGTTTGCACTCCAAAATTTTATTTGTGACAGTTTTTTATTGTGATTATGATTTTTGCATTTTCCTCCTTCTGGAAGTAGTAACTGTTGGCTAGGGGTTGAATAAGATATCAAGCGGGTGTACCAAGTGCTCCCTGAGAGCAGTGGGAGTGCAGTGGGAGACATAAAAAACAGAGCAAAAAAGCACTGATGATAAAATTAACTGGATGAAGAGAGACATGAAAATAAATGGGAGACAGCATGGCAGGCCAGGATGGAGATGTGCAAGCCTTCACTGGTGCAAAAGTTAGGGCAGCTGAATAATTCAACCTAGAGAATCAGAACAAGGTTAAGAAAATAGAAACGAAAGGAAGCCAGCGTGAGATATAGTCTAAGTCCTCAAATAATCTTTTCTTAAAAGTATCTTAGCCGCTCCTTAGCTGCCTGCCTTTTCCATTTTCCTCTTCTAAATAAAAATGTTTACTTTTTTTTTATTATAAAACCGCTGACTTGACCTCACTTTCTGTGTCTCACAGAGTTTTTGAGCACAAAGAAGTCTGAGTAGATGCAGAAGTGGTTTTGTCTTTTAATTTCGCTCTTTCTTTTCTGTGAAATAGTCCTTTTTTTATAATTCACTTCTTTTGCAATTTTCTAAATTTGGGTCATGTCCCTTGCTTTTCAGATAAAATAGAAATATTGTTAAAAGATTTATCTTCTCTGCTATTGTCAAACCTTTTAATAACTTTGAATAACTTTTCTTAAATAAGCTTGACTTTTTTTTTTTCTTTCTTTCTTTTTTTCCATTAGAATAAGTTCTTCTTAGGTCTGGAGACAAGTTAATCATAAATCCCAGGATCTTCCTTGTCCCTTGTTGTTCCACCTCTGCAGTGTAAAGGGTGTCAAATTCACGTATTTGCTATTCGGGAGGGGACGCATTTTGGCTTCATGGCATGGACACTGTGCATTTGCTTGCTATTCCTCTGTTGATGTAATTGTTTTAATGAAAAACAATCACAAAATGTGCAGAAGTCCTCAGATCTGTAATAACCCTTCCAGTAGCCCATTTTGGGGCTGATAGAGTGTGTCTGTTCCTTATAATGCACAGGGTTTAGTGCAGTACTTTTGGGGTTTACCTTCTGTTTTTCTTTGCCATTGGGTATTTGCTCCAGTGTCACTTTTGCCCTGTGATCCCTCAGAGTTTCAAACAACCTTGATTAAGGAACGCTGTTTATTTACCGATCATCTTAAGTACTTCAAGGTGTCTACATACAGTGCTTTCCTAGTAATTTTGCACCGAATTTCAATGGCATTTCTCTCTCAGACATATGTTCTTATACTGGAAATACTAATACTTAAAGTATTTTGCTACACTTAAGTGCAATTTATCTTACAGAAAACACTGTCTGTGTAGAAAGTATTGGACTGCTTGTTTGTCAGATTAACAATACCAGTTTTAAAAATCAACAGACCATTTAAAAGTATTTTGTATGTCTTGTACTGGATTGTGATGATTACTTTTAAAATGTGCAGTACATAGCAATGCATGGGAAAAAAACAAGTGGTTGTATAGTAAAGCAGGGCAGAATTTGATAATAAAGAATAAATTTATGATGTAACATAAAACTGCAAATGGAGATAAGCTGTTCCACAAAATTAAGTTGAATTAAGGAAATAGAATTAGCAACACACCTACAATGAAGCAGACATTTTGAAAATGCCACAATGTTTCATTTCCACCTGTTCTAAATAAAGCTTTCTATAACTGTACTTTCCAAAATGGCAATTTGCACATGGAACTTGACCTACCCTACAAATAAAGCATTTCTTGAAGCTCCCATTTGCCAAAAAATAAAAGAAAACAATTCCCTAAATTCCTTCCTTTTCTTTGCCTTTGGTTTCAAAGAAAAGGAAAAAAAAAAAAACAAACCTTCAAAAATTAGCCTTTGCTAGAACCATGCTAATTTTTCTGTTTGGCCAACCAAGCTCGATTTAATGGCACCGAAAAGAGTGGGAGGTAACATCTGAAACACCTACAGCCTCCAATCCACTGCACCTACCAGTCCCAAAAGACATGGAAAACAGTCACAAATAGGCTCCAGAATCATCTCTTTTCATATGAGAGAAGACATGGGATATAAATGGACTGTGTTTTATTGTACCCTGTATCCAAGGACAGGAATCTATGGAATTGTTTTCTGTTGTCTCCCTGCAGATTTCTCTTTTGAAACAAAGTAATAGCTGACCATTCCTCATCAGCTCTTTTGAAATAAACAATGAAATGCAGGGCTTAAGGCGGCCGTAATAAGAGATTAAAATGCTTCTGGTTAGTCTTGATATAACATATTTGTTTGTCAGGCTTCCTGTGATTCCCACATTAACATGTCTGAAATACGGTGAGGGCTGTAGGGGTCAGGTGCAAACCGCACAGCTGGAAAAATGGCAACAAGATTAATATCCACTTTCCCTCTGCCCCGTGAAATAAAACATTCCTGTGCATATTTCATTATGGTTTCACATAAACCTGCACTATGGAGAGCAGATTACCTGCAATAGGTGCTGTGGAAAAATTGATGGCTTTGAAGGATTCAGGGTTCTGGGTGTGATGTTACGCAGCCCTCCCCAGCCCACCGGCATCCGCGGGGCATCAGCCAGCGCCAGTCTGCTGCCCAAATGTATTCCTGCGTACAGCACTGTCAAATGGATTGCTTTTTACTGGCCCCCAAGCCTTTTAATGCTTTCAGACTGATCAGTTTAAAAGACTTGTTAAAAACAGAACTAAGGGATGACAGGCTCTTATTGATTTGGGAAAATAATCAAATTTTGTATAGGTAGGGCCTTCAGACTTTGTAATGCATTTGATGTGAATAAAGATCTGACAGTACTACAGTTTATTGATTGGGGAAAAGTATCATTCATGTTTATTCAGTAGTAGAAATGATTAGGACTTTTCTCTTAATTTCCCTTTATGTTAAGTCTGACACTAGCGCATGTATTCCTCTTCGTTTCTAGGAGTAACATAGGCTGAAAAGATGTCAGCAACTTTTAATGATTTTTAGGAACAGCCTCATTCATCTTATTCTTATCTGAAGTTTCTTTGTAAGTCAAACAGCATTAATCATCTTTAAAAAACTAAAGATCTTTGTACTAAATGCTTGGAAATTATTTTAAAATCTCTACTCCTGCACTGTAGTAGCAGTCCCTTGCTAAGAAATTACAGTCACAGATGGCAGTTCCTAAGTATATTGATCATGTCCATCCTCCCTCTTTTAGCAACAGATCAACCCCTAACAATCATGACCGGATACAGCGCCTGAGACAAGAGTTTCAGCAAGCAAAGCAAGATGAGGACGTGGAAGACAGGAGACGTACTTACAGTTTTGAGCAGCCATGGGTAAGTGTCCGTCAAATGTGGAAAGGTTCCCCAACTCCCACTGTCCCTGGGCTGGTCAGGAGCAAAGCAATAGGGATGCAGGGTCCTCTGCTTCTGGACTTCTCCCCTTTCTGTTATCCTCATTTTTAGTTCATTGATGTTTAGTTCATTTTTAAATTTCCTCAGCCTCCTGTCCTGTGTGCATATAGCATTATTTGCTCTGTGTTTAGACCCTCGACTCTCTGAGTTACTATTTGGATTTTTTTTTCCTCAAAGGCAATATCAATTATTCTGAAATTTTCTAGGAAAATCAGAATAAAACACATACTAACAATAAATAATTTAGAGAGCACGTGTAACCTTGTAAATGGTATTTTCTCTGAAGCAGTATCACTGTGATTAGTTCTTTTCCTTAAGAAGAAGAGCTATGTATTTTCACAGTAAAGAAGGATACGCATAATAGCATGCTTCACAATAGTACCCCTTTGCCACTTATATTAGCCAAGACAGTTCTGCCTCGAGATATATGTCCTAATTGATCATTTAAATCCTATTCAATCTGATCTAGCAATGTGATACAATTATGTAAATCCATGTACTTATCTTGTTTAACATAATTGAATGAATCAGTGTTGCTTTTTAATCAATTACCTATCCTAAATTAGGATCCTTTAAATATGGGACAAATATTTTATTGTATTTTTGTTTAAAATTCCACAATAAAGACAGTGAATAATTTGCTTGCATTCCCAAAAAAGTGGGAGCTGTATGATGACAGCAGTAGAATCTCTCACAGCTTCCTTCGAAGCGGGTGTAGGTGATGGGTTATTGTTACTTAGCATTACAATGCACATGAGACTGAGGTGGAAGTTGCTGAAGATCAGCATCCGTGTGTATGAAGTCACTGAGAACCACCTAGGTAACATCATAACGCATATGACATCTTTAGTTGCCTCTTGTGGTGGATATAGAAGATTTTTTTACTTTTGTTGGGTCTTTGTGTCCTTGTCCATCTTAAACTCACCAATTTGAACCTGTGGTATTTTTGACATGCAGCATGTAGAGGAACAAAGGTAAATGTATCCCTAAATGACCTACCCGTGCTTAACATACCATATCAGGATGTAGGCTTCTCTTTTCCCATGTTAGAAAACCTCTAACCTTCTCTGAAATTGAATAAAGAAAATAAACTTTTTTTTTATTACCAGATGTTTTTGATTTGATGTGGTGAAGATAACGTGATAGCTCATCACAGTTACAGTGCAGCAGTTTTGGGGTGAAAGGGGGCTGGGCGTAGGAGGTACTTCCCATATGCATATCAACTGCTGGTTAGTCTTCAAATGAGAGATTTGAGCAGCATTCTTGGGAAAACTGTGTATGAGAAAAACTTGCACTCTTGAAGACTTGGGAACTTAACTACTGAAGGTCATGGGCCAAATTGTTGTATATCTAAATGCCATAGCAACTTTAGACAGGCAAGTTGGCTTTTATTATGGTTTCTTGTAATGAGCGAGGAGGGAATTATTTGGATGACAGGCTGATTACCTTAGGAATGGAATAATTTCCTAAATTGTGGGTCAGAACACTGACCTTTCCTTTTTCTCTTATTCAAACAAATGGGATCTCTCTGTTTACTCCCCTTCTACAGATCATGCAAATGAGCTCAAAGTGACTAATTCAGCTTAATGTATTAATATTAATTCTGCAGCTTATTGTTGCTTTTGTAGGAGCTGCTCTGTTGTTAAATACATAGGTGACCAAATGTTTTATTTTAGATATGTACTTTAAAAAAAATTGGCACAGAGTGTTTTTGAATTATATTTTTTTTTTTCATCGTGTCCTCCAGCCTTTCAAGATCACAATGCTTGGAAAGGATAAAGCAATGATCTCATCCATTTCAGCAGCTCACAGTCATTTTGGTGTTAAGGAGCCATAACCTTCTCTCTTAAGGAGTGTGTATTACTTTAACATATTAGTCTAAAATGATGGACTTTGTTAAGACACACTCTCAAAACAGATCCAGATGTATTATTAAATACCAGTGACACAAAAAAATGCAAAAGTGGTTTATAATACGTATGCAGCAAAATACTTAGATACATTAATCAACATCTTTTCAGTCTTCTCCATCTGTAAGCTGTTGGTTACAAACCACAGCAGTGAAAAGTGCACCTGTGTGTGTAAGATTGTAGAAAAGTGTGTTTTCACCTGAGGGAGATGTCTTGCGCAGCCTACATAGACAAAAGGCTTTACATCCAGGGATGCCTCTGAGCCACATGACAGCAGCCAAATCTGACCTGGTTTGGATAGAAAGAGAGAAAAAAAACCACAGAGAAGTGTGTGCTATGAGGTGATAAGTCGTTTGCATTTCTCATTAACAAGATGATGGGAGAGTTGAGGCTAGGGAACAAAGTGCTGATGTGTTGTGGGACTGTTGGTTACTTTAAGGAAGTGTAAATGAACACAAAGTTTGCAATGTAAGTAATGGATACTGATGGATATCTGGCAGCTCTGAGGATATTCAGAGGAGCTCAATAGCTCAGAAACCCTCTAACATATTATCAAAATGATCCTGTGAACATCACCAACTCCAATCCATCCCAGACCATTAATGGTCTGTGACACAGGAGTCCAGTTACCTGTGACAAATACCTTCAGTCTCCTCCACGGGCTGGAGGTAGATCTCCATACCATGGAGCACTACATATGCTGGCTCTGAATGATACCTGTGGCAGAGATGTCAGCACCTGACCCCATCCCTTTCTGACTGTTCCCATCAGGTGAAGGCTATTTCTCTGTAGATGGGCAATGCAACAGAGCTGGACTTCTTGCCCAGCTATGGTTGCTCTGCCAGTAAACAAAATACTTGACTGCTTACGAGTGTTCATACAGCATCAGGCAGCTTAACAGACACAAAAAGTGATAGCGCTGGAATGAGATGACACCGTCTATTAAGCAGCATAACATTTCTGCTCAAGGCCATTTGAATGACACAATGTTAAGGTTTAATAACCAACTAACTGTGGCAACATCGAGCCATCTCTAAAACCCACTAGTTCTGCAATTGAGTCAAAGCTTTATGGAAAAGGTTTTCGCGTTTGTTTATTTTAAGATAACTTTCTCAGGCTTTGTATTTTTTTTCTCTTACATGGCTTTTATATTTTTCGTGTTTCAAAAAACAAGGTACAAGAGGGTTTCAAGGGCAATACCATATGCCTGATGTTATACAGGGAAAAAAAAAGAAAAATAACATAAAGTACAATTAATCCATTTTCATCCTGCTGGTGTTAATTCCAGTCAGAGTTCGCAGAAGTGTATATCTGGGTATGTAGAATTACATGGAATCACAGTATGCCTGCTAATATTTAAGGACCTTGCTGTTGCTATGACATTTTTATACCAATGCAGGATTCTCTTGGGCTGATTTTTCTGTTTGGTACCAAAGTTGAGTCTCTGGTTTTTGTTCTTTTCTGGGTAGTATTGGGTCTACTGAGGTTTATCCTTGCTTGCACCAGTCCTCGGGTTTGGGGGATTTTGGTTGTAATTTGTTCCATATCTTGTATTTTTGCCTAGTCACATCTTAATTAACAGATCCCCACCTTCAATAACAAAAACACAGCATTATAGTCTAAATGTCATGGGAGTGAACAATCCAATTAAAAAAAAGAGCATATTAAATCCATTGAAAACACTACAACTGCTTGCCAGTCCTGCTTGTAGAAACACACAAACTATCAAAAAACCCTGCAAAGATGCAGGAGGGACAAAAGTTGGTGGTTTATTTCTTCATCTTTAATAAAAAAAAAATCAGTGCTAAAAAATGGAAAGTGGCAAATTTCATAAGAAATACATTCTTCTCCAGTCATCCCGGATCTATTTGGATGGTGGGAGAAAATTGGCATCAAGAGAGCAGCCGAGCAAACTCTACTTTAAATATTTAGAAGTCAAATAAAAAGATTTTTTTTTCTAAAGGTAACTGCTAACTGGGTCAAAATAAATATACTACCTCACTCATCCAAGTATAGCTTTAATTACATGCACAAATTTGTGAAAGGTAAATAACTGCATGATTTTCAGAGGAAAGACTCCAGAGGTCCTAATAACATACTTAAGCATGGCTTGATAGATAAATGCTCAGAAAATTTAGGGACTGTGCTTGTTTTTTCTGCTGTGTGTTGATGTGTAGATCTTGTCTCGAAGACAGATTTAAAGAAAAAAAAAAAGTTCTTTTTTATCTGTTTATGGTACTCGTATTTTATCCCTGCTTTCAAGTCCTTGACCTATTCAAAGACATAATGAATTCTAAATAATCTAAAATTCTTTTAGAAAAACAAAAGCCTGATTTTTGTCTCTGTAACTTCCACTGTAACGTATTTTACCTGGAAAAATGAATAACAGACTATATTTAAAACAAACATTTTAAAGTTTATATCAGGTTGTAAATTATGTAGAACTACATCAATGAGAAAGAAAAGTAGTATATTAAATCTTTCTGTAATGAATCCATCTCAAGAGTCTCTTTCAGGATATTTTATTCAAGATATAAGGCAATATCTCATGGAGCATTGCAGTAGACAAAGAATACCTTAGGAGCTAAATTGTTGTTTCTCCTACCCCAGTATGTTTTGTAGAGGAAACCAAAGTTATGCAGGGCAGCCTCTCCACAGGTAGTTTCTCTTCAGCTTTGTAGTTAATACCCATTCTGTGCCAAACCTGTGAAGGATTTCATGAAATACCAGCAATTTCTTGCCACGATTTAGACTCTGACTTTAAAATTTTATATTTAAAACTTTTTGCCCCACTAGTTTCAATCTACTAATTTTTGTGAAACAGAAAATGAAGATAGAAGATTTTAAAAAGAAATTAAATAATTTTGGTTTGTAAACAAACATATTTATAGCTCACAGGCATGCAGTACATGTAAATACCCCAGGCAGAATTTCAGGGCTCTCTAAGAGGTTTGTTTCTACCATACTGAAGATTTTTTTTCTGCTGCCGCTATAGACAGAATGGAAATCTTAGTCCCATACCATGCCATTCAGCTTCCTGCATATACACCATAGAAAGATACACAAAGGGATGGGATTTTCTTATTATATGGTGTTTGAATTAATACACACACCTGTTGGCAATTTTTAAAAGAAATATTGCTATATGTTCTGTTCACTATAGAAACATAAACAAAAAGATGGAAGTAGAAATAGTTTTCAAGGACATCTCCCAGACCGTTGAATGTTTTTTATCATTCTGAATTTTTATATACGCAGTTACTGGATTGTCTGTCATCTATGCCAAGTACACTTACACATAAAGCAGGCAAGGTCATTTAATCTTATCTATTTCTAATTAGTGCTGAACTATAAGAACCACAGATTTTTTGGGGGGGTCGTGTATGCCAACTTCCCCGGATGAACTTGAAACTTCTTGGTTAAACACAGAGCTTAACCTGGAAAAAAATTATCACATATATTTTAATATTAAATAATGGTCTTTTTTAATAGCTGAGAAAATACTAAGGGACTCGTTTCTTTAGTAATCTCCTTATTAACTGTTTCTTTATCAGCACAAAGGAGTTCTATGAGTTTGAGTAATCATTTCTGCCAGCTTCTTCCCATGGCAGTAGGCTGTGAGATAGATGTGTCATCTCAACTGGTGGATCTCCTGTCACCTGAAGTGGTTGGATCTCCCTGAAAACCCAGTGCCCTGGATCATCCCCACGATCTCCTCTCTTTAATTCTGTGGCAACTTGATCTATGCTGCCACCATGCTGAGCTACCCTCCATGGACAGAAATGCTGCTCTGCAGGGAAGCAAACTGTGTGGGCTGGCGTAGCTAGGAAAGAGAGGAGGGACCTTTACCCTTAAAACATGCTGCCCTTTACTGCTGATAGTGGTCAGTGCAACATGACCCATGGGTACATATTGCGTAAAATGAAAAAATGTTATTTGGATAAAGTGAGAAATCTGTAGAAACTTTAAACTTTGCAGCACTGGCTTTAAATTAATGTCTCTTTGAGAAGAGAGCTGTGTAATTCCATGTACCTTAAAGCACAATTTTATGTGCTGAATATTGTTTAACAATGCTAATGCAATAACTATCATTGCCACTAAAATGTATTGTGGAAGACATGAACATACATTTATTTGTATAATGTAGCCTTGGTTGTTATTGTGGCCTTGACCGCATCCTGATTTAAAAGGTCGGTGCTTGTCATACATCTCATTGCAAACAAGGCCAGAGTTCTTATCAATCTGTACTGTGAAGACCGAGCTGTTGCCAGGTTTGTTGGATGATTTCAGGTTGTTATAATTGTACTTAGCCTTGTGTTGATATCAGTGTTAAAATTACTGTTATGTGTATTCCTTATACAAGTTTTTTTATTGCTGTTGAAAGATGTGAAAATAGTTCAACTTTTTTTTTTAATTACCTCCATTTTGTGCTGACGTAAATGGGGTATGCATGAATATAGATGTGTGTTTGTGTATATGTTTTTTATAAATATATATGTATAAAATTATACTTTGGGGATTGAGACAAAATTACCAATTAGCTTTTGAAGACTAAGTTTACTTATGATATAAATATTTTTGGTTTAGATAGATACTTTAATTGAAAGCATATTGAAAAGATAAATCACAGTATGGAGATGTGCATTTTTCTGAACAAGTTAAGGATCCAAAAAGGAATATGTTAAGTCTTTATATCATCATAACCATACATCAAGGGCATTCACTATGGTATCACTGAGGTTTTTAATGAAAAGATTTGAAAGAAAGGCCTTTTCATTAATAAGATGGTTGAGTGTACCTGTCTGTGTGTATATATGTTATGTTATGGAATATGTGATTACGTGCAGACAGAGTATTTTTATGTCTCATTGCCATATTTTTGGGTGCTTGAAAGCAGATTTGATTATATGAATAGCTTATTGTAGATGTGAACAACATGCAGGCAGGACTCTAAATAAGTAAGTACCCTTTTCAAATTTGTT